>NC_054826.1:160087777-160687777 GCF_018345385.1 Vulpes lagopus
TTTCTTTCCACGACGTCTTTATGACCCAACAATGCAGTTTTATAATTATTTTATATAGCTGTGGTTTTAATCTGTTAAGAGCTTTTTATTTCTTCATTGCACCAACACTGGTTATATTTTGGTTTGTCTTTTTCCTTTTTTTAAATTTAAATTCAACAGGCTAACATACAGTATAACACCCAGGGCTCATCTCATCAAGTGTCCTCCTCAGTGCCCATCACCCAGTTACCCCAACCCCCTCCTCACCTCCCCTTCTACTACCCTTTGTTTCACAGAGTTAGGAGTCTCTCATGGTTTGTCTTCCTCTCTAATTTTTCCCACTCAGTTTCTCTCCTTTCCCATATAATCCCTTTCACTATTTCTTATATTCCACATATGAGTAAAACCATATGATGTTTGCCCTTCTCTGATTGACACTCAGCATAATACCCTCCAGGTCCATCCACATCGAAGCAAATGGTGGGTATTTGTCGTTTCTAATGGCTGAGGAATATTCCATTGTATACATAGACCACAGCTTCTCTATGGACACCGAGGCTCCTTCCACAGTTTGGCTATTGTGGACATTGCTGCTATAAACATCAGGGTGCAGGTGCGCCTTTGGTTCATTACATTTGTATCTTTGGGGTAAATACCTAGTCATGCAATTGCTGGGTCATAGGGTAGCTCTATTTTTAACTTCTTTTTTGATTAATTTATTTATTTATGATAGACACAGAGAGAGAGAGAGAGGCAGAGACACAGGCAGAGGGAGAAACAGGCTCCACACCGGGAGCCCAATGTGGGACTCGATCCTGGGACTCCAGGATTGTGCCCTGGGCCAAAGGCAGGCGCCAAATCGCTGAGCCACCCAGGGATCCCCTATTTTTAACTTCTTGAGGAACCTGCACACTGTTCTCCAGAGTGGCTGCACTAGTTCACATTCCCACCAACAGTGCAAGGGGGTTCCCCTCTCTCCACGTCCTCTCCAACATTTGTTGTTTCCTATCTTGTTAATTTTAGGCATTCTCACTGGTGTGAGGTGGGATCTCATTGCGTTTTGATTTGTATTTCCCTGATGGCAAGTGATGCGGAGCATTTTCTCATGTACTTGTTGGCCATGTCTATGTCTTCTTTGGAGAAATGTCTGTTCATGTCTCCTGCCTATTTCATGACTGTATTATTTGTTTCTTGGGTGTTGAGTTTGATAAGTTCTTTATAGATCTTGGAAACTAGCCCTTTATCTGATAGGTCATTTGCAAATATCTTCTCCCATTCTGTAGGTTGCCTTTTCATTTTGTCGACTGTTTCCTTTGCTGTGAAGAAATTTTTATCCTGATGAAATCCCAATGGTTCATTTTTGCTTTTGTTTCCCTTGCCTTCATAGATGTATCTTGCAAGAAGTTACTGTGGCCAAGTTCAAAAAGGGTGTTGCCTGTGTTCTCCTCTAGGATCTTGATGGATTCTTGTCTCACATTTAGATCTTTCATCCATTTTGAGTTTATCTTTGTGTCTGGTGTAAGGGAATGGTCTAGTTTCATTCTTCTGCACGTGGCTGTCCAATTTTCCCAGCACCATTTATTGAAGAGACTGTCCTTTTTCCAGTGGATAATCTTTCCTGTTTTGTCAAATATTAGTTGACCATAGAGTTGAGGGTCCACTTCTGGATTCTCTATTCTGTTCCATGGATCTATGTGTCTGATTTTGTGCCAGGACCACACTGTCTTGATGATCACAGCTTTGTAGTACAACCTGAAATCCAGCATTGTGATGTCCCCAGCTCTGGTTTTCTTTCTTTCCTTCTTTCTTTTTTTTTTTTAAGATTTATTTATTTATTTATTCATGAGAGAGAGAGGCAGAGACACAGGCAGAGGGAGAAGCAGGGTCCATGCAGGGAGATTGATGTGGGACTCCATCCCAGGACTCCAGGATCACGCCCTGGGCTGAAGGCAGGATCTAAACTGCTGAGTTACCCAGGTATCCCTGGTTTTCTTTATCAATATTCCCCTGGCTATTTGGGGTCTTTTCTGATTCCACACAAATCTTAAGATTATTTGTTCCAACTCTGTGAAGAAAACCCATGGTATTTTGATAGGGATTGCACTGAATGTATAAATTCCCCTGGGTAGCATTTACATTTTCACAATGTTAATTCTTCTTCACAATGTTAATTCCATGAGCATGGAATATTTTTCCATCTCTATGTGTCTTCCTCAATCTCTTTCAGAAGTGTTCTGTAGTTTTTAGGGTATAGATCCTTCACCTCTTTGGTTAGGTTTATTCCTAGGTATCTTGTGGTTTTGGGTGCAATTGTAAATGGGATTGACTCCTTAATTTCTTTTTCTTCAGTCTCAATGTTACTGTACAGAAATGCCACTGATTTCTGGGCATTGATTTTGTATCCTGCTACACTGCTGCATTGTTGTATGAGTTCTAGCTATCTTGGGGTGGAGTCTTTTGGACATTCTATGTACAGTATCATATCATCTGTGAAGAGGGAGAGTTTGACATCTTCTTTGACAATTTGAATTCATTTTAGTTTTTTGTTGTTGTTGCCTGATTGCTGAGGCTGGGACGTCTAGTACTATGTTGAATAGCAGTTGTGAGAGTGGACATCCCTGTTGTGTTTCTGATCTCAGGGAAAAGGCTTCCAGTTTTTCCCCATTGAGAATGATACTTGCTGTGGGCTTTTCATAGATGGCTTTTATGATATTGAGGATTGTTCCCTCTATCCCTACACTTTGAAGAGTTTTAATTGGGAATGGATGCAGTATTTTGTCAAATGCTTTCTCTGCATCTACTGAGAAGATCATATCATTTTTGTCTTTTCTCTTGTTGATATGATCTATCACGTTGGTTGTTTTATGAATGTTGAATCACCCTTGCATCCTGGGGATAAATCCTACTTGGTCATGGTGAATAATCCTCTTAATGTACTGTTGGATCCTATTGGCTAGTATCTTGGTGAGAATGTTTGCATTTGTGTTCATCAAGGATATTGGTCTGTAATTCTTTTTGGTGGGGTCTTTGTCTGATTTTGGGATCAAGGTGATGCTGGCCTCAGAGAATGAGTTTGGAAGTATTCCCTTCATTTCTATTCTTTTAAACAGCTTCAGTAGAATAGGTATTTCTTCTTTAAATGTTTGGTAGAATTCCCCTGGGAAGCCACCTGACCCTGGACTTTTGTGTCTTGGGAGGTTTTTGATGACTGCTTCCATTTCCTCCCTGGTTATTGGCCTGTTCAGGTTTTCCATTTCTTTCTGTTCCAGTTTTGGTAATTTGTAGGTTTCCAGAAATGCATCCATTTCTTCTATATTGCCTAATTTGCTGGCATATGGTTGCTCATAATACGTTTTAAAAATTATTTCCTTGGTATTGGTTGTGATCTCTCCTCTTTTGTTTGTGATTTTATTAATTTGAGTCTTTTCTATTTTCTTTTTAATACTAGGGGTTTATCTATCTTATTCTTTCAAAGAGACAGCTCCTGGGTTCATTGATCTGTTCTGTAGTTCTTCTGGTCTCTATTTCATATACTTCTGCTCTAATCTTTATTATCTCTCTTCTTCTTGGCTTTATTTTCTATTCTTTCTCCAGTTCCTTTAGGTGCAAGGTTAGCTTGTGTATTTGAGTTTTTTCCAATTTTTTGAGGGAGGCTTGTATTGAGATGTACTTCCCTCTCAGGACCACTTTTGCTGTGTCCCAAAGATTTTGAACAGTTGTATTTTCATTTTCTTTAGTTTCTGTGAATCTTTTTAATTCTCTAATTTCGTGGCTGAACCATTCATCTTTTAGTAATGCTCTTTAGCCTCCAAGCATTTGAGTTCTTTTCAAATTTCCTCTTGTGATTGAGTTCAAATTTCAAAGCATTGTCATCCAGAAGTATGCAGGGGACAATCCCAATCCCTATAATTTGGTATCAGTTGAGACCTGATTTGTGACACAGTATGTGGTTTATTTTGGAGAAAGTTCCACGTGTACTTGAGAAGAATGTATATGCCATTGCATTATGATGGAACGTTCTGCATGTATCTGTGAAGTCCATCTGGTCCGGTATGTCATTCAAGGACATTGTTTCTTTGTTGAACTCTTGCTTAGATGATCTGTCCCTTGTGGAGAGTGGGTTGTTGAGGTCTCCTACTATTAATGTGTTATTATCTATGTGTTGCTTTACTTTGGTTATTAATTGGTTGATATAATTGGCTGCTCCCACATTAGGGGCATAAATATTCATAATTGTTAGAACTTCTTGTTGGATAGACCCTTTAAGTATGATATAATGTCCCTCTTCATCTCTTACTACAGTCTTTGGTTTAAAATCTAATTTATCTGATATGAGGATTGCTACCCCTGCTTTCTTTTGAGGACCATTTGCATGGCAAATTGTTCTCCACCCCCTCATTTTCTTTATTGTTTTTAAAAAAATTTTATTTATTTATTCATGAGAGACACATAAAGAGAGGCAGAGACACAGGCAGAGGAAGAAGCAGGCTCCATGCAGGGAGCCTGATGCAGGACTTGATTCCAGGACCCCAGGATCATGCCCTGAGCCAAAGGCAGACACTCAACTTCTGAGCCACCCAGGTGTCCCAACACCCCCTCATTTTCAGTCTGACTGTGTCTTTAGATTTAAAATGAGTCTTTTGTAGATAGCATATGGACAAGTCTTGCTTTTTTATGCAATCTGATTCCTTATGTCTCTTGACTAGAGCATTTAGTCCATTTATGTTCAGAGTAACTATTGAGAGATATAAATGTAGTGCCATGGTATTACTTGTATAGTCCCTGTTTTTGCAGATTGCCTCTGTTTCTTTGGGTTCCCACTTTACTTACAGGATCTCCCTTAATATTTCTTGTAGGGGTGGCTTGGTGGTCAAATATTCTTTCAGTTTCTGTCATGGAAGCTCTTTAGCTCTCTTTCCATTCTGAATGACAGCCTTGCTGGATAAAGTATTCTTGGCTGCATGTTTTTCTCATTTAGTTCCCTGTATATATCATCCAAGCCCTTTCTGGCCTGCCAGGTCTCTGTGGAGAGAAGTCTGCTGTTAATCTGATATTTCTCCCTCTGTATGTTAAGAATCTCTTGAGCTGCTTTCAGGAATTTCTCCTTTATCTCTGAAATTTGCAAGCTTCACTATTATATTTCAGGGTGATCTACTTTTATTGATTTTGGGAGGGGTCCTCTCTACCTCTTGGATCTGAATGTCTGTTTTCCAGATTAGGGAAGTTCTCAGCTATGATTTGTTCGAATATACTTTATGGTCTTCTCTCTCTCTCTACCTCTCTGGAATCCCAATAAGATGAATATTATTCCTTTTCTTGCTATCATTTATTTCCTGAAGCCTTTCCTCATGGGTTCTTAATTGTTTTTCTCTTTTTTCCTCAGCTTCCTCCCTTTCCATCAATTTTTCTTCCATGTCACTCACTCTTCCACCTCATTAACCCTAGCAGTTAGAGCACCCAGTTTAGACTGCATCTCAGCTAAAGTATTTTTAATTTTGGCCTGATTAGATCTCAATTCTGTAGTAATAGAACCTCTAGAGTCCTTTATGGTTTCTTCCAGAGCCACTAGTAATTTTATAGTTGTACTTCTGAATTGTATCTTTGACATGCTACTTAAATCCATATCAAGTAGGTCTGTGGCAGAGAGTATTCCTTCTGGTTCCTTCTTTTGTGGTGAATTCTTCCTTCTAGTCATTCTGTCCAGTGCAGAATGGCTGTATGAGTGAGCAGAGTCAAAAATCTTTGCCACGACACAAGCAAAATACCGCCTAGACAATTCTGAAGAGGTCAGCAACAAGAAAACAGAAGAAAAAGAAAAACAGAACAAAAATAAAACAAAGGACCATGAAAGTAAAACACAAATTTTAAAAAAATAGTAAGAATTAAAAAAGAAAAGGTGGGGAAGAATTGGTGGTGGACAGAGAATATAGTCTCCCTGAGGGGACCTATAGGTGATCCTCTTGTTCCTGGGTATATTTTGTTCTGTATTTTAGAAGATGCTAAATTCCAAATTTATATAACTAGCAAAATTTATATAGAGTCCCAACGTCCACCACAAAAACAGAAACAAGATACAAGAGGGAGGCGGATTGGGAAGGAAGAGAAAATATAGTCTCATAGAATGAACCAACACCATGTTCCGCTTGGTTCTGGATGTATTTTGGTCTGTGTTTTCAAAGGTACTAAGTTGTATCATTATAAAGCAAAACAACACAGAAAAACAAGAAACAAAAAACAAAAACCCATAACTCAAATATCTACCAAAATTAAATTGAACACATTTAAAGAAATCCAAAAATGAAGAATGTATCTAAGACATGTAATTGTAGAAATATGAAAGGCAAAAAGGGAAAAGCTTAAAAATGAATGGTTGATAAAATATTGTAGTTAAGGCAGGAAAAGAGAAAAAATATTTTTAACCTTAAAGATTAACAAATTGTAAGGAAAAAACTTCAAGTTCTATATACTAATTTCTCTCAGGCCTGGAGCTTTTCAGTGCTGCTCTGTCAGTAAACTTGCTCTTCCCTTGTTCTTCTAGCAGGTTCTTCTCGGAGAGGGGCCTGCTCCCTGATTTTCGGGTATGTGCCTGGGGGAGATGCCTTGCCCCCACCAGGTGGCCTGGCTCAGTGTGAGCTGTTTATTCTGTGAGGCCTTTGTTCCCCAGAGGCCCTGCCTCTCCCAGGTGAAAGGTAAAAAGAGAAAAATATAAATGGCAGTGGTCAGATCTCCAGCCCTGGACCCAAGCGCTCCCAGCACCCAGTGAACCGAATCTCCCAGTGCACACTGGCCTGGATGCTCCTGGGGGCAGGTATAGGGGCCCTGATCTGCACAAATTGAAGGGCGCCCAGCGGCAGGAGAGTTTTCACTGTCCTGTGCCTTTCCCAGTTCCATTGTTCCTGTGGGAATGGAGGATAGCTGGCCTTTTCCACTTCAACGACCTTGGATAGAGGGCCCTGCGCCACTGGACCTGCTCTCCTGGGATCCACCTCTCCTGAAGGGAAGGGAACAGAGGACCATCCATTGCTCCCCCATCCATTGCTGGGCTGTAGGGCAAAGAGAGCTCAGGTGCTAGCCTGTATACCTGGCTGGCTTCTCCCAGATGCCCTGGGAGGGTTGCGGCAGTCCAGTCCTTTACCACCATCCAACCCCAGTTTGCAGTGAGCTTTCTCCAGGGTGCCCCTATTCTTGTTGTGTCTCTGGGAATATGGAGACTTCATTGCCCCTCCTGTGATTCTATCCTCTTTCCCCACTGAGCCCTTTTCAGTCAGGGAAGACTCTTTGAGATGCAGATTTCTAAAGTTCCCGATTGTCCTCTCTGCCAGTTTCTTGCCCCACCTTTCCGGGGCTCCTCTCCACCCCCTCCACCTTCCTACCTTGTCAGAAGCAATCACTTTTCTCTCTGTAGCATTGCAGCTGTTCTCTCTTTACGTCTCAGGTTGGATTCATAGGTGTTCAGGATGTTTTGAAAGTGATCTAGGTATGTTTGGCAGACCAGATGAATTGAGGACCCCCTACTCTTCCCATCTTGCCTCTTCTGGTTATGTTTTGTTGTGAAACTTTCATGAATTAGAATGTGCATGGGAAATTTTTGCTTACTAAACAGAGAATACCATAATTTAAAAGTTTTGACTGTAACTAAATAAGTAAGCATATCTTACTAAGAGTGGGGGGAAAATAAACATTAAGAAATAGATACAAATTTTAGAGGTAATGGAGAAATGTTTCTCCATCTTTTCCTGATTCTAATCTTGGCCTAAGTGGAAGACATAGTGTACTCTCTTTGGATTGGTGTCATCTTGGCATAGAAAATATGCCCAGAGCTGCTCTTTACTTGAGAACATAGGGCTACCTAACAGGTCTGTGTCAAAAACAAATGTCTCAGGAATTCTGGAGAGTTCCTGCAAGAATAAGAAGACCTAGGAAGTTTTAGTTAAGAACTCAAGTGTTGGTTGGATCATTTGATTGGTTGGATCCATTGTTTGGAGTATTTGATTTTTAAACTCATCCAGCTACCTTAATTCAGGTATCTGACCAGTTCTGAAGCCTTGAGAATGATTGGGATTGGGATATAAACTGCGTTATCCTTAGCCTACAGTGCCCACCTATACATGACTATATGGAGTGTCCTGTAAAGCTGCTCTAAAGGATGCCATCTTGGTCCTCTGAGAACTTTTTCTTAGGGCACTGATATCAACAGGGGAATCTATGGCTGTAGAAAAAGAGAACAACAGTGATTCTACAGGTAGAATCAATGTTTTTTTTAGAGGTAGAAACTGCTGTAAAATCCGTCTAAACTATTTTACTCATTAAAAAAAAAAAAAGTAGTGAGAGGGAAGGTAACATGTTAGTCTGTAGGCCTTGGGGGTAAATAAAATGTGAAAGAAGAATCACCCTTAGAAAAATGTTGAGAATCTTACCCCAGTTTATTTCTTTGAGAACCTAAGGCTGTAGAGCCACCAATTCTTGGCCACCTTAGCAGTAGGGAACCACCTATTGGAGAAACATCATGGAAATAACTTGAAAAGTGCTCCTGCCTTGCAACTTCATCTTCATGATCTCTCTCCAGGGAGCAAGTTGGAAATCTGTAGGGCTGTCAGGCTTTTAAAATGTGAAGGTGCCGCACTTCTTAAGTCAATGTTTGGTGCATTCTGGCCAATACTTAAATGCACAACATTATGAAAAGTCCAACAGGCATCAGCCATGTTGGAGAGTAAATATAAAGTAACAGCACAAATAAGTTTAAAAGAGACCCTCCGTGTTATGTTCCTAATAAATATTGACTAAGCAGCTGCTATGAACCAGAACTGCTGCTCCGGGCGGTGGAGCACACACAGTAGGAAACAGAACAGAGCCCCTGTCCTCTTAGAACTTCTATTCTAGTGGAGAAAACATATGATAAATAAATAACTGCATTGATGACTAAGAGATAGTCAAAATGTCATGTATTTTGAGTCAGAAAAGTGACTTGCTAAGGTGACACAGGCTTTTGCAGCTATAATTAAAAAAATAGAGAGCTGGTTTCTTAGTCTTTTCACAAAACGGACTCTTTGAAACTCTGAACTTGAACTGGCTGAATCCCTAAAGTTACATGAATATCCTTTGTGGGAGTTATTGTTTGGAAAAAGCAGGATTTTATTTTCTCCCATGTTCACATGCATGTGTGTGTTTCTGTGCATGTCTGGGAAAGAGAGAGAGAAAGCTTACGTGCAGGTGTATGAATCTCACAAACATGATAAGGGGAAAAACAAAACAAAACAAAAAACAAAAACAAAATCACCCCACATGCCACTTGTGTATAACCAAAAGTAACCAACACTAAATTATATTATTTAGGAAGGCATCGAGATGATAAACTACAATAAAAATAGGGAAGCGATTCTCACAAAACTCAGGGCAGTGGTTACCTCTAGCAGGGAGGGAACTGCTTAGTCTTCCGTTGTGATTGTGCCATAATTTATTAATATTCTCTACTTTTAATGTCCACTGAGTTGTTTCGAATTTTTGGCTATTACAAACAATGCTGCCATGAACATTCTTGTGCCTGTATCTTCATACACATATGTGGTAGTTCGAGATAAAATTTAGGACTGAAGTTGCCCCGTCGTAGGGTCAGATCATGCCAGACTTTTCCAAAGCAGTTCTCCGGATTTCATTTTCATGGGCAGCGTATGAGTTCCCACTATTCCACATCTTTGTCGACACATCTAACTTTCCCCCTTTTTTTTGCAAGTGTTCCGAGGGCATATAGTTAATTTCTTTGTATGTTTTGCATTTACATCTGCCTAATTATTAATGATATTGAATGTTACTTTTATTATTTATTCACCATTTAGATTTCCTCCTCTGAGGTTCCCACCTGAGTCTTTTGCTCCCCCCCCTTTTTTTTGCCACCAATCTTTGTCTTTTTGATCTGTAGTTCTTTATATAGCCTCGGTATTAATAATTAAGTGTTATTGTGTTACTACTGCCCTCTATGGATGTCATGTCCCTCTATTGAATCTTTTGATGAAAAGAATTTCTTATTTTTGTTGTAGCTAAATTTATAACTTATTTCCTTTATGACTAGTACTTTTTGTACTATTGCTTAATAAATCCTCTCTCTGAGGTCATAAAGTCTTTATAATTTTACCCTTCACTTCATGTCTTTCTATCTAGAATTGATTTTTGTATCTGACGTGAGTAGGGCTCCAAGTTTATTATTATTTTTCTTGATAGATATCCACTGTCTTATCACCATTTATTGAGGAGAATGTACATTTACTGATTTTTTATGCTTTATAATAGTGACAAATACTGAGAAAGTATGTTAAATTTCCTACTGTGATTGCAGATTTGTCTATTTCTTCCTGCAATTCTATATATTTACGTTTTAATTTTTGTTAAGTGCATGTATTTAAAATTATTGTATCTTCTTTGTTAATTGGACTTTATCATAATGAAGTGATTTCTGTTTTCAGAGATTACCTATAATTCTATCCTTTTCATTAAATATTTACATAGCATATATTTTTTTCATCCATTTGCTTTAACCTTTTACTATCTTTTATTGGGAGATGTACATACAGCATATAGTTCGATATTGTGATTTTTCTTCCAGTATGACAGTTTTTATCTTTCACAAGCACACTTGGTCCTTTGTATTTAATGTCATCATTATTCCTGAGTCTATATGTGTCTTAGTTCACCATAACAAAATGTCATAGACTGGGTGGCTGAAACAGCAGATATTTATTTCTTGTAATTCTGGAGGCTGGGAAGTCCAAGATCGAGGTACCAGTTAATTTTGTTCCTGGTAAGAACCCTCTTTCTGGCTTGAAGGTAGCTGTCTTCTCACTGGGTCCTCATATGCCAGAGAGAGCTAGTTCTGGACTTGGAAGGACACTCATCCCACTCTTAGGAACTCATCTAAGTCTAATTACCTCCCAAAGACCCTATCTCCAAGTACCACCATATTGGGGGTTAGGACTCTCAACATATGAATTCTGGGAGGACACAAACATTTGCTTCCTAACTACATACAGCACATTATATTGTGCTTTCTCATTCCTCTAACTGTTCTGTGTTTATTTTTCTTCTCTTTTTTATTTTATTTTCCATTGGCTAATTTTTCTTATTCTGTTTTCCTTCCTCCACTATTTTCAAAGTAATACATGCTGGTTCTACCCTTTTAAAAACCATAGCATGTATACTTATTCAAGTTTAAAATTTATTAATATTTTACCCTTTTCTATGGATTATATTATATTATTGCCATAATTTTCTCTTATTTAACCCCACAAGACTTTATTATTGTTGTTTTATATAGCCAGTGATCATTCCTTTCCTCTCCCACCCTGCCATAGTTCTTCATTCTTCCTTTCTTCTTTCATCAAAGACCTTCCATCTGGGTAACTTTTTCTTCTTTCAGAAATATATACTTAAAGGGTGCCTGGTTGGCTCAGTTGCTTGAACATCCGACTCGGTTTTGGCTCAGGTTATGATCTCAGGGGTTGTAGGATGGAGCCCCAAGTCAGGCTCCACACTCAGTGGGAAGTCTGGTCGAAAATTCTCTCCCTTTTCCCCTCCCCGCACTTGCACATGCTTGCACTCTCTCTTTCTAAAATAAATAAATTTTTTAAAAAGAAATATATACTTTATGTTAGTGAGATTCTACTGATGGCAAATTTTTTTTGTTTGAAAGTTTATTTCACTCTTTTTTCTTGAATAAATTATCATTAGGTAAATATTCTGTGTTGGTGGTTATTTTCTTTCATTGCCTCTCTCCATCATGTTTATTCTCTCTTTCTGGAAATCTGATTTAACGTATATTAAAAGTTTTCACCCTATGCTCATTTTACCAACTAGTCTTTTATATTTTCCATTAGTTTCTCTCTGCTACATTCTGAATAATTCATTTTGACTTGCCTTTTTGTTTACCAGTTGCCTCTTCAGCTGTGTCTAATCTGATATCAAATTTATCCACGGAGTTTTACATTTTATTTATTGTGCTTTTTTACTTCCAGATTCGATTTTCTTCATTTTCTTCATACAATCTGCTAAGTAGTTTTAAAAAAAAACTAGTTCTTTACATTTATTTTCAAGTTTGTCTTTTATTTCTGGAAAAAAAGCCCAGCAAGCATAGTTGTTTTATAATTCGGGATGAATCATATAAATATCTGAAGACTTTATGGGTCTATTTCTGTTGTCTGGGTATATCTAGTTCTTTCGCGGTATCTTGTTTATTTAATTTGTTATTTTTATTATTGTTTGCTGCATATTTTCTTTGGAAAATTATTTGTGAGAACTCTTAGAATAAGATACATTCCAACAGAGTCTGTTGTTTGTCAGATGCCCATGAATACCTAGATACTGAACCCACTTGAGATTGCTTCACATACACTGTAAATTCAAATGAAGGTGTTTTCCCCATCTTTCTGCTCAGTGTCAAGGTGATTTTATTAAGGGTGAGGTGGGTTTCATTCTGAGGGTGTATCCCTTTGGAATTCCAACTTAATGGAGTGATATTTTCCTATTTTACTCCTTATCCTGAGCAGCCTCTGGTTTGCGTCTTCTGTTCTCCTTGATCCTTGAATTTGCGAAGTTGATAAATATCTTTGAGGTTCTTAGAGTAGCTTTAGTAGTGTCTCTCTCTGGATTCCCACTTTCACTTAGATTTTGGCCTGATATTTCTTCACTGCTTTATCAGCTTTCCAGATTCTTTAAACTATATCTAGAACTTGTATTTGTTTTTATGGAGATGGAAAGAGTTGAATCTCTCATACTTTTGGAATTAGAGCTAACTAGAAATTTTTACTTATAGATTTTTCTTCACAGTTTTGTATTACTACCATCATGGCAGATTATGAGGCAAACCCTTCTCTTTAGTGCTAGGTTTCTCTTCCTTAGTCTTTCACACCCACCTCCAAGTCTATATAGAATGTAGAACAAGTAAGACCAAAGTTTTCTTTTGACAATGAACTCACAATATGTTCAGCCTCTTTGTGGAAAATCCTTTTGTGAGGAAAAAATATTCATGAGCATTTCTGCCTCACAGATGCTCCATAGAATTTACAAATATAAAATCCGGGCTATTTTATCTTTGACTTGATCCAAAGAGACAGGACTATAGGAGGAAGTGAGATAAGTCCCCAGGCCTCCATTCCAAGTGATTATTTTGTTCTGTAACACTCCCCCCACTCCATCCATCCCAGCCCTGAGAAAGAAGAATTTTAAGTGCCCTCTCTCTCTTTCTCTCTCTCTTTCCCTCCCTCCCTCCCTCCCTCCTCTCTGAATACATGTAACAGTTAGGTGTGTCATACCGTAACTTGTGTATAATTCCTATTGTCTGCACTTTCCCCATTTGTCATTCTAAGTGACTACTTTGACCCATTGCTGAAAGATCATAGTTTATCACAATTTTTCCTCAACTATTCTGTAGGTAGAGGCATTCATCTAACACGAATTCTCGTAATATATACCACTTGTAGTTTTTATTTGTTGGATCATGATGTCTTGTGGGTAGAAAATGTATACTAAATCATATTTTCTTCCCTGCATTCAGGCCCAGGAATAGGGATGTTTTTCCAGTGATTATTATCTTCCATCTTCTTGAGTTGTGGCAAAAGGCAGAGTTGATGCACAGTTTAATTTTATTCTCATCAATAACCTGTGAACAATATGAAGATGTAGGAGAGATGTTATCACTAGCTACTGCTTTATGCATTTGTGATAAATTGACAAGTTCTTGCTATTTTTCTTAGTAGTGTTTATTCCTAAGCTCAACAGAAAGTCTTCCACTCAAATATAACTTTAAAAAATTTTCTCCTTCTTTACAAAAGTTGATTTTTGTATCTGTATAATAATGAAAACTATCATTTCTCCCAAACTTTATTCATTTACTGCCTGAATTTTGCAGATGGAAAGACAAGATGAAGTCACTTATTTTTATATTCAGGGCAAGTAAATATACTCTTCATTTCCTATCTCTGATTATGAAGTTGTTATATTTTTTAGGAGGTAAGGGAATAGGGTCTTGTGTGATAATGAAATGCATAACCTATGATACTGGAAGAAAATAAGGAATTGCTCCAGTGCAATTAGAGTATGTCATTGCTCTTTTTTTTTTCTTTGAGTGCCTCATGTTGGGCAATGAATATGAATACGGCTAGAAAGAAATATTAGAAACCCCAAGCTGATAACCTTCAAACTCAATTCATGTTCTTGTTTGCTTCCAGACTCTCTTTTTAAATCATTATTGATTCAGAATTTTATTTATTCTGAGAAGATATGTGATTATCCAATAATTCATGGCTGTTCTATAGCACAAATTCACTGCTTTGTCACAGTAGTCAAGAAAAATCATTTTTTCAGAAGTGCATTTCCAATGCCCCCCAAACGTGCATCTTTCAGCACTGCCTATAAAATCAGTCTATGAAGAAGCAACCTGAGTGCTTTATGAATGTTTTCTTTTGCCTGTTTAGTGGAAGTGGAGGTTGTTTCTTTTCGGCATTACTTCTAGATTGACGTTTTAACTGAATGTTAATGACTTGTGTTCATATAGGGTGAATTATTTCAAATGATGATGTAAACTATTTAGAAACCAACCCTGTGATTAGAAAACCCTTTCTTAAAGCAGGAGATTTGGCATTCTTGATGAAGCACGGAATGATTTATCAATCTATACGTTTAGGAAGTTACTCAGACTGAGAGAAAAACAACCATTGTAAGGTGATGGTACCACAGTATTGTTTGGCTTGAATCAGTGCTGAAGGAGCCTCATTTGCATTTCCATTAATCTTGCCATGTCCAATGTGGGGTCATGTTTCTGCCCTAGATGAATTTCTGGAATGCACATCATTTTCTGCTTGAGGCATTGCCATCACTAGGTGATGAAGCATGACACCCTGCCCTTTCCTTCACCCCCATCAAATGTATTCCTCTGTAATGCTTTTGGAATTACCTCATCCTCTCTCACTGCTGCAGCCTCAGTCAAGCAGCTACCATCTGAACTCTGAAATATGACAACAATCTTCTTCTTGGTCCCTCTGCCTTAACTTTCCTATTTCTTCTGCATCATACAGATACACAAACACATGCCAATTGTATTACTTTCTCAGAAGACTTGAGGGGCTTTGTAAATCCTACTCCAACTTCATATGATGTATGTCATTCTTCTAACTGCTCTCATGTCTTCTCCTCCAGGAATAGCTCTTTGCTGTAGCTGAGCATGTGCTTTCTCCAGCTTTCCCATATGATACATTCTTCCCTTTAAGCATTCTCATAATTCCTCTCCTTCAAAAAGTTATTCCATAAATGTCATATCCAGCTTAATCATGGAAACCTTTCTAGAACTATTCATGTCACTTGTAGTCAGTGAGGTAATTCAACTTAAGTTGCGTTGCACTGCACTGATCTACTTTGTTTATGAGAGTGATTTTGATTTCATATATTTTACTGCTTCCAGTGGTCACCCCAAAGGCAGAAATTGTTTCCTCCTTTTGTTACTTAAAATTTGTTTTGCTACTATCATTTTATAGATGACAAAAATGAAACTGCACAGAGAAAAACAGTAATTCTCCCAAGATCATGCACTTTGTAGATGGCAGAGATGACATTTGATACCAAGAATTTTATTGCCCAATTTTTATTCACCAGTATGGGATACTGTCTCCATTACTTCCTTTGTTAACTCCTATTGGTCTTGACATTACAAATTGGATGCTGAGTTAACAGAGAGAGTAATTTTTCACATCAATGCAATTTTAGGAGTCTATTAACTTGTCTTTAATCCAGGTTGAAATCTATCTACAATGACTAGCTGGTAATTGTTAAGATTGATCTCCTATTTGTATTTTCATAACCTAAATTAAAGATATAAGAATTCAAAATTACACTGACATTTAATAAAAGTTTACTCCAGAAATATTTATTATCTATTATTTATGCATATATGGGACAAGAAAGTAGGTAATAGCAAGAGAACAATAACCAGGATCTGGTATCTGCCCTAAAGGAGCTATTAATCCAGTAGGAGAAACAGTCATGTATATTAGTTCCTCTTGCTGCTTTAATGATTACCACAAATGTAATTGTTTATAATCATACAGATTTGTTATCTTACAGTTTTGGAGATCAGAAGTCCGAAATAGGTCTCAATGGGCTAAAGTGAAAGGATAGGCCCAGCTGCATTTCTTTCAAGAGGCTCTAAGGAAGAATCCATTTTCTTACTTTCTCTAGCTTCTAGGGGCTGCCACATTCCCTGGCTCACGACTCCCTTCTCTCTTCAAAGCCAAAAATGGTCAGTTGAGTTTTTCTCCTATCACATCACTCTGACCTTGTTTCCATAGTCACATCTCCTTCTTTGACATTTCTGTCTCCTTCTTCCCCATGTATGGACTGTTGTAATTATATTGGGTTTACCCAGATAATACAGGAAAATTTCCCCATCTCATAATCACCCAAAGTCCCCTTTGCTATGTAAAGTAAAATATTCACAAATTTGGGGGATCAGGATGTGGGCATCTGTCTACTACAGCACATGCCTTTAGGCATGGTGTACCAAGTGCAACAATGCAAATAATACAAGTATGTACATCTCACAGATGAGTGGAATTAACTACTTTGGGATGGAATTATATGAAAGTTCTCAGCATTGGTCTCTAGTCCATCTGTACCCACTAGCACAGTAGCCAGTAGGATGTTTTGGTCCTTGTCCTTCTCCTAGAGGATGAATGGGGGAATTTGTAAGAACTGTAAGATTTCTTTAGCCTTGTCAACAGAACAAAGAAGGGAAAGGCATATTGTTAAAAGGGCCCTATGCAAAACACCTGATGTAGGCTGGAATCATAGCAGTACCAAATTGCTAGAAGATCAAGTTTGAAGCAAGGGATGGTAGGAGATGAGGCTGGTGAGAGGCCATGTGTGCTGGGCTGAGAGGTAGGAATATCTCCCTGTAAAAAATGGCAAAGAACACTTCCTTCTCCTCTGTTGAGATTGGAGGAAAGGGACTCCTATCCCTGGATGAAGTGGCAGGCCCTCATTTGTAGACAGAGCCATAAACATGTTCGTAAAAAATCAAATGTAAAACAAGTGTTTGATTATTCACAATTTTCCACTAGCTGTTGAATATTAAGGCAAGATTTAATTTTGTACTACACCATGTTCCCTTGCTTTTTGGAGAGCTATCTGACTTGGTCACTAAATTCTACTTTGCCACGCCTTAGAGTTCCCTTTTGGTTCTCTAAACCACATTACATTCTCTGGAGAATATACCTGAAAGAATAAACTTTGAGCTCTCAGATTTTTGGGTTTTGTAACTGATCAGTGATAGTTTTATTGTCATTTTTCTTTGAGAAACAGATAGCTTTTAAAGAAAAGAGTCTTTCTAAGCATGCCTGGCTGCTCTATCTTACCATTTGTATCCAACAGAGTCATGTGAAATCCACACTCAGGAGCTGAATTAATTACCTGGACTATTTTCCTTAATCCTCATGAATGATTTGTAGTAAGATAAA
Source organism: Vulpes lagopus (assembly GCF_018345385.1). NCBI lineage: Eukaryota > Metazoa > Chordata > Mammalia > Carnivora > Canidae > Vulpes > Vulpes lagopus. The sequence goes on from NC_054826.1 coordinate 160,105,249, forward strand.
TTGCATTGTGTAAGTACAATACAAACTGTTAACTATAATAACAAGTGTGTAACTTCTATAATGAATTTCTTTTTGTGATTCTGTTGTCATAATAATTTTGGTGATAGGAGAATCACATGAACTTAAGAAGCTCTTAAAATGATTACCTAATTATACGTATTTTTTTTCTGGAAGTTAGAAATATGAATTATATTCAACTAGCTAAGCCATATGATGGCTCAGTGTTGTGGCTCTTTTCACTTAGCTGGCCTTTCAGTCTATTTATTCCAGAGATGCAATTAGAGCACATGAGGGCCTCTGAAAAAGCGAGGGCCTGTATTGATTCCAGAAAATAAAAATTTGCATGACAATACAAATTCTGGCAGCACGTGGGGTAGGCTGAAGTCATCACTTTCCAGCTGTCATTACTATATGGAATCAGCTAAATCTTACCGTTTGACTGTGGCGTAAGTATATTTTCAACTGAAATATAAGGCGGCCAGGATTTATAATCAGAAAGTGTCAGCTTTTCAGACAGATTTGACAATAGCATTTCATTTACACTGTGATCTACTTTTTCTCTTTGTAAGGTACAAATCACACCAAAATTGGAAGCCAGCCTGGATATTTTTTTTTAAGTAATCTCTTTACCCAATGTGGGGCTCAAACTCACACCCCTGAGACTGAGTCACATGGTCTCCCGACTGAGCCAGCCAGGCGCCCCTCCAACCTAGATTCTTTTAAAGCAGTTCTGCTTATTTCTAATGTAAAAAGTGAATAATTACAAGATCAGTGTAAGTTGCTAATCCCTTTTCACCTGCTTCCTCTCCCCACTTATCTAGGGCATTTCTTTGATATCATCAAAGAGGAACTTCCTGCCAAGTGGCTCAACATAGGCTTTGGGGTCAGACCATGTGCCTTCCAATCCCACTTCCACCTCTTGTTAGCTGAGGGGCAAATTAGCCATCCTTTGTACCTCAACTTCCTCATTTGTAAAACCGAATGATAATAATGACACACCTCACAGAATTATGGAGCATCCAATAACATAATAAATATACTGGGGGTATTGCATTGCACAGTGCACAGGAGTAAAAGTCACATTGTGTTCTCTGTGACATTGTGCAAAATGGCAGATTTGTGTGCAAACTACTTACAGTGGTCCCAGGTACAAATAAGCATTCACTTAGTAATAAGTTTTCTGTGGAATTTGTAATCTTCCCTCTTTCTTGGAATTCTTTGGCTTTCTTGAATGCCACTTTCTTGAATGTCACTTTTATGTTTTCCTTCCTGTGACTGTTTATTTTCACTTTTTACTCTTAATTATGAGGAGGTCAGTTCCCTGGTGGGTGGAGTCAGAGAAGCAGTCAGGAAAAGAGAATTTGACAGTGTCAGAGAACTCAACACTGAAGAATATATGGACTGTCTCAAACAGGAAATGTCTTACACGCTTCCCCTTGGGGTATAAACCAATGTTGGCAACGTAGGGTATGGCCAGCAGGATCTGTTCTGCCCCAATAGGACTAGACAGTGTGGGTCCCAGGTGGGGCACATTCTTAGCCTTTCCGTGCCTTGTTTTTTTAAATACATAAAGTGAATAACAATGGTTTCCAATCTACCTATTTAATAAAGTTATTGTATCAAAGTAAGCAAAACAATGCAAATGAAGTTCCTGTTACAGAACTTAGCATTTAATGCTAAAAACAGGTTTAATACTGTCATTCTTGTTGCTATAATAATATTGTAACCAACAGACCCTGAAGTTTTTCTTTATGGAATTCATCACTTATCATGATATAAACTTCGTGACTTCCATATATGTATCTCAAGACTTGACTCAAGATTCCAGTTTCTTAACTCTGAATGCTGGACTTACAATCAGATGTCACTTCAAAATCAATCTCATGCTCTTTTTCTTATGATAACTTTACAATTTCTTCCACCTACTACTGTTCCCAAAGTGTTTCAATCTTTCCTAAAGCCTAGGCCAAAGACTAAAAGTGATTGAAAATGACAGTTCTAGGTCTGTAGTCGCTTGACTTGAAGCCATCTTGACTTCTCTTTTTATACCCCAAGTCATTCATCAAGTTCTATTTATTTGTTTCATGTACTCACACTGACTAATAGTGAACATTCATTGGGGAGCGTACGACATGCCAGACATGGTTCTGAGCACTTTTACAGGTGTTAATTAATTGAATCCTCATAACAACTTTAAGGCATAGGTACTGTTATCTCCATTTACAAATATGGAAACCAAGACTCAAGAGGCGACACGATCTGTCTAGGGTCATTCTGCTAGTAAGTCACAGACGGCATGCAATCTGACTCCAGAGCCATTGCTCTTAACCTCTATGCCACACGACTCTCTGTGATGAATCTTGAATCTCTCTTTCCATCACTTCCACCATCACTTGGACAGTGGCTCACGTTACTTCACCTCTATTATTGCAGTTGACTCCTAAGTTGATCTCCTTGACTTTGCATTTTGCCATTCAACTTGTACACTGCTGCAGACTGTCCTTCCTTAAGCACTGCTTTTGCCGTGTCATTTTTTTGTAGTTGTTCAAAATCCTTCTATGGTTCCCTGTGGCATAGGATATATAAAATAACTTCCATCTCATTTTTTCAGGTTTTCTGTAGTCTGATCCAATTGTATCCTTTCAGCTTTATTTTCCCCTCCTCCTATCCTGTTATCCAGTCAGGCTGATTTTTTTTTACCATCTCTCCAACCATGCTAACCATCTCTACCTCTGTGACTTCATTTATTGCTACAAGTCTAAACTTCACCTATTTATCCCAAAATGTTGTGCTTTAAGAGTCCTTCCTTACTAATCTCTACTGACCGTGACCTTTCCTTCCCTGGAACTCTTATAACACTTTCTTTGTATCCTTTTATGATATCATGTTCTGCTTTGTTCTGTAGTAATTTTTGTACTTTTCTTATTTTTATCCCTACTCATCAGTTCATTAGCTTTTTGAAGACAGAGACTGTTTCAGTAAATCTTTTATCCCCTGCAGTGCCTCTTTCAATGCAGAACACATAACAGGTGATCAATAAATAGCAACTGAATTTAACAGAATTCCAGTTTCATCCACCCAAAATATTTCTCTTCCTTTTTGTTTTATTCTAATCTTTAGCAAGAATCTTACTTCTTGAATATGACCCTCTTGACTGTTCTAGTCCTTGATGAAACCTACTTTCTCAGAACTCTTGTAACACTTAAGGCAGATACCACACAATTTGGTTCTTTATTAATTGTTTTATATGGCATTTTCAGTGTTCATATGTTACAATGCAGGGCCTGGTATTCTCAAGAAATATTTGTTGAATGAATCAAGATGTTGATCTTGTTCCACCAATTGTAAGGTCTCCAATAGGACGATGCCTTATATATCTTCTGTGCCCTTGGAGTCCTTGGCTTATAATAGGTGCTTTACTAATATTCACTGATTGACTGGCTCTTAGATTTTTGTTCCATGTGCGTCCTTACCTTCCTGTTTTGTCCTCAGCCTGTGATTACACCGAAGAGGCCTCTGAGTCCTCAGAACTCACGTTCCCATTTACAGGCAGAGTCATATGAGGTTTTTTGGCCAGTCCCTTTTGAAATGCTCTCTTTAATTTCAGGACTAGGCCTTCTCACAAGGACAAATCCCTAGAGGAAGAGGTGTGAGTGTTTAGGTTAGGGGAGAAGCATTGGGGGTTTGGGATTGCAAAATACAGATCACTGACCAGAAATTATTTTACAGAACTTGGTTCTGAGTCTGCTTACATAATACATGTCACAGGAAAAGGCTCTTCTGTGTGTACCTTGTCCTGTTTAAAAATGGGGGGAATACATCACAACCATGATGCAATAATGAATGACTAGGGCATCTCTCCAGATGGTATGAAGCCTGCCAATGGGATCTGAAAAAAATAATCTTTCTATAATATAATAATGACTTGTATATGCCATATAGCCAACATGTCAGAGACCAATTAATATTTCGACTTCTTGAAGGAAAGCCTAATCTACTGAGAGAAAGGGGAGAACCAGATAAGCAGGCATCTCTGTTGTACTGTGCACCTCAGGAGCACTCAGCAATACTTGGTGATGGCAGATGGTAAAACGGCTTTGCAGACCAGAAGGACTCCAAGTTTTGCTACCCTGGATGCAATCTATAATGTTGCCACACAGAACAGTGGGAGATATGTGTATAGTATGCATAGAATATGGTCCTTAACTCTTCCCAGTCTTGCTTCTTACTGGAGAGAGGGAAGAGGATTGGCAGATGTAATCAAGGCATAACTGTGTTTCCCTGGACCAAAGAATGAATTCAACACTGCCCTGGGCAGTAGCCAAGATGTAGATTTTTCTTTATTAGTACTCTAGATGTGTTTATTTGCCACTTCATTGGCATATATGCTTAAAAAGTTCTTTCTTTTAAATGCAGGTTATCCAAATACATATGATCCGAATTTCAAGGGGCCTGTTGCCAAAAGGTAAGCAATTATTTTCTTGGAAATATATTTTTTAACAAGCACAAAAAGTTTACTTTTGTTATCATTTTCTGGTCAATGGAGAATCATATCTGATGAAGGGGAAATGACTTGTTTTTAGCCTAAATGTCACCTTATTGATATACAGAAAATACAGAGAATAATTTTTTCCACGAGTCATGAATATCATCTATTCAGCAAATACGCTGCCTTAAATGATGAGACTGAAGAGTTTGTATTTCTTAAAACGAGAAGCCTAAAAATGCTTTACAAGATTTAACCACTTTAGAGAAGCAAATACATTTGAGTAGTTGTTTTATGCACCTGTTTGTTCTGTGATTCTCCACTGCAAATGCAGAGTTGCTATGCCAACTTCTTCCACAGCAGGTATTTGTGCTGCTCGGCTTCCAAAAGCGAGAGCTTTCTTAGAGACAACCATTCACCATTGCATCATGTAAGCTTTTGGATAGTTTGGACTACTCTAGGGAAATATGTGCTTGTCTCAACGGGTGCTTCTCTCTCAAAGCTGTATGGCATTTAAAAGCTACCCAATAATTCATAGGCCTCTTTTATTATTACTTTTACCCTCTATTCCCAGGCTTCCTGCTAACCAGAAAGGGGTTTGCAGGGTAGAACGGGTAAAAGTGAGGAGAAAATTATGCTGTTGGTAGCTGGGTTTTGCTCAGCTTTGACTTCGATTTCTGACATTTGTATGTCATAGTAAACTCCTAGGTGAAATAATGATCAGCATGCTTGTTTGCACTTGCAACCATCAGCATCAACGTTAGCATTTACTGTTATGTGCCTATAATACCCCGGCTTTTAACAAATGTGTATTCAGTTTATCCCAATTCTATAAAAAAAAATGGGGTTGCTTATTCAAAGGTGTACCAATGCCTTTTTTAGAGTAAGTCTGAAATCTCTCATCCTTTCCATGGTAACACCGTGAATACGTTGCGTGGTCCAGTATACAAACAGCCCCATTCAAGATGTAGGTTATTTTTACTGTACTCACATTGATTTTACAATAACTAACATGTGAAAATTGAATCTAGCTTATTGGCCTCAAGGGACCTCTAGATATAATCCAGATTCAACAATAGTAGTAGTAGTCATAGTGATAGTAGTAATAGTAAGAATACAAATATAATGTGCTGCCACATTTGGACGGACAAAATAGAGATTAAAGGTGTGCCTTTTCTAGCCACAGAGAAGAAAGCAGAGTCATGCCTGGCTAGCTTTAGGTGTGAGGAAGGAGCTGAGTCTTCAGTTATGTAGAGCTTAATGATGGAACCAGGTAGTCCAGGTAAAGTCTAAGCAACTGTGATCATCACTCTGAGGAAAGTAAGTTAGTTTTACTGAGGACCGTTTGTGATGTCCTGCAGACCACAGAAGCCTTCAAAGGGAAATGGTCAGTATGTGGCATACCTCCCCCATCTTCAATCCAAGAACAGGGGAAAGTACTATAGAACCGTGGGTGTTGAACCGCAGGAAGACACGGTTGGCCCATTTATAACTTTTCTATAATTTCCTTTCTGGGAAAGTAATTAGACTGTTTATTTTTTTTAATTTAAATTCAATTACTTAACATAGAATGTATTTTTGGTTTTAGAGGTAGAGGTCAGTGATTCTTCAGTCTTATGTACCACCCAGTTCTCACCCCCTGCCCCTCCAGCGACACTCTGTTTCCTATAATTAAGAGTCTTTTATGGTTTGTCTTCCTTTCTGATTTCTTCTTGTTTTATTTTTCGTCTATTCCTTTATGATCCTCTGTGCTCTTTCTTAAATTCCACATATGAGTGAGAGCATATGATAAACTGTCTTTCTCTGACTTATTTCACTTAGCATAATACCTGGTAGTTCCATCCATGTTGTTGCAAATGGTAAGATATGATTTTCTGATGGCTGAGTAGTATTCCATTGTATGTATCTACTGTAAGAGCTCAGATGTCCATCGACAGATGAATGAATAAAGAAGATGTGGTATATAATTGGAATGTTTAATGAACAAATGAGAAACCCCAAATTCTTCACATTACCTCTAGCTGCAGGGCTGCCTTCAATAACACCTTTGCTTACAGTATCACTTCCCTTCTGAAAGATTCAAAGTATTATCAGATATTCAGGCCAACTCTTCCAGCATTCTCTGCTTGTCAGTGGACCATGTTCTGGACACTTCTCTCAGTTCACAGGATATCATTTGTACCTAGTGATCACCCAACTGTAGTTATTTCGAGGAGAGGTAAAGGAATGATGGTAGTGCTGTAGAAGATTTTAGCTCAGTTTCTCATTTGTTCCTGTCTACTAAGAGTTGGGCCTGTGGGAACCAATGCCACATAATACTGACACTCCCCCTCCCCAAAAGGATGATTGATAGTTTAAAGTGTTTTCCCAGTCCCTTTTGAAAAGTAGTTATCCAATGCTCTGGCTTTGTCCCATATATTCAACAGATTCTTTTAAGTTTTTTTTTTAAACATTGGATTGAGATTGTGAGCTTGGTAAAAAAGAAATGGCAGTGAAAATGAATGTAAATGGAAAACAAAGAAATAAGTCTCTTTCATAAGATGCTACATGAGAAATTCCTCTTGTAATTTAGAACTAAGGAAAATTTTCATTTAATGGAGAATTAGTATACTTTCTTCTTTTAGATAAGGAGAACTGTGTAATCCACTATATTTCTCCTTTCATGCTGAATTGTAGAAAGCCCACTGTTAAATTTAATTTCAATGCCAGCAACTACATTAGCCTTTGAGTCAAGAATTTCTTTTCAGGAGTTTGAATTTCTATTTCTATTTTAATAACTATTGCACCCAGGTGTTTTAAGTCATTTCATTTACGATTTTTTTTTCTGGAAAGAGGCAGCATATAGATAGATAGGTAAATAGAAATAAAAGGCCTACATGTTCCATAATTGCCTTTTTCCCTTTATACACAAAATAGATGAAGGACATATGACTCATATAATCACATTGGTAGGTTTCACAATGCTGAAAATAACTGTTATTATAAAGCAAGGAAAATCTGTCTGAAATGTAATAAGATGCATTTATTTCTACCTGAAGCATTGGGCAGAGGTGGCAAATTCACTATCATGAAAGGGGTTCAAGAGGAGAAAGAAGCAAGCATTCATTAGGAATGTGGAAGAGGGGATCCATTTACACAAAGGAGCTGGATTAAATGACCTCCAAATCCTTTCCAACCTTGAAATTTCAAGATTTTTTGCTTCAATTCTTAATGTCAAAGCACTGAGGGAAGAGTCCAGCTTCTGGCCTAAGTGATACACATAGAAAGCATTGTACTGATGCCTTCTTGTGAATTCTAGAGCCATTATCAAGTAGACGTCTCAAGTTATTGTGAGAATACAATGCTGTCTTCTAAAGTTATAAAGTTCTCATATTGGCTACGTGTTGAAATAATTGGTGTGCTTTTTTGTTATACCAATTATGACATCATTTATTTTTATTTCCTTCCATTTTCTTTCACATTTGGAGACTAAAAGTGTCCAAAGGGAGTGCTATGGATAAAGGCTTTTGGTTTCAAACTATTTTACAAGTCCAAATGACTTATAAAATGAGTCACATAATGACTTATAGGACTTCCTCTCTTCCCTCACATTCTCTCGAGTAGAGATATATTCTCTAGTACTCTCCTCACACTGATTTTGAGGTTACCAATGATTTCCATCTTTCCAAGTGCAATGGGTGGTGTCTTTTGTTTTAACCTGGCAGCAACATTTGACATTTAGAAACCCTCTTTTCTCTTGAATTCCTTGACCTCATACTCACTTGAAGTTTCTTTTACATCATTGGCCTCTATTTTTCAGTTTCCTCAATATTTACTTGATCTCCAAATGTTGGAATGCTACAGAACTTGGTCCTTGGCCCTCTATTCTTTTTCTCTAGTCTATATTTAGACTAGATCAATAATTTAAATATTATCTGTATATCAATGACTCCCAAGCTTGTATTGCTACCAATGACCCTTCCATTGACCTCCATGTTTCTGGATTTAGCTGCCTACTTGACATGTCTCTTGGATTCTCAATACTTATTTACACTTAATGTGGCCCAACTGAATTCTTGATTTCTACTCCCACCCCAAAGTTCTAAAACATACCCTTCAGTCTTCTCCATCTCAGAAAATGACCAATGTCCATCAGGTTACAGATCCTTGGTTTCTTATTTTTTTTCTTATCTCCCGCATTCACTCTATTAGGAAGTCCTACTGGCTTTAGCTCCACAATATATCTCCAAGACAAATGCATCTCCACCTTTCTGCTATCACTTTCTTCCAAGGCTCTATACATCCCGCCTATACTTTTGTGCTGGACCCTAGAATGATCTTCTTCTTTCACTCCTGCTTTTCTTAAATCTATAATTCACACAAAACCTTGAGTGAACTTTCAAATCATAGATGAAATTATGCAGCTCTTTTACTTATGTGTTTTCAATAGCTTCCCATAGCACTTTAATTAAAATTCAAACTTACTGGGCCTTAGGTGAGTGCCCTTTGTATAATTCACTGACCTTATCCCCTACCACTCTTTCTCTCTTTATCTTCTCGTTGTAGCTATGCTTGCTTTCTTCCCAATTTTTGAACATTCTAAACATGTGTCTATGTTGGAGACTTTGTGTTTGTTTTTCTCCCAGACTTTTGCATGGCTGGCTCCCTCTAGTCATCCTGCTCCTAACTACCATTGTCCAAGAGGCCTTTATGACAACCCAGTCCTGACTCAATTTTTTAGTAGTTTAAAAAAAAAAGTTTAAAAACTTTTAATTTAAATTCCAGTTAACGTAGTCACTCTCTGCCACATCATTTGATTGTATTTACTTTATAATATTTTTATCACTACTGAAAAACTACTTTAGTCATTTCTTTGCTTACATAATTAATGTCCTGTCTAGAGTATTAGGTCAATGAAAATCAAGAACCTTGTCTGTTTTGTTCATTGTTCTATCCCCTGGGCTTAGAAAGTCCCTGACACATATGTATTTGTTGGATGACTAAATGAACTATCATCCTAGCTTCAAAACTGTAGATGTGCTGGAAAGGTTATAAGCTAGCTGGAATGAAGGCAGGGTACCATTTGGAAGACTATTTCAGTAATCCAGCTGAGAAATGATTACAACTTGGACTAAGGCAGTGGCCCTGGAGGAAAAGAAGTTTAAGAGGTAATGAGAAAGCAAAACGTTTAAGGCTTCTGGACTGATTGTATGTTGGGGGTAGAAAAGAGAATCTAGCATGACTGTGCCTAATAACCAGGTGGAATGTGGTTATGATCACCAAAGTAGGGAACACATGAGGAGAAGCAGGATGGTTATAAAGGGCAGAGAAAATCATGACTTCCTGCATCATCCCTAGAGTAAACTGCAGGTGCTTTCTTTGGTGCTTAGAGTACTCTTTATGCTTATAATAGCGTATTGTAATTAGTTAGTTGCTTGGCTAACTCTTCAGTTAAACCATGAGTTCTGCTAAGTAGAACTGCACATAATTGTCCTGTGAGTAACAGTTTTGATCATGTGACTCCCCCTACTCAAATTTCACCAGTGAGTCCACTACTAAACATCAACTTCCATGCCTTAATATTATATTCAGATACCTACACAAATGTCTTAATATATCTGCCTAAACTATTCATTTATTCCCCCCTGTCTGTCTGTCTCTGGGGTTTCTAAACCCTTAAATGAACTTTCTATTGAACCAAACCAGTCCTGTATACTTCTGTGGGGTCTGAAAATGTATTATGTCAGTGTCCTAGAATTACAACAACTCCGGGATGATGACTGGCAATAACAAGCTCACAAGAGACTGATGTATAAAACCAGAATACCAACGCAGTAATTTACATTAAGAAATTTAATTGCTGAGCAAACCTGGTGTTCATGTTGGCCTGACCAGCACATTGCTCCCTTTAGGCAAACTACATGAGAAACCTAATTATTAAAAGGTTGCTTGATGATCGTATAGTTTGAACAAGGGAATTGCATGAGTAGAATGCCTAATGGCATCAGGTGCTGGCTGCCTATGGTGTCTATCAATGGAGTCGGATCCTCACATCTGTTTGATTTGGTGCCCTAATCTGGAGAGTACTTGGAAGGGAAGGGCTGTTTGATGATTATTTGCAATTCTCTTTATATATGTTAATAAATTCAATAAGTTTAAAATCAGCCTTACTGGACTGGAAGGTTTACAGTATCATTGAAGTGACTACGTACAACTCTGCTTTAATTTTGTGTTGATTTTATAGTTTAACTCTCAGAAAGAAGTATTATTTTCTATTTTCTCAAGTTTTGGGGAAATACCTTACTGTCACTTAAAGTGGCAGTCTTCCTTGTTTAACGGCCCTGCTCAGAATCTACCTCCTCTGATCCTAGTATCAGAGTGCCTTCTCTCTGCTGAAACCCCAGAGCTTTTGCTGTGAATGATGTTCGGTACATTCTGCTTGTGATTGCATTTAACTTTTGTGCTCATGTATTGTTTTGTCCTCTGGCCTGTAAATCTCTTGGAGGACAGACATCCACATTCAGTATATATGTGAGTAATTAATGACGAAGGCTGGCTTTTATCCCCTCTCAATATACCACTAGCTGGAGCATCTACTCCTTGGGATGGTAATTTGTTTGTAAAGAATAGGGTTATATCTTTCATGGTTGTGCTTATAAATGTTAAGATTCTTTTAATCTGCAACTTTCAGGTGAACTTTTCTATTAAAAATAAATAAACAGGGCAGCCTGGGTAGCTCAGTGGTTTAGCGCCGCCTTCAGCCCTGGGTGTGATCCTGGAGTCCCAGGATCGAGTCCCACATCGGGCTCCCTGCATGGAGCCTGCTTCTCCCTCTGCCTGTGTCTCTGCCTCTCTCTGTGTCTCTCATGAATAAATAAATAAATAATCTTTAAAAAAATAAATAAACAAATTCCATCTCCATGTCCTGAGATGATAATATGTGACCTTTATCAGAGGGTACCAATTGTAGCAATTTGGACTTTATTTCTTCACACTTGGATCATAGGTCAAGCAAATGGTCATAACATTTTAATGGCTTTGCTCTAGCATAAAATGAATGAGGTAAACAGAATAAACTGAACTTTTTACACTGTGACCTATAAATCTTTGATCTGCCTTGAGGTAGCATACTTGGATCTGCACTGCATATAGTGTCATGCCCTCTGTGGACACCTCATAAAAACTAATTGAATTGAAAATTGGTCTGAGGTGTATTCCATAAGCCCTAGTGATGCAAATAGCTTAGAGAACTCTGATACTATTTTCCTATTAGCTGAGAGTTGCTTTTAGGAATATGAACTCCCATATTACACCGATGTCATCTGACAATGGTATAGAACTTGGGTAGCTTTTCAGCAACAGCTTTAAATATGACTTTAAAGTCCTAGAGTTCAAACCTATAAGTAAAGCTTTACCTTGTACATAGTGACTGTTTTGACTCAAATATAAGGCAAAATCATTCAGCCTCTTGTGAAGTTCACCCTTGTGTTTATCCATAGGTTCTGTGTCATTCTGCTTCCTCCCCAGCCTTTTTTCCTTTATTCCTTGAACAAATATTTATAATATACATCTGACTCTATGATAAGAATTATGCTAGTTGGTGATAATACAAAGATAGGATATCCTTGTCTTCAAGGAATTAAATAATAGAAGAACAGACAACTGAAAAGACTTTATGGTTCCATATAGGAAGTACAAGCTGTGGAAGAGAACAAAGGACTTAACTGTGGATGTCTTACGTGGGTGCTGTTCCAAAGATGAATATTCATTTGTTTTCATTCAACAAATATTTATTGGTCATCTATTATTTGCCCGATATTCTCTAGGCATTTAAGATAGGGTGATGAGCAAGATAGACAAGGTTCCTGTTTTTTGGAAGAGGGAAGAGTCAGGGCAGACAACATCTGAGTAGTGAACATGATAGTTTCACAAAGTGAAAACTAGGAGAAAAAAAAAAAAAAACCAGGATGTGATAATGCCTAGCTGAGGATGGGGGTGGGCTCTAATTCAGACTTTGTGGCCACAGTAGACCTTTTTATAGAGCTGACAATTGAAATGAGACTTGAATGGTAAGGAGGAACTAACCATGCAAAGACTGAGGGCGTAGGGCTTCAGATAGAGCGATAGCAAAACAAAGTCTCTAAGGCAGGAACAAGTCTGCCTGTTCAAAGAGCAGAATGAAGACTGGAGTGAGTGAAGTATGATGAAAGGGGGAGTGGTTAGGGAAGTGGTCTGGTAGGTGATTCCTGCAAGCACATTATAGCTTGTGTGCATAAGTGTGATGGAAAGCCTTTGGAGGGTTTTAGGAGAATGAGTTAATCTAATACATGTTTTTAAAACTAATTTTTACTGCTGTGTGGAGAATGGCTTTTAAGAGTTCAAAAGCAGTCTAAAGGAGATCAATAGGAAGCTTTTGTAGTCCTCTAAGTGGAGGAGTCAGTAACTTGGACTAGGGTGGTGGTAGTGGAGATGCATAGATGTGAATAGATTCGATATATTTTTTTGGTAGTAGAAATGACAGCACCTATTGATGTGAGAGAGGAGAGAAAGGAAGGAGTCAAGGATAACTGCTAGATTTGTAACTTGAACAATTGGATGGATGAGATCCTCTATGTGAAGAATGGAAATATTAGGGGAGGAGCAAGTTTCCTGTCGTAGGGCTTCTATTTTGGCTGTGTTAAGTTTGAGTTGCAGAATAATAGATATTCTTGTGATGATGCTATATATATAAGTCTGGAGCTCAGTGAGGAATAAGGTGAGGGCTGGATAATGAGAAGTGAGAGGTCATTGGCATAGAGATAATATTTAAAGCCACATGTTCAGGATGAGTCCACTTAGGAGGGTGAAGAAGAGGCCTAAGGACAAACTCTGTACTTGACCACATTTGAGTCAAGCAGAGGTGGAGGAGCCAGCAGAGGAGACAGAAAAAGTACCTAGTGGGTTAACAGAAAAGCAAGGGGAATGCAACATTTAGAAGCTAAAAGTAGTGTTAAAGAAGAGATGAATGGTTGGATGGATGTGACTAACTATGTTGATTGTTTTGGAAGGTCAGGCAAGATAAAAACTAAGAAGTAATCATTGGCTTTAGCAACATGAAAGTCATTAGTGACCTTATCTCTTCCATCGTAAGTGCCCAGTGATGAAGTGGGCACTTAAATCTGACTGGCGAGAGTTAATTAGAGAATATCAGATGAAAACCTGGAGGTAGCCATTAGAGACAACTCTTTCAATAAGTTTTATTGGAGGATGAGGGGAATCTGGGGTCAAAGTCGAGTTTTCTCGAGATAAACGATACTAGAACTAATGTGTGGTGCTGGAGATGATCCAGGACACTGAGGATACAAGAGAAAGGGGAAATTATAGAGATAAAGTCATGAAGATGGAATCAGAACATAATCGGAGAGTGGCCTTTGGTAGGAAGAGAAATTTCTTGCTTTTAATTTCTCAATGAATTATGAGATAAGGTCATTAGACAAGGATGGGCTGATGGTGGTGGTAGAGATGGTAGCAGGCCCATGTGTATGAGGATTGAGAGGAGAATGTATGAAGTGATCATTTTGGAAAGTGAAGAGGTGAATCTGATATATTATTAATCCAGAATACCTATATTTTGCAGTTCCCATATAGAGTTTATTATTCTAGTCTTACAAAGATTTAAGGGAACCCCAAATTTGGTCACTGTTCTAATGGAGCATAATGATCTTTAGACATATACTAGATATGTAAATTATGTGAACAAGAAGATCCTTGGGGTACCGGCGAGCTCAGTTGGTTAAGCGTCCAACTCTTGGTTTTCAGTTCAGGTCATGATTTCAGGGTTATAAGATTGAGGCTCACACTGGGCTCCATGCTCAGTGTGGAGTCTGCTTGAGATTCTCACACTCTCCCTCAGCCCCTCCTCCCCCCCACACACACTATCTCTCTCTCAAATAAATAAATTAAATCTTAAAAAAAAAAAAACTCTGAAGATCCTGAGGTAGATGGAATTGGATGGTGGTATCTTGGGGCACTTCACGTACTAGGAAGGTCTTGAATAATATTTTGGACAAAGCATCATGCTGTCAAAGGAGGCTTCTTTTATGTGATGGCTTAAAGATAGGATAAGCATGTTCTATACCAGGCAGATGTGCTCAGCTAGGGTGGAAAGCAGGGACTATATATCACACATAGCTGAAAAATAGAGAGGGCTGGGCTATGAAATATTGGAGATGAAATATTGGCAGCATTTTTAAATTTTAGTGATAATGGGGAAGGAAAAAAGAAGAGGTTTAGGTAGATTCCAGATCATTCATTAGTTTTTTCTTTCATTCATAGCTCTTCTGTGATATGCACGGTGGGTATATAGAAAGGACATAGACTATGCTCTCAATAAACTTTAAACTACTAACTTTAATATAAAACAACTACTGACTTGATATACAAATTTACAGTCATAATTCAGGGGGATAGACTAAAATAAGTGAAATGAAGAATTATTCCCAATTGGAAGGATGGAGAAATGTTTTTTGAAGGTGTCATTTGAGTTGGACCTTGGGAGAGGAGAATGAAGAACAGAATCAGACGCATGGAGGCCTGTGTTGCAGATTGGGTTCTCCAGAAGCAGATGATGAGCTGGAGTTTGGGGTGCAAGCTCTTTATTAGGGATCAACACCAGGGAAAAGAAGGGGAAGGAGGCAGGATTGCACAGAAGGAGACGTCACACTGCTACCACAAAGCCTCAGCGCACCCAGCAGGGAGCTCTGGAGTGAGTACTGTCTCTCCCAGGAGTCTCAAGTAACTCTGAAATGGCCACGTCTTTATGAGCCCACTTGGCTCAGTCCCTGGTTTTTCAGCTGTCCTAGGAGGGCATGACCTGGTGTGGAGTCGCAGAGGCAGACGGTGAAGGTCCTGGCACATAGAGGCTATTTATGACCACACTTGCCCCAACCAGGCAGTAAATCCTTCTTAAAGGGAACCCGAGTAGAGCATCTCCAGGGGACCATAGTGTGTAAGTGCATGGTGTGTTCCATGGCGTTCCAGAGGGTCTGGAACAGAGACTAGAGCAAAACACATCCTGGGGATGAAACTGATCGGGTTGTTTGGGATTCTGGGGAAATTTAAAAGGCATGATGAGGATTTATGAGCTTTCCATTGGAGCTTTGTTAAGGGAGCTATGTAGGACTGTATGATCATGCAATGCTGTGCTTTCAGGAGACAATCCCGAGTAGTGAGGAGTAGAAGGAAGGGTTGCCATAGAACACAGCTGCCTAATGAGTCTGTGTGTGTGTGGTGGGGGTAGGGGGGTGCGTGGGGGTGGGGGGGTGGATAGATTACATACTATGTCCATTTTCATTTGGTGTGTTTTTCTTGGAAAATAGTATCCTTGATGTTTCCTTCACCACAGACATTTGACTCTTCACATTTACTATGACGACAACTAAAATGTTTCTAATAGACCCATAGCTTGTTTTTTGTTTTGTTTTGTTTTGTTTTCTGGTGAAGCTAATGCTTGCTTTCATTACTATACATCGTGTGGTAATATGGCAGATTACCATATACCTGTGTCAGAAGAGTTTATTACCACATACTCTTCAAGTATTGTTGTATTCAGGCTGTTTCGCAACTGAATGAATTTGTTTTTCGTTTGCTCTCAACCATTATAATGCTTTAAGTCTAATTGCTTTTGGTGGGACACTGGGGAAAGAAAGTATTTTTCTGTTTAAAAATTGGAAGTAGTTTGTGTCTATTTGGAGCAGGAGACCAGTGAGTGGGTACAGTTGGGAAGCCGGTAGGGGTGAAGCCAACAGACAGTTCCCCAGGCTGGACTTGGGCTCAGGCGTGTGACCCTCACTCTGTGACTGGACTGGGTAATGTGAAATGAAGCCTCTGGAGGCAATCCTAGTAACAGTATCTCATTATGGAATTTCTAAGTCATTCAGACACCAGCAGTGCGGAGCCAGCTTACTGAGTCTTAATAGAAACACAGAAAACCAGGAGTAGAAAGAGTATATCGAGGCAGAAAGGCAAGGCCTAGTAGAATTTCCTCCACTCACGAGCATGCGGCCTTGATTACTTTTCTTAATGTAATGACTATGCAAGTGTTTGACATGAAGGTTATTTTCCAGTTATATCTGTGAGGAAAAGTCAGTGAAGAAGTATATCAAATTTTATCTAGTGTTGGTATTTAATTTAAATATTTCCCAAATTGTACATTAGTTTTTTTTTATATATGATTATTTTGCTTGTTTGGTTAAATAAGGAATTATTATATAAACAGTGTATGCAAATGTCAGTTAAGCAGTACTCAAAATGCCTTTCTATTCTGGTAATGAAACTATCACTCAGGCATGACCCTTCACTTGATATGAACTTGTCCAAATCCTATATATAGCCTCTCAGAGAAAAAAAAAAAAAACAGCTTTTTATTACTAACTTTATAAACTCAAATGGACATAGTGACAACAAACCTCACAGCTGTATATTTTACAAGTCAAGACATGATAAAATTAGACTGAAACTTCCCAACACATGTCATATTGTCGTTTTGATTTAAGTTACTTATGGAAAATTTATCCAAGATGTCATTGTGTTTCATGATTTACAGGTATAGATATCACTTTATGTGCGCTAGACTTTTGAATTCAGATCATTATGTGTTTATTTCAAGCTGGAAGTCTCCTATTTATCTGGTAAAATGTCTTCAAGAATTAATTCCTTCACATTGGTAAAATTGTAGCCCTGTAAATTATTATTTATCTTATGTTTTTTGGTAATTTGCTATCTGTTCTTCATAGGATGCTTTCTGTCTCACATGTTAAAAAAAAAAAAAGAAGCTTAATGCCGAAAATCAAAAGTATTATTTCCTCAAAATTTAAAGTAAAACAAAAAGTTCACACTAGAGTTGATGGTCTCCATGTACCTTGCTTTTGTTTTTGTTTTTAAGATTATATTTAGTTGGGAGGGAGAGAGAGTGCGTGAGAGAGAGAAGAGCACAAGCCAGAGGGAGAGGGAGAGAGAGGCTGAGCAGGGAGCCTGACCTGAGGCTTGATCTCAGGACCCTGGGATCATGATCTGAGCTGAATACAGATGCTTAACCAACTGAGCCACTCATGTGCTTTATTCTTAATATTTGCTTCCTAAAAATGTTCCATTGTAATGTGCATTTACATTTTATAGGTCCCCTTTATCTCCTGCAGTAAGTATAGAAGTGTGGAAGGTGCTGTTAGTTTACATTTGTGCATTTGATATCAAACCTGTTTTTTTTTTTTTTTTCAGATTTAGGAAACCAAGTTACAACCACATAAGCCACTTTCTCCATGATTTAATTTTATTTTGTTCAATAAAAGAGGGAATGAAATTCCATCTCTTCCTTTCTGGAAGAGGTTTAATTTCCTATACCACTGCCATCACCTTCCTCCCTAAAACTCTGGCTTTGGTATTTGTACATAATATTTGTGCTGAAATTTAAATTCATTTAATATTCTTGGCTCCCTAAACTATGTTGTTGTAGTTTTGTTGTGCTGTTTATTGTCTCTGTGATCTATTTTGGATTAGTAGACCGTGTCTACTTCCCTAACCTGATGTGCCATCTGTATCGTTTACAATTCCATGGGGGGAGTTAAAATTAACACACATAAACCTTAGAGAGTTGTTAAGTGTTAAAGCATGATGGTGATTGTAAGGACAATAGAATTTCCAGTTATGGATGAAAGAGCTCAGTTCAGTGATAAAGATCAGATTTAATGTACAAGAGAGTTTTTGAACTGAGCCTGGAAAGATGGGTAGGATGAATGTGTTGCAAAAAAAGGATGAAGTATCCCAAGTTAAAAAAAAAAATCTGTAAAGGCAAAAAAATCTTCATTCAGCTTGTGGAATACTATCCTGAACATCGGGCCTCATCTCCAGTAGATATCTTCAAGTTCAATTTGTATTAGGAACTCAGCCCAACTTTTGAAATTTATCTGACTTGTACCCTCTTTGAACTGGCTGAGTTTTTTCATTGGATCAGTTGTATCGACTGATTGTCTCGATATTGAGTAGATACAGTTTCAGCATCCTTAATGAGGTGCATGATATTTTCTCCTAATATCTCTAACTTTTGTTGCCTGAGTATACTTAAATGTGAGGAGCCCTTTGGCTACAAGCTTATGGTGTGAGAGTTCAATTTTAATTCCCTTAAAAATCAGAAGTTGGCATGACCCATGCTGAATTGTTTTACACCCCCAACCCCCGGGGAATAAACAGAGTGAAATAAGAATATGTTATTTACTAGTTGGAACAGCCATAGAACGTGTCTTGTTATAAGGAATTTATTCATTTATTTAAGTAGGTAATTCATGTGGATAAATGTTTCCAACAGTACAGAGAAGGCCTAGAGTCTAGCACCTCAGAATCCTGCCTCAGAGACAACAAATACTATCAATGACTTGTGTAGCCTTTCAAATAAGCGTGTACATTAAAAGTATACGTATTTGTATGCATACACCTAGGTACATATATATCTTGATGATCCCTTTCTTTATATAAAAAATAATAGCATGCCATAATAGCTTTCTATACTGTTTTTTCCTCCCTCTACTGTCTTTAACCCAACACTACATCTGGGGAATCAATTCATCAGTACAGGCAGAGAGGTTATAGGAGTTTGAAGAGAGGTTTTGAAGGCAATGTATTTGATTCTTAAAATTTTATTATATTATCCATACAATTGGAAGAAATAATGTCCTCAAAGCTCTTCTTTGTCTTCTACTCACATATAAAGGTCAAATCCACGTGTTTCTTGTCTCTTAGCCCTAGTTACTCCCTGGAAGAATCAATTGCTCTTTTGTCTGTGTTCTCTAAATCCTCTCTATACATTATACATACTCTATTTATGACCCTGACCATATTGAGGGTTTTTTGTTTCTTTTTTATCTGTTTTTTATCCATGAATAGATTGTGAGGTCCTTGAAGCTTTTCTTTTCTCTCTGGATCCTTATTCCCCAGCAGAGTGTGGTACATAATAGGTGCTCAATACATATTTGCCTGATTTTTTTTTTAAAGGGAAGTCCTTAACTTTCACTGTTCATAGATTCCATATTTTTATTTCCTTGTTCTTATCCTTTGGTATTTGATTTGAAATATTTATTTCCCAATGATAACTACTTTTTTGTTTGTTTGTTTGCCATGGAGCAGGAGAAGAATTATGGGTGAAAAATGAAGAAGTCACCTGCAAATATTTATACAATGCTTCTTTTATAAACTTTTATGAGAAAAATGGATGATCCTCCCCATTTTGCATTACAAATTGCTGAGGAAAAGCTGATGTGGCCAAAATAAATATACAACCTGCAGCCTGGAGTAATTACCCATAGATGTGTTTGCATATATCCACTTCTTGAACCTACTCTGTGATGTATGCACACATTTGTGTAATGCTCACAAAGACGCTTCATGTCATTACTTTGAAAATCTTTATGTTTGGCTTAGTCAAGCAAAAACTGCTTTAATAGCATCTTAGATTTTGTTGCTATGCTATAAGACAGCAGAACTGTATTTTCATTCCTATCGCACTGTGCTCCATTCATTTATATCATCCTCCTTTGGCTGCAATATTTAATAGGACTTTTGGTGTAAATGCAAATAGTTGAAAGAATTATTTTGTATTGGTTCATATTATGGAGCTTATGGGTCTGCTCTAACTGTCCTTACTCAGAGAATGAGCATTTTTCTTCACATTTCTCTGAAGATCATTTAAGACTCATCTTTAAACTGCCTCATTATGTCTTTCAGAAATACGGTTCTCATATAACAACTAATCAGGAAATTCAAAGTATTTGAAGTATGTTAAGAAAAACAGATGTTTTCTATTTAAAGTACTGCAGATGACTGTTGTTTCTTTTTCTAGTCAAAAGACGTTCGTATTCACTAAATAAATGTATTGTCTTTAAGTGTGCATCCTTCTGTGTCACAGTGGTGAGAGGTCTTCACTGCTAGAGTTACAAATGAAACTGTTCTGCTAATGTTCTGCTTAACTATTCATTTTGCACAGTAGGGAAGCTTGGGTTAGGAAAACATCAGTAAATTTCATTCTTCTTAGCCTGACATGAAAAATAGACAATGCTAATGGCAGTTGTTGGCTGGTTGATTTGAAATACTAGAATACTGAATGATTCAATAGCCTTTTCATTTTTTTCTCCAAATAAATATAGTTGGTTTTTTAAAAAATATTTTATTTATTTACTTATTTGCTGGGTGAGTGTGAGAGTTAGGGGGAGCAGCAGAGGGAAAGGGAGAGAGGGAATCCCAAGAAGGCTCCCTGCTGAGATTGGAGCCAGGCCCTGGCCGCAGAGGGGCTCAATCTCATGAGCCTGAGATCATGACCTGAGCTGCAATCAAGAGTCAGACACAACCGATGGAGCCACCCAGCTGCCCCTAAACTTTACTGATTTTGTGAAAAGACTAAATCTTCCAGATAAACATAGATGTTAATATGTTAAGCAGGGAAGTGAGAGCAGAAAGAATTAGCCAAACAAATTTAATTACCCATTGAACTCAATTATAGATTTAAAAGATATAGTATCATTTTTCTATTATTGAAACAGAATCATTATTATTAATTTGAGAGTTTATTTGTTTCAGCATTCTGTTTTGGGGTGGGAAAAAAAAACCTGGAGAAATGAAAGGCTTAACCAATATTACCTGATGACTTTATGGCAAAGGTGGGGTTTGATTCCAGGTCTCCAGGTTATGCGTCTAGAGTTCTTTCCTCTGTATTTCTCTGAAATCATTTTTTAGTAAATCTGTCACTTTTCATTTCATGGCAGCCTTTTTTTATAATAAATTTATTTTTTATTGGTGTTCAATTTGCCAACATACAGAATAACACCCAGTGCTCATCCTGTCAACCTTTTGTTTGTTTTTCTTTTTTGGTGAGTGGAAAAGCAAATTGAGAGTGAGAGGAAAACTGTATCTATGCAAAGGATGGAGGAAGAGGAAAGAATTTGAACTGGGTGGCAGAGGGAAGGAGCCTTTGGAGAACAAAAATGCCCATTGGGGAAGAGTTTCATGTTTCTGGCATATGGCGTATGAGTGTGTCCTCCTGTTTGCCCCACCACGATCTCTTCAGCAAACGTCTATTCCTCAACTCCATTGGAGAGTTGGACCCATTTTGATGGATGTGATTAAAATGCTGAGGAAACCCTCTGAGTGGGTGGGGCCAAGAGCCTACCTAGCCTGTCACTTGAAGAACTGCCATGCATGTTTATTTGTGAGATTATTTGACTCGGTCTCTTTTCTAAAAATATGAGCATTACAAGTGTGAGCTATGGGCTTGCCTGTTCACCTTTGTATCTTCAGTACTAAGTACATTGCCTGCCATACAGCACATGCAGAATAAATTTGTTGGAATCTGTCAAAACTCAAATATAAGGTAGTTCCTTCTTCACAATGGGTATGTATCAGACACTTGACCCCCAGGACAGTTTAACCTCAGGACAACTCTACAAGGTTTTTTTTTTTTTTTTTTATTTCTAACTGCCATTTATAGACTAGGAGCTGGGACTTGGGGAGATCAAGTCACTAACCAACGGTATGCAACTCGTTAGTGGCAAAGCTGATATATCAAAAAAGTGGTAGGGCTATCTGGCATCAAAAGTCTAGCTTTCATCCTCCTCCTCTAAATAGCCTTGGTCTTCAAAATCTCACAGACAGGGCCCTGAAAAAAACAAAATTGATGGATCAAGACTTCACCAGGAGTTAAAAGAAACTATCGTTCTTCAAAGAAACCATGAAGAACGTTGCAACTCAACCTATCAGACTGTACTGCTCAGTAAGGAGAATTTTTTTCTGCAACAGCTACAATTTACATCAGAGGGTACTTATGGCCACAACATATTATGCTTCATTGAAGCAATTAATCAGACTAAGAAGATAGTTCTAAATCCAGATTTTCCTCAGAAATACCCTAAATTTCTAATTTTTCCTGGTTGCTAAATACTTCTGGAGTCCTAAGAATATCTCCCAATTACTGAGTGATTTCTTAATTACTTTATTTAGAAGAATTAAGTAATATTTGGGAAAGACACAAACAGAGTAACAGAGAGCTACTTTGGGATAGCTATAGAGATCACCTGACAAAATGAGATTTTTAAAGAGAGAGTGGACAAGTAATTTAGATTTATTACTTCTGGCCATAAGAAATATTGGATGTTATTGTAAAAGCACGCTATTAAAGATCAATTTTTAAAGCAGTACAGTAAGTAGTTATATTGTTGTGACCACAAATGGGAAATTTGAAATTAAATTTCCTGTGGATGCATCACCAATAGATTAAAAAACTTTGTATCTCAGACATCTTAGAGGTGAAGGTGATATGTGGTCTGGACAAGTAGACTGTATGGGTAAGAAGTCCAGTGATGACAAAGACATGGATGTTAAAGATGAATCAAATAATTTTTTGGTGAAGGTTAAAAGAAAAACTCACTAGTACCCAAGTTTAATATATCATTTATATTTATTTAACGTGTGATTTTACAAATGCCTGTGTAAATAAACTTTTAAACCAAATATGTAAGTGGATCTTTATTTTATCTACTTCATTGTGTTTTGATTGATCCCTCCCCCTCCCCGTGTTTGTTATTTATTTATTTTTTAAGATTTGTATTTATTTATGAGAGAAAGAACAAGGGATAGAGAGAGACAGACAGAGAGAGCTGGAGGGAGGAGCAGAGGGAGAGGGAGAAGCAGGCTCCCCACTGAGCAGGGAGCCCAATGCGCAGGGCTCTGCTCTCAGGACCCTGAGATCATGACCTCAGATACCAAGAGTCAGATGCTTAACTGACTGAGCCACCCAGGTGGCCCCACTGCCCCTGTTTTTAATCTTCTCACTGGGAAGATAGGAACTCGTCATACATTTGGGGCTGTAGTATCACTTATATAGGATTGTTTCTCTCTGGCTTTTTCCCCTCAAACCATCTAATTATCAAATTAGTACTGGTGGAAAGATAGGATTTGTTAGTTCTTAAGATGATGGAATGGAAAAAAGTAAACTTAGTGAGAATGGAGCATGTGTTCACTGGGGACAAAATACCAATGAACAAAGGCAAGTGACCTTTCTTTATTAAAATTGAGATATATGTAATTATATATAGATAGAAATTTCTGAGAAATAAAAGCTTTTCTGATATGATAAAGATATAAACATCATACTATAATACAATACTAAATTCCAATTTGTATTTCCTCCTCTACATTTATGGTAAAACAACTCGTATTTCATTGCTTTTTGCCTTATGGTGGTAATACAACAATGACAAGCAGACTCACTTAGAATCCCAGCCTGATTTTCTGAAACAAGGTCATGTATCACTAGCTTATTTGTGCTGCCCCAACCTTTTACCAGAAGGCTCTTAAGGGATTTGTGAATTAAATCTCTGAGTGCATTTGAAAAAGCTTGCTTGGTAATTGGACAGAAAGAGAACCTTAAGAACAAGGTCACCTAACCAAAACCATTATTTAGGTCACATGCGTATCTCTCTAATATTAAACAGTGAGGAAGACACACATATAATTAAATGATCTGTACTACTTAATGAGTATCTATTTGTCATTCAAAATATTGCTCCCATTAGGGAAAGGTGGCAACTATTAATATTCAGCCCTTAGGCTATTACTTAAAAGATGAATTTATATCCTTAGGCATATAGAATGGATTTAACCTCCTTCAACTTACGAGAAAAGCTATGTACATTTTTGTGGCTTTTTCTTGGGCTATGTTAAGTCTCTTCGAGCACAAAAGGTTGGTATTTCCTTCCATACAAATTAATGTCATGTTGTATTCAGTCTCTAAAGACTTCTCACATAATTTTGATATTTGCTACAGGGCAGACGAGTTATAAAATCATGCTTTTAAAATATCTTTTATATATGGTTTTGTGTGAAGAATTCCCTTGTCTTTTATTGTTCAGTTTTCTTTCTATGAATTCCTTTGATTGCTCTTAGGGTTTCTTTCTTCTCCTGGTCAGATATAGCTTGATAGCATTCTCTATTATTGTTTTCAAAGATCTATTTCTTTTTGAAGCTGCCGGTAGGTAACTTTTACTAAATTTAAGTATAAGCTTTTATGTAAACCCTATCCCACTTGAGACTTATAAGCCATACTTTCCCGACTTTCCAGCATATCTGAATTACAAATAATTAACTTTCGTTTTCTGTTTATAAGTAATTATCTTTTCTTTATGCTAAAAGGATCTAAAAATCTTTGAAAAGGACCAGAATAAAAATAAGGCAGAGGAGGAGATTTGGAAAGTGAAGGATAATAGGTTTTCCAACTCAGGTGCAAAAGCCAAGCATTTAAACAACTTACTAGGACAATGAAATGAGAGAACTTCATGGTGTATTCTGAACTTAAGTCATTTATTTCATCATTTATTTCCTTTATTGAAATCTATCTTCTTTCCTTCTCTAGGATGTATTAGTAGATTGTGTATTCTACTTTCAAAGCCTTCTGCTGAGCTTCTCATGATATGTAATCATCTTACATTCTATTCCCAATGGTCCACGCTAATGTAAGAAAGCTAGGACATGCATGACCTGAGACAGTCCAAACCGAACCCATTACTAGAGTTGAATAGACACAACTTTGTCTCCTTGCAGAAGGATGATAGCAGGGAGACAGGAATACGCTAGTACGCTTACCTCTTTGGGGGTCTATAGAATAAAAATCTGGAGAATAAAGGGTAGAATTTGAGTCTTGGACCTAAGATCCTTTTCCTTTACTGCTTTTAGTAGAATGGTTAATTACTTAAATAAATCAATAATAAAAAATATTTTAATAGAGCTAAAGATTTTTTCATCTTGTGGTATTACTTCTGAGAAAGAGGTAGATTGAGAGGTATTATTGAGGCCCACCCTGTGTGAAAACCAAACTAAAAGTGCTTTGTAACAAATTTCAAAAAAATCTAGGAGCCAGTGATTATGTTTATAAATTTTTCTATCATCTAACTTGATATGGCATGTAGGACAAATGCTATTTCTTGTCTGCTGCTCATATATTTGGAGAGGATGTATTTGCTTGGGGTTTCAGGGTGGAGAGGGAAGAAAAGATGCTATTTCTCTTTTATCCAAATATTAATGTTTCCCAAAGCACACAGAAGTCTCTACAGAATCGTATGGAGCTAAATAGAAATCAACATAATGCACTGTTTACCAGCCTAGCATCTAAATGTCAGCTTGGCTAGAATTTTCTGGGAACTTCTTATTTGATAGTCTCGATGTGCTGTTGTTAACTAAGCACACATCTCCAAAGATTTGTAGATCCAGAAGGCCTTGAAAATATGGAATAGGGAGATGTGTGTTGGATGTGAGATTTGGACTGGATATTTGGAATGAAGAATGCTAGATTAACTTTGCATACTGGCTCTGAAGAATAGGAAGCAGGCTTTGCCCTTCACTTTTTTCTGGTGCTCACCTTTCCATATAAGACAGCTGCCAAGAATAACAAGGAGACGATGTAACAGGGGAGCCACAAAGACCGGTGCTGGCCAAAAGCTCTGGACTAAAAATGAAGCTTAGAGTAGAATATTAAAGAAGCAGCCAAGGATGATGCTTCTGCTTCGCAAGCCAGAAGACAACATGGATTAACCTGGCACTGGTATCTGGCATTCTTTAGTCTCTTCCAGGGTTTTATGTGTCCTAAGATTCAAGGACACGAAGCCTCAAGTCAGTATATGAAACCCATAT
This sequence comes from Vulpes lagopus, assembly GCF_018345385.1. NCBI lineage: Eukaryota > Metazoa > Chordata > Mammalia > Carnivora > Canidae > Vulpes > Vulpes lagopus. The sequence goes on from NC_054826.1 coordinate 160,131,413, forward strand.
GTAACATGTCATAAAACTCCACTTTATATAACTTTGTTATCTATGTTTTGGGTTAAAAAAGACCAGATCATTTGATTAAAATTAAATATACACTCAAAAAGTCAACTGCAGGACGCCCAGGTGGCTCAGCGGGTTGAGCATCTGCCTTCAGTTCAGGGCGTGATCCTGGAGACCCGGGATCGAGTCCCACATCAGACTCCTTGCATGGAGCCTGCTTCTCCCTCTGCCTGTGTCTCTGCCTCTCACTCCATGTCTTTCATGAATAAATAAATAAAATCTTAAAAAAAAACTTTTAAAAAACTAAACAAAAAGTCAACTGCTTAAACATGGCTTAAAGTCAACATGACTTTTACTTTTGGTCTCTGTGGCAAATTTAAATGATCTCCTTCAGCTCTATTTTTAGAAAGAGGTTTTAATGTCTCAAAAAACCAGATGGCATACCCAATCTGGAATAGGTTTCACACTGACACCACTCTACGGGAGATGCTCCTTGATGTTATGGACTGAATGCTTATGCCCTCCGCCCCCCCACTCCCTGATATATACGTTGAAGCCCTATTCCCCTGGTGCTATGTGTAGGTAGAGACTTTGGAGGTAATTAGGTTCAGAGGAGGTTGAGAGGGTGGTGTCCTCATGATGGAATTAGTGCCCTTATGACAAGAGATGAGAAAGCCAGCTCTGTCTCTCTATCTCTGTCTCTGTCTCTGTCTCCCTCTCTGTCTGCTCCACATGGGGATATGAGAATACAGCAAGTTAGCGAGTCATCTGTAAGTCAGAAGAGAGCTCTCACCAGAGCCTGGCCATACTGGCTTTGTGAACCCAGACTTCCCAACCCCCAGAACTGCGAGAAATAAATGTCCGTTACTTAAGCCACCCCATCTGTCGTATTTTGTTATAGCAGCCTGAGCTGACCAAGATGCACTCTGCCTACTAGGATAGTGCTTTTATTTTATTTTGACTATCAATTTTTTTTTTTACTGAATACAATATATGTAAACACTTTTAGAGTAAGTACTCAACTAGGACAGTGTTTTAAAATGATGTACGCATCCCCTTGGGTTAGGAATCTATCCTTAGTTGTATGTGAAAGGAATTTTATGATTACCGCAAAGACATTAATTGAGAATATGTATCTGAACCCAACTAAGGAATTTGCTTTGTATAATTTTTCAACAAGTCTTATCAATGTCAGCAACAGGCTATACATAAGCATCAGAACACTCTGATTCTGATACTAATTCTCAATTCTGTTTCATTAATACGTGGGAAAACTGGCAGGGGGAAGGGTCTCCATCCTAGTCCCAGTTAAGTCCCTTCCTTAGTTTTACCCCTGCTGTGGTGTTGGCCTTTCCTGGGTCTTGCACTGATCTGCTTTTGTCCTATACACGTGTCTATCCCTAGATCAGTCCAAGCTCAGTAGCTACCTTCTTGTGGTTGGAGATGAAAAATTGGAGCATTCATAGGGTTTCAGTCTAAAATCATACTTTTTGAGTATAGAATATGCTATGGTCTGAGAAGACCTCATCTTGGAGTCATATGTGCAGTCCAGTCTTTAAAGTTATAGATTTCACTTTTTCTATTTCTATTGCGTTTGGGATTTTCTTAATCACCAATTCCACAGATTTGTAAAATGCTGAAGGTGTACCTGCTTTCCATATAAATAGGCTCTGCAAAAATGTCTGCTATAAAATGCCTCCTGTATATTTTGCAATGCCTGTGAATGTCCTCCATGCATTTTCAGGGAGAGCTTTCATTGATCTCCATAGCTTTTGGTGAATAGAGAACAATTTTTGTTTGAATGTTACCAGAAACAGTCTTAGGATTGCTTAGGAATTGTATTCACGTTTTATAGCTGCTGCCTATGTCTGCTTGCTGCCTCCTGGAGTTTTGCTGGTTGAACCTTATATGTCTGCTCTCCTGTGGGTTACATACATACAACAGGGCTCATTGTGACCATGTGGTCTGGTTTTGTGTCATCATTTCTTTCACAGCGACATTAAATCCATCTGGTGAGAACAAATACATTGTTCAGGAGGAAGCAAAAAGGGGGAGATGTGATATAAAAAGAGGGAAGAGCGTTTCTAATATATTAAATCACTATCTCTCCTCTCATTTTTAACCAAAAAAATTACCAGATTTTTTTTTGTATAACAACTTCACTAATTCAGTCATTCATTCAACAAATATTTATTGACTCCTAATTTAAAAATTGTCTGGAAGTAAATCCATCCAAATTTGGATGGATTCAAATTCTGAGTAATAGAATTAATTAATTAATTAATAAGAAGTAATAGATATAATTAAGTCCCAGTTTCTACCCTTAAGTTTCCCGTATTCTAGTGGCAGAGACTAGTATGTACAGATAATTAAAACACAGTGCTGTGGCAGAGGTATGACAAAGTGGTAAGGAGCACAGAGGAGGAGTCTGCTCTTTAACCTAGTGTAGCCAATAATTGCTTCCCAGAGGAGGTGACTTTTGAGATGGATTTCGATGTTTTGACAGGTAAAGGTGAAAGGGCATTGAAGGCAGAGAAGAAAACATTATTAGTTGAGTCATATGAAATTACCATTTTTAAGGTCAAAACCAGTTAAATATCAGCAATTTCATATGGTTCAACCAAATACAAAGCCACTAAGAATTGAGAGAGCACAGGTTATTTGCGAGAGTGGATAGAAGATAGAAAGTAATTTTGAGCAGCTTAGTCAGGGCCAGACTAAGATGTTTATATTTTATTTTGTAAGCAGTTGAGAATCTTAAAAGGTTTTGACCAATGGATTTATATGTCAGGTTCTGCAATTTATGAAGTGTATATGATGGGTCAGAGAGAGCAAGATGCTATTTGGAGGCTGTAGTATGAGTCTTGATAGGAGATAAGGAGGCCCCAACCTACCCAGTGGCAATGAGATTGGAGAAAAGGAAGCAGAACATTGTAGGATGGAGAGTCAGTAGGGTCTGTCAGTCAACAAGGTGTAGAGGACGATGGAGGAGGAGTCAAGAATGGCATGATTTGGGGGTGAAGTGAAAAAGTGGGTGATAGAAATACACAAAAGAAAGAAAATGTTTGGACCTCTAAGAGCAACAGATAATGAATTCAATTTTGGACATTTCAATTTAAAAATAAGGGGCCGGAATTCAGGAGGAAGGTTAAGGTTGTTCATGGCTGAAGCTTTGGAAACCACGTAGACAGAGACGAGATCGCCTTAGATTAGCAGACGGTGTTGGAAGAGGAGGTGGATCAGAAGAAAATCCTGAGGTCATGCCAACATTAAGATGCAGGCAGAGAAAGAGCAGGCCACGAAGACTGAGAAGGAGCACAGCAGGTGAGAGAGGTGTGCACGTGAGAGAGTTCTTCTGGAAGACCAGGGAAGGGGATTTCGAGGATGGAGTAGTTAATCATTGTGGTTTCCTGGGAAATTCGTGTTTGGCATTATGCTGAAAGTAATCATATATTGTGATCTTCTGTCTAGTAAAGTGAGGCACCCCCCTCCATGTGCTTTTCTAAACACACATTCGTGAGCACACACTCCTAGCTCACCTTTTTCTATCGGGACTTCTACACACTTTACAGATACTGCATAATTCACCTTCTACCCCTCCACTCTGTATTGTTGATAGAAATAATAACTTGAGGGGCACCTGGGTGGCTCAGTCGGTTAAGCATCTGCCTTCATCACATTTCGTGATTCCAGGGTCCCAGGATCGAGCCCCACATTAGGCTCCCTGCTCAGGGGGGTGTCTCCTTCCTCTGTGCCCCCATCCCCACCCCATGCTCTCTCTCTCTCCCCCCCTCTCTCTCAAATAAATAAAATATTAAAAAAGATAATATGCTTAAAAAAGAAATAACTTGGTACTCAAAGCTAAAGCAAAGGGGTGCTTATAGACTCACCACGTGTTAACATTAGATAGAGCACAAATTCCCAAACTGTGATCTTCAAGGCAGTCTTTACCTCAAGGAGAAAGCCCAGATTGAGGAGAGACTGTATTTTGAGTATCTTCCCTTCAGCAAGTGAGGCCAAGAAGAATGATAAAAAGCTGCCATTTCGCTACTTAAAAGCAAGACTTTATTCTTCTGGGATAGCTCATGGTGAACATAAACTCAGATGAAACAATCCTATTAATTTGTTTGTCTAAATTCAAGATCAAATTTGGATGGATTCAACTTCTGAAATGCTGCTAGCGAGCTCGACAGAAGTGGTCCTCAGGAGTCGGGCATGGTTCAGTTATCTGCCGGTTCCACCAGAAGAGAGTTCTAGGAGTCCCAGTTACATTTCCAAATACTTGCATTCATTTAAGTAAAACCCCAGTCCTTTTCGTACCCAGTAGATTTCATTTTGGCCTTCTGAGTCTGCTACAGACTCAGCTGTGCTTACTGCTGATACTGCAACCCCAAAGTCAATTAAAATCTAAAGACAGGCTGATCCTCCACCCACTTAGGCACATTTAACCAGTAACTCAAAGGTGACATAAGGGTGAAAGTCTACAAATATTCCAGCTCTTAATAATAAACTGCCACTGAATGGACGCAGTCTTTACATCAAAGTATGAAAGAAGACGCTGGCATGTTTCCTGTCACCCAGAAATGGTTAACGACTCATCAGGGACTGGGCTGCACAGACAAGAAGTTTAGGTAGGTTCTCCAAGCAAATTAATGGGAAAGACAGAGAGAAATGTAGGCCCGTTGATTGGCCTTTTGGTAGTTGACACATAACAGTTGTATCAGAAAGGAATTAGTTATCTGTGTTGTAAGAAGACTGAACGCAAAGAACAAATGTCCTTGAACTTTGCTCTAGTGTACAACCTTTATTATTGGATTGTTAGATTTATTTAAACTATAAAGTAAAAGTAGAGGAATTAAATTTCAGGTAATTTAATAACCATTATCCACTTCATTATTTTCTTGTACACACCTATAAAGTATTACTCTCGTAATTGGATGTGCGGACCTGCTTTTCAATTTTCTCCAAACCCAAACAGATTTCAGTAAGGTTCCTTGTGACCTCTCTACCTGTTTTTTTCTTATGCCATATTGGTCTCTTCTCTGCACTTTTCTTGATCTTGTTCCTCTGATTTCTTCTCTTTTGCTTTTTCCTTCTCAATTCTTCTGATTTACCTTAATTCTTCTGATTTTCATCAGGAGCCCTCCTTTTTTCTCTTTGTTTTTCTTCTTTAAATCTGTTTTCAGCCTATTTCTCTCTTGGTTTTGTCTTCCCTTCAGATGTCACTTTTCTTTCTCCCTTCCTGTCCTTTACGCTGTCTCTGCCCACTTATATACCGTTGACAAGAGCTGGAAACAACACAATTCAATAACTTGTCACATGTATTGTTAGTAATGGACAGTCTACATCCAGGAGCGTTCAGGGCCAGCTGTCTTTTGATGTGGCCCTCGGGGATTCAAACCAACAAAAGAGCAACCCTTCATGTCCATTACAGAAAAGACAGATGTCAGCTAACCACATTCACAGCAGAAAACTGAAAAATAAGATCTTTGATCTCCAAAAGCTCAGATAAAATATATTTTTATCAAGTTGATATAATAAAAAAAGTGGGACAGAATACTTTGAAGACTGTAGGAGAGATAAATATAAGATGGTGCTGAAAGACATGTGAGCTTCCCTTCCTCCCTCTGTGTTAAAAACCATTAGGGAGAAATCCATTCACATCCATTCCAGTCCATGAGGCATCTTTGTGGAGTCGTAAACTGTCCCCATGCTGTGGCATTTATCTCCACAATATTCTAGTGACCTAGGAGAGCAGACGTGCGTAGGAGGCTGGTGATGCCTCAAGGCAGAACTGGCCCTGGTCTCATGCGCTTCTATCTTGCTGCCTTCTAGGTCAGCCCTCATTTCCCAGATTCTCCTCCTTCTGCACTTACCCCTTCATCCCAATTCATTCTCCACCCTGGTGTCAAATAAATCTAACTAAAATACTGCTTTTGATATACATTACTCTTCTATTCAAGAACTTCCAGTACATAATGAGCTGAAATTGTAGTCGGGAGTTACCTAATTGGTAAAATGGTGTGTTAGAACAGCTCTCATATCGACGTGATAGAGTTGTGGTAATGATCCTAAAGAAATAATATATATCAAAGTGAGCTTTGAACTGGGAAGCCCTATAATGTATAAAATATTGTAACTGGATTCCCCTGATAGATAAGTCCAAACACAGTCATGCCATTGAACCAGCCTCCTTGTGTATGGCCATCTGCCTTTCTCCTCTATGTTGTGTTTACACTGACCACATGTCAGCTCCCAGGAAAACCCTGGCCTCACCGATTCTCTGGATCTTTTGGATTTGTTGTTTCCTCTGCCTGAAACACAACCCCCACCACCTCTTTATTTCACTCCCCTCCCCCCGCAGCTTTATGGAGATGTAATTGATGTATAACATTGCATAAGGTTAGGATGTGCAATGTATTCTTTTGCTACACATGTATCGCAAGCTGATTACGACTGTAGTGTTAGCTGACACCTCCATCCCATCATGTAATTACCATTTTTTTTTTTTTTGTGATGAGAACATTTAAGACTAGTTTCCTAGCTACTTGGAAGTATATAATATAATATTGTTGACCATGATCACTACACTCTGCTTTCATCTTCTAACTGCAATTTTGTACTCTTTGACCAACACCTCCCATTTCCCCCACCATTCTACTTGGTTTCCACAAGTCCAGCTTTTTCATATTTCATATGTAAGTGATGTCATATGGTATTTGTCTTTCTCTGACTTATGGCACTTAGCATAATGCCTTCAAGTTTCATGTATGATGTTGCAAATGGCAGGATTTTCTTCTTTCTGGTGGTTGAAGAATGTTCCATTGATGTTTGTATGTATGTGATATGTGTATCTCTCACATCTTTATCCGTTCATCTGTCAATGGCCCCTTAGGTTGTTTCCATATCTCGCCTATTGTAAATAATGCTGCAGTGAACGTGGGAGTACAGATATCTCTTCAGGATCCTGTTTCATTTCCTTTGGATATATACCCAGAAGTGAGATTGTGGATCAGGTGGTAGCTCTGTTTTTCAAATTTTTTTTGAGGAATCGCTATACTGCTTTCCACTGCAACTGTACCAATTTGTATTCCCACCAAAAGTACACAAAGATTCCCCTTTCTAAAGATGTATTTATTTATTTGAGAGAGAGAGAGAGAGAGAGAGAGCGCATCCGTGAGTAGGGGGAGGGGCAGAGAAAGAGGGAGAGAATCCCAAGCAGGTACCTTGCTGAGTGCGAGCCTGATGTGGGGCTTGATGTCACAACCCTGAGATCATGACCTGAGCTGAAACCAAGAGTCAGACACTCAACTGACTGAGCCACCCAGGCACCGCAAGGATTCCCTTTTCTACACATCGTTGCCAACATTTATACTTTGTCTCTTGATGGTAGCCGTTCTAACAGTTGTGAAATGATGCCTCATTGAGGCTTTGATGCATTTCCTGATTATCCGTGATGTTGAGTGCCTCTCCATGTTGGCCATCTGTATCTCTTCTTTGGAAAAATGTCTACTTAGATCCTCTGCTCATTTTTAAATTGAATTGTTTATTGCTACTGAGTTGTGTTGAGATTTTTATAACTTTTTAGTATTAACCCTGTGTAAGATACGTGATTTGTAAATGTTTTCCCCCATTCCGTAAATTGGCGTTTCATTTTTTTGTGGTTTCTATTGCTGTGCAGCAGATTTTTAGTTTGATGTAGTTCTACTTATTTATTTTTGCCTTTGTTGTTTGTACTCTTGGTGTCATGAATATATATAAAAAAACATTGCTAAGACCAATGCAAGGAGCTTTTCCCTTATGTTTTCTTCTAAGAGTTCTACAGTTTCAGTTCTTACATTTAAGTCTTTAGTCCATTTTGAGTTGAGTAATCAATTATGTGAGTGGTACAAAATAGGGGTCCAATTTCATTTTTCTGTACGTGATATCCAGTTTTTTCAACACCATTTCTTAAAGAGACTATCCTTTCTGCACTGAGTAGTCTTTGCTCCTCTGTCAAATATTAGTTGACCACATATGTAGGGGATTATTTCTGGGCTCTCAGTTCCGTTCCTCTGATCTATGAGGCTGTTTTCATGTCAATACCATATTGTTTTGATCACTATAGCTTTGTAATGTGGTTTGAAATGAGGAAGTGTAATGCTTCCAGATTTGTTCTTTTTTCTCAAGACTGCTTTGGCTTTTTGAAGTCTTTTATGGCTCCACATGAATTTTCATCACAACAAAATGGTGCTCACTTCCTCTTAATTTTTTTATTTTTTAAAATTTAAATCCAATTTGCCAATATATGGTATTACACTCAGTGCTCCTCCTATCAAGTGCCCTCCTTAGTACCCATCACCCAGTTATCACCTCTTCTTTAGAGAGCCCTTTCCCATGCATCCTATCCTTATTATTCTCTTCCACGGTATCATATTTGTTTTTTCCTAGTACTTACCATGCAATCGATCATCATTTTATCTATTGATCTTTACTTATGTATTGCCTACTTCCCACACTAAATTGTGGGCTTCATGAGAGTAGATATTTTGTCTGTCTAGTTCACTTTTGTATTTACAGAATGTACCATAGTACCTGGCACAGAATAGGTACCAAATGCATATGCATATACACATCTCACCATAGTAGCAAATAATAGACACTTAACAAATAGCCACTGAAAAACTTGCTTAGAGAGGTTTTTGTAAAACCCTAAGAAGGACGGACTTATATTTAGGGAAGCCTTGGGAAATAGGGTCCTCCATGAACTTACATCTCAGAATGCCAGGAAAGAGGATAGTAATAGGAACGAAGACTCATTATATATGAATCATTGTAGTGCTTTGTTATAAGAAAACTGGGAACATTCTTGAACAAAATTAAGTATAAGATCGCCTAATGAATCCCAGACTTACCATTAAGATGCTACTCTGAATATCTTATGTTGAAATAAAAGAGACTTACTGGTATAGTAGGTGATACATTTTATGTCCAATGATTAATAAAAGTTGTATATTAACTAAAGGAAGATTTATATTTTAATTTTCAGCCTAGAACAACTGCATTTGTATATATTTACTATGACTGGATTTAAATTTCAAACCCCATTTCATTGAAATGAATGTCAAGAATTATTTAATTAATTGAATATGAAATATAAAATTATTCAGAAATAAGATCTAACAACTTGCTATTATGCTGTTAATAATATCAGCTCTAGAATATACTTTGCTATGAAATTAATCTTGGCTTGACTTAAATTCTGTGAGAATATACAATATCCACTTTTTCTTTGTTAATCTTATACAATATGTTTAATATTTAATAATACTTATAGAGAAAAACACATCCTTTGGCCTAATCCATTTGAGTTGACTACAAATTATTAGAATGGGAAAATATTATTATTTTTTATGGTTGTTTAAATAAATATCACTAGTAGCTGCAGTATATTCTGTAATTTGTCCCCCTGAACATCTATTCCAAATCATCTTCTCTCTTGCCTCCTCTATTACAGAAGCTAAAAAGCTAAATAATCAATTTTCCCTACCACCTTCCAGGCAGAGATGGCCATGAGACACGGTTGTGGCCAAGAAGCCAAAGGGAAGTCAGGAAGTATCTTCAATTCTACGTAAAAAGACAAAGTTTTATTGAATAGATTGAGGCATCTTGAGCGCAGCAGTCAACTTGTGACATGAGGTCCAGCATGAAGCTAAATGTCTACAAGCTAAGGATGATGGGGATGGAAAGATGAAATGAGCCAGGTCCCTAATGGCATCAATGAGTGACACATAATACCAGCTCAGGATTGCCAACTACAGGATTTCTTATTGTAATAAGAAATAGAGAATGGGACCCAAAGGGAAAGGAGAGAAGCTGAGTGGGGAAAAATTAGAGAGGAAGACAAACCATGAGTGACTCCTAATTCTGGGAAACAAACAAAGGGTTACAGAAGGGTTGGGGGGAAACTGGGTAATGGGCATTAAGAGGGCACATGATGAGGTGAGCAAAAGAAAAATAAATTCCTTAGAATTAAGCCATTGTTTCTAGTACACATTTTCTAGCATTTGCAACTGAACACATTCTTAACAGGTACACTTAGGGTCAAATTTAAAGCGGATTACACAGAGACTATTTAATGACTTCAAGTCAATAAACATTTAGAAAATATTTAGTTTTATCTTAAACATCCTAAAAACATTTAATTCCTGTTTAAAATGAATAACTATGACCCTATTCTTACTAGTAACGCTTTGTTATAGTATATAGAACTTGTAGAATGAAATGTATTTGCAGATATTTACAGAAAAGAATAATCAATTTATACACCACTTCAGGCTCTAGACAAATGGCTGAATTTCCCATTTTGCTGAACAATTTGAGAACAGAGGGACAGCACTTTTACACATTTTTGAAAATGCCTGCAATGTATTAATGTCTAATGTTCAGGTAACCATTTGATTCATTCATTCAATGGACATGTGCTGAATGCCTTTGCATCTATTCTATGGCTGCATCATGAAAACTCTCTATTCCTTATTATAGCATCTCACAAATCTGTTAATTTTTTTCCTAAAAATTTCATAGTCCCCATTCTCAGACACCTCCCATTTCAGTCAAGATTTACCAACAACATGCTATTATAATGTCTAATATTACTCAAGTCAAATTTATCATGTTACATGTATTGTTTTCTTCTGAAAACTGAAATAATTGCCAAAACAAACAAGCAAAAAAATCTTATGATGGAGAAACTTTGTTTTCTACATGTGTGATTTAAATTCAAATTCAATCTCTCAATGAAGAAGAATGAGTAGATCTATAATCCTAATAAATGATTTTAGTAGTTGGGGTATATTCCTAGTGACTTTAAGCCATGTAGTTTGTAGTTTAATTTCTATTAAATTAAGTTTATTTCTCTCCCCAACCCCCATTCATTTAATGGTTCATAGTTGACAGTATTTCTCAGGTTATTCCTATTCTAAGATAAAACCAAATATATACTGAAATAACTTTGTTTTAAAATTTAATTATTTTTGATTAGGTAATATTTGTGTTTGGTATATACTTTAAAAGTTACAAAAGGACACATGTGCAAAGTAGATCTCCATTATTTCTTCCCAAACACATTGTTCCCCTTCTTGAGGCAACTACGATTCCCAGTTCCTTCTGTAGTCTTACCTAAAATTATTTTAAATTTGCTCCTTTATCTAATGGACACTCAAGCAATTATAAGTGTAAAAATGTTTTACAACTGAGGTGATTGCCTGGTTAAATTAATTTCCAGACTAAATTTTTGTTACATGTTCCAAAAGCACTAGGATAGGATAGGACACTCTGCTAAAGGTTCGTGTGGAGGTAATAAACATTCTAAGCAGAGGCAAAGTTCGAAGATCACCACTGAATAAATATTATCTTAAGATAATTAACACAAGCGCTTTTATTATTCAGCTTTGCTAAATATACATAGAGGAAATGACAAAAGATAGACATAACATCAAATCATAAGGACTTGATTAATGGAAGTTTAAAGGCCAGCTTTTTTCATTTTATGCCTTGGTTCAAACAAGAACTCAGAGTCTGTATCTTAGAAAGCTCATGAGATTATTATGTTCACCGGTTGATGAAGCTGTGATTTGTAAGATGTTTTAATGAGGCATTTATGGATGCATATTTTCAATTCCATTCCCACTTATGAATGTTTGAGCATCAAGGAAGATTAATTAGAAAACAATCTCTCATCCCCTCACACACTTTTAGTAGCAATTTTTGTTTAAAGACTACACAAAGGTGTGTGTTTTGAATTTTAATTAATAATGATCAAGAAAAAAGGTGAAAGCTGAAGATCAATTTTTAAACATATTTTGAGGGGGTCAGAAAGCAATTAGTACAATGAGATAAGTCAACAATCTATTTGTAATTGTCAAATGTAGTCTATGTGTCTCTATTACAAATGAAATTTGTGTCCATTGTGGAAGTTTTGAAAAAAACAGATAAAGCAAAAGAGGAAAAACAGAATCACATAAAACTATAACACCCGGAGATAATGACCATTAGCTTTTTTTTTTTTTTGGTATATTCTTTTGTTTAGCGTTTACATACATTTTATAATACTATAACCTTACTAAGATGTTGATAATCTAGTTTTTACTAAATATATTATGAATATGTTTTCATACAGTTATTATTCTAAAAATTATTTCTATCTTTTCTTTATTACAAAGAGTGCAGTATTTTACATCTTTACAGATAAACTCTTGCTTCTTCTATACATGTTTCTGTGGTATAAATTACTAGAAAAGAAATTACTAGCTCAAAGGGCATACAATTTTCTAAGGCTCCCATCATCAGTAAGCAATGATTTTATTATTAAAATTTTTGGTTTCTGATGGTAATCTTCTCTATTTCATGTACATGCCTTTGGTTACTCAAAGTTATTTATCATATAATTATGAGAAGGCATGAAATTTAAAAAACTTTTTAATAGCTGAATTTCAGTAGCCATCCCAGGCATGAAAATTTTCAGACGTTCATGGTTTCAGCAAATATTTTGAGCACCTACTCTCTATTTCTATGTAGAAGGAAGCCTAACCTATTCCAAGAAGATTAAAGAGCAGCCTACACTGATATGGATTCCCTCTAAAATTAGTTGATAACTTTGGACTAATGTTCCAAGGCTGTTTGTTCTCAGCTGATCCCCTAGCACTTCTTCTACGTAGTACCTTTTATCCATAATGTCACACGTAATATGGGCAATAACTATGATATGGCTCTCATTTTACTAGCAATTTATTGAGTAGTTTCTGCCTACTGACAGACTTTTAAATATTACGCAAGTTTTGCAAACATGATGAATAACATAGTAAGACCAATTATGCCTGAACTTGCCCCATTTTAAACAAAAGAGACATTTATATAGGCATCACTAAACCTCTCTATATAAAAAAATGAGGTTTTATTTCCCCTTTACAAGTAGAAAATATAAACTACAGCCAGTTAAAGCTACTCTCTCAAGACAGTGGAAACCCAAATGCAAATAGGATAGAAGAAAAGATTAACCGTAAAGAATCAGATCCAAATATCCAAATGTCATCTTATATAATCTAATAAATTTGAAAGACATTAACAACATCATCATATAATTTCTTAGGATATCAAGTTATTGGTATATTTTATTTTTCAGCAAGTCTAACATGTGCTAAAAATAGGGGCACCTGGGTGGCTCAGTGGTTGAGTGTTTGCCTTTGGCTCAGGTCATGATCCTGGGGTCCTGGGATTGAGTCCTGCATTGGGCTCCACGTGGGGAACCTGCTTGTCTCTCTGTTTCTCTCTGTGTGTGTCTCTCATGAATAAATAAATAAAATATTTTTTTAATGTGCTAAAAATAATAATCTCACAAAATTAACACTCTTTAATGGTTGGATGATGAATTTTACTTTAAAGTGGATGTTAACTTCAAGTCATCCTTAAATTTTTTTTGAGATTCGAAAAACTTGCATTAAAATGGAACACCTGAAAAAACAGTTCATGTCATTAAAAACTTACTTGTAGCTTCCTGTTAAGTTTCTGATTCCAGAATAGTGGAATTTTTCAAGATACTCTTTTAACCTCTTGTTATCCTTATATAAATGGTAAACATAACTTATTTCTGAAATCTCAACTTTCGCACGCATAACACAGACAACAGAGAATTTTGAGACACGGTGTCTGGGGGGGAGAAGAGAAACTGGGGGCAAGCAGAAAGGATATAATTAATCCCCTCAAACACAAGCTCATAGAGAATGTGTCTCTCACAAAATTACCAAATTCTCCACTAATAGTCAAGAGTAGAGGAATAAAGGTAAAATATATTTAACTTAGATAAAACTTTACCCTGAAATAGCCCAAATTTTGAGTTTACTGACTTGTTGGCATCAGTTCAGATGGTCTGTCCAATTCAAACCATACTCTGTATGTTGCCAAGTGTATCTCAGTGAAGCTCGGAGGGTGCCCCCCCCCCAAATGCATTGTCCTACAATAAAGCCTCTGGGAAATGAAAGTCATTCTGTTTCCCGGAATAGACTTCTGCAGTAAGAATCTGAGTGGTAACAGATGACTTTAATGGCATCATGCAGGTGCCAGCAGAACCACAGAGGAGCAATGCTTCTAAACTATGGGTTATAAATGCAGCCACGCTGTAGATAGATGTATCTAGGTGACACCAAGAACTTAAGAATGGGAGGTGATCATGCAGCTAGAATTACAGGCAGTGGACAGTCCCTAAACTGACTCATTAAACACAAATGGATGATCTGTCAGAGAATAATGACTTTTAGGACTTTCATTCTCGCTCTAATGCTTGATATTAATGACCTTTCAGAATGGTTGATATCACTGGAATTTCATCTGCTACAAAGAAAGAAAACCAGTAAATGAATCAGTGTCTGAATGAAGGGACAGAATTCTCTCTGAAAGGGAAGCAGAATGACAGTTGTTGGAGGATAAGGACAAGTGTGGAACTGAAATATGCATTTCACAAACAAAACTCTCTTATTACTTCCTAATTTAATCTCATGGATTATATGGAGGAGGAGAGGAGAGGGAAAGAAAAAGGGAGAGAGATTGATTTATTTTACTGGAGACAGTATGTCCAGTTGATAAACTTAAGCTTGGCCAAAAAATTGAATCCCTAGACACATATTCACTATATAGGTCTCCTCCTCCCACAAAACCCTGAAGTTTGAACCACAGCACTTTTTATTTCATGAAAGCCTGCTTATGTTACTTTAGCCTGTCAGCAGTAAAAGAGATGTGTCTTACTGATCATTCATGGGCTTGTATGTCTGTAGTGTGAAAAGCTCCATACCAAATGCTGCCATAGAGGACTTCAAGGTCTAGGTCAAAGTTTCTATAAAAGTCCAGGTAGTAAATATTTTAGGTTTTACAGGCCAGATGGTTTCTACTGCAGCTACTCCATTCAGCCACTGTAGCACAAAATTAGCCTATATGTAGGTGTAGATGTATCTTTATCTATATATAAAAATGAGTATGGCTATTTTCTAAAAATCTTTATTTATGGAAACTGATATTTGAATTTTGTGTAATTTGTATGACACAAAATATTATTTTTTTTGTTTTTTAACCATTCAAAATATAAAGACAATTCTTTTTTTTTTTTAATTTTTACTTATTTATGATAGTCACAGAGAGAGAGAGAGAGGCAGAGACACAGGCAGAGGGAGAAGCAGGCTCCATGCAGGGAGCCCGACGTGGGATTCGATCCTGGATCTCCAGGATCGCGCCCTGGGCCAAAGGCAGGCGCTAAACCGCTGCGCCACCCAGGGATCCCTAAAGACAATTCTTAATTCACAAGTTATATAAAACAGGCAGTAGGCTAGATTTGACTTAGTCCAACTCCCTGTTCTAGGTTATAATAAATGGAAGGTATGTTGCCTTGACAATATACAAACAAAACTCTACAAAGGTTAAAGAGATCTATTCCAGTTGAAAACTTCATGAAGGAGGTGATATTTGAACTGATTTGAAGGGTGGGATTTTAATTTAAAAAAAGTTTACATTTAGGGGCACCTAGCTTAATTGGTTAAGCATCTGACTCTTGATTTCAGCTCAGGTCGTGACCTCAGGGACATGATATTGAGCCCCACATGGGATTCTGTGCTAGGCATGGAGCCTGCTAAAAATTCTCTCTTCCTCTCCCTCTACCTCCACCCCTGCTCATGTGTGCTCTCTCTTTCTCTCTCTCTCTGTCTCAAAACAAAAAAAAAAAATTTACATTTAATTATTTTTTTACATTTATGTTCACTTATGTAATACCCATATTCAGCTTATTCATAGCACAGTTTTTAATTCAAATAACATATATCACTGAACAAGTAAATTCCTGTATATTGTAGCCTAGCAATGCTTATCATGTTTTCCATGCTATATTTTTTATGATAAGAACACTTAACCTGAAATCAATCCCCTTAACAAATTTTTTGTGCTCAGTACAGTATTGTTTAATATAGGCCCAATGTTGTACCACAGAACTCTATAACTTATTCATCTTGTGTAATTGAAATTTATACCTATTAAATAGCAGGTCCCCATTTGCCTCTCCCTCTAGCCCCTGGTAATCATAATTCTACTTACTGTTTCTATGAGTTTGGCTACTTTAGATATCTCATATAAGTGGAATCATGCAATACTTGTCCTTTTGTGATTAGCTTATTTCACTTAGCACAATGTCTTCCAAGTTCATCCACGTTCATTCAAAAGAATTGAAATCAGGATCACAAATAGGTATCTGCACTCTCATGTTCATTGCAGTATTATCCACAATAGCTAATATGTATAAACATTAAAAATGTGGTATATACCTACAATGGAGTATTATGCAGCCCTAAAAAGGAAGATAATGCTATCATACGAAGAATGGGATTTCATAGTTGGGTTGGAGATCCACACAGTAAGAAATGGAAAACTCGGACAGACCTATAACCAGCAAAGAAGTTGAATAAAAAATCTCCCAACAAAAAAGAGTCCAGGGCCAGATGGCTTCCCAGGGGAAGTCTCCGACACATTTAAAGAAAGGTTAATACTTATTCTTCTGAAACTCTTCCAAAAAATAGAAATGGAAGGAAAACTTCCAAACTCATTCTATGAGGTCAGCATACTTTGATCCCCAAACACCAGGCAAAGATTCCATTAAAAGAGAGAACTAGAGGCCAATATCCCTGATGAACATGGATACAAAACTCTCATCAAAATACTAGCAAATGGAATCCAACAGTATATTAAAAGAATCATCACCACAATCAAGTGGGATTTATTCCTGGGCTGCAAGGTGGTTCAATATTTACAAATCAGCCAACATGATACACCACCTTAATAAAAGAAGGGATAAGAACTATATGATTTTTTTTCAATAGATGCAGGAAAAGCATTTGACAAAGTACAACATCCACTCTTGATAAAACCCCTGAGCAAAGTAGGGATAAAGGGAATGTACCTCAACATTATAAAGGCCATATACCAAAAAAAAAAAACCCACAGCTAATACCATCCTCACAGGAAAAACTGAGAACATTTTCCCTAGGTCAAGAACAAGACAAGATGTCCACTCTCACCACTCTAAATAACATTGTCCTGCAAGTCCTAGCCTCAGCAATCAGACAACAAAAAGAAATAAAAGGCATCCAAATCAGGAAGGAAGAAGTCGTACTTTCACTCTTTACAGATGACAGGAAACTCTATGTAGAAAACCCAAAAGACTCCACCAAAAAATTGCTAGAACTGATAAACACAAATTTAGTAAAGTTTCAGGATACAAAATCAACATACAGAAGTCTGTTGCATTTCTATACAACAATAATGAAGCAGCAGAAAGAGAAATCAAGGAATTGATCCCACTTATAATTGCACTAAAAACCATAAGATATCTGAGGATAAACCCAACCAAAGAGGTAGAATATCTGTACTCTGCAAAGTATAAAACACTGATGAAAGATATTAAAGATGAGACAAAGAAATGGAAAAACATCCCATGCTCATGGATTGGAAGAACAAATATTGTTAGATTGTCTATACTACCTAAAGACATCTACACACTTAATGCAATCCCTAGCAAAATACCATCAGTGTTTTTCGCAGAACCTATAACAAATAATCCTAAAATTTGTGTGAAACCAGAAAAAGACCCTGAATAGCCAGAGCAATCTTGAAAAAGAAAAGCAAAACTGGAGGCATCAGGATTCTGGACTTCAAACTATATTACAAAGCGATAGTGATCAAGACAGTGTGGTCCTGGCACAGAATCAGACACATAGATCAACGGAACAGAGTGGAGAACCGAGAAATGGACCCATAGCTATGGGGTCAACTAATCTTTGACAAAGCAGGAAAGAACATCCAATGAAAGAAAGAAAAAAAAGTCTCTTCAGCAAATGGTGTTGGGAAAACTGGACAGCCGCATGCAGAAGAATGAACCTGGACCAGTTTCTTATACCAGACACAACAATAAATTCAAAATCATGAAAGACCTAAATGAGAGACAAGAAACTATCAAAATCCTAAAGGAGAACACAGGCAGCAACCTCTTTGACATCGGCCATAGCAACTTCTTACTAGACATGTCTCTTGAGGCAAGAGAAACAAAAGCAAAAATGAATATTGGAACTTCATCAAGTTAAAAAGCTTTAGTACAGTGAAGGAAACAATCAACAAAACAAAAAGGCAGCCTACAGAATGGGTTAGTTATTTGCAAATGACATATATGGTAAAAGGGTTAGTACACAAAACCAATAAAGAACTTATAAAACTCAACACCCAAAACCCAAATAATCCTGTTAAAAAATGGGTAAGAAGACATGAATCAATATTCTTTTTTTCCTCCAAAGGAGACCTACAGATGGCCAACAGACATAAGAACAGATGCTCAGTATCACTCATCATCAGGGAAATACAAATCAAAACTACAGGGAGATATCACCCGACACCAGTCAGAATGGCTAAAATTGACAACGCAGGAAACAGGTGTTGGCGAGGATGCAGAGAAAGGGGAACCCGCTTGCACTGTTGGTGGGATGCACACTGGTGCAATCACTCTGGAGAACAGTATGGAGGTTCCTCAAATAATTAGAAAAAGAAGCACTCTGTTTCCTGGCAATTGCACTACTAGGTATTTTACCCAAGGATGCAAAAATACTGATTTGAAGGAATACATGCACCAGATGTTATAGCAGCATTATGAACAGTAACCAAATTATGGGAAGAGCCCAAATGCCCTTTGACTGATGAATCGATGAAGAAGAGGTGGTAGATAGATAGTTAATTACTCAGCCATTAAAAAAAGACCAAGAGTCCCACCCTTAATCCATTGTGCCACTTAGGCACCCTGCCCCCTGTTTTTAAGAGGAAATTTCTAAAATAACAAAGAGAGGTCCAGGTCAAAACAGGCAATGGGAGCTGGATCCCTGGTTTCAGGGCTGCTAAGTTGCTGTGGGGCGCAGTGGTCCCTGTCGGTGGCCACCAAGAGGAGGAGGGCTCAGCTCACGTGGGGAAGGCTCTCACCTACTTCTAGTGCTGCTTGGTGTGCAAGTGAGCATGCTGAACCTCTTCCTGAGGTTGCACCACGGAGAGCGGGAGAGACCCAGGTCCCTCCCCCATCTCCACATCAGGGCCAGGCCCTTTCCCTGGGGAGAAACTCTCACCTGAATCCACTTCCGACTGGCTGTGAGGATGGATTAAAGAGAATCTGGCCCACTCCCCAGTGAGGACCACCGCTCTGGTTTGGACCATGACTCTGCCCTCAGACCAGAAAAGTATGTGGGACCTTACGCTCACCTCTCTTACGTGTATCAAGTGGTGACCAGAACACCGATTGTCCATCCCTTTGCTTAGACAGGAGAAGGCTTAAATAAATTACTTAGATTGGTCCATGAGAACAATAGCAACAACAACAACAACAAAACAAAAGGAGCTCAAATCACCCCAGGAACAAATTTCAAAATAAGAATGTTTTATCTAGAAAAACCTCAGGGCCTCTGGGTGGCTCGGCAGTTGAGCATCTGCCTTTGGCCCAGGGCGTGACCCTGGGGCCTGGGATCGAGTCCCACATCGGGCTCCCTGCCTGGAGTCTGCGTCTCCTCCTTCTGCCTGTGTCTCTGTATCTCTCTCTGTGGGTCTCTCATGAATAAATAAAATTTAAAAGGAAAAAAACCTCTCATGCTTTTTGAGATTCTTGAACATTCCATTCATGATTTGCAGTTTGTGCCACCTTCTTTTGTGTTTAAATAATAGAAAATTAACTGGTCTGGCCAGGGAGTGTGGTCTACTATTTCTCCAAAGCAGCGTACCAGAAAAGCAAAGCAGACTTGAATACATTATCGTCCTCCCTTGTCCCAGAGTGAATAACCCCCAAACAGCTCAATGTGTGAATTATTGAGAAATGCTATCCCACCGTGGGGAGAGACTGCTGGGGGGATGGATGTGTGGGCCTGGAGTAGTCCCTGGTGCTGCAGCCTGTCCTTGGCGCACACACACGCACACACACGCACACACACACACACACAGACACACACAAAAGAAACCATGGTGTAAAACCCCATATGGAACCAAGGCTCCAGCTGAAGCCTATTCATCAGTGCCGGTAGCTGAGGACTGTGGGTTTTAGTTTTAAAAAAATTTCCTTTTGGACTCTCCTGCTTTCCTTGTGCCTTGTCCTTTGAGATTGGAACGTTTCTTTGAATCATTGTTCTAGTATACGTTTCCGGCTCCCTGGGCTTGCTACGTAACGTTATAAATGTCTAACATTATGATGCTATATAACATTAGGTGATTATCAACAGGAATTCTGGTGCATATTGCATAGGATGTAAATATATTGGTATGAACATAGTACAGACGCATAATTCCAGGATGCTGGCCAATCTGGCAGGTGCTTCTGGTCACACCCGATCTCTTCTTGGCGGTTCTGATTAAACACAAGGGCTTTAACAACTTCAGGATTTCTAATTAAGGCACACCAGTGTTCTAGTTTTCTCTCCTTTAGTTCCTTACCTCCAGGCATTTCGTACTAGATTTCACCCTATTTGACTGCTCTCAATTTAACAACTGCTCTGGTAGGATGAGGACCTGCCGAGTAGGGTGCGTTAGAATGCGTGTGCACCAGATACTCTCCTCACCTCCAAGCGGGTTTTTGCTCCTCTGTGATTGTCAGCCAAAGAAAACTAGAGCACTTGCTTCCTTCGCTTCTTCTTATGGTTCTCATAAGTCTTAAATCCAAATGAAATTTAAAATTCCTGGGGTTGAAATTGGATTTAAGCAAATGATAGTTTACGGATTGAACATGGTTAACTGTCTCTAGGGAAGCCTCATGTCCTATTGTGCGGAACAGTAATAGGGATGCGTGTGACATTTTTTAGATAGGGCTAATGTGAGGCTTTACTGAAAATTGAAACAATATTAGAACAACTGCTAAATGAAAGAGTTAGGAATTAGAGACCTAGATATTTGGTGTACTTTACCCCCTCTCTCCCTCTCTTTCATGGATCTTAAGTAAGTCGACTCACTGCCCCTAAAAGCCTATTCTTAAGAAACTCACAGGGTACGTGAAAGCAGCAAAAGTATAGCTGGGCTTTACCAACGTAAGCTATTACAGTGTCTGTTAGCGAGCAATTATTTTTCATTATTATTCCTACTGCCATCACAAAAAAGAGTCTATGACTTCAATCAACCAGCCTGCGCTAAAACACGAGAGCATATATCTGTATGCCCTCAAGAGCAAAGGAGATTTTGCTATGAAAATTCTCACGTGCAACTTTTAATCCTCTCCAAAAGTTTGATCTTTTTCTCTTCAGTAATAAATTTTTCCTTAAGTTTCAAATAGACAATGGTGGTATTGCTTCTTACTTTTCTTAAGATATAGTTTTGGCCATCCAGACCACGTACAGGCCGGACAAGGTATAATATTAGGCCCAGGCGATACTTCAGGTGAATGTCTTGAGTGTCCTTGCTGGATCTTAGCTTGAGTTGTGATCCTTAGCAAATTATTGAGCCTCTGACAAGCGAGTTTTTCTCCAAACTTAGTTTGGCAATAACTAGTTTATAGAATGGCTGGTCATGTTACAGTTTTGAGCCATTTCATTTTTTAATGCATTGTATATATATTACTGAGTATAGTTGCAAGTCAACTCCACATAGAAAGCTTATGTAGTCAGTCCTTTACTTAATAAATAGTTCCCCCCTCCTTTTTGTAGAGGAGAGAGGTGGGAAGGTGCAGAGGGAGAGGGGGAGAGAGAGAATATTAACAGGCTCACACCCAGCCTGGGCTCGATCTCATGATCCTGAGATCATGACCTGAGCTGAAACCAAGAGTCAGATGCTTAACCGACTGAGCTACCCAGGTGCCCCAATAAACAGCACCCTTTAAATGTGTGTGTAGAAAGATGAGGGAGGGAGAAATGGAAAATGGCTTTTTTTCTTTCTTACTATATCATATATTGAGGAAGCACAGTGAAGAAAATAATAAAACCAAAAAACTTAAATTACAATTTCAAATAAAAAAATATTTGCTTGATGTTACTGGACTCCAGTCTCTAAAAAAAAAATCATACACATAAAGAACCAAGAGAGAATAGATACTAAGAATTCTGAGGGAGTTTCTTTAATCATGGCACTATGACCATTCTAATGCTACCAAAGTCTTTGATTACAGAAATACATCTGATACACCTTTCAGATTTATTGGATATAAAATGGCATATCATAATGATTTTCCCCCCTTTCTTCTATTTGTTCACTAGGTAAGATGTCATTTTGGATCCCTTTTAATTCTGTGTTCCTTTTTGTCTTTAGGAGTTGTACAGATGTTCTGTGCTGCATCATCTTCATACTGTTCATCATTGCCTACATCCTTTTAGGACTTGTGGGTGAGTAAATACAGGTATAGAAGAGATTTAAAATTTGCTAATGGGATAACTAAGTCAATGTCAGATTTTTAACATTAACCATTTTCTTCCCAAAGCCTTCGTTATGGATTATTGTCTTTTCTGTTGGGGATGTGCCCCTCCAGTACTCACTGGGCAGCAGACTCAAAGAATAATAAACACAAAGTAGTTTATTCAAAGGCAAGTCCAAATTACTTAAGTATGTATGATTGTAAAGAAGAAAAAAACTTATGATTTTTAAAAATCATTTTTACTTGTGAACTTCTATTAAGCAGCTAATTTTGTTCATGTGCTATTTACTAGTATGCACTAGGGCCTAGATTAGTTAGTACATAAACTTTTCTTTTTATAAGCACATTAAAAAGTTGGAACAATTATTAAGAATTTTACCACATAATTCATTGACATTTAAGAAGTCTTACTGTCTTTGCCTGTCAGCAAGAGATATTCTGTTATTTACTTTTAGGTTAAAGATTTTTCAATGAAGTTGGAAATGAAGAGGAAATATATAGAAATTATCTACATTTTAAAAAAAACCTACCAAAGGATAGTAAATATTTTCTATAAAATGGTCTCACAATTGCATGTGAATATATCTCTTTTCCCCTCTGAGACTGAAGTCCTGTCCCTTAGATGCTGACTTAGGAAACTTTGATATATTATTATTAGAGCAGGGCCAAGAAAACTTCAATAATTCTAGTACCAATAATGAATGGGCTAGAGTTAGTGTGGACAGAAAGCATAAGCAGAAAGAAGGCTGTGCCTACCTGGGAACTGGGGAAAATGCTCTTCCGTGTTCTTCAGTTTTATCTCCCAATAACAGAAATATTTTGAGAAGAGCAATTGAAAGTAATTTCCAAAAGATCATCTCAGGAATACCATGCAGTAACTATACAGAATTGGAGAACTCAAAAAAAGTAAGGCAGGAAGAAAAGTAGGGAGAGAAGAATAAAGGAGAATAAACCACAAACTAACTAAACTAAATAATGAACTCTAAATAATGAATAATAGAACTAAATAATAATAGAACTAAATAATGTTCTCTGAGATCTCCCGAAGGTTCCTTTGCTATTTCTTCAAAGCATTTAAACTTCTAAACATGAAGGCAGATGTAGCACAATACACAGCCTATAAATTGAAAATCATAATAACAAATTTTCTTATGCAACTAAAAGAATTTTAGTTTAAATTTGGGACACATCTTTCTTGTCTCTGATTTTTTTTATTGCTTTTACTTTTTGTCAGGGAACTGAAACTTTTTTAAGGGAGATGTGTGGGATTTTTTTTTTAAGATTATATTTATTTATTTGACAGAGGGAGAGCACAAGTAGTCAGAGTGGCAGGCAGAGGGAGAGGGAGACGCAGACTCCTTGTTGAATGGAGAGACTGATATGAGGCCCAATATGGTCCTGAGATCAGGACCAGAGTCAAGGCAGGTGCTTAACTAACTGAGCCACCCAGGTGCCCCCTTTCCTATTTTAATAACTTATTGTAAATTTTTTTAAAGGTTTTATTTATTCATGAGAGAGAGAGAGAGAGGCAGAGACACAGGCAGAGGGAGAAGCAGGCTCCATGCAGGGAGCCCAATGTGGGACTCGATCCTGGGTCTCCAGGATCACACCCCGGGCCGAAGGCAGGCACTAAACCACTGAGCCACCCAGGGATCCCCTATAAATTTTTTTTATGAATGTTGAAACAACATGAAAGCTGAAAATTTATTTCACTATGTAGATAAGTTCACAACAATGAACAGGTAAAAGAAGACTTGGAGTCAAGTTGATGTAGGGTTTCCTTGTATTATTTGTTTGACTTGGGCTCGCTCATTTCTTAACCTCTATTTTCTTATCTGTGAAGTAGGGAAACACCACCTACTTTGCAGGGCTGCTGTGAGGAGTGAATGAAATGATATCCAGGGACACTGATAATGGTACATAATACTTCTGGGCAGCATTTCATTTGCTATCACTGTGTAATGTAGTTCTGAATTTTAATAAATTGCCTTTAAATGTAATTTGCTATATTGTTTCTATGGCAACCCATCATTTCGGTTATTAAAGTCTGAATGCACTCAGGAACTTCATAAGGATGTCATACGGTGCCTGGAATCTTTTTGTCAGGAGATCTCATGGCATAACAAATATGAGATCTCCATTTCCAGATCTCTGAGATCTCCATTTCTCAGAGTCAGTGTGTTGTTATCCACAGAGAAAGGTGTTCTGTCCTTGTCTAGAGCTGGGAAAGCCGCTGTCCCTCTCTCTCCTGTTGACACAGTAGAGAAAAGGGATGAGGGTGCACCCCATCATTCCCCCCCCGGAGCAAGATAAGAACTTGGCCTCTTTAAGATCTCCAGATTCGGTTTATAAATACCTTAATTCACATAATTGGAAGATAAATGTTCCTCAATGAAACTGGAGGATAAATGTTCCTCAATAAAAAACTGTTCAATGTTGGATTTAGTGATTCTTCCAAATTAATCCTGATATCACTGATTAAAATGAATAACTCACAAAACTTACTAAAATATATATATATATTTATTTAGTATATAAATGTACATATATACACACTTCCCTCATTCCTGAACTACGAATAACCTAACTAGTCTAAGATAAACTTAACTCTTCAGTTATGGCCTACGTTGGATTAAAAGAAAATGAAGGAAAATGATTAGCAGGGGTTACCAGGAGTGTGAACACTTTTTTTTTTTTGATATGAGAAAATAAATACTCTCACCTGATTGATGAAAGATGATGCTAACTCAGTTTCACTGATGTGTTGTGAGTAGTGTGAAAGTCAATAAAAGGAAAGCTTGTTTAAAGTGGGGTGGGGAAGCCAGCAGAGGAGCTCTCCCGTCTGCCACTCCCCATTGATGGTAAATCCAACAGGAGGAGAGGTACCCCCAAGTCACCACTCCTTCATTTATTGAAAAAGATACGTGTTTTTATTTTATTGTCAAATTTTCATTCCAGTATAGTTAACATGCGGCGTTATATGAGTTTCAGATGTACAGTATAGGGATTCAACAAGGTCAGTACCACTTGAGCTGCTACTTTAGGAACCCGAGGGAGGAAGGAAAGTTCTCTCCCCCAGCAACAGCCCAGCCAATGAGAGGCACTCAACTCAGCCAAGGAGAAACCGCTGTACTTCAAATTCCAGGGGAATCCAATGGACTTTTTTTGTTTATAGTAGCCCTCCCAGCTTCCTTTTTCACTCTATAAAGGTGTGTTCATCGCCTTTGCTCAGCTCTGCTGTAGCTTGCTCCGTTGTTCCCAGGTAAGCCCCATTTTTGCTGGTAAGACAACTGATGGTTTTATTTTTAAGGTTCATAGGAGTTTGACCTCTTTTGCCATTTTGTGAGATCAGGACCTTCTAAAGGTGTGTCTTTTGTCCATTTCTTTTCATAAAACGTTTTACCATGAAAGAGCCATGTTTCTCAAAAATTCTACTGAGGAAAAAAAAAAACCAACCCTGTTCTTTGCCCTTTATGTGGAATATGGCCAGCTAGGGTAACACTTGAATGCAACAAAGGCACTTGACATTCGGCTAATGAAAAGCAGAACCTCTGTTCAAGTGAGTAAAGTGGAGTCTGGGTAGAAGGTAATCACATCTCCTTGAAAGATCAAACTAATGTTTATGATAATAGCGCTCTTCTGTCCCACTTCACTGATGGTTGCTATCCAATTATTGTACTAACTAGAAAAATGAATAGGAATATTTATTATGCAAATTGTCCTTTGTTATCCTTGTGCAATAATACAACTTTAATATTTAATAGATTTTTATTTCCTCTTTTTAAAAGAATTTTAATTCCAGTATAGTTAACATACAGTGTTAGGAGTTTCAGGTATACATTAGAGTGATTCAACAATTCTATACATTACCCAGTGCTCGTGTGTGTTTAAGATTTGACCTATTCATGAGAGCTACCGAGAGAGAGGCAGAGACACAAGCAGAGGGAGAAGCAGGCTCCATGCAGGGAGCCCGATGTGAGACTTGATCCCCAGACCCGAGGTCCTACCCTGAACTGAAGGCAGATGCCCAACCACTGAGCCACCCAGGGGTCCCAAGTGTACTCCTCTTAATCTGCTTCACCTATTTCATCCATCCCCTCACTGTTCTCTCCTCTCGTAATCCTTTTTCTCAATAGTTAAGAGTCTTTCTGGTTTCCCTCTTCATTTTTTCCTGTTTGTTTCTTAAATTCCACAGATAAGTGAAATCATATGGCATTTGCCTTATTTTTTTCTTTTCAAGTATATTCCAGTTGAGTATTTACGTATGAAGCCCTTAGGGTCCAAAGTTTGGTTTGGGTTTTACTTTTCAGTCTTAGAAAAAATTATCCCTAGTAGTTGAGGTGATAGGACATTAAAATGAAAAGTAAAATAATGTAAATCAAGAACTCTCACAGTGCTAGGAGGGACCCAGACCATGTGAAGAAGCCATATGTAGGGGTCCTAATCATCAATCTCAGCTGAATTCCCAGCAATCAATGGTGTTTACTGTTCACTCTGTAGGGTTTCAGGTGATTGGAGTCCCTGTCAACATATGACTGTATGGAGTCCCTGTCCCCAGCTGAGCCTTTCCCAAAATTTCTGACTGCCAAAATCATGAGCAAAATAAAATGATTGTATCAAGCCAGTGGGTTTGGAGGTATAAAAATAAGCAGAACAAAATTTTGTACCTGGAAGTGGGATGTTGCTTCACAAAACCTGAAACAGCGGAATTTTTAAACCAGGGCATGTTCAGAAGCATGATGGATTTTGAGGAAACTGTCAGGGTTTGAAGGAGAGTGAGAAAAATGCGATTAGAAACAGGAGAGAAGGGCACCTTGCTACATAGTGGTGACAGTTTGGCAATGCTGCCGCAGACAGTAATGTGGGAAGTCGGAGATCTACCTCGTGAATTCAGGGATCTAGCTGAAGATCACGCTTAGGAGTGGAACCAAGCCTGAAGAGCCCCATTCACACCTGGCCCTGACTCAGGTGATGAGATCCAGACTTCAAACCTGAGCCTGATGCTTTAATTGGATGAGACTTCCGGGGATTGTGGGAGAGTATAAACATATTTGATTGCAGTGGGAATGTAAAAAATGTGGCCGGAGGCTGGACTAAGGTAGTTTTAACACATGGCCGGGACTTCTTTGCCCTTCTTTCTGCTGAGAGGTATGGGTCTGTGTCTCTTCCCCTTGAATCTGATGAAGCTTGGGATTCCTTCTCCAATTCCTCCAAGCCAAATAAGACCAGTTAAGGGCCTTGATGTGCAAATGATTTATAGATCAGTTGCAAAGGACTCAAGGAAGGGCATCATGAATCCAACGGCACTTCTCAGTAGACTTTGGAAGTACCAAGTACAGAAAGGAGACTTTGCATAATTCAGTCATAAATCCTTCATACAATGAGGTAGAGAATAAAGAAAATAGCTTAATTAATAACCAAATGTGGTCAAACTTGACCTCATCATTTCTGGTATAAAGTATGTGGGGTAATACGGTCACTTGGATGCTTTTGCACTCATTGCTTCAGGAAATCCAGCCTATCCTCCTCTTGACTGACTTGAACTGTCCCCAACTGCCAAGAAGGGTGAAGTCTCACTTCTAGTGTCAAGGTGGAAAGTGAGACCCTGTAGTCTACTGGAGATCTAACATTTTGGTGGTGCCATTTGGTGTCCTTTCTTAGTCATGCGTTCATCAGGATTCTTCTACTCCTATAGTCGCTTCCTACAATACAATCCAAATATATAGCTTTTGAGTCTTTATGCGGTGCTCAGCCATTTCTCCCCAAAGCACTGCTAGGGTCTGAATGAATGCAGCCCCTACTCTTAGACTGTGGCATTAAGCCTAGGGACCAGCTCAGGCTCTACTCTCATGGCAACTTCCTTTTGGGGTATTTGTATTCCTCTTGGCCTTAGACCTAGTTCAGGTCAATCCTACCTATCCTAAATTGAAATCTCATAAAAGTTGGAGTACTCGTCCGTTTCTCATGAAGAAAATTGGTCTTCCCTATCCCAAGGAATTTGAAAAAAGGAGAAACCATGTTTTTATAACTGAGAGGTCACTCAAGTGAACTTCTGAAAGACAAAGATAATCCCAAGGTGACTTTGATTTTGTCTATATACAGAAATAGTGAACAGTTTGCCCTACTAATAAATATAATTTAAAAAAATAAGTTATGCCTCACCAGGCATCCTATTCTAGTTTGTGATCTTGGGGGTATGATCCTAATGTTCATGGTAAGGGGAAACTGGTAATGGACAGCAGCTCTGACAGGACATCCCAGTATGTTAGTCTACTTTGAAACTAAAATGTGCTTTCCTATCAGATCACAGCTTAGAAATGTTTTGGCAAAGAAAAACTATTTCTAAAGTAAGAAATTTAAAGAACTCTAATTCTTTATTTTTAAAATTGTTCTAGTAAGATTTTTCTTTTTTAAGATTTTTTCTTTTTAAAATTTTAATTCCAGTATAGCTAACATACAGTGTTATATTAGTTTCAAAAGTCCAGTGTAGTGATTCAACAATTCTGTGCATGACTCAGGGCTCATAAGTGTACCCTTAATCTGCTTCATTTATTTCACCCATCCCCCCACCCACCTTCCCTCTGGTAACCATCAGTTTGTTCTTTATAGTTAAGTCTATTTCTTGGGTAGTCTGGTTTTGTTGTTGTTTTCTTTTTCTTAAATTCCACATGTGATGGAAATCGTAAAGCAGAAATAATGTTATTGCTCCAAACACTGGTTTTCTAGGAGACAGCTGATATGTCAAGGTGCAGAGAACCTTGGAGGAAGGGAGTGGTTGAGGCAGGGAATGTCTGGGGGCGAGAAGGCTGCAAGGAAGGTGGTGAGTGGTCTTAGCACCGCAGGGTTGGGAGCAGAGGGAGTCTGAATTTGTCTTTCTCGGACTTCACTTAGCAATCTATTTTTTTTACTCTCATGATGTTGCAAATGGCAGCATCTCATCCTTTTTATGGCTGAGTAATATTCCATTTTGTGTTTTGTGTGTGTGTGTGTGTGTGTGTGTGTACCACTTTATCCATTCATTCATGGACAATTGGGCTGCTTCCATAATGTGGCGATTGGAAATGATCCTGCAGTAAATTTAGGGGAGCATATGTCTTTCCAACCTAATGTTTTCATATTCTTTGGATAAATACCCAGTAGTGGAATTACTGGATCATATGGTTGTTCTATTTTTAAGTTTTTGTGGAACCTCCGTACTGTCTTCCTCAGTGACTGCAGCCGTTTGCATTCCCATGAGCAGTGCATGAGCATTCCTATCTCTCCACATCCTGCCCAAGGAACTTGTTTCTTGTGTTTTTGATTTTAGCCATTCTGACAGGCGTGAAGTGATACCTTATTGTGGTTTTGATTTGCATTTTTACTGATGATTAGCAATGTTCAGCGTCCTTTCATGTGTCTGTTGGCCATCTGTAGGTCTTCTTTGGCAAAAAGTCTGTTCCTATCTTCTGCCCAATTTTTAATTGGATTATTTGTTTTGAGGTGTGTGAGTTTCTTTATATATTTTGGTGACTACCCATCATTGGATATGTCATTTGCAAATATCTTCTTCCATTCAGTAGGAATGAAGGTTGCTTTTTAGTTTTGTTATTGTCCCCTTTGCTATGTAGAAGCTTTTTATTTTGGTATAGTCCTAATAGTTTATTTGTGCTTTTATTTCCCTTATGAGACCTATCTAGGAAAGTGTTGCTATGGCCAATGTCAAAGAAATTAGTGTTTGTGCTGTCTTCTAGGATTTTTACAGTTTCAGATTTCATATTTAAGTCCTTAATCCATTTTATTTTTGTGTATGGTCTTAGAAAGTGATTCAGGTTTTTTTTCCTTTTTTCCTTTTTCTTTTTTCTTTTTTTTGCATATGGCTGACCAGTCTTCCCAAGCTATTTGTTGAAGAGATTATCTTTTCCCATTGCATATTCTTGCCTCCTTTGTCGAAGATTTGACTATATGATTATGGGTTTATTTCTAGGTGCTCTATTCTGTTTCATTGATCTATGATTTATTTTCATGCTAGTCTCACGCTGTTTTGATGCTACAACTTTGTAGTATATCTTGAAATTTGGGATTGTGAAACCTCCATCTTTGTTCTTTTTCAAGATTTCTTTGGGTATTAGGGGTCTTTTGTGTCCCATAAATTTTTAGAATTGTTTGTTTCAGTTCTGTAAAAACTGCTGTTGGTAGTTTTATAGGGATTGCATTAAATCTGCAATTGTTTAGGGTAGTAAAGACATTTTAACAATCTGTTGTTCCAATCCATGAGCATGAAGTATCTTTCTGTTGGTTTTTACTGTCATCAAGGTCTTTCCTCAGTATTTTATAGTTTTCAGAGTACAGGTCTTACACCTGCTTGGCTAAGCTTATTCCTAGGCATTTTATTATTGTTGGTGCAATTGTTGTTTTCTTAATTTCTTTTAACTTCATTATTTGTGTATAGAAATACAATGAATTTTTGTATATTGATTTTGTAACCTGTGACCTTACTGAATTCATTAGTCAGTTCTAGAGTTTTACTTCTTCCTTATCATTTTGGATGGCTTTTCTTCTTTGTCTGATTTCTGGACTTCTAGTACTCTGTTGAATAAAAATGGTTGGTGGACACCCTTGTCTTGTTCCTGATCTTAGGGGAAAAGCTCTGTTTTTCAGCATTGAGTATGATGTTAACTGTGGGTTTTTCAGTTATGGCCTTTATTATGTTGAGGTATGGTCCCTCCAAACCTACTTCTTTGAAGGTTTTTACATAAACGGGTGTTATATGTATCACATGCTCTTTCTGCATCTATTGAAATGATGGTTTTCATATGGTTTTTATCTTTTCTTGATGTGATGTGTGTATCCTATTGACTGATCTGCAAATAATGAACTACACTGTATCCCAGGAACAAATCCTCTTTGGTCATGGTGAATGATTTTTTTTTAATGTATCGTTGGATTTGGTTTGCTAATGTTTTGTTGAGGATTTTGCATCTATGTTCCTCAGAAAGACTAGCTGGTAGTTCTCTTTGTAGTATCTTTATCTGGTTTTGTATCAGGGTAAATCTGGTCTCAGAGAATGAATTTGGAAGCTTTCTTTCCTCTTCTGTATTTTGGAATGGTTTGAGAAGATTATTGCCTCTTCCTTAGTTGTTTGGTAGAATTCACCCATGAAGACATCTGGTCTAGGACCTTTGTTTATTAGGAGTTTTTTGATTACTAATTTGATTTCATTGCTGATAATTGGTCTATTCAGATTTTCTATTTCTTCCTCGTTCAGCTTTAGAGGTTATATGTTTCTAGGAATTTATCCATGTCTTCTAGGTTGTTCAATTTGTATATATTTTTTCATAATATTTTCTTATCCTTTGTGTTTCTATGGTATTTGTTATTTCTCTTCTGATTATGTTTAAGCCCTCTGTCTTTCCCTCCCTCCCTGCCTCTCTTTGGGTGAGTCTGGGTAAAGGTTTATCCATTTTGTTGATCTTTTCAAAGAACCAGTTCCTGGTGTCACTGATCTGTTCTATTTTTTTTTTTTAGTTTATATTTTGTTTATTTCTTATGTAATCTTGTTTCCTTCTGGTTTGGGGCTTTGTTTTTCTTTTTCTAGCTTTATTTGTTTATTTACTTGAGGTACAGAGAGAGAGAGAGAGAGGTAGAGACATAAGTAGAGGGAGACTGATAGACTTCCAGGGTTCCCCTAATGTATAATTGTCTTTTTTTTTTTCCTCTTGCAACCTTTGAGGTTCCTTATCACTTTTTTTTTTTTTTGCCTTTAATTATGTGTCCTGGTGTGGACCTCCTTGGGTTGATTTTGTTGAGGCTTCTCTGTGCCTCTTGGATCTGGATTTCTGCTTCCTTCCCCAGATTTGGGAAGTTTTCACCTATTTCCTCAAATTTTCTGCCCCTTTTTCTCTCTCCTCTTTCTGGGATCCATATAATGTGAATCTTATTATGCTTGATGGTGTCACTGAGGTTCCCTAGTCTATTTTCATTTTGTATTTTTTTTTCTCTTTCTCTTCTGTTCAGTCAAATTGCTTTCCATTACTCTGTCCTCCAGGTCACTGATCCATTTCTCTGTTTTCTCTAGTCTACTATTTATTCTATCTGGTGTATTTTTAATTTTGGCTACTGTTTCTTCATCTCTGACTCTTTGTTTTCTGTCTCTGTGTTGAGGGTCTCACTGAGGTCCTCCACTCTTAAGTCCCCTGAGTATTTTTGTGACCCTTATTTTAAATTGTTTATCAGACATATAGACTAATTATCTCCTTACATTTAGCTCTCTGGTTGTGATTTTGTCCTGTTGTTATGTTTGGGACAGATTCTACTCCTTCATTTTATGTAACTCTGTGTCTCTTTCTATGTATTAGAAAGTCGGCTATGTTTCATGCTCTTGAAAGCCATGGGCTTTTGAAGAAGAGGTTCTGTAGGGCCTTGCAGTGTGATGTTCCCTGTTCACCAGAACCTGGTGCTTCAGGGTTGTCTCCTATGTGTGTTGCATACACTCTTCTATTGTAGCTGAGCTGCATTTACCTTTATGTGACTTGTCTGCAGTGTCTCTTTGTCGTGAGCAGCATTTAGTACCTGTGTGGTTAATAGGCCATTCTGGGACCACCTTGTGGCCTGAGTTGAGTCAGACTAGCTGTTTGCCAGAGCTAAGGTGGCACCCAACTTCAGTGTGTTTTCCTTGTGTTGTCCTCTGAACAGTTTTTATTGGTGGGTGGGGCTGCAGTCAGATCAGATGTCTGCCCCCAGCACCTTATTGGGGTTCCAGTCAGTCTGGTGCATGTGGTTATCTTTCCCTCTTCCTGGGTTAGGAGTCACTTCGGAGTTGTACTGGTCCCTGTTAGGACTGTGCCAGGCTTGTGGCACTGCCTTGGGTGTTCTCCGGCCAAGGGTATGTTGGAAAGCACAGGTGCATGGGGGAATGTGTGGGCAGTGCGTGTGGTGGCAGCAGTGTCCTCACTGGTCCACTTCGGAGTGCACCGGCAGCTGCCTGGGAGAGTTTCTGCTGAGGCTGATAGGGATGGAGGGGGCAGGTCTACAGAAGCCCACGGGGAGCACGCACACCGTATCAAGCTAGGTGGAAAGTGTTCAGGTTGCACTGGTTCCTGTAGGTGTCTGCGTATTTAGGTAAGGAGTGGAGGAAGGAAACGGCACCTGCCAGCTCTTTCACTCTCGAAGTCTCTCAAGGATACCTGCCCACAGGGTCTGAGAGTAGCAAATACATGTCCACCCCCTATATCCCAGGCATTTTTTTTTAAAGTGCTGCTTCTAGGGGCACGTGGCTCTGGCTCAGTTGGTAGAGTATGTGACTCTTGATACTTGGGTTTTTCGAATCCCATTTTGGGTGTAAACATTACTTAAAAATTTAAAAAAACTGCTACTGTGTTGTCTCAGTGGGGCTGTTCTTTGTGCTATCTCTTTAAAGGTGGGGACTCTGTGTTTTGTGGCCCTCCAGCTCTCCTAGAGCCAAGCTGCTGATTTTAACGTTCCAGATGTTAAGCCCCATGTTTATTAGAACTTCCAAAGTTAGTCCCCTTTGGTTTTCAAAGCCAAATATTATGGGTATCTGTATTCCAGGAGCCTGGTGTGCAAGGTTCTGTTTCTCTCCCTTCCCTGTGCCTGTGGCATCCTTCTCTCCCATGGACAGTCCTGTGGGTCTTCTAGCTCCTGACTGCATTTCCACCCTCCCTACGCTCTGGATGGGGGCTTTTCTCTGTATGTAGCTATGGAGAGTCTATTCTTCCAATCTTTGGGTTGTTTTCTGGGTGTTTACACTGATGTGGATATTATCTAGTAATATCCGTGGAACAAGGCGAGCTTAGGGTCCTCCCCATTCTTTTCCCCAGAATCAAGTAAGCTTTTATTAATGAAAAACTTATTATATTTATAATTAACCAAAACCAATATTAAATGTCACCTTTTCATTCCTTACAAATATAGAAGCATTTATAAATTAGATACCTACACTTCCTCTTGTTTTGGAAGTCTTCATTTTAAGAAAGATAGCCCTTAGTTTGAACTGTTGCTTGAACAGAATTTTTTAGTGTTGAGTGAGATTTTTTTTTCTGTTTGTTATATTTTGCTGATTGCATGTATTCCAGATCTTTTTACGTAGAATATTGTTAGCACGAGAGAGACTGATTTGTACTCAAGGACATGACCCTAAGCCCGCCATTGGGTAGAAGAGGCCACCTGTGAAATGATAAACAACATTTTTCTTATCCGGGCAACGGGATGTGGGGCTGCTTCCAAACATGTTTCTACAGCAGAAGTGTCATCAACACAGATTTTCAAATTCGGTATCATGTGTCCTATTATCTGCTTCATTGCATTTGTAAATTGCTTGTGTTAAAAAGCCATAAGCACAATTTGGCAGGCCTGTTTCCCACATATTAAAACAGTTAAAATGTACCTTTAAGGGATACAAAATAATGATTTGAAAGCCAACATTCCCAACTAGCAAGTGTTTAGGGAATGCCTTAGCTGCCCCAAACAGATTTGCAGTTAATTTTTAAGTGTCAGTGCAAGCAGTTGGTCTAATCACATTTTCTCCTTGACAGAGGGCTTTTTAATGGCTGCAACTTCTGACTCAACCCTAGAGCACAACAGGAACATGCTTTGCAAATGTTGAAAATGCGAGATAATTCTAGATAATAATGCTTGCTCCTGGTACTTCAGTAATCTACATTTCCTTGATAGGAGCGAAAGGATAATTTGCCCAAACAAAGTGTTTTTTACCCATCTCTTACCGGTCTTTGCTTATCTGCTATGAATGACCCAAATAGGAGTGTTTTACAAATAACTTTTCTTTCTCTTACACACACACACACACACACACACACACACACACACACACGAATATACCAGCTTTGCTTAAAGTGGTCTTTCAAAGTTATTTCCAAAACAGAAAATTAAGGGGAATAGATAATTGATCTAGATTTGTGTCGATGTCGTTTAGTTTTATTCGCCAATGCAACCTAGACACTTTAATTCTAGAGCCTATGCTCTTAACCACCATACTACACTGACTCTATTTAATGAAGAAGATAAGGATTAAGTAATAAAGGTTACTAAAGGAGGGTGCAGACCAGAACCCCATGATATTCTCCTACAGCTTTTCGCTCTCTCTCTCCTTCTCTTCCCCTCCTAATTTCACTTACAGAGTTGGGCTTAAAACAGCAAGCGTCAGAGAAGTCAGTGGAAATTGGGTATTCTTTTGCAACCAAAAACCATGAATAATCTAATAGCTTCAGTCTTAACCCTGTGAGACTGAGTATGTGTTCACTGCAGTGTCAATGTTTACATTCAGTGGTTGTTTGCAAAAGTAACCTCTAAGTACCCACTAAAGACAGGAACACCTTTTTATGCCAACAGATACCTATTAATATAGCCTTGTTTTTTTTCCCCTTCAGTTAGTGCTTGTCCTATAGAGTAAATAAAATGTCAGACAGTATCTCATTCTGGGGGATTTTTTTTTGGCCAGGAAGACTTCAAATGATTTGATGGATCTTTTAAAAGAGATGTACTTATTAGTAAATATCCATTAATATTGCATGTAGCATTTTTAGATGTAATAAATTATATCAGTTTTCCAGAATGATGAGAGCCCTTCCTTCATATAAAGTAAGGGGATGTTGCCAATTATGGAACTACAATTAAGCAAGGAAACACCAAGATGAGTAATACCGAATGTGTGGTGGTGACCTTGAGTTTTTCTAGGAAAATTTGAAGAGGAAGAGAACAGAGCCTCTGCTGTGGATTGTATGCTGGCACTAACAACCGTGTTATGCTAAAACCATCTCTCTGTAGTTCGTTATAGAGAATAAGAATCTGTCTCTCTGCATCTGGATCCATGAGTCAGCCTGTGTATGCACCACACTGCTTTCCTTTTCCTTCCCAGAACCCATCATGCCCCACCTCTCACGAGGCCTTTGTCCATGTGTCCATTTGATGGAAGCCTCATTGTCTTGTCCCTCCATTCATTTTTTTTTTCCTTAGGTCTCAGCTCCTGCATTACCTCTTCACAGACCTCCTCCCTGGCCTCTCTCATTTGGTCATTGACGTCTGTGAATCCCTCTTTGTACCATTTTTACCCCTTTTGCAATGCTTATCAGAATTGAAATTTCATGTTTGTTTGTGCAATTTTTTCATCAAGATCTCTTCCTCCCGCCCCCCGCCGCCCCCAAACTCTAGGCTCCGGAAGAACAAGGGCCCTTATCTACCTGGGGTCTAGCATAGTGCTGACACATAGTAGGCATTCAAAAAATATTCATAGAATGAATGAAGAAAAGAAGGAATAAATTTCTGTCCTCATTTCCAACTACTTCTTTACCTTAAAAAAATCCATTTTCCAATATAAATAAAAACCTTAAACAGGTTATGAATAGTGATAGACCAACATTGTCTAGAATAACTAGAAAAAGTAAAGGAAGCAGCACAGAGTCAGTCTTGCTCATAAAGAAAACAACAAAGATGTGAAAAGGTTATTTTCTTGGATATTTGGTGGTTTTTCCATTTTCTCTCAATTCTTTGTCTATTTTTTTGACAAATCTTTCTTAAAAGTATGCATTTTTCCTCTTTTACTTCCTACCCCCACTTCTCCCATTTCAGACTCTGAAATTCAGATTGTATGTCTTTCTGCTCTTTTGCTGCCCTGTGTGGCAGTAAATTCTGACAAGAGGATCTGATATCTTATGCCTCTGGTTATTCTGTTTACTTTTTTGTTTTTAATGAAATCTTAAATGTCTTGTTGAAGAGACATTTGGATAGGCTGGTCACTTGTTACGAATACAGGCTGGGTATTTTTCTTTCTCTCCTCTGGGATCCTTCTCTACTTGCTCTTCACTCTGCTCTGTCCCCTAAGAAACTAGCCTATAACCTTATAGGGATTACATCAACAGGCTCCTCCAGTATGGCTTGGCCAGTGGGAGGTATCAATGATCGATGGGAAGGTGGGAGAGTGAGTTTGCAAAATGTATTCTTCTGGCTCTCTTGCTGGTGAGTCCCCTCAGGTTAGCTATACCACTCTCTCTAAGGCTTCAAGGCTTATCAGTTAGCTTTTTCCATTTGGCTTCTCTTTCTGGATTTGGGTAAACTCTTCCCCCTTTGCCACTTTAGTCATGGAGGTGAAAACAGCTCCCAATTGTTGCTAGCCTCTGGGTTCTGCATCATCTCTTGTTTACCATAACCCTACCTATACTTTTATAAATATTTCCTGAACTCCCTACAGTTTTTGTGTGGGTATAACATGTATTTCCTGCTAGAATCTTGCTGTATTCTAAAAAAAAAAAAAAAAATAACAACCCAACCTTGAAAGGTATTACTTCCTAAGTAGTACTTTAAATGGATCTTCTGTAGGGTATTCCACTATTCCATAAGGCTGGCTGATTCAGAGTTGGGTTATCCATTGCTGGCAAATTTGTCACATAAGCATTAATAGGAGCCAAGCCAACCTTTGTGAATAAAACTCCATGTTATCAAAATCCCCACCTAACCTTCATCCCTATGGTCATGATTACTTTTTCACAAAATCATTTGAGTGCCTTAATATTTAATCATCGAGAGATCCCTCTGCAAAAGGGTCTTTACTAAGTAACCATATGAAACATCAATATCTTCATAGTCCAGGTCCATTTGGAGTTCAGTCTTTCTAATTGTTTCTCAAACTTACTTGCCACTGACTGTCTGATGTTTTTCTTTTTTGTTTTTATTTTCAAGTTCATGATAACATGGCCAAATTGTTGGCTTCTGTTTATGAATAAATGATTCAGGTCATCTCTTCCAGTCAAAGTAGATAATCAGGAATATTTCCCCTGACCAGTGCCAACAGATTCTGTTTAGCCGTCTATAAATCTAGTTTAATCTTTTTCTTTCCCAATTATAAGACCCCTTTCATGAGCCATAGGTACATGTTAAGACAGCACCTCAGGAGTCAACACACTATTATTGTAAGCCATCTTTTTATGTAACTTTCTTGTACCTTCATGACTTTCTCAAGCACTGTATGAATAGATCACTTCTACCCAATAACGGAGTGCTGCTGGGCTTGATGAATCCGATAACATTTAGTTTATGATGGGCTTCTTAGATCATTGAGTAATCATTCAGGGTCCGGGAGCAACTTCTCAAAAGAATAATTATTTGCTTGAAACCACATGAGTTTTCTCCAAAACCCTAGGGACCACCAGCTGTGATTCTCTAAAAAGGATTTTCCATAGATCCTATACAGCATCCTGTTCTGAAAGATACTTTAAGCACCATTGAGGACATTATGCCATATAGACCTACTGGTAGATCTACTTATACACTAGCCTGGATTACCTTGAAAAGCATTTTATTTCTCTGAGCTCAAATCTGGCAGGCAATTCGAGTTGTGCCTCATTCTTAACAGAGAATGCAAGTTGCAGCAACTTGTCTTTCACTTTGGAGGAGATCTCTCTACTGGATTCCTCAGGTCTGTATTAGAAGACTCTTGCATTTTCCTGAGATTTATCTCCCATCCATTAGCATACATAAGTCTTTCGAAGGCATCAAGATTACATGCTTTCCGATATTCTCCAGATCTTATCTTCAGGATGCCATCAATATAAGGAATTTGTGTGGTATCCTGTGGAGTAAGGATATTGTCAAAACCCTGCAGACTAAATTGTGGCAAAGAGCTAGGAAGTCATATGACCTTGAAGGAAGCTGGTGAGGATGCAGTACTATCTCTGTCAGATGAAAGCAGATTCCCTTGGTGTTTTCTACTTATTGGGAAAGGGAGGAAAACTTTTGTTATATCAACTGCTGTATCCAAGGTGGCAGAGGCCACTTTTATTTGTGCTGGTAGAGAAACTACGACTTGAAGATCAGATAAAATTAAGGTCATGACTTGGTTAAGCTAAAGATAATTCATTATCATTCTTCAGAAGCCATCGTGTCTTTGTACTGGGCAATTAGGATAAAATATAGTTTCCTTAGGGAGAATGTATTAGTTGTGAAATATTATGCTAAATATGAATATGTTCATCTCTATATCCTCAGACTCTTTATGTGCCTACCACAAGTAAGGCCCAATGAATGAATGACTAAATGGATAGAATGATGATAATTGACAATTGGTTAGGCTCTAGGGAATATCTAAATCAAGTTGAGGACTCCATGTATTAAATCTTACAGTGAAGAAACAAAAATTACTAAAATCCTAGCAATTATAGCTGTGAGTTAAAAAGAATAACAAATAGAAGAGAGGATTTAATTATTAATATTTAGATTAGAGAAGAAAAAGATGATTTAACTGAACACTTCAAGTGTATAAAATATTTTTAAAAGCCATATATAGTAATTAGTTCTTCATTGCTACACAGCAAATTACTCCAAAAATTGACAACGTAAGGCAACAAATGTTTTTTATTTCACAGTTTCTATGGTTAAGAGTTGGGAACAGCTCAGCCAGGTGGCTCTGGGTCTGAGTTCATGACTTCATGAGGTTGCAGTCAAGATTTAAGCCAAAGCCATGGTCATCTGAAGGCTTGACTGTGGAGGAGCCACCTTCAAGATGGCTCACTTACACGAACGTTGGCAAGAAGCTTCAGTTCTCACCAACTGCTGACAGTTATGTGGGGTTTTCTATAGAACTTTCTGAGTATCTCCAGCCGTAGAGCAAGTGATCGAAAGGAGAGCAAAGAAGAAGCTATAATGCCCTTTATGACCTACTTTTGGAAGTCATCCAAATGTAACTTGCCACATTCTATTCCTTAGAAGCAAGTCATTAAGTCTAGTCCATACTGAAGGGATGGGGAATTATGCACCACCTCTAGAAGCTGCATATAATTTATGAACATATTTGAAAGTCACCATGGATGGTAATTAGCTGAATAAAAGTAAATGGCATTAAATTATAAGGAAGAACTCCATAATAGCATACCCACCACCTCTGTCCCTGCCATGAAATCTGGAAGCAAAAAAGATAATCTGGGATATGTATACATGTATATGTAAGTACATGTACATATGTGTGTGTGTGTATATATATATATTTGTATGGGGTTTTCTTGAGATTTTTAAGAATGTGAGTGAACATATAAATCAGTGGATCTCAATTGAAGCATTACCACTGCCTAGGGAGTCTTTCAAAAAAATTTGAGTTGACTTTTTGGTTGTCCTAGTGTTTGAGGGGGAGTACTACTGGCATTTAGTGGATGGGAGCCAGGAAAGATAGATGTTTGCAATATCTGGAACAGTTCTGTACAACTAAGACTTGCCTCACTTCCTGCTTGACTTTTCCATGTCCCACTCCTGTAGATGACAACTCATTTTTAAGTATTTGAATCTAGAAAGCCTGTTTTAAAATGACCAATGTTATTTTTGCATGGTTTCAATGAATAACAAGGAAATTTGAAGAAAGAGTCTACTTTTTTGTTAGTATTCACTAAAATTTGTTTACTTAAGAAAATCCTATCATTGACAACACACTTGTACTACTTTTCCTATATAATACACTTACATCTTCTTGCAGTTACAGCTGTTACGTTCAGTGACTCTTTCCATAGGTGCATACATACACCTGACTTAATTTATGGTCTTTCTGGTTTAGTCACTTGTATTTGCATATTGATATGCATTTAATTATAAGCCATTTAATTATAAACTATTTCTCTTATTTATATTACATGAGGACATATTGATATTTTAAAAGAAATTATGTAGATGGGTAAGTTATGTTGTCTGTATTCAAGATTATAAAGGGAGTATGGCAAAATATTTATTATAAAATGAATGTAGGGCAGCCCTGGTGGCCCAGCAGTTTCGCACTGCCTTCGGCCCAGGGTGTGAATCCTGGAGACCAGGATTGAGTCCCACGTCTGGTTCCCAGCATGGAGCCTGCTTCTCCCTCTGCCTCTGCCTTTCTCATTCTCTGGATCTCTCATGAATAAATAAATAAAATCTTTAAAAAATATATAATGTATTAGGTATGATGAGGTTAGAGAAGGACTGACCTACAGATCTGAAGTTATGCCCCCAGAGGGGGAGAGGTAGAAGGAGAAAGAGGAATCTTGAACAGGCTCCCCGCCAAGACAGATCCTGATGCGGAGCTCAATCTCATGACCCCAAGATCATGAGCTGAACTGAAATAAAGAGTTGGACATAACTGAGTGAGCCATCCAGGTGCCCCCAACAAGTCTATGAGGTTATGGCACTACTAATCACCTTATATGACAAGTGTTAGACATTTGTGGGGAAATATTCTAGAGCAGATCTATCCAGGAGCAACGAAATGTGAGTCACATGTCATGTCAAATTTTCCAGTAACCATAGTTAAGAGAATAAAAAGAGACAAGTAAAATTAATTTTAATAATATATTTTATTTAACTATAGCTATATCAAGTATGATCAATATATAAATTATTGAAATTTTTACATCTTTTTTTCCTGCATAGTGTCTTTAAAAATCTGATGTATATTTTGCACTTATAACCTGTCTCAGTTCAGGTAAGCCACATTAAAGTGCTTGGTGGACACAAATGGCTAATGGTCACCATAATGGACAGTACATTCCTGGAAGTGCCATGAATAGAGAAATTCTGAGAAAAGGAGTAAAATGTGACTAGTCCCTTGATTTATTAACAGATAAAATGCTGTTGCTGCACGTATCCCTCCTCCTCCTCTTTTTTTTTTTTTTTTTTTTCTCCCGTCACATTCCTCCAGTGGAGGTGTGGCAAGATAGGGACTTGATGGAGAAGGTAAAGAAAACGAGAGATCCCCTTGACTGAGGTGGTTTGGTTGAACTGGCCCTCGCAGCTATCAGCTCCAAGATCTGGTGGTCTTGCTCAAGCACAGGCGATCTGCAACACAACTGCCAGAGTCTGCTGAGAGGTGTAGCAGCCACTTTGTAATCACAGCCACCTGCCACAATTCAAAACTACAGAACCAAGGAAGAGCATTCTTCCCTTGACAATTAAATCTGACTTTCTCCTTTGTCCCCAGGCACCAGATCCCTTCCAACCAGATACTTGCCCTCTCCTGCCAAGTACAAATTTTTTTGTTTCAAATGATAAAGGCATCAAAATTACCTGTGTCCTCTCCTTTTCCTGCCATGTGTGTCCAACATACTGCTGATCCTCAGGTAGCCAATATCCATGTTGTTTCCCACTGTTAACAAGCTCATTCTTCATGTATCCTCTAGCAGG
This sequence comes from Vulpes lagopus, assembly GCF_018345385.1. Taxonomy (NCBI): domain Eukaryota; kingdom Metazoa; phylum Chordata; class Mammalia; order Carnivora; family Canidae; genus Vulpes; species Vulpes lagopus. The sequence continues at coordinate 160,173,966 of NC_054826.1, forward strand.
CAGCATTACAGCTTTTTAGCTCAGTGGTTAAAGCTTGAGCTTTACACACAGCAACATGCCAAAGTTCAAGCCCTGTTTATGCCACTGAAGAACTGTGATTTTTGAGAAGTAAATAAAACTCTGAGGGGCACTTAGATGGCTCAGCAGGTTAAGCATCTGATTTTTCTTTTTTAAGATTTTATTTGAGAGAGAGTGCGTGGAAAAGAAAGCATGAACGGGGGTGGGGAGGAGAGGGAGAAGCAGGCTCCCCTGGGATCATGACCTGAACAGAAGGCACTTAACCAACTGAGCCAACCGGGTGCCCCAGCATCTGACTTTTGATTTTTGGCTCAAGTCACATGTAACCAAGCCTCAGTCCTAGGATTGTCTCTCTCCCTTTCCCTCTGTCCCTCCCCCCCATCTCTTGACTGGAGCTCAGGCTGGTTTTTTTTTTTTTTTTTTAATCTATAAAATTTGGGTGAAAATAATATCTACCTCATAGGATGATTGTGAGACTCCAATGAGACAATGGATGTAATACATCTAGCAAAGAACTTGACACATTGTGAGTAATTAACACACTGAAGCTCTTATTATTGCACCATTTCTGAAATCTAGAATTTCTACCCTGCTCGTAGCCACCTGGTCCAAGTCCTAGTGATTTTTCAGTCTTTGTCAGGTCTCACCTTTTATCTATGGCTTCTGTAAATTTTAAAGATTTTTTTTTTAATTATTTGAGAGCGACCGAGCGAGCAAGGGGAGGAGCAGGGGGAAGGAGAACCTCAAGCAGACTCCCCATTGAGCATGGACCCTGACTCAAGCCTCAATCTCAGCACCCTGAGATCACGACCTGAGCTGAAATCCAGAGTTGGTGGCTTAGCCAACCGAGCCAGCCAGGCGCCTGCTTCTGCAAATTTTGTTGTCTCCTTTTCACATAGTTGAGAAGTCTGCCAGTATACTGGTATTGACTTCTAGTACAGGACACATAATGGTTGTTTAGTAGATTCTTTGGTTAATTGATTGATGAAAAAGGGAGAGAAAACTACAGCAGATTCTGCTAATGTCCCGATCCATGTCCCCTCAGTCCTGAGTTTGCTTACAGTTATGGCAGACTGTTCCACTGTGCCCACCAGCAAGCATGTTCTGTGTGATTCCCTCAGAAGGTCCCCAGCAGGAGGGGGTCATCCCTGTCCCCAACAGTATCTCATTTGTTAATATGTCTCTTGTTGGCCTTGCTTCCTTCCCTGTTTCACTCCCACTTAAGCTTCCTAGAATCGTCTCCTAAAGTAACCTACCCATAGCAAAGTCCTCGTCTCGGGGTTTGGTGTTGGGCAAACCTAAATAAGATGGGATCTAACATTACCAAGTCCATATTGCATGCTAAGCATCATGTTAGGCATTCTACTTTATTACCTTCTTTCATATTCTCAACATTCATGTGGGGTTTGGTGGTATCATACTCATTTTGTAGTAACAAATTAGAAAGCCAGGGCACCCGGGTGTCTCAGTGATTGAGCGTCTGCCTTTGGCTCAGGTCGTGATCCCGGGGTCCTGGGATCGAGTCTTGCATCAGGCTTCCCACAGAGACCCTGCTTCTCCCTCTGCCTGTGTCTCTGCCTCTCTCTCTGTGTGTCTCATGAATAAATAAAAATTAAAAAACAATAGCCCAAACTGAAACAAATAACGTACTCGGGATCATAAATATATTAAGTAGCCAACCTAGCAATCTAAATGCTTCCTCAGGTGCCATTTCCAAATTAATATTTGTATGGAAAGGGAATAAACTATCTCAGGGTAAAGTTAAAAGAACACTATGTCAGAAAATAGATGAAATTGGACCTTTTAGTTTTAGCAAAAATGTGACTAGAAAAACATATAAATATAAAAGCAGAATATAATAAAATGGTATCCAGAGACATTGCCCACTGACTGCTTAGCTGACATTTAAATGCTTTCTTTATAGTCTACTTTCTTTATTCTGGGAAATAAAGACAAGATAAGGCAGCAGAGGACTGTCTGAATGAGTCAGATTTTATAAGACTGTATTAGAAGATGAAACCTATTTGGCCTCTATGACATTGAAGAAAGAATGAGACAAAGGAGACTTTTCTGGGCACTTAGATACTAAAAGGAAAGGCTTGGATGGATGAGAAAAATTATTGAGAAAAATTTCTCTTCCATATTAAAATTCTTATTCAGAATTGATTTTTTTTTTATCTTCCTGAGTCACACAGGCCATGTACATAAGGGTGATTGAATTATTACACGAACTGTCAAATCCAATAAATGTGGGTAAGGAGATAGCTGGGAAAATGTTAAAGGAAGCAAAGGACAAAGAGCTATGTTTTCCATATGCAGAGACAGTGTCATTAGATGACCAATGCATTTTCTAGATTTTTTTTTAGGAGCTATACTAATCAAACTGAAAAAAATAGAAACATTCAGTTAGAATTAGAGGGTGGTATTTAGTTAATGCATGTTCTTTTCTGTCATTATGTATTTTACCTGTCAGTCAAATTTATGATTCTTGGAAAATAAAGGTGATGAGTTTGTATGAGGTAGAGCCCAGCATCTTCCAAGAAAACAGAATCAAGTCTTCAGTTTTTGCAAAGTTTGAGAACACTTGATCCTTATACTAAGCTTTGAGGCTATCACCCAAAATATACAGCAAATCTTTATTATCTATTGCCCCTAAAGTTGCTAACGTTTGCCTTTTATACTGTCACATGAAGTCATAAGGACCTAGTCAATGTGACCAGGGTATTACAGTTTCATTCGGTTGAATTTGTAAGTGGTTTTCACTTACATATAACCCAAAGGATTACATCATAATATTTACTGTAAATTTATTAGCTCTGCTATGAAGTCATTTAGTGTTAAGCCCTAGAAAAAAAGTGACTTCTAGCCAACCAAGCATTTGTAGTGTGCCCTCTAATTCACATTCTAATAAATGTCATTTTCTAAGTGCATTACCTCAGGTTTTGGCTACAACCCAGATGAGTCCTGAGAGATTAAGAGAAATGTGTTTTCTGACTGATTCATCCATATTTTATTTTACTTTTCATTAAGAAATTACTCTTTGAAGAAAATCAATAATCTCCTGTGACTGAGGGGAGAGGTTAGCGTGTTGCAGTGGTGCATTCTAATTTCTCAAATCAGGCTGCTGTTAGTCAGCTGTTGCTGATAGAGTTTTTGTCCTTTCTTGTTCCTGTAGCCTGGATACATGGAGACCCCAGGAGAGTGGTCTATCCTACAGACAGCAAGGGCCACTTCTGTGGCCAGAAGGGCACCCCCAATGAGTGAGTATGGCTGCCTTTCCTTTGTCTGGTTTTACTGTAAAGCTGGAACCTAGAAACTGTAACTGAACCAGCGTGATCTCACTCCTTGGTGAGTCACAGGTAGAAACTACACCAGGTGAGTTGTCACACAAAGGAAACTTCATTTGCACCAAATAAGTGGATCGCAGGAAATAACTTCTAAAGTTGTGACTCCCTGAGCAAAGCTGAATGGGTTCCTATTATTTAAGGTTAGGATGAATTTTTAGATAGAGAAGCCTTGTCGTGACATGCAGAGGTTGGTATAAGGTCACACACGCACCTTAAGGAAACATGCGTCGTATGTTATGTAAATGAGGCTTGTGCTCCATCATGGGCAGAGATTGAAGTAGTATAATGAGGTAATGAGCGATCTCTGGTCACTCCAGAGATCACTCTGTGGTCCATCTGTGCAGAAGTGGGTCAGAGGTTTAGTTCAAACTCGGTTTGGGTGGTCTGGGCCACCATCGCTCTTCCTCAGGCAGTCATCACTGCTTGAGGGGTAGTTTGAGGGGTAGTTTCAGTCTCCATCATGGGATGTTATGCCCATAAGTTCCTTTGCCTGAGTTAAGGGATAAGCTGGGAAGAAGAGCTTAAGGAATATGTGGGGCAGATGTTGGTGGGTACAAGCAGGTGAGCCATAATGGCTAGGCTTAGGGTCTAGCTGGTGACAAAATCATTTTTACATTAATTGTACTAGACTTCCTAAGAAGATTGAAATCCAGAAAGGAGGTTTACCCTGCCCTTTCTCCTAGAGACAGTTCTTAAGGAATTGGGAGATTTCATACTATATGACTTAGGACAAGTTGTCATTGTTATGCAGCATTTTATTAGAATGCACGAAGACTCTGCTTAATAAAAGTATAAGCATAATGGATGAGTTGGACGAGTGATTTTTATCAGAAGTCCTATTTTAAAATGCTGTATGAAATGGCTTTTGGAAGGCTGAGCTCTGAGAAGCTAAACACTGCAGTTAGAATCGTTTTTGCCATGATGCCTACTGACAAATCACTTCACTTTTGAAAGTGTGAGCCACCCAGAAAGTCCTCGGTCAGTGGTAAGCTTTTCAAACCTACTTGGCTGCTGTAGACCATGACTCTGACTAGCTGGAACAAACAAGGGAGGATGTTCTATCAAATTCCCTTCTAATATCAATCATAACAAAAGTTTCCAATTTCTGAAGGCAAGTTTTCTATTTCTTTACCTTAAAAAACAAAAGCATGAATTTTATATTTTTAGAAAATTTCCTCTCCTTTGTCACTGGTCCATTTCTTGCCATACATGTTTTTTTTTACTGGGTTTTTACTAGATCTCCTGATTCTTCATAACTAATTCAGTTTCTATAAAAGCTGGTATTGAATGGTTAAAAGACAAAATGGCAGCCCTTACTACCACCAAAAACAACAAAAAAAATAAGGCTCAGAACATTTTCCGTGTGTGTGTGGGTGTGTTTGTGCAAACATTTGTTGTGTTCAGAATGCTGCACACCCATAACTTTGGAGCTGCTTATTCCAAGAGATACAAATGAAAAAAAGAGATTCAGGAAAGGTTAATAAAATTCATGGAGTAGAATTACTGCAGATGATCAAGAGAAACTAGAACTTTGGGCAGTAGGGTGTGTGAGGATAAAATCCTTAAACAGATTGAGTTTATGACAGACAAGTAACTCCTACAACAAAAGGTCCTTGTTGTCTATTAGAGACTGGACTAAATCCTCATCTAGAGTGGAAATTCTTGTTTTAAGCTCGGAAAAATCCTAGACAGTGCCCACAAAACTTTTATACTACGAAGGACAAAGAAAGCACCAGGTGGTGTAAAAAAGAAAATCATACAAATGTCTAAATCTCTAGTTCTTAAAATAGTCTATTTTTAAAAGGGCCTCTGTAACAATAAGTTTTCTAGACCTAAGCCAATGACCTACTTATTTCCAACAAAAATGGGATACTACAAATTTCAGTACATAAAGATCATTCAAAGGCAATCCCAGTGTAACCAGAAAATATGTTCATAAGCATATTATTTATAATAACTATATCAGAAACTATATAGATATCCAATATGTGGATGATAGTGAATATGATCTCTCCAATGTAATGGAGACATTAAAAATTATGTTGATATTTTCAAGAGGTGATTCTATTGATTTTTTTTTTTTTCCTTTCTACTTTCTGGATTTTGTGTCATGATTATAATTGCTTTCCTACTCTTGAAAATAACATTCACCTGTATTTCTCTAATATTTTTATGATTCTCTTTTTTTTAATATTTAAATTTCTAATCTACTTGGAATTCCTTCTTTGAATATGGACTGAAGTAGGAATCAAACTTTTTTTCTTTTTTGTTTTTAAAGATTTTATTTATTCATGAGAGACACAGAGAAGGCAGAGACATAGGCAGAGGGAGAAGCAGACTCCCTACAAGAAGCCCACGAGATGTGGGACTTGATTCTAGGACCCCGGGATCACACCCTGAGCTGAAGGCAGATGCTCAACCGCTGACCCACCCAGGTGTCTCTCAAACTTTTTTTTCAACTGCAGATGCAATTACCTCAGAATAGTTAGTTGAATAATATGCTCTTTTCCCCACTGGTTTCTGGTACCATAATCATCATGTATCAATTACATAATATATAATTTATATTTTAAACTTTTCACTTGTTTTAATTCTTATAATGTATAGTAATTTGAAAATTTAACAAGGAAGTTTAAATGATGGCTAGAGTTTTTAATAGTAAATGAAAAGATCTATGAAAATATCAGATTTCAATCACTTAAACAGTGTGGAACTATCATAGAAATAGGCAGAAAGAAGTAAATACAATGATAAATATAAATTTGGAATGTGATAAAGATGAGATTTTGCATCAGTGGCAAAAAGATAAATTATTAAGTGGTACTGAATTAACTGAAATGCTATTCATGAATATAAAATAAAATTAGGGTAGCCCGGGTGGCTCAGCGATTTAGCGCCACCTTCAGCCCAGGGCTTGATCCTGGAGATCTGGGACTGAGTCCTGCATCGGGCTCCCTGCATGGAGCCTGCTTCTCCCTCTGTCTCTGCCCCACCCCCCATGAATAAATAAATAAAATCTTAAAAAAAATAAAATTAGATATTTATCTCCTACCTTACACCAAAATGAATACTGAAACATTGAAGATTTTGTATATAAAATATATAAGAAATCAACAGAAAAAAACGTAGTTATATTTATAGAATTATGGGGTAAAGTAGTCTTTATTTGAAAATACATTGCTACTATATTACCACTTAACTCACTGTATACAGAGTTAAAAGAAAAGTAGCAATCCAGAAAAAAAATATTTTTAATATCTATATCTGGCAATGCGTCGATAGCTTTATTATATGAACTGCTGTTAAAAAAAATTCAAAGAGGAAAAGAATAATTCAATAACAAAGTTGGCAAAAGTCACAAACGGAAAATACCAATGGCCATAATACAAGACACTGTTCATAGTTAAAGAAATGCAAATTAATACTTTTTTTTTTTTTTTGCTTGTTAGGTTGTCAAAACCTTAAAATTTTACAGTGTTGATCAGAGTGGCGGGGGGAGGGGGGGCAGGCAAAGCATATCATTTTCTACTGTGGTAGTGAAATATATTTACCAAAACTGTGGCATTTACATGTGGTGTCTCTCCTGATTGGATGGAGGCCCCCAAATGTGGGGCGACTATCTGGTGGAAGCCAGGGGTGCTGGTGGTGGCAAGAATTCACCGGAGGCAGAATAACGGAGCTAGAAGTTTATTGAATACACCACAAGGGAGCTGCAGGCCAGACCTAGAGGAGAGGCCACCTGCAAGGAGGTAGTGGGTGGGGACTGGTCCTTATGGGGGCAGGTGAGGGAGGTGTGACGGTGTGGAATTTCCCCTGCTTTGGTAACTGTGGCCGGTTAAGTAGCCCATTAGAGGGCCTATGGATCTTTTGAGGCGGGTCCTCCAATGGGCCTGTCTGTATTTAGCCAGGGGTTGGAGTCCCTTTGGGCCTCTCTCTGCTTGACCAAGTTTCCATTGCTCAAGCCTATTGTCTAAAAGGAGCTTCTGCGAAATAGTTACCAAATCTGCATATTCCTTGTAATTCAGCAGTTTTCCTCCTAGAAACTTCTGTAGTGGAAATTTGAATAAAATTTCCTAATGTTGTATTGCTATGGGTGCTATGAAATAGTAGTACTAAAAGGGAAACAGCCTAAATGGCTATAAATAGAGATGAATTAAATTACAGTACCGTCCTATGATAAAATGTTGTGTGTTTACCAGACTTAAAAATCTTGAACGTTAACTGGTAAAAAATATCATTAAATTAACACACACACACACACACACACGCACACACTTCTGTTGTAAAATGAAATGCATCTATGTCAGGATGTGTAAATTAATTTAGGCCCCCCGAACAATATAGTCCAGAAAACAGTTGTTGCCATGTCACAGAGTACTTGTACTTGTTGGCATCATGATGGACTTACAGCAACCCTTAGATTCTCAATTCTCAAAGATCTTCCATATAACTAAAAAGTTCCACGCTTACAGATGGTGGGATAATATTTGGAATGTAGAGTTTGGCCATTTTTGTGGTTTGCTTATATCCATGCTTAGCCAAAAGGACGCTAGGAGAAGCATGGGGTGTCTCTAAGGAAACAAAGGTAAACGGAGGGCTCTGTTATCAACTTTCTCTGCCTACTGAGTTTCAGGAAAGTTGTTATTCCTGATGCTGGAGTACGGTCCTGTTCTTTGGGGTTTCCACTCAATTGATTTTGATGCCACCTTCTGGCTACTACTAAAAAGTTCAGCTCATAGAGGTGCTTGAACAGAGATGCAGCGCAGTTACCAAATTAGATAAAATACTCATCCCCTGGTGTGACATTCAGTTTCAAAAACAGGTAAGATTAAGAGGACAAAACCCTTCCATTTAAGTTTTGCATCAATTTGGCATCTAAGTCGAGCAAGAAAACTCACCTTTACAGAAGAACCTCTCCTGACGTGGCAAGGAAGTCTCACAAATTTGAACATGCTACAAACCCAGATGTACTCCTTGACTTAACTCTTATTTATTTTTATTTTTAAAAGGTTTTATTTATTTAATTTTGAAAGACCCACAGGGAGAAGCAGGCTCCCTGCGGGGAGCCCCATAGGGGACTGGATCCCCGGACCTGGGATCACACACCCTGAGCTGAAGGCAGATGCTCAACCACTGAGCCCACCCAGGCGTCCCTTGATTTAACTTTTATAACATGCATCAGTATAACATGCGTGTGAAAGTAAGCGAGACATTAATGAAGAGCTTATAAGGGCAATAAAAGCAGTGGCCTCCTGTCCCAGGGCTCCTGTCCTAGGACAGGCACCCCCTCTTCTCTCTGGCCCTCCTAGTAAGTTCAGGTGCTAGAACAGAGTGCCATAGGCCGGGCGGCTTGGAAATGACAGATACTCCTTTCTTACTGTTCTGGGGACTGGAAGTCAACCATCAGGGGGCCAGTGTGCTCGGGCTCCTGGGGGGGGGGGGCGTTCCCCTGTGTGCAGACCTTCAGACGGAGCAAGGGGATAGAGAGCTCTCTGGGGTCTCTAATGAGAGCATGTTCACTAGGGCTCCACTCTCATGACCCAATCACCTCCCAAAAGTCCCACCTCCCGGTGCTATCACATTCCAGGGTAGGATTTCAACGTAAGAATTTGCGGATAGACACAGACATCCAGCCTGTAACACTGGTCTTCGTTCTTCTGGTGGTTTGGCTCTTGTTGTTTTTGTAGGACTTTATTTTTTTTATTTTTATTTTTATTTTTTTGTATGACTTTAATAGGATTATTCTCTTGTGCTTTGCTAATGTTAGGAATATCCACTGGGGGGAGAAAATAAGTATCCCCTGACAGCTTCCTATGAAAAATAAAGATTTAATTCATTTATATTATCTCTTTCCCTGATCCCTAACCCCTCTCTGTTTATAATCAGGTTATTACCTTTAGATTTTCATATGGTTACTTCTGTGACTTTAAATAGTAAACTAAGCCCTCTGTTTCCTGTTCCGTCAACTTTTGTCAGTGTTTTGACTCCTTTTTGTATAAAAGGAGGATATTATTCCGTTGCCCTTCTCTCCCTCTTTCTTTTCATTTCCCCTTCCCCTTTCTATATTTATGCTTTACGGAGTCAAATAGGTTATGGAGTTCAGTTCTGCAACTTGAACAGAACCTTTCACGATCCACTGGTAGGTTGATTCTAGAAGTTGGAAACAAAAGACTTTGACTTTATAACTCTCTAAATTTTATTCGGTACTGGGCCGTTCCATTTTCATGTCTACTCGGTCACTAATATCAAAGTCAAATCGTATGCTTTATTGGCAGCTTAGTATCTTCCACATTTCAGTTTGCTTTAACATAGAGCGTTAACATTCTTTATAATATTAGCCAACAAGTTTTTTCTTTAAAAAAATTTTTCTGACCCATGGTTGACTTCTAATGTTACCTTACATGTAATGTAACACGTAATTATATATAAAGTCGACTTATAATGTTTCAGGTGTGCAACATAGGGGTTCGACAACTGTATACATTTGGGGATGCTCACCATGTTAAGGGTAGATACCATCGGTCATCTCAGAAATGACAATATTATTGGCTGTATTCCCCATGCTGTGCTTCTCCTGTGATCTATTTATTTTATAACTGGAAGCCTGTACCTCTTAACCCCCATCCACCTATTTTGCCTATCTCCTTTCCCCTGCCCCTCTAGAAACTGCCAGTTTGTGAGTCCGTTTCTGTTGTTCATTCGTTCACGTTTTGTGGCATAGATACACAATGGAATATTAGCCATAAAAAAAGAATGAAATATTGCCATTTGCAACAACACAGATGGACCTAGAAGGTATTACACTAATTTTTTTTGTGACTAGCCTTTATCAGGACCACAAGGTTGTCTACGCAATCGCTCCATTTTTCAGAGGCCCCTTTTACTCTGAAGACAACCTGCAGACCTTCTGTCTTTTTGTTTCACTTAGGACCTGGTAAATTTTAGGCCTACCGCATAACTAATTTTGGGACTTGTCTACCACATTAGATTAGATCCTGGTTCTAGAGTTGCCAGATTTAGCAAGCGAAAACACAGAACACCCACTTAAATTTTAATTTCAGATAAACAACAGACACTTCTTAACGTATGTGTGTCCCATGTACTGTTTCCTATTTGCCAATTTATTGTCCTTGCTGACACGCCCTTGTTTTGATGGAGAACACGCTCGATGATGTTCCTAGGAAAGGGAAGCGCGGAAATATATTTGCTGAGTCCCTAGAAATATTTTTCCTTTCTCTCTTGGTAGTTGATTGACGGTCTACTGATGGATTTATTCCTTGAAAGACAATTTTTGTCAGAAATGTGAAGACTTTGTTTCAAGGTTTTTTGCATCCAGTGTGTCTAAATGCCAGTCTGATTCACATATCGTGTGGTGACCTTTTTTCTCTTGGAAAAGGCCTTTAAAATAATTTCTTTAGTGTTTTGAAATCTCACAATGTAACCTAGGTCTTTTTCTCTTCTTAAATTCTTTTTGTTCAGTCCTGAATCCTTTAATCCTTTAATTCTGACAGACTAGGATTCTCATTAGCCATGGAAAATTTTCTTCAGTTATTTCTTTGCTGTTTTCATCCTTCCCAATTTATTGGTTGTCTCTTTGGAACTCTGACTACACCTTGGACCTTTTGGATTCATCTTTTTTTTGTTTTGTTTTGTTTCACCGTTTTATTTAAATTCCAGTTGGCTAACATACAATGTAATGCTTAAGGTGTAGAGTTTAGTGATTTATCACTTCCAACAATACCCAGTGCTCCTCATCACCAGTGCCCTCCTCAATGCCCATCACCCATTTAACTTATCCCCCCTCCCGTCCTCTCCAACAACACTGTTCTCTATAGTTAAGAGTCTGTTTTATGGCTTACCTCTTTGTTCCCCTTATGTTCATGTTTTGTTTCTTAAATGCCACATATGAGAGAAATCCTATAGTACTTTTCTTTCTCTGACTTATCTCTTAGCTAATACTCTCTAGCTTCATACGCATTGCTGCAAATGGCAAGATTTCAGTCTTTTTGATGGCTAATATTTCTGTGTGTGTGTGTGTGTGTGTGTGTGTACACATGACCCCATATCTTTATACATTCATCAGTCCAGGGGCATCTGGGCTCTTCCCATAGCTTGGCTATTGCTGATAATGCTGCTATAAACGTCAGGGTACATGTATCCCTTCAAATCAGTATTTTTGTATCCTTTGGGTAAATACCTAGTAGTGCAATTGCTGGGTCCTAGGGTAGCTCTATTTTTAAGTTTCTGAGGAATCTTCATACTGTTCTGCAGAGTGGCTGCACCAGTGTGCATTCCTACCAGCAATGTAAGAGGGCTCCCCTTTCTCCACATCCTCACCAACACCTGTTGGTTTCCTGTGTTGTTGATTTTAGCCATTCTGACAGCTGTGAGGTTAATATCTTATTGTAGTTTTGATTTGCGTTTTCCTAAGAATCAGTGACATTGAGCATCTTTTCTTGTATCTGTTGGCTATTGGAAGTCTTTGGAAAAAATGTCTATTCATGTCTCCTGCCCATTTTTTAACTGGGTTATTTATTTTGGGGGGTGTTGAGTTTGACAAGTTCTTTATACATTTTAGATACTAATTCTTTATCAGATATGTCATTGCAGATATCTTCTCCCATTCTGTAGGTTGCCTTTTTGTTTCATTGATTGTTTCCTTAACTGTGCAGAAGCTTTTTATCTTGATGAAGTCCCTGTAGTTCATTTTTTCCTTTTGTTTCTCTTGCCTCTGGAGACATGTCTAGTAAGAAGTTGCCAAAGCTGATGTCAAAGAGATTACTGTCCAAGAGGACTTTGCTGCTTTCCTGTCTCACATTTAGATCTTTCATCCATTTTGAATTTATTTTTGTGTGTGGTGTAAGAAAGTGGTCCAGCTTCATTCCTTTGCACGTGGCTGTCCAGTTTTTCCAACAAACACTTGTTGAAGAGACTGGCTTTTCTTCCACTGGATGTTCTTTCCTGCTTTGTCAAAGATTAGTTGACCACATAGCTGTGGGTCCATTTCTCGGTTCTCCACTCTGTTCCGTTGATCTATGTGTCTGATTCTGTGCCAGGACCACACTGTCTTGATGATCATAGCTTTGTAATACAGCTTGAAGTCCAGAATCCTGATGCCTCCAGTTTTGCTTTTCTTTTTCAAGATTGCTCTGGCTATTCAGGGTCTTTTCTGGTTTCACACAAATCTTAGGATTATTTGTTATAGGTTCTGCGAAAAACACTGATGGTATTTTGCTAGAGGTTGCATTAAATGTGTAGATGTCTTTAGGTAGTATAGACAATCTAACAATATTTGTTCTTCCAATCCATGAGCATGGGATGTTTTTCCATTTCTTTGTCTCATCTTTAATATCTTTCATCAGTGTTTTATACTTTGTAGAGTACAGATCTTCTACCTCTTTGGTTGGGTTTATCCCTAAGTATCTTATGGTTTTTAGTGCAATTATAAGTGGGTTCAATTCCTTGATTTCTCTTTCTGTTGTTTCATTACTGTATAGAAATGCAACACATTTCTGCATGTTAAAATTTTGTATCCTGAAACTTTACTGAATCCATGTATAGGTTCTTTGTTATTTAAAAAAATAATTTATTTATTCATGACAGACAGAGGCAGACACCTAGGCAGAGGGAGAAGCAGTCTCCCAGACTCGATCCCAAGACCCCAGGATCACGACCTGAGCCAAGAGCAGACACTCAACCACTGTCCCTCATGTATCAGTTCTAGCAATTTTTTCATGGAGCTTTTGGGTTTTCTACACAGAGTTTCCTGGCATCTGTAAATAGTGAAAGTATGGCTTCTTCCATGCTGACTTGGATACCTTTTATTTATTTTTGCTGTCTGCTTGCTGAGGCTAGGACTTGCAGGACAATGTTATTTAACAGTGGTGAGAGTGGAAATCTTGTCTTGTTCCTGACTAGAGAGGAAAAGCTCTGTTTTTTCCCCATTGAGGATGACATTAGCTATGGGTCTTTCATGTATGGCCTTTTATGTTGAGGTATAATCCTCCTATCCATACTCTTTTGAGAGCTTTTATCAATAAAGGGTGATGTATTTTTCAAATGCTTTCCATCTATTGAGAGGATCATATGGTTTTTATCCTTTCTTTCATAGGTGTGATATAATCGTGTATTTTTAAATATTAAGCCACCCTTGCAACTCAGGAATAAATCCCACTTGATTGCGGTGAATGATTCTTCTAATGTGCTATTGGATTCAATTTGTTAGTATTTTGTTGAAGATTTTTGCATCTATGTTCATCAGGCCTTTTAGCCTGCAGTTTTCTTTTTTAGTGGAGTCTTTAGTTTTGGAATCAAGATAATATTGGCCTCATAGAATGAGTTTTGAAGTTTTCCTTCCATGTCTATATTTTTTGGGGGACAACTTGAGAAGAATAGATGTTAACTCTTCTTTAAATGTTTCATAGAATTCCCCTGGGAACCATCTGACCTTTAGGCTTCTGTTTGTTGAAAGATTTTTGTCTTTAATATCTTATTTATCTAGACAGCATAAGCAGGGGGAGGGGCAGAGGGAAAAAGAGAGAATCCCAGGCAGACTCCAGCTTCAGCGTGGAGTGCCATGTAGGGCTCAATCCCATGACCTTGAGATCATGACCTGAGCAGAAACCAAGAGACGCTTAACTGACTGAGCCACTCAGGTGCCCCTCTTGGGAGACTTTGATTGCTGATTCAATATCTCTACTGGTTATGGGTCTGTTGAAGTTTTCGATTTCTCCCTGTTTCAGTTTTGGGAGTTTATAGGTTTCTAAGAATTATTCTATTTCTTTGAGATGTGTCTGTCTGTCTTTCTTGATGAGTCTGGCTAAAGTTTTTCAATTTTGTTAATCTTTTCAGAGAACCAGCTCCTGCTTTCACTGATCTGTTCCATTGTTTTGTTTTCTTTTTCTTCCTGTTTCAATTATTTCTGCTTTGATCTTTATTATTTCCTTCCTTCTACTGGTTTTGGGTGTGATTTGTTTTCTAGCTCCTTTATGTGTAAGGCTGGGTTGCTTAATTGAGATTTTTTTCTTGCTTTTTGAGGTAGGCCTCTATGCCTATAAATCTGCCTATTAAAACAGCTTTTGCTGCATCCTCCAAATTTTGGACCATTGTATTTTCTATCTTCATTTGTCTCCACATATTATATGATTTCCTCTTTGATTTCTTGGTTGGCTCATTCATTGTTTATAGCATGCTATTTATTCTCTATGAATTTGTTCTTTTCAGATTTTTTTCTTGTGATTGATTTCTAGTGTCATAGAGTTTTGATCAGAAAAATGCATAGCATGACTTCTATCTTTTGAGACTTATTTTGAGGCCTAATATGTGATCTCTTCTGGAGAATGTTCCATGTACACTTGAAAAGAATGTGTAGCCTGCTGTTTTTCAGTGCAATGTTCTGATATATCTTTTAGATCCATCTGGTCTAATTGTTATTCAAAGTCACTGTTTCCTTGCTGATTTTCTGTTTGGATTATTTGTCCATTGATGTAAGTGGGGTGTTAAAATCCCCTTCCATTATTTCTCTACTGGCCATTTCCTTAATGTTTACTGCTTTATGTATTTGGATGCTCCTGTGTTGGATGCATATATATTTATAATTGTTATATCTTCTTGTTGAATTGTTCCCTTTATTATTATATTATTATTACTATCTTTATTTCTTTTTACAGTCTTGTTAGAAAGTCTAATTTGTCTGATATAAATATTGGCATCCTTGCTTTTTTTCACTTCCATTTGCCTAATAACTGGTTTTATAACCTTCACTTTCAATCTATATCGTCTTTAGGTCTGAAATGAGTTTCTTATTGGCAGCATGTAGATGGGTCTTGTTTTTTTATTCATTCTGACATACTTTGACTTAGAGTTTTTAGTCCACTTACATTCAAAGTAATTATTGACAGGTATATACTTATTGCCATTATCCTATTATGGTTTTTGTAGTTCTGTTCCTTATCTTGCTCTCTTTTCTCACAGTTTGATAGCTTTCTTCAGGTGATATGTTTGGATTTCTTTCTCATTTTTTGCATGTCTGCTACTAGTTTTTGATTTTCTGGTTATCATTAGATTTGTAGATAACCAATCCATATAACAGTCTATGCTAAATTGCTGGTCACAAAAGTTTGAACCCATTCTTTCCTCCTCTCCTCCCCACATTTTAGATATATGATGTGATTCTCTATATCCTTTCATGAATCCCTTGACTGAATTTTACAAATATACTTAATTTTATTGCTTTTGATCTTCCTACTTTTCTTAATCTTGTGTGTGGCCTTTCCTTTCCACTCAGAGTCCCCTTTAACATTTCTTGTACGGCTCATTTAGTGGTCATGAATTCCTTTGACTTTTGTTTGTCTAGAAAATTCTTTATCTCTCCTATTCTTAATGATAGCCTTGCTAAATAGAATATTCTTGGTTACAGGTTTTTTTCTTTCAGTACTTTGAATATATCATGGAACTCTCTTCAGGCCAGCAAAATTTCTGCTGAGAAATCAGCTGATGGCCTTATGTGATTTCCCTGATATGCAACTGCTTTTTTTTCTCTTGCTGCTCTTAAAAATTCTGTTTAGCCCCCCTCCCCTTTTTTTAGCCATTTTAATTACTATGTGTCCTGGTATGGACCTTCCTGGGTTGATTTTGTTGGGGCTTGTCTGTGCTTCTGGGATTTGGATTTCTGTTTCCTACCCCAGATCTGGGAAGTTTTCACCTACTCTTTCTTCAAATTTTCTAGCCCTTTTCTCTCTCTTCACTTTCTAGGATCTATATAATGTGAATATTAGTACCCTTGATGGTGTCACAGAGATCCCTAAGTCTATTTTCATTTTGTATTATTTTTTTCTCTCTCTTGTTCAGGTTGATTGTTTTCCATTAGTCTGTGCTCTAGATCATTAATCTGTTTCTCTTCTTCCTCTATTCTACAATTTATTTCATTTAGTGTATTTTTAATTTTAGTTATTGTTACTTCATCTCTGATTCTTTTATGTTTTTTGTCTCTTTGTTGTGGTCTCACTGAGGTCCTCTACCCTTTTCTCAAGTCTGAGTATTTTATGACCATTACTTTAAATTCTCTAACGGGTATGTATATATTACTTTATTACATTTAGCTCTCTTGCTGTGATTTTTGTCCTGTTTTTTTTTTAGTTGGAACAAATTCCTCTGTCTCTTTATTTTGTGTAACTCTGTTATTATGTTTGGAAAGTCCACTATGTCTCCTGCTCTTGAAAGCAATGGCCTTATGAAGGAGAGGTCCTGTAGTGCCCTACACTGCAATGTCCCCTGTTCACCAGAATCTGGTGCTTTAGGAATGTCTCTTCTATATGTCGTGTGTGCCCTGCTGTTGTGGCTGAGCTGTTTTTACCTTTATTCCAGTCCTCTGCAATGGTTCTCTTTCCTTCTTGTGGGCAGGATTTATTCTGTCCTGCACTTGAGTTGAGTCCTATCAGATGTTTGCTGGAGATGCAGTAGCACTGAACTTCAGGGTTCTTTCTCTCTGTTGTCCCTTGAGAAGCTTTCATGGGTGGGGAGGGCCTGTTGTTAGACCAGATGTCTGCCCCCAACCCACCAAATTCAATGTGAGCCAAATTCAATCTGGTGTGTATGGTTCTCAGTCCCTTTCTGTTGGGTAGGAGTGACTTTGCACTCTCTCAGGTTTTCTTGCACTCTGCCAGGCTTGTGGTAGCACTTTGGATGGTCTCTCCAAGGTTGTATTGAAGGGAGCAGGTCCACGGGGGTGAGGTGCACAGTGTCAGGAAGCTTTGCTCAAGTCTGCTTGGGAGTAAACCTAGAGTGGAAGCTTGACTGTGCAAAGGCATGTCTGCTGGAGAATGAGGGGGCAGGGTACAGTGTTGGCAAGTGAGATACCAAATGTTGGCACCGTGCTGGCTCCCACAAGTGTCCCTGTAAGTTTGGGGGTGGGGTGGGGCAGAGAAGGGAAATGACACCTATAAGCTCTTTTGTTCTTGGAGAAGTCCCCCCCCAAAATCTCTGCTCCTCCAGCCTTTGTTCCAAGATTAATAAGCAAATCTCCATCCTGTATTCCCCAGATATTATTCAAACTGTTGCTTCTATGCTGTATCTTAGTGGGGCTGTTTGTTGTGCTTTTTAAGGGTGGGGACTCTTTCCTCCTGCCCTCCAGGCTTTCCCAGCTTTTCCAGGGTCCAGCCTGCTGACCTTTAAATTTCCAGGTACTAATCCCAATGCCTGTAAAAAATCACAAAGTTCAGCTCCTTTGGTTTTCAAAGCCAAATGTTTTGTCGATTCATCTCCCCCATGCCTGGGCTGCCTGGTGTGAGGATCTGTTTCTTTTCCATCTCTGCACTTGCATTGTCCCTCCTGGGAGAGTCCTATGGGTCTGTTTAACTCCTGTCTTGTCTCTGTCCTTCCTAACCTCTTCAAGTTAGCCTCTTCTCTATGTTTAGCTGTGGAGAATTTGTTCTGATAGTCTTTGGTCATTTTACACTGATATGGGTGTTGCCTAGTTGTATCTGTGGATGGGGTAAGCTTAGGGTCTTTATACTCTTCCATCTTCTTCATATTTTTGATCTTTAAAAGTTCTCTTACCGTCTATTTCTTATTATATACTGCTCTTATTTTATGGATAGTCTGCTTGAGTTACTTTGAAAATACTGGATTTAAAAGTCCATCCTATGCCCTAAATTATTTGATTTCATCTAGCATCAGTTTTTGTTTACTTTAGTCTTTCTCTTTCATATGCTGATTCCTCCTTACATTCCTGATTCTACTTGATTGCCCATTATTATTAAAGAACTAAGTCACTTCTGTGAATTTGTCCCAAAGCTATGTTAGTAGTTCTGTTTTTCTGTGAGACCTCTTCCCTGTATAGGGTGATAAGGCCATGTTCACGGTCAGATTTCACTACAGCATGAACTGATGGGAAACTGGCTGTCAGGTCTGGGCTTTCAAAGTGACAGGCTTGTAGGCTGGGGCACCAAATTCTGTAAAAGCCTTTGCTAACCCCAGAAGGCTCATTCCCCAAAGGAGGCCTCAGGTTTTGCATGTTTTTCCTGGATGCTGGAATTCCAAGTGCAGGGGCATGGGAGAAAAGAGAGGTGCTGGTTTGTACTGTAGTTCTGTATATAAATCTTCAATTAATCTTGTTTTCAGCCACATTTTTTCACTTTCAAAACTGAATCCAGCATCTCATGATTTCTAACAGGCAAGTTGTATCCCACCCTTTCCATACTCCTTTGTGGTGCACTCATCACTCAGCATACTCTCATATGTTTTCCATCTTCTAGAAATTGCTGAACTCTCATTCAGTTGTGAACAGATCTTGTCTTTCCCCACCCTCAGCTGGTTTGATGAGGTTTATTACTTTTTGTACTTCCATTCTTTTATTTCCATGAGTTTCAGGAAAGAGGAGAGAAAGGCTTAAGTGCATGGTACAGCATTTTGAACTACTAGTTTGCAATTGATTTTACTTTGTTGTTTCTTGATGGAAATACAGTGTAAGTTAAATAGTTACTCCTTCAGTCATTCCCATGGAATTGCTCAGTTGCAACCATCACCACCTACTCTGTACCTGAGGAATCTGAGGTTCACTGAAGTTTTATTTTCATTTTTTAAGATTATTAGAGAAGGAGAGTGAGTGTGAGTAGGGGGGAAGGGTAGAGGGAGAGCACAGAGGCCAACACAGGGCTCTATCCACAGACCCTGAGATCATGACCTCATGATCATGACTGACCTGAGCCAAAATCAAGCATCAGATGCTTAACTGACTGAACCACCCAGGTGCCCCATGAGGTTCACTGAAGTTTAAGGAAATCAAACAGACTGTGATTGAATGACTATGGCTTTGTACTGGAAAGCTAAGTTGGAGTCTAAGATTAAACAACAACAACTTATTCTGGAATTATTCTCATTCATTCTGCAACATTTGATAAATATCTAGAAAGGGCCAAGTACTAGGTTGTGTTGGCAAAGTAGGGATATTAAAGTGAATAAGGTATGAGCCTTACCCTTGACAATAGCATAATTTGCTGAATAACTTCAGTTTATGTAGCATTTTGCAGTTTATAAATCAGTTTTACCTATGAGGGACTCTTGACACCTAGAGATTTACCATTCAGTTTTAAATAATCCCAAGGAACTCCATGACATGCAATAATTTCTTCATTTGCATGGGTACAAATTCAAATCACATGTACCAGAATACTGTGTAGATGATAAGGCTGTTTGAGTGGTGAAAGAGTGAATCTGGCTCTTATGGAATCATTATTTTTCAATGGCAACACAGTCTTCTTTGTGGATGTGAAATTCTTTAGCCAATCTGCTGTTGATGGACAATTTCATTATTTCAGTTTTTTACTATTACAAAAAGGAGCTGTGAATGTTAGGCAGCTTAAAGGGGAGTTGGGGACTATACTGTAGCTGTCTAGGGAAAATGAAGGCAATTTTTAAAGGTCATTATATTAAAAGTATACAGAGTCTGAAATGATATGGAATATTTCCACAGTCACTAAAGATTACTTTATGTTGTTTTCTTAACAGGAACAAGACCATTCTGTTTTACTTTAACTTACTCAGCTGTACCAGTCCCTCTGTGGTGGTAAACCTGCAGTGCCCTACCACACAGGTAAGGCAAAAAAATGCCTTGCAATTTTGAACATTTTTGGATAAAAGAATTCAATTCCATTTGAATTCTGTGTATGCATAGTTAACATGGACTAATGGAAGGTGGGAAGACACAAGCATGAGCTCTTTTTGTTTAGATACAATCAAATGATATCAAAATGAAGCAGGATTAATCATTGTAGTATCACTAAAGAACCTTGGCGATTTGGTCAAACAACCTATTTTTATAAAATAAACTGAAGGTCTGAGAAGTGATATTTTTCTCAAGATCAGTATTAGGAACAGTAAAACTAGCTATTATAATAAACTTGAGTTTTTCAGTGACTTAACATAGTAGTTTATTCCTGGCCATACAACAGGATCAGGCTGGTGTTTATGGTCAGTGGGCAACTCTTCTCTAGGCTCCTTTCATCTGGCGGCTCTGCCTCCATCCTTCTCATCATCTGCATCCACCTGTCAGGGAAATAGAAGATGAATAAAGCGTCTCTGCTCTTAAAAGCCTTGGATTAAAAATGTTCACACATCACACTTCTACTCATACAACATACATGTTATTTTTATATGTTCACTCCGAGATGCAAGAAGGAAGGACGAAAGCAATGTACTTGTGGGATGAGGCATAGACTTCAATGGCAATTAGTTAGGTCTTCCCTAGTCTATCCCTCTGTCCTCCAGAATCCCCTTCTTCCCAAGGAGACAGCCCAGCATTCCATGTAGTACTATCTTTAACCCAAAGTCCAAGGATTTATGGGTGATACGTCCTCTATCAGATCTTCCCATTGAAAATGCAATGAGGGCCAAGGCTAGGACTATAAGGATACAAACTCCAATTCAGAAAGGAGTGATAAATGCACAGTGGTCTCTGGTGCATGGAAACAGTTTTATTAGACCTGGATTGTTATTCCTCATTTCACCCTATGGTCCTTTACTCAACCACCCGGGAGGATATTTCCTCTCTGCTGGCCTCAGACCACATCATTGCTGAGCACTGGAGACATAAGCTCTTTTGATGGCAACAGAGCTTTGAAGCTCCCTTGCTATTGTGCAAATTTAGCACCTCAAAGACTGTTTTAACAGTCAAAGGCCTTTTCAGGTTAGCTCATGAATTCTGTGGCAGCACAACTACCCCAAAAATGTAGTAGGCTTCTAACTTCTATTTCCTTTTTGTTCCATGTGCCAGTAAACCACACCCAAGATCTTCCCTGATCTAGTTGGTAATTCTGCTTTCTTCCTCTCTTCCTCATCTCTCTCTCATAGACTTTTGATATTTCCTGCTGAGACTGAAGCCAACCTCAGACCCTGGCATCTTCGTTCTGTGACTACCTCTACCACAAGACTTTGTTTTCTACCACAGCCCCCCTCTCCCAGGATCAAATTCTTGACCTTGTCAGTACTAGTAATTACCTCCCTTCATAAATCTCAGTTTCAAACATCCCAATGTCTGACCACTGCAATGCCTTTAACATTCCAACTCCAATCATAGTACCTCATTGGCACCTACAAACCCTTAATGCTAACCATCCCCCCCCCCCCGCCCCAATGTCCCTCAGTTCCTTCATGTTTTCATTTCCCTCTGTGTCTGACTTAGATTTCATGGTCCTTCTTAAAATCCACTCCCTTATATAAACTCAATTTCTTTGTCCCCTCCCACGTAGTTGTTGTTCCCTGGCAAAACCTCATCCTTAGCTAAGTGCAGCTCTCTGCCTATTCCATGCCTGAACTCAGGCAGCCATGAGTTGTAGGAGAAAATATATAGAACAGTCCTTTCAACTCAGAGCGACTAACCTCGTGGGCCCTTAGTGCTGTCCCACAACCATGCTACAGACTTTGTTCACTAGCTTCGCCTTCTAGTAAACAATTTCATATATTTTTCCCCTTACCTTAAACTTCCCAATCTTCTTGTCAGTCTCTGACTTTGCTTCCTTATTTTACTGAGAAAAGCGTAAGCATTCAAAGACAAATTTTGAAAGATCCTACAGTGACCTCCTCTTGCCTACCTGTTGTCATTTATGTTCATGTATTTGTTCAACCTTTCCTTGTTATACTGTGGTTGAACTGCCCTTGCTCCTCAGGTCATCCTTTTTTTTTTTTTTTTTTTTTGTAGTTAACTTTTTTTTTTTTTTAAGATTTTATTTATTCATGAGAGACATAGAGAGAGGCAGAGACATAGAGGGAGAAGCAGAGTCCCTGTGGGAAACCCGATACAGGACTCCATCCTAGGACCCTGGGATCACATCCTGAGCCGAAGGCAGACACTCAACCACTGAGCCACCCAGGTGCCCCCTCTATCGATTTGTGCATTATCTCTCTCACACACACTCAAGCACATCATTCCAGAAATTTTCTGTTTTTTTCTTATCATTACCATTTTTCTTTCACTAGTAAATCATCCCCATCAATATACAAACATGCTGTTATTTCTTCTATCTCAGAAAAATTCTCTCCTTTACCCCACAACCCTCCCTGCCCACACACAACCTCCAGGTACTGCTCCATATCTTACCTCTGTTTTGCAAAAGTCCTCAAACAGTCTATGCTCAGTGTGTCTAAATCCTCTCTTCTCATTCAGGCTTTTACTCCTACTCCAATTGCCCCCAAATGATACCATCGACCTCCATATTATCAAACCGGTGGCCAATTCTCGTTCCACATTTATATGATCTAACAACATTGTTTATTCAAGCCTCCTCCTCAAAACACTTTCTTGATGTGGCTTCCATGGCACAACATTCTTCTAGGTTTCCTCCCAGATCTCTGGCTACTCCTTGTTAGTCTCCTTTGCTGATTTTTCTTCATCTTTCCAACATCTTGTAAATGTTGGAATTCCCTCCCATCACCAAGCTTAGTCCTTTTCAAAATCTACGCTTACTCTCTTGGTAATCTCGCCTAGTCTTATGGTTTCATCATCTACATGCTTCCCTCCCTAATTTATATCTCCAGATAAGTCTACTCCCTAAACTCCTGATCTTTATATCCAACCTCCTACGCAAGGCCTACATGGATATTTAGTTGACGTCTCAAATGTAACATGTCCAAAACTCAATTCCTAATGTCTGACTTCTTCCTTGATATTATTCTCCAATCCCATCGGTCTTCCCTGTTTCGGTTAAGGCCAGCTCCAAATATCAATGAATCATCTTGGTTCCTCTTTTTTTTTTTTTTTTTTTTTTGGACTGATGTATGAACTGCCAGCTAATTCCTCTGGTCTCCCTTCAAAATATACCTGGACCAAACTACTTTTCACCATCTCTTCCTTTTTTTAAAGAATCATCGTCTTTTTTTCTAGATCAATTCAGTGACCTCCTGACTGGTCTCTCTGACTCTATCCTTGCCCTGCTTTCTACACCTTTCAGTCTCTTTTCTACCCAACAGCCAGTGTGATCCTATTAAATATGTCACATTTATGTCTCTCCTTTGTTCAGCCCATGCCCCCATAGGTTCCCAAGTTACTGAGATTAAAAGCAAAGTCTTAACAATGTCCTTACTGGATCTTTCACTGTCCAACTCTCTGACTATATATGCTGCTACTCTCTCTCTGCTCACTGTACTCAGGTTATATTACCCATCTATTTGTGAAGGATCCAGGAATGCTCCTGTCTCAGAGCCTTAGATGGTGTTCTCCCTGCCTACAGTACTCTTTCTCCAAGTCAGTGTGGCTTGATCACTAGTCTTCACATCTTTCCTCAAAGGTTGCCTTTTTAGGGAAGGCCTTCCTTGACCACCCATGTAAAATAGGAATCCCACTCAGCAGCCTTTTATTCTCTAACCTCCTTTCTAGCCTTATTTTTCCCCATAGCATTTATGACCATCTTGTAACAAATAGTTTTACTTGTTACTCATCTCTCCCCTGCTAGAAGGCAAACAGCTTAAGGGGAAGGGTTTTATCTGTTTTATTGTGTTTCCAGTACCTAGAACAGGCTCAGAGTAGGTGATCACTAAGTATTTGTTGAAAGAATAAGTGAAAGAGTAAATTAATATCTTCTTACACCCGGTCTCGGAAGTTTTCCACTATACAAATCCATCATTCTCATGATGAAACAAAAATATCCTTGTACATTATGCTTTTTTACCCACATACATGTTATTTACAGTTATGTTAAATATACCATAAATTATTTACTAGGTCATGGTTTGTTTTTTTTTCATAACAAATGTAGTATTGTAACCTATAGTATAACTTTTCTACTCCCCAAATTCTGACTTGTATTAGATCATTAAACCTATATGAATTAAAGATATAAAAATAATGATGAATTACATTTAAAGCATTTTGTGGTTACATGAAAAATCAGGATTGAGTCAGAATATATTTTAGCTGCCAGTAATGGAGACTTGCTTTTAGTCTGCCAGACATTAGTGCATCTACTGATTCAAGCATATTTTTATGCATTGTGGTTTTTTTTTTTTGTTTTTTGTTTTTTTTTTTTTGTTAACTGCCAGCATGGTCCAGACGTGTGTCACAAGCATTTGAAGGACAGACTGTGATCAATTAGGATATCCTACCTCAATGTGACCTTCATTTTTGGCCAATTATATGTTGATTGCTACTAATCAGCACTGTATTTAAAGTGAACAAATTGGTCTGATAGAGGGAGAGAGTAAAAAGCAGTTGCTATATTGTTTTTTAACAGCTCATTTGTGTCTGGAAGGAAATTTGATGTGCTTCTCTTTAACAAACCACTTTTTGCTATTTTAATTACTTTCTTGTATATATTGTTACTGTCAGTTAAGGCCTAAAGCATTAGCACTTTCAGTATTCATTTTATAAATCCATGTAAATGTACTCAATAGGGGAACTAGTGAGGTTACCTTTCAAAGTCCTATAATTGTCAAAGTCTAAATGTAAAATATCTCCCAGTGTTATAGGTTTATTCAGCTTAGCTCCAATCAGAGTGAAATTTTGACATTTGTGTTAATGATAACCTTGGCCTTCTTTCAAAAAATGCGCATGTTGGAGGCTTTCAATATCCCTTAACAGTTCTTCAGCTTTAGTAAAAAGATACCTATGAAACCTCAATATTTCCTCTAGAGGGGTGTGTGTGTGTGTGTGTGTGTGTGTGTGTGTGTGTGCGCGCGCGTGCGCATGCGTGAATGCCTATGTACATATGAGAAACTAACAGAAAATGCATATGGAGGCGTGGATGTGGAGACAGTTTGTTTGCCTTGTCAGAACTTCTAAAAGAAATTAGACTGCTGCTGTCACCTCCAATCTCAGTTAATATTATCTTACAGTATCCAGTTAGTCATCCACTTGCTACCTTAGCTGTGGGGTCAACACCAAATATTTTTGTGTACAGTAGAAACATGACCCAAAGGATGGGAAAGAGATCAGCTCAGCAGCAGTGTCTGATGTCTAGGTGACAGCTCACCTAGCTGTCAATGGATTGAACTAGAATCTGGCCAGTGAGAAGTTACCAAAGAACAGCAGGGAGATGGAGGAAGTTTGAGATGCAGTCTTTCATAAGGAGTAACTGAAGGTGGAGGAGAGAATGTGTCAGGACTGCAACTATCGTGGCTTAATAGGATCTTTGTTTTTGTTTTGTTTTTTAATTATAAACAAATCAAGTGCATCTTCTCAGATTCAGCTTTCTCTCTGTGGAGTTCCTAATTGGGTTTCAGTCACTCCACAGTGGCTCTGGACTACTAGCACAGTGTTCTAGTTTGGCATTAATAGGCTCTCTAAGTTCATTAACGTAAAATAATTGCATTGGTGACCTTTCTGTCCACATTTGACTGGTGTTAGTAAAAGACTATAATAATGACTGAGTGCCACAAATAGTCCTAATTTTGTTCGTTTCTTTCTTTTTTTTCATTTCTTATAGTAATACACCCCCAATTATATTTTGACAATTGTTGAAAATTCACAGGCACTGATAGTAATTAATGGCATAAGTTATCAATATTCAGAGCATTTCACCATTTAATTTATATGTAGGAAAAGAGGCAAGATTTTAACCCTGAAAATGTATAAACTATACAAGCAAGATTAATCTTGCAAAAATTAATCTTGCACTATACCCTTATCTACTAACTCAGAAACTAATAAGGAAATATTTTATTAAAAGTCCATCACTGTTTTGTGGTAGTGGTCACATGAATCTACACATGATAAAAATGCAGAGAACTGTATGCATGTGCGTGCACACAAATGAGTGCGTGTAAAACTGATGAAATCTAAATAAGGTTAGTAGATGGTGGCAACATCAATTTTTTGGTTGTGATATTGTTCTGTAATTGTGCAAGTTATTACCATTGGATAAAATTGGGCAGAATGAATTATTTCTCATAGCTGCAAGTAGATCTATGGTTATCTCAAAACCAGAAGTTAAGAACAAGTCTGCTACAATGTCTTATTGTCTTAACCAAATCATGATCAAAGACAAGGAGTAGAGATTGATAACTAGTACATGAAAGATTATTTTTTCTTTTGAAGGTTTTATTTATTTAGTAATGAGAGACACAGAGAGAGCCAGAGACACAGGCAGAGGGAGAAGCAGGCTCCCTGCAGGGAGCCCGATGTGGGACCTGATCCCAGGACCCTGGGACCATAACCCAAAGGTTATGCTCAAACCAAAGGCAGATGCTCAACCACTGAGCCACCCAGATGTTTATTTTTTACATAAATTAGAAAATTGATCTAAGTTTCTTAGATGGAAAATGGTGCTTTGCTCTTTATAGTGGTTGCATAACCTAGAAATCTAATTTTACTTTCTTGGTTTGTTCAACTTAATTGAATCCCCACCACTGTGTTCCTTTTCTTTACAGATCTGTGTCTCCAAGTGCCCAGAAAAATTTTTAACCTACATGGAAATAAAATTTGCACAGAAAACAAGCCAAAATTATTGGACATACTACAGCCAGTTCTGCAAGACCCCTTTTGGAAAGCCTGCAAAGGTATGTGTGTTTAAGCTTAAAACTAAAGAATTTAACTTTTGTTTCGATTTCAAGTGTAACATGAGCATTTGTAATGGACAGGCTTCTAAATCATCCAGGAGATTATTATTCCATTAAAATACAAATGCACATGTACATACTAACATATATGCACCATTTATAGCATATCATTGTGTAGACTTCTGGTGTTATGCAAGACTCTTATGTCTGGTAAGTTAGCTTTAACTCATCCCTGAAACCAACAAATTCTCTATGTGGATGGATTTTTTTTTTTGCCATCAAGATCTAGGAGCTAATGTCATTTCATCTTATTAATGTCACCATTTCATTATTGTAATGATGAAGATCCATGGCTACTTGTTAACAAGTAGAATTTTACTTCCAAACCCAACTTGATAATTATTCATTAAAAAAAAAAATCCTCAAATCCTATCTAGGTTTGAGACTTATTAAGGAATTCTAAAGCTCCGTTGCATTAAATGGTAATAATGGCTTCTAACTTAAAGAAGATACTCTTTTTCCAGAAAAAAAAAAAGTTTGAAGAGTTAGAGACTCAGAATATGATTAAGTCATAGATATTCACATCCAAAGGTGTGTTGTGGCTTCAGTGGGTCTGGTTTTATTATAGTTGATTTGACTGAATTATAATTAGGACATTTAAGAGCATTTGTCAAATAAGCATGTGTGTGTGATATTAAAATCACTCTTATTAGAGTAATATGAAATAATGAGATAATAATGGAGTTAAATTTTTAAGGGACACAATTTTTATACTGAGAGTAAACGTTGTCATTGTGTAGTCTTTTAAAGGTTATACTCTTCATTTTAGGCTCTTGCACAACTTTTACTGGATGATGATTGTCCAACAGCGATTTTTCCAAGCAAACCATGTAAGTGGTTATTACTTATCTTAGAATATGTAATTATAAGAAGTTACTTAATTCAGTCCCCTTATTTTACTATTGACAAATACTGAAGCCTAGAATAGTTGTGTGACTGGCCCAGTGTCCCAGAGTTAATTAAGAAGAAGCCAAAGCTAAAGCCCATTCTCCTGACTCCAGCCAGAGATATTTCCACTGGAGCTCTGTTAGTTTTGGGGTTTTGTTGCATCAACATACACAGAAAAGATCAAAATCTGATTTTAAAGATGCCTGGGTGACTCAGTGGTTGAGCATCTGCTTTCTGCTCAGGGCGTGATACCTGTCTCGGGATCAAATCCTGCATTGGGTTCCCCGTGAGGAGCCTGCTTCTTCCTCTGCCTGTGTCTCTGCCTCTCTGTGTGTCTCATGAATAAATAAATAAAATCTTTAAAAAGAAAAATAAGTTTAAAAAGGATTTTTAAAGCCCAAATAGATTATCTAGTGCTCTATGAGCACATGTAAACACACACAGACATAATCTTATAATCTTGCCCACTCACCCCTGAACTGAGTCAAAGAGTTTGTTCAGAAGTTGCTTGGGGAGTGAAGTGAGACAGACTTGTCCTAGAATTTGAAATTTGAAATATTTGTGTCTCCTAAATGAATCAGTATTTTATATTTTTAAGTTTTATAAATTTTAAAGTTTATATAAACTTTGTCTAACTTTTAAAAAAAGAAAATTTCCATTCTTACAAATTTTCCACTTGTACAAGTTTTCCATTTGTGCCACCACCAAATACAACCTCTTATGCGCCCCCATCTCTTTTCTTTGGGTCATTGAGGACCCTGAGTAAAGATGTAGGTCTTGTAAGCAACTATGTTTTGCTGGGAGGCCCTGGGCAACAAGGGTCAGTAGTCAAGAAGCAATGTTACAAAATGATAGAAATTAATCTTTAATCACTGAAGGTATAATAGGTGGAAGAGTATAAGACATTCCTGCCCTTACAAGTACAGTTTGGTTAAATTACACAATATAAAATGTACACTGGAGATACAAGACTGAATAAGGCATTGTCCCTCACAGACATTGAGGTAAACATCACGGTCAATTTGTGTTCATTCCCCCAATAGGTGATTGAGTATACTACTTAGTGGAATAGTATACAGCTGATAAAATTCACTTATTCAGGAGTTTATGAAAGGAAAAATAAGCAACGTTAAAAGAAACAAGGGAAAACTGTGCATTTATTTTATGGTTATGAGTCTCAAAAACTTCTTTTAGAAGAAAGACTAGAAGGGAATTGATCTAAAATGTTTATAGAGTTCATTGTAATACCATAGTTCATGGTAGAACTATGTATTATTTCGTATCTTCCTTCTTATTTTCTCTACTTTCCAAATATATAATGAGCATATTTAGCAATTGAAGCTAACTGATTGGATGGAATTGCCCATTACAAGGTCTCTGGAGGACTCTGTAGGCGGAAACAGTCCTATTTAAGGAGTGGCAAGGGGCAGGAATGCACAGAAAAGCTGAAGGGAGGGCAGGAGAGAATCTGGGCGTGTAAGCCAAAGGAAGGGAGTTTCAGAAGGCAGGGGTTGACTAACATGTCAAAGACTCAGAATGGTTAACGCAACAGCAAATATTTACTGAGTTCTACTACGTACCAAGCACTGTGCTAGGAAATGGGTTCAAGCAGGATGACGACTAAAAGAACTTTGGAGGTTTTGGCCATTTGGAAATCATTGGGATCACTGGGAGGACAAATTTTTTTGGAGTGGTGGGGGTGGAATGTGATTGGATTGAGAGGGAATAGAAGCAGCTGGTAGAGATGACTATGTCGAATTTGCCAGGGAAGAACCAGGGAAAGATGAGGAAGCTACTGAAGGAATCAGCCATATATTTTAAGTGCTACAGAAGATGGAGGTAGATAGACTAGAGGTCATTTTAAGCCCGAAAAGTCAGGAAAGGTAAATTTTTAAGGTACATTTTTACAGTAAAGATGTATTCCTTCTTTCCCTATATCAACTGCTTTAATATTTTTAGGTTCAAACTCCTCAAAACCCCATGCAAATCTGTTACAAAAATATAAAAATGAAAAAAATAAAATAAAAATTTTAAATATAAAAATAAAAAATAAAAAAAATAAAATGAATAAAAAATAAAAATAAAATAAAATAAAATAAATAATAAAATGAAAATAAAAAATAAATTAAAAATATAAAAATGATCCACTTCTGATTTCTGGTCTCTCTTCATTTAAAATTGGGGCTATGGGATCCCTGGGTGGTGCAGCGGTTTGGCGCCTGCCTTTGGCCCAGGGCGCGATCCTGGAGACCCGGGATCGAATCCCACGTCAGGCTCCCGGTGCATGGAGCCTGCTTCTCCCTCTGCCTGTGTCTCTGCCTCTCTCTCTCTCTCTCTCTCTGTGACTATCATAAATAAATAAAAAAAAATTAAAATTGGGGCTTTAAAATACTTTAAGTAATACAGATTTGTAAAGAGGGAAGGATTCTATTTAATCAAAATAAGTGCGTAGAAGATTGAACAGGTGAGGTAACTCTACAGAGAAATGATGCTAGTCTGCAAAGTTCTGGGCCATTTTGATAGCCTTAGAATTTCTATTTCTAGCCCCTCCAAAAAAAAAAACCATGTAAATGAGAAAGCTGGATGGGAGGCAAATTATTAAGACTTCACAAATAAAAATTCAGTTGTCTTAGTAGCCTGAAGTCTGAGCTAGTTCTTATTTCTCAAGGAATTATTCACAAATCTTCAGTTTTCAATGTTTCACTCAAGGAGTATCTAAGATATATATTTTTAATAAGAAAAAGTAAACTTGGGGTGCCTGGGAGGCTCAGTGGGATCCAGCCTCACATCTGGTTCCCTGCTCAGTGGGGAGCCTGTTTCTCCCTATCACTTTGTCCTTCCCCATTGCTCATATGCTCTCTCTCCTCCCTCCCTCTCCTCCCTCCCTCTCCTCCCTCCCTCTCCTCCCTCTCCCTCTCCCTCAAATAAATAAAATCTTTAAAAAAGAAAAAAAAGTAAGCTCAGTCATACATGCAAAAATAGCCTTTTTATTAAAATGTTTTTACCATGTGAGACATGTTCTCAGTATTCCTCTTTTAAGACCTGTGCTGCGCATCTTACTTATTGGCCACTTGTTGAGTGACCATGTGTAAAATAATCAAGTTTGGAGTATAGTTTCAGATTATGATCATATTTGCTTACTACATCTGTCTTAGGACCATCGGAATACCTTCTGACCATCAAGTAATGGGCGATTATCTGTGTTGAGCAATATGTTTAAACGTTGTCTAATAAGAATTTGGCTATAAATAACAGAAAGCTTAAGAAAGGGAGACCATCCCATAGGAAGAAATAGGAAAAAAAAAATGATTACTGTAATTTTATTTGTTTACAGTTCTCCAGAGATGTTTCCCTGACTTTGCTACTAACAATGGCACGTTGACAGTAGGAAATAAGACAACATTTGAAGATGGAAGTGGAAGAACAAGAAATGCTATAGAACTCAGGACAGCTGCAAAGTATGTTTGTTTACATTCTTATTTTGAGTTTGTAGGCGTCCTGTTATTATACACAAGACTACAGCTGCCATTAGGTTAAGGGTTATAGGGAAAGAATTATGTAGAATTATGAAATACACATGTCACTGGGGATTGGAGAGCTTGGTGTGTATTCATTAAGAAAAGCAAGTAAAGGAGAAACCAAAGTGAATAAGAAAGTGCAATGATGTTTTCTAAAATGGTTATTAAATCTTTCATTATCAACTGGTATAGAAGTATGAGAGGTCAGTAAGCATATCGAAAGGCCTTAATTTACTTGTTGAATGAACGCAATAAAAGAAAAGCTTTTTGAATCACTATTCAAAAAAAAATGACTGAAATAATAAAACTGCTAAATGTAAAGAGAAGAGAGCCTTAGGAAAGGAGGAACAACCATCGTAATACTGTTTCGGGACCATATCAATGTCTGTGTACTTACTACAAGGAAGTTAATTTACTGTTCCCCTTTGTGTACACATCATGATGTTTCAGGTTATTAGGAAATATAATTAATTCCCTGGATGCATACACTTACGTGGGTGCACAAACAAACACGATATCCTTGTATAGCTCAGTTGTTGAATTAAAGGTGAAACTTAAAGATATTCTAAAAATATATCTCTCTTCCTTGAAAGAGTTCAGCAGTCCAAAATACTTCAGGCCCGGAATATTCAAATGTAATAGCACCACGGGTGGATTTCACAAATATAAAACTAGGTGAAAGAAATAACAAAATAATAGTACAAGTCCATTGACAGAAAAAGCCAAAAACAAGCACAACTAAATTATCCTGCGATGCATATGTAAGGAGTAAAACTGGAAAAGAAAACTAGAAAATTATTATCACAAAAGTCAGGATTGTGGTTACCTTGGGGGAAGAGAGGAGGAATTGTGACGGGGGAACATAGGACAAGGGACAACAAGGTTGTTGCTACATAGTGCATTCACTTTGATAATTCATCAAACGGGACGCTAATGATTTGTGCACCCCTCTGTATGTATCCCACGATGCCTTCCTGCTACACGGCCGTCAGAGGATTAAAAAAGGGAATTAAGAATGATTGTTCATTCTTGACTCCAGGGATTTTGTAAGCTAAAAACTGATCTTATTTGAATTCATTTCCTACAGTGAGGTTTCCGCAGTATTGAGGACATGTCCCATACGTTGAAAAGGGATCTGTTCACCACTCTCGAAAGCCACGTTCTGTGTGTGTGTAGCTATAGCCACCTTTGTAGTCTATCAAAGTGACATCTCCATATTGTGGCGGGGGGAAGAGTGCCTCCTGATAAATGGTTCCTGAAAGTATGTTCTGAACAGCAGCTTGCAAAGCCCCTTTTATCATAACGAGAGCATTTCTGTTTAGTGGTAGTCAAAATAATTGATTTTTTTTTCCTTTGAATTCAGTCGTGTCAATAAAATCCTTGATGCAAGGGCAGTTGGAATGAAAATATTTGAAGATTATGCAACAACTTGGTATTGGATTCTCATGTAAGTGCAAACAAACATTGGTGTTTCTTCTCCAGCCCCATTTAACCCTTGTGGAATGCTTTCTTCAAATTCCCTATTTGTATT
Source organism: Vulpes lagopus (assembly GCF_018345385.1). Taxonomy (NCBI): domain Eukaryota; kingdom Metazoa; phylum Chordata; class Mammalia; order Carnivora; family Canidae; genus Vulpes; species Vulpes lagopus. The sequence goes on from NC_054826.1 coordinate 160,206,812, forward strand.
TGTGAATAAAAGTTCCTGCCATTTTCTTTTTCAGATAGGATGAAGATGGGGCAAAGATATTTGGAAATATATCCAGTGTTACAAAAGTCATAATGTAAATTTGAACTTTATTCATTAAATTCCCAGTAAAAGTACTTATATAAATACACTTCGAGTCATGCGGGGACAACATCTATAGTACGTTTGCTTCTTATTGTTATGTTACAGTGGTTGTAGTCTTATCTCTCTGGGTCTGTTTTCTCATTTGTCCTTCCCTCCACCTCCAAGGGATCACTCGTACTTTTTAACACCTTCTTTCCACATAATGTTTGCTGTTATCAAAGTCACCGTAGTTATGAAGAGTTGGAAAGAATATATGAAGGGAGGAGGAGATTAAAATTGTTTAGATACAGAATTTGCATTCCTGAAAGGTAAGGGGAAAATGCAGTGACTTTGCTGGAGCAGGAACATGTGTTTGATATATTTAAGGCGATTGCTACTATCTGGCTCTTATATCCCCTTCTTATGCCTTAAAAGCATCTATGGTTCCCTAGTGATCAGAGAGCAAAGTGAAAAACTTCTTCAGATAGTTACAAGGCCCTTTACAACCCGGTCCAACTAGTTTCCCAGATTCATCTCCATCCATATTATTTGAGTAACCCTATATTCTAAACACATCAAATAGCATACCCATCCCTGGTCTGTCAAGCCCCTATGTTTTGCACATGCTCTTCTCTTTCCTAGCACGCCCTTCCTATGTCCTGGGCAACTCCATCTCATTTAAAATCAGCTTTCGGGGTGCCTGGGGGACTCAGTCAGTTAAGCATCTGCCTTCAGCTCAGGTCATGATCCTGGGGGTCCTGAGATAGAGCCCCGCTTCTCCCTTTCCCTCTGCTCCTCAACCCTGCCCCTGCCCCTACTTGTGCCCTCTCTCTTAAATAAATAAAATCTTAAATTACACAAAAGCTGATTTTTTTTATGAAGTCTTTCTTGACTTCTCCAGATATAATTGCTTTTCCCTCTGTGTTCCTCCTACACACACACACACACACACACACACACACACACACACACCCCTACACACACATATGTACTTATCATTTATATAGCACCTAGAATTTTGTATTTTATTTACCTGGTTCTTTACCATGGTAACTACGTCTAACTCCTCTCTATTTTTGTAACTTCCAGTGTGGTCCTTGGAACATAGAAGATGCATAGAAAATGTGGATTCAAGGAACAGTTATAAAACCACTAGGGGAACAAGATAGATATATGTAACTATGTGGTACTTAATAAGCTCAAAATTGTATATAAAATTCCAGTGACTAGTTTTTGAGCTATAGAACTAGATAGGTTTTTTTTTTTTTTGAGATTTTATTCATTTCGATGCCTTCTCTTAAACACAATAATTATTTTCAGTGTGCATCAGTATTTCAGGATATCTCTCCATAGCAGAGACTGTAGTCTATACTTGACAGTAGTTATACTGGTTCCCCTACTGTCAGACTCATCATCATTAGATAACTTCCACATTTCTTCTTTATTTTGTCCTTTTATTTTATTTTTTAAAATATTTATTTATTTATTTATGATAGAGACACAGAGGGAGAGGCAGAGACACAGGCAGAGGGAGAAGCAGGCTCCATGCAGGGAGCCCGATGCGGGACTTGAAGCTGGGTCTCCAGGATTAGGCCCTGGACTGAAGACAGCGCTAAACCCCTGAGCCACCCAGGCTGCCCTATTTTGTCCTTTTAAACTATTATTTGAAAAACTATGCATTAATAGATCTTCCTGTTGACCTCACTCCCAACACACACTGAAACCCTCTCTACCCAGGCACGGCTCACACCACTAGAACATAAGCACTCCCTTTATTTTCAACTCTTCTGCTCTCCATTTATCTCATAAATATAAAGCCAAAGACTAATATGCCATGACTTAGTTTATTTAGATTTTTATACAAGAATTAAAACACAGAATAAACAGCTTTATTTCTTTTCTCCCCCCCACCCCGACCTTTTTTTAAATATTCCTTTTGGACCATGCCACAGAATAATCCTTCAACCATATTGAATACTTAAGCATTAAAATATCTGTGTTTTTAATAGGGAATGGTTTCCAGAGTTGAGAGCATAGGCTCTGCAAGAATGTGACCCAAGAAGTTACTCTGATACAATGCTGTCATCTATCTAGTGACAGTAATTATTAAGACTTTTTAAAAAATATAATACTTGGAAACAACACGCTCAATAAATGTTGCAGTCTATGTTTCTAAGTTTGGAAACTTACAAAGAGCACTGGAGGAATCCGTTCTTAACGGAAGGATCATCCAAATTTCTAATCTTAATGAGTTCTGTTTAATGAAATTACCTAGTGGAATCCAATATGGATTTAACTTAGATGTATTAGTATCTCAGTCAAACTCCAAGAAAACATTAAGACAAAAAAATAGTCACACTGCTGATTGCTTGATAAAGTCCTATGGCCCAGGAGATACAGAAGCTGTATCATGGCTCTCTATAATTAGCGGCCCCCAGATTACTGGGGACCTGAAATAGATGTTTGGTGATGTCAGACATCACAAATTATTAAAAATAATTGGACCATAATAATGACTACAAAATCATGGACTCAGGAACTGTGTGGGGCAATTATTTTTCTTTTCTGCCCTAAGACTTCTTCACTTCTAGATAGTTGTTGTAAAAAGTTTCCTTCTCTTGGTATCATGGGTATGTTTTATAATTTATCACTTAGTGAGACATGTGAAGGGGGAAAAATATATATGTGGCATGGCAACTATGGCAGATAGGCCAAAACTGTAGGTTGGAGGAATTGTGTTTTTCCTTGAACAGTGGTTGCTGCCGGACTTCAGTTTACCCAGGTACACAAATATTGACTCAGGTTTGAAGTTCCTGATGATCCTACTTTTTCATGTGAAAGTCTTAATAGGAACAATTATTTGTACTTTTTAATATTATAAGTGTTTCTATAGCCAGATAAAATAAAATAGTCTGAGAAATATTTTGGATAGAAAATGTTGCCTTGCTTTTAACTTTGTTATGTTTAACACACTTGACCCCTGTGTGTGTTGTATGCTTTTTCCTCTAGTGGCCTGACTATCGCCATGCTTCTTAGTTGTATGTTTGTGATACTCCTGAGGTTCATAGCTGGAATCCTCTTCTGGGTCTTCATGGTGGGTGTGATTGGAATTATAGGTTATGGTAGGTATCACCCCTCTTAAAAATCACTAAATATCAAATTAGTCCTTTTCTTTTCAGTTGGCATTTTTACCAGAAAGCACTTAACTTGCAGTGAATTTAAATTATTTACTTCCCAACCCCAAAATATTGAGAAAAATTATCTAATTTTACATATATTATTCCTATAACTTTTATCTTCATCTTGAAAAAGATGTTATCAAAATGCTCTACTCTTGTTCCTTACTGACCTTTGGTCCCATGCCTTATCATCATTAAAAAGGAAGTAAAAAAACTAAAACAACACCTTTTAGGTTAATGAAAAACATTTCAGAAAACTTATTTTACTCCTTTAACTTTTCTGTCTGTATAATTACAGAAGTGTGATCTATTTTTCTTTCAATTTAGTAATTTTAATCCAGGTACTGTCACACATTCTAGTAATTGGCCAGTGCTCCATAAGGAGGCATCACCCTCTAGAGGCAAGTATTCTGAATTACAACCTTTGGATGGAGAGCTCCTTTCTATCAAGGTTGACATTCTAACCAGAGCTCAGTCCCTCAAAAGCAGTACAGATGCAGTGTGAACACCAAAGAAGGAGCTAAAGTTTCCCCCCAGGAAGAGTAGGGCATTTATGGCAGCTCCCATCATAGTTCTAATAGGCATAAAGGCCAGTAGATGAATTTTTGAGAGGTTTCTATTCCAGAATAAATCCTCCTACAATACCATTTGGATTGAAAATCGTTTCATGGTAGCCAAGACACCAAGAACAGCAATTTCCTATTTTTGCCACTCAAGGAAGAGTTTTACACATATCAATATAAGAATACAGTTGAATTCCTCAGGTTCTGTAGTTAGACTGAATTCTAATCCCAGCTCCATCACATATAACTGAGGAACTTTAGAAACGCTTCCTAATGATTATAAGACCCAGTTTCCTTATCTGTAACATCAGCACAGTCATGGTATATATTTCTATCTCACAAGATTGTGAGGATTAACTGAGATGAATATAAAGCTCTTATATCTGAAAATATCTGAAAAACAGTAAACACTCAACATGTGTTGGTTTATTGTTACTGTCCTCCCTGTTATCCTCAATAGGTTTCTAGACAGTTTCCTATCTTCAGGGTTTCCTTATCTGCCGCTTCTGTGCAGCTGCATGTGAAAAGGTGGGTCAGTCTGGTGGAGGAGCATAAGAACCACTAGCCCTTAATCAAAGACTCCTAAGAAAGCTTTTGTTTAAAAGTCTTTTGTGTATGTTTCTGCTTGGAGCCCAAAATAAACTCTGCCCTTTACCACTATAGAGCCTGGGCATGTGATTCAGTCACTCTTTTATTGTCATCAAGAAGGGAAAGACAGTAAAGTCTGGTATTGATTTCATTGACTTGTCTTAAGAAGAAAGAAAAATCTGAGATTGGCTATAGTGCAAAGCTGACAGTGGCAAGAGGGAGAAAGATCACCGGCATATCGCAAGTACAGGTGAAACAACAAATTTCAGCTCCCTGTTGACTCCCTAGGTAGTACTAGCTCAGCAATTAATGGTGTGGCAAGTCAGCTTGAAGCCTCTCATTGGGTGGGGAAATGTCCAGCTAGATTGAGAAGTATAATACTGTATAACTGACCTCTGCTACTATCTTGGACAACCGCTTTTCTCCATATCATGGGAAACCAACCATTTCCTACTAACAGCAGCCTATTTACTAGGGCAAGCAGCCTACTGAGCAGAGAAAAAGCCAGGCTGTTTGTGGGCAAGTGCCCTTGAACATCAGGGGAACAATTCGTATTGACCAGAACAAGTTAAGATTTATACAGGAGAGGCCACAGAACAGTGGGGTTACGGACATGGATGTGGAGATTGAAAAGGCACAGTCCCAGATTCATTGCATATTAACTGTGTGATCCTTTGCAGGTATACGGTCTCTCTAATTAGTAGTTTCTTCAACTATACAATAGGACTCTGTGAATAATTTTTTAAATAATGTAAATAAAGTCCTTAGAAAGCTGCTTACTATGTAATAATTGTTCAGTAAACAGTCTTGGTTGTAGTTGTTACCCAGGAATAGATGCTGAATTTTCTCAAATGCTTTTCCTACATCTATGGAGATTATCATGTTTTTTTAATCATGTGGAGATTATCATATGATTTTTATCTTTCATTAATGTGCATCACATCTACTGACTTGTGAATCCTGAGCCATCCTTGCATCCCTGGAATAAATCCCACTTGATCATGGTATATGATATTTTTAATGTACTGTTGAATTCAGTTTGCTAATATTTTGAGGATTTGTCCATCTATGTTCACCAGGGGTACTGGCCTGTAGTTCCGTTTTCTTGTGGTGTCCTTGTCTGATTTTGGTATCAGGGTAATGCTGACCTTGTAGAATGGGTTTGGCAATGTTCCCTCTACTTCTTTTTTGGAAGAGCTTGAGAAAGGATGGTATTAATTCTTTGAATTTTGGTAGAATTCACCAGTGAAGTTATCTGGTCCTGGCCTTTTGTTTGTTGGGAGGTTTTTAATTACTGATTCAATCTTCTTACTAGTAATTGGCCTGTTCAGATATCCTATTTTATCATGATTCAGTCTTGGTAAGTTGTATGTTTCTAGGAATTTATCCATTTCTTCTAAGCAGTTAAGTTTGTTGGCACATAATTGTTCATAGTATAGTTGACCCTTGAACACCATGGGTTTGACCTGCATATATCCACTTATATGCTGATGTTTTTGGATAAATACAGTTCTATAAATGAATTTTCTTTTCCTTATTTTCTTAATATTTTCTTTTCTGTAGCTTACTTTATTATAAGGATATATAACAGATATACTAAATATCAAGTGTTAATATTAAGTGTTAATTGACTGCTTATGGTATCAGTAAGGCTTCTGGTCAGCAGTCAGATATTAGTAGTTAAGTTTTTAAGGAGTCAAAATTTATATATGGGGTTTTGCACTGGAGGTAGGTATTCCTAAACCCCCTGTTGTTTAAGGATCAACTGTAGTCTCTTATGATTGTTTGTGTTTCTGTAGTATCAGTTGTAAACTCTCCTCTTTCATTACTGATTTTGAGTTTTCTCTTTCTTGGTGAGTTTAGCTAAACACTTATCCATTTTGGTTATCTTTTAAAAGAACCAGCTCTTAGTTTCATTGATCTTCTATATTGTCTTTTTTAGTCTCTCAGTTATTTCTACTCTAATCTTTATTTCCCTCCTAACTTTGGGCTTCATTTGTGCTTTTTCTATTTCCATGAGATATAAAGTTAGGTTATTTATTTGAGACTTTTCTTATTTCTTGAGGTAGCCTGTGTCCTTATGAATTTCCCTCTTGAAATGCTTTTACTGTATCCTGCAATGGTATATTTCATTTTCATCTGTCTCAAGGTATTTTTTTAATTTCCTTTTGATTTCTTCCTTGATCTATTGGTTGTTCAGTAGCATGTTTAATCTCCACATATTTGTGAATTTTCCAGTTTTTCTGATCTAATTAATTTCTAGTTTATACCATTGTGGTCAAAGAAGATACTTAAAATGATTTCAGTCTTCCTAAATTTATTAAGACTTATTTTGTGGCTTAACATAGTATCTATCCTTGATAATGTTCCATGTGCACCTGAGAAGAATGTGTATTCTGCTGTTTTAAGATGGAATGTTCTAGATAGATAGATAGATAGATAGATAGATAGATAGATAGATAGATCTGTTAAGTCCACCTGGTCTAATGTGTTGTTTAAGGCTGATGTTTCCTTATTGATTTTGTCTGGCCAGTCTATTCATTTATAATCCCATTTACAATTGCATCAGAAGAATAAAATATAACTAGGAATAAATTTAAACAAGGGGTAAAAGACCTATGTATTGAAATCTGTAAGACCTTAATAAAAGAGGTTGGAGGAGACACAAATAAATGGAAAGATATTCTATGCGCATGGATTGGGAGAATAAATATTGTTAAGATCTGCATACTCACCAAAATGATCTAAAGATCCAGTGAAATCCCTATCAGAATTCCGATTGCCCTTTTAAAAGAAGTAAAACACATAATCCTAAATTTTGTATGGAACCACAAAAAAACCCACAAAACCAAAAAGCCAAAACAACCTTGAGAAAGAACAAAACTGGGAGGTATCATATACCCTGATTTCAAACTATATTACAAAGCTATAGTGATTAAAACAGTATGATATTGTCACAAAAATAACAGAACAGAGAGCCCCCAAATAAGACTACTCATATAGGTTCAATTAATCACAAATGAGCCAAGATATACAATGGGAAAGAACAGTCTCTTCTATAAATTGTGTTGGGAACACTGGACAGCCACATGCAAAAGAATGAAACTGGACCACTGTCTTAACAGCCTACACAAAAATTAACTCAATGTTGATTAAAAACTTGAATATAAGACCTGAAACCATAAAACTCCTAGAAGAAAATGTAGGCAGTAAGCTCCTTTATCAGTTTTTAGCAATGATTTTTTTAATATGATCCAAAATCACAAGCAATAAAAAGCAAAAATAAATAAGTGGAACTATGTAATCTACAAAGCTTCTGAGCAGCAAAGAAATCCCTCAAAAAAAGGAACATATTGAATGGAAGAAAATATTTGCAAACCAGATGTCTGATAAGGAGCTAATATAAAGAACTCCCACAACTCAGTAGCAAAAAGTAAAAAATAAAATAAAATAAATAAATCAAACCCAATTTATAAATAGGCAGAAAATCTGAATAGACATTTTCTTAAAGAAGACTGGATGGTCAACAGTTACATGAAAGGTACTCAACATCACTAATCATCAGGGAAATGCAAATCCTAAACCATAATAGGATAGCATCTCATACCTGTTGTTAGAATGCCTGTTATCAAAAAGACAAGAAATCGGTGTTAGCAAGAATGTAGAGAAAAATGAACCCTTGTGCACATTTGGTAGGAATGTAAATTGGTTCAGTCATCACGGAAAATAGTATGGAGGTTCCTCAAAAAATTAGACCTACCATCTGATTCAAAAAGTCCACTTTTTGGGTATTTACCTGAAAAAAAAAATGAAAAAGCTAATTCAAAAAGATATATGTACCCCCATGTTCATTGCAACATTATTTACAATAGCCAAGATATGGAAACAACTATCTAATGGATGAATGGATAAAGTGATAAAAATGGATTAAAAAGAATGAAATCTTGCCATTTGTGACAACATGGATGAATCTAGAGAAATAGTATGCTAAATGAAATGAGACAACGAAAAATGCCATATGATGTTACTTATACATAGAATCTAAAAAAACTGGCACAGAAACAAACTCCTAGAGAACAAATTGGTGGTTTCCAGAGGGGTCGGGAGATGGATGAAATAGGTTAAAGACATTAAGAGGTACAAACTTCTAGTTATAAAATATACTCATGGGGATGCAAAGTACAGCATAGAAAATATAGTCAATAATAGTGTAATAACTTTATACAATGACAGTTGGTAACTATACTAATAAGTGTTTTATAATGTATAGAATTGTCACATTGCTGTTACACCAATCTTATATTGTATGTCAACTGTATTTCAATTAAAAATTTAAAATATAAAATTAAAAACTAAGCTCATAGATACAGAGAACAGATGAGTAGTTGCCAGAGATGAGAGGTAGTGGGGGGATATGTTGGAAGAAACTGGTGAGAGGGGTATATAAATTTATTTAAAGTAATTAACCAAAAGAAAGCTGCAGTTGCTATATTAATCAGACAAAAGGGTTTTTGAAATAAAATTCATTATTAGAGTTAGAAGGGATTTAATTTGCTTAAAAGGTATACCAATTCTAAATATACAGGCTTCTAATAAATATATGCATCTAATAAAATATATTCAAAATTCATAGAACTATAAGGATAAATTATTCAAAAACTTGTACAAGCTATGAATCTCAAAGATTTCAATTTTTCTGTTAAAATAAGATAATGATAAGCAAAAAATTCAGAATAATTGTTCTTTGGTGGAGATTGGCAGGTGATAGGATGAAGATCTCAGGTAAAAGAAAAAAATTATTTTGCTTAATTAGAGCAAAATTAAGATCATAAAGTCTTAAACTAGGTAATGCATCCATAGGTTTCATTTGACTATATACTTTAAAACCTACACCTGAAAAAAAACTGTCTGTTACTACAGAACTACATATAATTCTGTATGTATTAAATATTCCAAAGCATTTATTTTACTTTTTTTAAAAAAGATTTATTTATTTTAGAGAGTGTGAGTAGGGGGAGGGGAGAGGGAGAGAGAAAATCCTCAAGCAGACTCCCAGCTGAGCACAGAGCCCAATTCAGAGCTCGATCCAATGCCCTGAGATTGACGGAGCCAAAATCAAGAGTTGGCCATTTAACTGACTGAGCCACCCAGGTGCCACCAAAAGCATTTTTAAAAATACATTGGGAATATAGGACCTAAAGATACTTGTCTTATATCTCTTTGAGAAATGTCCCTTCTAGTCTAGTCTTGCCTTTCTCCATATACCTCACCCCCTTATCTTTAGGGAAAAAAAGTATTAGTTTATAATTGGGGTTTAAAAGGCAGTTTTTCTCATTATTACTAAAACATTTCCAATGGATCTAAACCAGACTCATTGGTCCTAAAAATAAACTCCTTAATTCTACTTTTCTTTTTACTCCCACTTTATCTAGATCATCTAAAGGTTCATTGTGCAGTCTGTGGGGTGCCTGGGTGACTCAGTTAAGCGTCTGACTCTTGATTTTGGCTCAGGTCATGATCTTGGGGTCATAAGATTGAGCCCCACATCAGCCTCTCATTCAGCAGGGTGTCTGGGATTCTCTCCCTCTCTCCCTACTCATATTCTCTCTCTCTTTCAAATAAGTAAATCTTTAAAAAAAAATTCATTTTACAGTCTGAAATGCAGTGTCTCAGGGAAATCTAGCCAGTCCATATTTACTTTGCCTGGATACAATCTTTGATAAGAATATGCATTAGGTAATTCCATCAAGATCTACTTCGCCAAAAACATTTTTTTAATTCAAAAGTATTTTTTCAACTTAAATGATTTTTAAAAATCTGCTTTTTAAATTAATTGTGTATTTATGTGCTTCAAATTTCAAAAGGTATAAAGTTTATACAGTGAAATTTCCTACTTATTCTTTCCTTGGTCAGTAAGTTTCCTTCCCTGGAAGTAAAAAACAAAAAAACAAAAAAACAAAAAAAACAAAACAAAAGTTTCTTTGTATCCTTCCAGGGACACTTTATGTAAGTACAAGAAAATATATAGAGAGGTGATTCATATGTGAATTATAGCACACTTTTTATGTCACTTTTATCTTTTTTCACTTAACGAAATAGCTCAGTGATCACTGAATATCAGTATACTTTCTCTTTATGTGAAAAGCTAGTATTCTATTATACAAATATACCATAATTTATTTAGTCAGTCCCTGTTGATGGGCATTGAAATTATTTCTAGTCAAAAGGATATAAAATGCTTACTATGTAAATATGAATCTTGCCTTTGTAGAAATGACCATGCTGTTCAATTTCACATAGATGTGTTTAAGTGTATAGCTTGTATTTCAGGAAATAGCATTTTATATTAGTCTGTTTTTCTTTCCTTTTCAAGGAATATGGCACTGTTACCAAGAATACAACAATCTTCAGGGACGGCCAAATTCTCACTTATCTGTGTATGACCTCGGGATTCAGACTGATATAAGCATGTACTTCCAACTGAAACAAACATGGCTCGCATTTAGTGAGTGGATTTTAAAAACTGGTTTACTTAAGTAATAATGAAAGAAAATCTTTGTCTAAAGAAAATCTTGGGTTAGTGTAACCTGTTCAATAGACTCATTATTAATGTCACTAAAGTAAATGTGTCTATAATCTTAATAGCTTCAGTAAATGGAAAGGTCATTGAGGGGAATTTATGATGTAATCTAACAAAATATTACTTTGCGATGATGTCATACTACTTGTCTTCTACTTAAAATGGTTTGGAGGTGGATGGTTATAGCCATTACCTTGACATCCAAGAAAGGTGTTTTAAAAGGAAAAAAAAAAAGCTTAGTTTTTCAAACTTGTTTTAAAAACAGAAAAAGGATAACCAATTTTTTCATAACAAGACTTTTAAACTATTACAGGAATTAGAATAATAAGTAACAAAATAAATTTATGTTTTTGAAGTGTTCAGATTATCGAATTAGTTAAGGGTGATATTAGCAAAATTTTTAAAGCAAGATGATTTCAGAGATAGCTTTAATTTTATATTCTTAAATGGTTTTATTATAATATTCTTACCATTTTGTGTTCTTTAATCAAGATTTTAAAATAATCTCTAAATACATGTTGCTTTAAAAAAAACTTCTTCATATTGAGAGCCAAGCAAGACACATTCAAGGAGGCCTGGTAAGAAGTCCAAAGATAGCCTCAGAGGTGAGCAATATCTTGGTGGGCACATTATGGGGCCCGGTATGAGTCCCATCTCCATAAATGTGAAAACTCAATTTTGCCACTTCACCCAGAAGTCCTCAGGCTTTCAAGGACAGGCTCATGTCCTATCACGAGTGTGCCGTTTTAGTTGTTTATACTACTAGGATGCGGTATACTTCTTGACCAGAATGAGACCTAGGCCGTCTACTACACTGCTTTCCTGGAAGCAAGGCATGTGGGGGGAAAATGAATAATGAGAAGCCTTTTTAGCAGAAGGTTTTGGATAATCTTGAGATTTGTTTTTTTTCTAAAAGCTCTTGCAAGCTCCATGACCTAAACTTGCACAGAACTTGCATCCCCCACCAGGGTCCTTTTGTCCACCACATTTGATTTTTCTCTTTTCCTCAGGCCATGCTGAATCAAAATGTCACATTCATGTTCTTTGGCTTCCCACATCCAGCTTGCATGCAGATTAGTTCCCTTCCTATAACTTTTTTTTTTTTTCAAATACGTTGCAGAAGGATTATTTCATTCATATCCTTCTTTTTAACTATATAAAAATCAGGCATCTTGGAACTTGTATCCTTATCATTTTTCCTGAATTTGAGTGATTCCATCCATACCTTCTCAGGAATCTACTTGCAATTATCTATCATGTATAAAGATGATGAATCTCATCCATTATATATCGAAACCTCTAGTTTTATTCTCAGGTGAATCTTATAGGGACAGGTTCTGTGGTCATTCCACTGCTGTCTCTTAAGGGCCTTCAACACAAAAATCATTGACATGATTGATCAAAATCTGCCACTAGATAAGTTAAGGGATGTCCTTTGAGGAAAATATAGAATTCGCTTTTATTTTCAAGTCTAGCAATGCCAATGTTTCCTCAACTGTGCCCCCACTTTCACAATCCATTTATCAGACATTAATTGATACCTAGAATTGTGTCCAAACACAGAGCAAGTAATCAGAAGGGCATAATGTGAAATCATACTCATTGATGAAAACACTTAAAATAAGTAGAGTTCTACATACAAAAATTATCGTTTTTATAAGTCTCGGGTTGTGTTAGGAGATGGTTCTAATCTTATTTCTGCTATTAGTTATTCTAGTCTCCTCTGAAAAGTTAGTTATGCCAACTTTTCTACAGGGTCTCAAAAAATAGATTTCCATTGTTTGCTTTTATTCAGATACAAGAAAGGCACATAAACTCAAAAGACAATAAAATTTCTCTAATCATCTTGGATATGTAATTTTGTGAAGGTCTACGTTTCATATGCAACGTTGTTTATGAATGCAATTTCAGAATATAAAGTGATTCTTGGCGTATCTCGTATTCTTAGGTTTGTCCAAAGATGATGATTTTAGCTCATCATGGCTATCCTCCATAACTTTGGAGTCATTTTATTGTTTTAAGAGAATCAAATATGCATGACAACATAAATACATGATTTAACTAAAAGAAGACATAGTGGCAAGATGATACATTACTAAGATCCTCTCACATCTCTGCGTTAACTGATTTCTGCTCGAAGATGTTAACTGATGTGTGCTGAGTGCCCTGTCACTTGAAGTGCTCGGGCATGAGCAGGATAACTATCTAGCAAGGATGTAATAGAGCAGATTATTTCAGAGGTGGGAATTTAAATTTCCATTTAGTTTCTTCTATAATTTCTGGTTCTGTTATTAGCAGTGCTATATTTCCTTAGTTTCAGCATGCATTACTTTTCACTTTTTAACATAGCTGAAATCAGGATGAAAAGGCATTTAATGAAGGATTTTATTTTTCCTGAAAAGTTATTACTAATTTAAAAATGTGTCTTAGAGTTGAGGAAATATAGTAAGTGGGACCATCTGGCTTAAAGTAAAGAGAAACTAATTGAAGGTAGCCAAAAAGAAATGAAAATCGGAACAAGCTGGAGCAAGGCATTGGTACTTATCATAAGGATATAACAGTGTCTCACCAAACTAAAAAAAAAAAAAAAAAAAAAAAAAAGGAAAGCAGCTGGACTTTCCAGGGTACTTGGATCCAGGAAAACACAGAAAGCCAAAAGAACTCAAGATTGCCTCTCTGCTCTGTTTCTTAAATACACAGATGTCTTATTCTGTCTTTGCAAATTCACTTATCTCACGAAAAGGTGGTTTCGACACAGTTCATTAAGTTTGTAGAGCTTGAAGTTCAAGAGGTTCATAACCTTCAATTCAAAACTGAAGTAGATTCCCTTAGTTCTAATTCTGAGACTTTTATCAGACCAGGGTTGGGTTTACAGCCTGATTCCATCAAGGGTAGCCGTGATGGGTAGAAGTGTGGCCATCAAGAGCCTGCCCCGTCAGTCAGCAAGGCCAGTTACTGAAGAGGCATTGTGCACAGTGACAGCTCAAGGAGTTTCTTCTGTAATAATTCTCCTACTCAATGAAGTGAAAGTGAAAACGCCTAAAATAGAGCTGCCTGCAGCCGTCCGTCCTTCTCTCATGTGTACGAATGTTGTGAAATGTTTCAATAGGTGAAATGAAGCCTGACCAGTTGAGTTGCTCAAACCGTAGCTAAATGTTTTAATCGAGATTTCTTGGCCTTTCTTGGAGGGTTTGAGAGTGAATTTCTAAGATTGGCACTTTTGGAGAGGTTGCACTGCCCAAATTGTGGAGTGTCAGAATTGGCAGAAATAACCATGAGACTCAGCCCTCAACTTTTGCAGAGAAAGATTGTGTTTTGGGGTTGATTTGTATATCACACACTAATTCTTTTTTTCCTGTTTAAAGTGATAATACTCTGCATTCTTGAAGTGTTTATCATCCTCATGCTGATCTTCCTCAGGGAACGAATCCGCATCTCCATTACCCTGCTGAAGGAAGGGAGCAAGTAAGGCCCTGATGGAGAAACTCACATAATGTACATCAGTCACTGCCTATTGTGTACATGTCCAGAGACTTCCCCTTTAAGACTTGTTAGAGAAATCTGCTTTCCATTCAAGAAGACTGAAGTTCAGACTTTGCCACTTATTAGAAAGGTCATGCTGACAAATCCTTCAGTGTTCCCAAACCTCAATTATCATAGGATGAAATAAGGCTCAAACCTGTGTAGTCCATGTATTAGCACTTTTTTTAAACACCAAACGTATGTCAGAATAACATGTGAAAGTAAGTGATAAAGTGCTATATAAAAGTACCTTGTATTATATATTGTATTATTCCCATACTGAATCCTACAATATTGATGGTTGAGATCATTTGCAAAACTTCAAATCATCATAATTCTATAAAGCCAATTAGAGTGACAAAATTTGCTAATAGAGTAATTGATCCTAGGAGCACCAGACTATGGCTCTTAATTCAGAACACGTTATACCTGGAGCCATTTTCGTTTAAAAAATGCTATAAAATAAACACTAAAACTCATGCTAGGAGGTAATGACACCTCCTAGTTTCTAAACTATTCCAAAAGGTCACTTGAGGATAATACTTTAAGCTTTTGAATAATGGATGGAAGAAATATGAAAAGAACGACTATAAGCCAACAGACCATGCATTCTACTTAGAATGATTAAAAACTAAGTTCTTAATGATCAAAGACCACATTATTTTAAGTAGTCTGTAAGGATTATTCTAACAAAATTGTCTTCCATAATAATAACAGTGCCACTTGAATCCAATGGTTTAAATAGTTAACAAGCAGTGTGTTAAACTCTCTCTCGCCTTCCTGTAACTGCAGCCCTATCATTAGTCACTGGAAACTACTGATTTGCTGGGGTTTTTTCTTAACTAATATGATGTTGTGAAATTCACTGTAACTTGCCCCACTGTTACACCTCTGCGTGTGCGTGCGCGCACGTGTGTGTAAAGGGCCAATACAACTGTGACAGGTTGATCATTTTTTTCAAGGGCAACTAAGAGCTGGAATTAATTGGTATGAGAAATAAGCTTTAGACTGAATTCATTCTAAGAATGGTGGTAATTACCACTGGCTCTTTTTTGCTGATCATTCTAGCATATTCTTAAAGAATTTTAAATTTTTAAATTGGCTATTAAATTTTACTTGTGTTGTTTTTAGTAAATTAGAGGCCTTCTTTTAATGTTTATATGTGATTCCCGTCAGAAGTTCCCCCAAAGTTCCTCCCAAGTTTCTGTATGGTTTTTTCCTGAAAATAACACATAAGTAAAATTTAAAAGCCAATTTAAAAATTTAGTTTAACAGATAAAGATTTAATTAAGAAGTTATATCTCTGAATAATTTTGAATTTCAAATATTTGCTTTATTTCAGAGCCATTGGATACATCCCTACTACATTAATTTATCCAATTTTAACTTTCACTTTCATCTCCATCTGTATTGCCTACTGGGCAGTGATAGCAATGTATCCTTTGGTAATTGACATCTTTAAACCTCAGGTTCATTCTACTATTCAAGAACCAGGAGTTTGTGTCTAGTGCTTCCCATCCTGAGAAGACTAGGAACATCCTTAAGGTTTTTTATTTTTCTGTTTTTTTTTTTTTTTGCTGAGCTCTAAAAAAAGGTTATCTACTGATTGAATTCACCCCCCACCCCGCACCAGATAGGCCATGTGGTAGATTGTGTTTTATTTTGTCTTCACATATGGTAATTCTTCTTGGCAATAACCTAAGAAAATTCCTTTGTATTTTATTGTGAAGGGGCCACTCAGTGCAGCTGACTCATGTTGTGTTATTCCAGGTCTGAAAAAAAAATGTATAAATTATTAAAAGGTTAGAAGTTTTTTGAAGTTATCTCTCCGTGGACTTTTGAGTTATTTGCATTATTTTTTGTCTGTCTACTTTCAATATACCAGCAAATAGTTTATCCTTAATAGGTTACCCCAGTTACTTGGCTACGTCAGGGGTACCTATATACAAAGTCATAGCCCCAGAAGGGAAATGCAAACATGAAAATACAACCTGTAACCCAGAGGTAAGTCAAAGACTCTCTCTCTTTCTCTCTCTCTCTCTTACTTACTTCAATATAGAACTCTACTACATTTCACCTAGCAGTTGTAAAAATCATTTTGAAATAGAGACATTAATGGGGATCACTGTTGAGAAGGGAAGGGCGGGTCCGGTGTTAGCAGTAGAGCACTGAAAATGGTGGGCAGAATGAAGAGAAACCACTATTTCCCGAGTTCATCTGTTCCTGTCACATGCCCAAGAAGCAGGGGTGGTCAACAACAACACTAGTAAATGTGAAATTTTAGTGGGTGCAGAGTGGTGAACATATGATGGAAAATGAGATACTTTCTAGAGCTCATTAAGGAATGATATAAAGTGGTGGGATAGAAGAATAGGAGTAACAGGGACACCTGGGTGGCTCAGTTGGTTAAGTGGCTAACTCTTGATTTCGGCTGAGGGCCCTGATCCTTGGGTCCTGGGATCAAGCCCTGAGTTGGGCTCTCTGCTCTGTGTGGGGAGTCTGCTTCCCTCTCCCTCTGCCCTTCCCCTTAATTGCACTCATGCTCTCTCTCTCTCAAATAAATAAAATCCTAAAAAAAAAAAAAAAAAAAAAAAAAAAAACCAAACCTAGGACTAACAGCAGAAGCTAATGGGAGAAAAGGAGGACATGCAATTGGGGCTACACAAGGAGAGAAGTCAGGGAAGGTGTTATCTTGGAATGGCACTTCATATTAGCTCTATTGTCTTTTTTTTTTTTCCTGAGTACAGATTTTTAATACGACTGAAATTGCCAAAGCTTGCCCTAAGGCTCAGTGTAACTTTGCTTTCTATGGTGGAAAGAGCCTGTACCATCAGTACGTCCCTACTTTCCAGATGTTCAATCTATTTGTCTTTTTCTGGCTTATAAACTTTGTCATTGCACTGGGTCAGTGTGCCCTTGCTGGTGCCTTTGCTTCTTATTACTGGGCCTTCAGAAAACCCGATGACATCCCACCATATCCACTTTTTACTGCATTTGGACGAGCCATACGGTAAGTTCCACGTTGAATCGTACCTCTATCTACCCAGTTAGGTTTAGTGTGCTTATGGTTCAATCGTATGCCTTCATGATTCACGTGGCGAAGTTACAAATGAGGTCAGAGGTATGATTTAAGATTCATGGATGTCCATGGGCTCTGTCTGCTTCTAGAGCCACAGCTTTTACAATCCCTGCCCGGGCCAATATCCTTCTAAAAGCCTCTCTAACTGAAGAGAAGTAGTAGAGGAGGGCACCACAATAAAAATTAAGAATTAACGTGGCTCTGTCTCTCTCTTGCTTAGCTCAAACGTTGTATTTTATGATGAAAGGCTATTGGTATCATTTTTGTAGATGAAGAGCAAAAGAGATGTGAATCATTTAAAATCCTCTATGAGGACCTTTATCAACCTGAATAAGAAAGCATAAGAAATTCTTTCCCGTCTTTCTGGAGACCCTTTTTACCTATTAAAATTGTAGCATCCTTTTCGTTATAGTAAAGATCTTTTAACTTTGATTCTCATTTTGTCTTTGCCCAGATATCACACAGGGTCCCTCGCATTTGGATCTTTACTTCTTGCATTAATTCAAATGTTTAAAATAGTCCTAGAGTACTTGGACCGCCGTCTTAAAGGTAAGACTCCAGAAGTCATCTCTTCTCAGGCTTCCTGACTTCTGTGAAGAGAATGGGTGGGGCAAGGAGTTGAGGGAAACACGATGACGAGTGCAAGCTGGACTAGGGTAACCAGGATGGAAGTGGCTGGATTTAGGGATATGTTTGGAAAGAGAAGCCAACAGGACTTGCTGTGAGAGATGAGATACGGGGCAGGAGAGGGGTGGAGGGGAAGAGGAGCAGTGGTGTGAAGGAAAGAGAGAGAAAGTGTGTAGTGCTAAGATGTAGAAACTAGAAGAAGAAAATTTCAAAGAAGAGATGAAAAACCGTTTCTGGTGTGTTCATATTGAGGAGCGTGGTGGAGACGTCGGGCAGTTTCAAGTCTGGAGCTCAGGATGAGTCAGGCTTAAAATATAAATGTGGGTGTCATCAGCATAAATTCTTACACATAACATGTATAGTTTACAAGCTCTACTTTGTACTTTATTTTGTTCATTATCTCACATATTTTTCTTTTTTCTTTCCCCCCCTTTGTCCCCACTTCCCTTTCTTCCTTCCACGAGAGTGCTTAAGTTCTCTACAAGCAAGTTTAAATTATACAGCATAGTAGCATCAACTATATTCACTACGTTATACATTGGATCCAAAGGTGTTATTCATCTTATAACTTAAAGTTTATACTTTTTTTTTTAACCAGCCTTTCCCTATTTCCCCCACCCCCCAGCCTGTAGTGACCACCACTCTGCTCTCTATTCAATATTTTTTAAAGATTTTACATAGGAGTATCATATCATGTTTATTTGCTTTTCTCTGTTTGGCTTATTTCTCTTAGCATCATACCCTTCAAGTTCATCTGTGTTGTTGCAAAAGCAGGGTTTCCTTCTTTTTAAAAGCTGAATAATGTTCCATTGTGTATCTGTACCGCATTTTCTTTATCCATTGATCCACTTGAGTGCATGTTGTTTTCATACTTTTGATATTATAAATGATGCTGCAGTGAACACAGGAGTACAGATATGTCTTTGAGATAGTTATTTCATTTTCTTTGGATATAAACACAGAAGTGGAATTGCTGAATCAAATGGCAGTTCTGTTTTTAATTTTTTGAGGAACTTCCATGCTGTTTTCCACAGTGGATGCACCAGTGTACATCCCGCCGATGGTATACAAGAGTTCCCTTTTCTCCACATCTTCACCTCCACATCCTTATCTTTTGTCTCCTCTACCTCATTGTGGTTTTGATTTGCATTTCTCTGATAAGTAGTAATGTCAAGCACCATTTGCTGTACTTATGGGCTATCTGTATATCTTTTTTGGAAAAAAAAGGTCTGCAGGTCCTTTGCCTATTTTTAAAATTGGGTTATTAGTGTTTTTGCTATTGAGTTCTAGGAGTTCCTTATATATTTTGGATATTCACTCATTATCACATATATGGTTTGCAAATATTTTCTTCCATCCCATAGGTCACCTTTTCATTTTGTTGATGGTTTTCTTTGCTGTGCAGGAGCTTTTTAGTTTGATGCAGTCTCACTTGTTTATTTTCCTTTCATTGCCCTTGCTTTTGGCATCAAATCCAAACAATCATTGCCAAGACCAATGCCAAAGAGCTTACCCCCGTGTTTTCTTCTAGAGTTTTATGGTTTCAGGTCTCCATTCAAATCTTTTAATCCATTTTGAGTTGTTTTGTGTGATATAAGATAGGGATCCAATTTTATTCTTTTGCATGTGGACATTGTTTTCTCAGAATCATTGAGTTGAAGAAACTAACCTTTATCTATTATATATTCTTGACTCCTATTTTGAAAATTAATTGACCATATATACAAGGGTGTATTATTGGCTTCTTGATTCTGTTCCATTTATCTATGTGTCTATTTCTTTTTTTCTATGTGTCTATTTCTTTATCAATGCTATTATATTTTGATTACTGTTGCCTTATAATATAATTTGAAATCAGGAAATGTAATACCTTCAGCTTTGTTCTTCTTTCACAATTACTTTGGCTATTCAGAGTCTTTTGTGGTTCCAAACAGATTTTAGGACTACTTTTTCTATTTCTGTGAAAAATGCCATTGGAATTTTGATAGGAATTGTACTGATTTTGCAGATGCTTTGGGTATTATGGACATTTAACAACATTAATTTTTCCAACCCATGATCATAGAGTATTTTTCTTTTATTTATCTTTATTTAATCAATAGCTTACAGTTTTCAATGCACAAGTAGTTCTCCACCTTAGTTAATTTTGTTTCTAGGTATTTTCTTGTTTATGATACAGTTGTAAATGGGGTTGTCTTCCTTTTTTTTTTTTTTTAAGATTGATTTGATTGATTGATTAATGAGAGACAGAGAGAGAGTGGCAGAGACACAGGCAGAGGGAGAAGCAGGCTCCATGTGGGGAGACTGATGCGGGAATCAATCCTGGGTCTCCAGGATCAGGCCCTGGGCTGAAGGCGTCACTAAACTGCTAAGCCACCCAGGCTTCCCTGGGGTTGTCTTCTTAACTTCTGTTTTCAATAGTCAGTTGTTACTATATAGAAATGCAGCTGAGTTTGTATATTGATTTTCTTTCCTGCAACTTCACTAAATTCATTTATTGGCTCTAATAGAGTTTTTTGTTTTTGTTTTTGTTTTTGGTGGACTGTAGGGCTTTCTATAAATATCATGTGATCTGCAAAGACAATTTTACTTTTTCTTTTCCTGTTTTAATCCTTTTATTTTTCTTGCCCAATTGTTAGGACTAGGACTTCTAGTACTATGTTGAATAAAAATGGCAAGAGTGGACATCATTGGCTTGTTTCTGATTTTAGAGGAAAAGCTTTCAGCTTTTTACCATTGAGTATGTTAGCCAGGGTCTTTCCATATATGGCTTTTCTTATGTTGAGGCCTTCTAAAACCATTTTATTGAGTTTTTTTTTTTTTTATCATGAAAGGAGGCTGGGTTTTGTCAAGTGAATTTTCTTCATCTACCAGGATGATCATGATTTTTATCCTTCATTTTGTTAATGTGGTGCATCATATTTATTGATTTGCATATGTTGAGCCATCCTTGCATCTCTTGGATAAATCCACTTGATCTTGGTATATAATCCTTTTAGTTACTGCTGAATTCAGTTTGCCAATATTTTGTTGAGGTTTGTTCCTTAGTCTAGCTAAGATTTGTCAATTTTGTTTTTTAAAAAAACCAACTGTTATTTCCACTGATCTTTCCTATGGTCTTCTTAATCTCTATTTCATCCATTTCCACTCTGATATTTGCCATTTCTTTCCTTATACTAATTTTGTGCTTCGTCTGTTCTTCTTTTTCTACTTCCTTAAGGTGTAAAGTTAAATTGAGATATTTTGTTTTTCTTTTTTTTAAGATTTTATTTATTTATTCATGAGACACAGAAGCAGAGACACAGGCAGAGGGAGAGGCAGGCTCCATTCAAGGAGCCTGACGTGGGACTCGATCCCGGGTCTCCAGGATCATGCCCTGGACTGAAGGTGGGGCTAAACTGCTGAGCCACCAGGGCTGCCCTCTTTTGTTTTTCTTAATGTAGGTGTTCATTGCTATGAAATTCCTTCTTAGATCTACTTTGCTGCATTTCATATGTTGGCATGTTGTGTTTCCAGTTTTGTCTCAAGATACTCTTTGATTTCCTTTTTGATTTCCTCTTTAGCTCACTGGTTGTCCAATAGCATGTTGTTTGATCTCCACACACTGGTGAATTTTCCACTTTTCTTCTTGTAATTGACTTCTAGTTTCATACCGTTGTGGTTGGAAAAGATGCTTGATATGATTTCAGTCTTCTTACTTTTATTAAGACCTATTTTGTGATCTAGCATATGATCTATCCGAGACAGTGTTCCATAATATGACACTTTAGAAGAATGTGTATTTCTTCTATGTTTGGATGGACTGTATTGTAAATGTCCAATCTGTTAGATCAATGTATAGTTTAAGTCCAATCTTACTTTTTGATCTTCTATCTGGATGATCTATTGTTGAAAGTGGGGTATTTAAGTCCTCTACTATTATGTATTTCTCCTTTCATATCTGTTTATATTTTCTTTATATATTTAGGTATTCCAATGTTGGGTACATAAATATTTACAATTTTTAAATTCCTTTGGTGAATAGATCCCTTTATGATTGTATAAGGACCTTCATGTTACAGTTTTTGACTTAGTCTATCTTGTCTGATATAACTATTCCCACTTTTATTTGGTTTTCATTTGCATGAAAAATCTTTTTCCAATCCTTCACTTTCATTCTATATGTGTTTTTAAAAGGTGAAGTGAGACTCTTGTAGGTAGCTTATAGTTGAGGTTTTCTTTTAAAGTCACTCAGCCACTCTGTCTTTTGGTTGGAGAATTTAGTTCATTTACATTATCAATATAGAGTTAGTTTGCCATTTTGCTCATTGTTTCCTGGCTGTTTTATATCTTACATAAAATATGTTATAGTTTTATCAGTCTATTTTAAGCTCATAATTTAATTTCAAATGTGTACAAAAGCTCTACATTTTTACACTTTCCCCACATTCATGTTAACAATGTTTTTGATGAAACGATTCACACCTTTTTATATTTTGTATCTATTAACAAATTATTGTAGTTATTTTTATTTTTTTCTGGAAAGTCAATTTTAAAGATAAATTGCAACACTATAAATGAATACAAGTGTAGCAGTTGGCAGTCACTGCTTTAAGCACTTTACATTCTGTTTTTCATTTAAAACTCATGAGAATCTTTGAGGGTAAGTATTATTATTTTATAATAATAGAGGAATTGAGGTTTGGAAACTCTTTTGTCAGGTCATGATAAAGTGGTGACTCCAGAATAAACCAGAGTTCTTACTGCTGTGTGCTTTTGCCTTTCTGAAAAATGGACAGAAAATGAGTTGATTATATTCCATTTTCTTTCTTCCTTTAGCTCCTCTCCTTTCACTTTTTTTTAAATAAGCTTTTTTGTTTTGTGATACTTTTAGATATACAAAAGAGTTGCAAATATAGAGTTCCTTTGCTCTCTTCTCTGTTTCCCTTTAATATCTCATGAAACCATGGTATTTGTGTCAAAACCAAGAAATTAATATTGTGACATTATTAATTAAACTACCAACCTTAAGTGGAGTCACCACTTTTTCTACTAATATCCATTTTCTCTTCCATGACCCAACTGCACTTTGGTCTGACTTCCCCATGCTCTGATCCTTTTTTAAAATTGAAGTTCGATTTTATAGTTACCTTTAATATGTTGTATTTTCATCTTTATACTAGAGTTGTGATTTACCTGCCACCATTATTCCGAATTTAACTATATATTTACTTTTTTACTAGTGAAATTCATACTTTCACATATTTTAATGTTACTAATTAGCACCCTTTTGTTTCAGCTTTAGAAGCTCCCTTTAACATTTCTTGTAAGGCTGATCTAGTGATGATGAACTCTTTTACCTTTTGTCTGGAAAACTTTATCCCTCAATTCTAAAGACAATTTTGCCACATAGAGTTACTTGCTTGGCAATTTTTTTCTTTCATCACTTTGAATATGTCATTCTACTCTATTCTGGCCTACACATTTCTGCAGAAAAGTCACTTTTCTGTGACTTTTTTTTTTACCCTGAAAAAGGTAAAAAGCCACTCTTCTGCCTTTAACTGCCTTTAGACTTTTGAAAATTTAATTGTATGTGTTTCAGTATGAATTCTTTAGACTTTCTGGATCTAAATGTGTCTGTTTTTCCAGATTAGGGAGGTTTTCAGCCATTATTTCTTCAATTAAACTTAGTATCGGGATCCCTGGGTGGCGCAGCGGTTTGGCGCCTACCTTTGGCCCAGGGCGCGATCCTGGAGATCCGGGATCGAATCCCACATCAGGCTCCCGGTGCATGGAGCCTGCTTCTCCCTCTGCCTGTGTCTCTGCCTCTCTCTCTCTCACTGTGTTCCTATCATAAATAAATAAAAATTTAAAAAAAAAATAAACTTAGTATCCCTTTCTCTCTCTCTTCTCCTGGGACCTCCATTTTGCTCTGCTTGATGGTGCTCAATAAATCCATCACTCTTTCAATTCTTTTTCCTTTTTACTTCTCTAATTGGATGGATTCTACTGCCCTGTCTTTGAGTTTGTTGATCCTTTCCTCTGCTTGATCCTTTCCTTTGCTTGATTAAAACCCTCTATTGTACTTTTTAAGTCTGTTGTTCTATTCTTTGGTTCTACAAATTCTGTTTAATGTTTTCTTATTTTCTGTCCCTTCGTCAAAATTCTCACTTTGTTCATGCATTGCTTCTGTGACCTTGATGAGCATCTTTATAGCCATTATTTCAAACTCCGTCAGGTAGACCACTTACTTCTGAAACATCAGTTTCTGGAGATTTACTTTGGTTTTTGTTTGAAACATATTCCCCTCTTCATTTTTTTCTTGACTGCCTGGTGGATTCCTGGCATTAGGTAAAATAGTCACTTCTCACAGTCTTGACAGACTGGTCTCACGTAGGAGATGAATTTCATCAATTAGCCCAGCTCAAGCTTTAGGGCTCTCAAGCATTTGTAATTATCCTAGCCATCACAGTTATTCTTAATGATCCCCAATAGTTGAGTATGTGCCAAGACCTCTCAGTGTTCCAAAGGGAAGGATCACAGTCAGAACCTGTATGCAAGATGATTAGAAACCAGACACTTAGACAGCAGCTGGGAAAGTGTTTAGTTAAGCCTTTTTTACAGAGAAACTGGAAAATGGATATTTGCCTATTCCTTCATCACTGAGCCAGGGTATATAGCCATGCTGGGATTGGAGGAGGGTGCTCCTACGCCACTTAAAAACTGAGTTGTTTGTTTTAGCCCTGTGGGACTTTTTAGTGCAACCTTCATTTACCATCAGAGCCAGGGAAGGTGTGGACCATCCCTTAGGCAGTAGCTGCAAAAGCTAGGGCAGTAGGCATGTGTAAAATCTCCTTCCAAAGAGGAATTAGTGGTCTTATTTTAAAACTGGAGTAAGCTAGAGGGAGAAAGTAGTAGAAGTGCCCACTAGCTCCCCTGGACAACTCTATGAAGGACTGCAGCTAGCACCTAGACATGTGCAAATGAAAATCCAGACACTCAGGCAGTGGGTTGTAAAGCATTTAGTCTGCCCCCTTCCAGGAAAAGACTAGAAGATGGACATCTTATTTCATGCTTTCTCTGTGCTAATCCCTGAGGAGGTCAGCCACAGTGAGTGCTGGCATGTAAAGAACTAGCTTCTTTGTTTTCTATACTACTGTGAGACTTGTGGTTATAAACTCCATTGGAAGTCAGAGCTAAGAGTTTTGGGGGCTTGTCGCTTAGGCGGGAGCCTTAAAAGTTGGAATCCTATAGGTACTATCCAAACCCTTTACTCCTCAGGAAGAGGCTGAGAGTTGGGGTTATCTTTCTTATAGTATGGTTCTGTGCCATACTATAATTACAGCTCGTTTGTCTCGGCCTTTTGTATCCATTTCACTGTGGTCATTTTCTCAGTTGCCTGATGTGGTAGGAGTCATTCAGCTAGTTTCTGTTTTTTTTATTTTTTTTCTCAGAGGAAATTGTTCAATGTGTAGCTGTACTTTAGGTGCATCTGTGGAAGATGGGAAGTTCAGGGGCCTCCTATGTCACCATCTTGGTCCTTTCTACAAAGGATTGGCATATATGTTGCTCCAAAGAAGATACACAAATGGTGAATAAGCACATGGAAAGATGCTCAGTATTATTCATTAAGGAACTGCCAATCAGAATTGTAGTAATGGTAGCACTTCATGTCCATTAGACTGGCTTCTATTTTAAAAAAAAGAAAAAAAAAACAAGTGTACATAGATGAGGATAAATTGAGAACCTTTGTGTATTGCTGGTGGCAGTGTAAAATGCTATTATCATTGTGGAGAAGATTATGGTGCTTCTTCAAAAAGTCAAAAACAGGATTGCCATATGATCCAGCAATTTCACTTCTATAGATGCATACTCAAAAGAATTGAATACAGGGACTCAAGCAGATGCTTGCACACAAGTATTCATACTGGCGTTATTCACAGTAGCCAAAAGGTAGAAACAACCCAAATTTCCATGACCAGATAAAAGAATAAACAAAATGTGCACATATATATACATGCAATGGAATGTTCAGCTCTAAAAAGGAATGAAATGATGAACCTTGAAAACTTTAAGTGAAATAAGCAAAACAGGATAAATATTGCATCATTCCACTTATATGAGGTATTCAGAAGATGAAATTCATACAAAGTACAATAGAGGTTACCAGGAGCTAGGAAAAGGGGAGAATGAGGAGTTATTGTTTAATAGGCACAGAGTTTCTATTTGAGATGATGAAAAGTTCTAGAAATGGATAGTGATAATGGTTGGATAAGAGTATGAATGCACTTAATGGATTGAATTGAATTGCACAGTATTGTACACAATTGAATTGTACACTTGAAATGGTTAAAATCATAAGTTTTACATATACATTTGACCAAATTTTTTTAAAAGCCTACTTACAAATTTTTTTATTCATAACCAAAATTAAAATTAATTTTTAATTAAATCATTAATAGATCTGAATATTTCATTTTCATAGACGCCCAGAACAACATATCTAAATTTCTACAATGCTGCCTGAAATGCTGTTTCTGGTGTTTGGAAAATGTGATAAAGTATTTTAACAGAAATGCCTATGTTATGGTAAGTAGATTATTTTTTATTTACTAAATTTCTTCTTTGCAAGCCCAAACACCATGTGTACATTTCCATCTCTAATACTTTTTACATCGTGCAGTTGAATTTATCATCATGTCGATATTAGGATTTGTGAATCCAATGCATGATTCAGGGCTATGCTTTCCTGGTTGAGATAATAATCTTAACTGTATTTCATTATTACCATTAATATCTTTTTAAGGAGGGAGGTATTATTTACCTTAGAAATTTCTAAGTGTGCTGGACTGAAAAGATTTTGTGTGGCTTTGGCATAGTTTAGTAGGAGAAGAGCTTAGTCTATATTTCACTCTGAGAAAAAATATCTAATTTTGGGATTTACATATTTTTAGAGAATGTGTGGGCATCAACAAGACCTAACTGAAAGTTTTACTTATTTCCTAAGGGGAATATGGAGATTTTTTTGTATAAATTTATTTTTTATTGGTGTTCAATTTGCCAACATATAGAATAACACCCAGTGCTCATCCTGTCAAGTGCCCCTGCTCAGTGCCCATCACCCAGTCACCCCCACCCCCCGCCCACCTCCCCTTCCACCACCCCTAATTCATTTCCCAGAGTTAGGAGTCTCTCATGGTCTGTCTCCCTTTCTGGTATTTCCCACTCATTTTTTTTTCTCCTTTCCCCTTTATTCCCTTTCACTATTTTTTATATTCCCCAAATGAATGAGACCATATAATGTTTGTCCTTCTCTGATTGACTCATTTCACTCAGCATAATACCCTCCAGTTCCATCCACGTCGAAGCAAATGGTGGGTATTTGTCATTTCTAATGGCCGAGGAATATCCCACTGTATACATAGACCAGACCACAGCTTCTCTATCCATCATCTGTCGATGGACACTGAGGCTCCTTCCACAGTTGGGCTACTGTGGATGTTGCTGCTATAAACATCAGGGTGCAGGTGTCCTGGCATTTCACTGCATCTCTATCTTTGGGGTAAATCCCCAGCAGTGCAATTTCTGGGTCCTAGGGTAGCTCTATTTTTATTCCTCTTTGAGGAACCTCCACCCAGTTTTCCAGAGTGGCTGCACCAGTTCACATTCCCACCAACAGTGTAAGAGGGTTCCCTTTTCTCCGCATCCTCTCCAACATTTGTGGTTTCCTGTCTTGTTAATTTTCCCCATTCTCACTGGTGTGAGGTGGGATCTCATTGTGGTCTTGATTTGTATTTCCCTGATGGCAAGTGATGCGGAGCATTTTCTCATGTGCGTGTTGGCCATGTCTATGTCTTCCTCTGTGAGATTTCTCTTCATGTCTTTTGCCCATTTCATGATTAGATTGTTTCTTTGCTGTTGAGTTTAATAAGTTCTTTATAGATCTTGGAAACTAGCCCTTTATCTGATACGTCATTTGCAAATATCTTCTCCCATTCTGTAGGTTGTCTTTTAGTTTGTTGACTGCTTCTTTTGCTGTGCAGAAGCTTTTTATCTTGTGTAAATCCCAATAATTCATTTTTTCTTTTGTTCCCCTTGTCTTAATAGATGTATCTTGCAAGAAGTTGCTGTGGCCAAGTTCAAAAAGGGTGTTGCCTGTGTTCTCTAGGATTTTGATGGATTCTTGTCTCACATTTAGATCTTTCATCCATTTTGAGTTTGTGTCTGGTGTAGGGAATGGTCTAGTTTCATTCTTCTGCATGTGACTGTCCAATTTTCCCAGCACATTTATTGAAGAGATTGTTCTTTTTCCAGTAGATAGTCTTTCCTGCTTTGTCAAATATTAGTTGACCATAGAGTTGAGGGTCCACTTCTGGATTCTCTATTCTGTTCCATTGATCTATGTGTCTGTTTTTGTGCCAGGACCACACTGTCTTGATGACCACTGCTTTGTAGTACAACCTGAAATCTGGCATTGTGATGCCCCCGGCTCTGGTTTTCTTTTTTAATATTCCCCTGGCTATGCAGGGTCTTTTCTGATTCCACACAAATCTTAAGATGATTTGTTCCAACTCTGTGAAGAAAGTCCATGACATTTTGATAGGGATTGCATTAAATGTGTAAATTGCCCTGGGTAGCATAGACATTTTCACAATATTAACTCTTCCGATCCCTGAGCATGGAATATTTTTCCATCTCTATGTGTCTTCCTCAGTTTCTTTCAGAAGTGTTCTGTAGTTTTTAGAGTATAGATCCTTTACCTCTTTGGTTAGGTTTATTCCTAGGTATCTTATGCTTTTGGGTGCAATTGTAAATGGGATTGACTCCTTAATTTCTCTTTCTTCAGTCTCATTGTTCGTGTATAGAAATGCCACTGATTTCTGGGCATTGACTTTTGTATCCTGCCACACTGCCGAATTGCTGTATGAGTTCTAGCAATCTTGGGGTGGAGGCTTTTGGGTTTTTTATGTACAGTATCATGTCATCTGTGAAGAGGAAGAGTTTGACTACTTCTTTGCCAGTTTGAATGCCTTTTATTTCTTTTTGTTGCCTGATTGCTGAGGCGAGGACTTCTTGTACTATGTTGAATATCAGTTGTGAGGGTGGACATCCCTGTCATGTTCCTGATCTCAGGGGAAAGGCTACCAGTGTTTCCCCCACTGAGAATGATATTTGCTGTGGGCTTTTCGTAGATGGCTTTTAAGATGCTGAGGAATGTTCCCTCCATGACCAAGTGGGATTTATTCCCGGGATGCAAGGCTGGTTCAACATTCATAAAGCAATCAATGTGATATAGATCATATCAACAAGAGAAAAAACAAGAACCATATGATCCTCTCAATAGATTTAGAGAAAGCATTTGACAAAATACAGCATCCATTCCTGATCAAAACTCTTCAGAGTGTAGGGGATAGAGGGAACATTCCTGAAAATAACTTTTAATGTGAATGCTGCAACATATAACCCATTCACAATGAATCCTAGCCAAAACACTTCAAAGACAGAAGCCATATCCTGAGATTTAAGAAGAAGATCTACCTCTGAATTCCCATGGAGTTTACAGGCATCTAGCATCTGAGGCACACCTAATTGTCAACACCCCTGACAGCTATGCAGAATTGACGTTACACAGTTCCCAAGTCTCCCACATACCCAAATGTTGGAAAGAGGAATGAAAGTAGTTGTCTGGGTGATAAGAGAATTAATTCATGTTCCTGTCATTGAATTGTCTGTTGGCCTTGTTAGAGTCTGTTACTGACTCCAGAATAATAATTGTTTTCCTCAGATTGCAATATATGGCAAAAACTTCTGCAGGTCAGCAAGAGATGCTTTCAATCTGCTGATGAGAAATATTTTAAAGTAAGTAATCAGATTGAATTTGCAAAAAAAAAAAAACAATTTGGTGAACCTTGCGCATCACATATTTCACATGTTGTTATTTAAACTGATTGTGGCCTTATTAGACATGAATATTATCTTTCAATTTAATTTAAACCTTTTATCTCATACTGTTTCTTTTTGTATCTTGGAATCTTGCTTCCATGATCCATCTACATCTTCACACTCTGGCATTTTATTGATTTTCATTACCCCTTCTGCTCAAAAAATTCTCTATACAAACATCATGTCGCCGACCATTTCCCCCACCCCAAATTGACAGAGTCTGAGTGAGCAAAACCAGAGAAGAAATGTAACATTCTCAAAATTCAGGGGTGTCTTAGGCTTTATATAGACTGACATAACCAATAGTGCCTGATAGCCCCACAAAGCCATCTTCTGTTTATTTCATCAAAAATAAATCAGAACTTCATTTCTGGGGTCTACCTTCATTTCTTGCATTTAACAAAGGTGAAATAAAAATTCCAGTTAAGACATATCAAAATGAGCTCGTGAATTATTTACTTTCATAAATTTAAAGTGACAAATACCATCTAAACACAGCATTAAACTTTCTTTTTTCTGACTCTTAGAGTTGCAGTTATGGATAAAGTTACAGACTTTGTACTAATCCTGGGAAAAATTCTAGTTGCTGGATGTATAGGTAAGTACTAATAATAAGCATAATACGTTTGGAAGGTACTTTGAAAAACTTCTCTGCTACAAAAAACCCCCAATATTCCTTTGCAAATACATAATATACATGTTCTACCTTCTAATGTAGGCATGCTGGCCTTCTTACTCTTCACACAAAGACTGCCAACGATTATAGAAGGACCAACATCTTTAAATTACTACTGGGTACCATTGCTGGTAAGAGTTGGTGTCTTAGTTTGGGCTTCTATACCAAAGTATCTTAGATTGGGTGGCTTAAACAAGAATTTATTCCTCACAGTTCTGAAGGCTGAGAAGTCCAAGATCAAGGTGCCCACAGAGTCAGTTCCTGGTGAGAGCTCTCTTCCTGGTTTGCAAAGGGACACCTCCTCTCGCTGTATCCTAACATGGTAGAGAGAGAGATCCCCTCTCCTGTCTCCTCTTATAAGGGCACTAATCCCACTGATGAGGGCTCCACCCCCATGTCCTAATTACCTCCCCCAAACCTCACTTCCAGATATCATCATATTGGGGGTTAGGTTTCAACATAGGCATTTTGAGAGGACCCAATTCATTCATAGCAACTGGGTAATATTGACTGATTTATGAGATGGCAAGGTAAAAGAAATAAGAAAAATAATAGCTAATGTTATTGGTCCTACTTTGTGCTGAGCTTTATTCTGCTTTAGGTTGGATTCTTTGGAAACAACCTCTGAGACCAAGGATTGCATGTGGAAGGTTTATTAGGAAGTGCTCTCCTGAGATACCCTGGTTACAAGGAAGTGAGGACGGCAGGCATGGGCAAAGGGGAAAAGCTGCAGTTAGAGGGGAGGCCTCAGACCTATTCACAGGAAGCTCTAAAAGAAGAATTAGGCCTCTGTATACTGCATCAGGCAGCTATTGGCCAGGGATTGCCCCCTGGATTGGGGGGTGTAGGCTTGGGGAAGGCAGTTCCCTGCAACGAGGGTAATGCCTAGTGAGGGAAGCCTCTTGGTCATCAGTGGCCTACATTCCCAACAACTGGGGGACAGATGTAGCAGCTGGGAGGAGCCCTGCAGTATCTATAGCAGTTAATTCACTCACTCATTCCGTGTGGCATAAATACTATTATTCACATTCTCCCCTCACCTACCAATATTTTTTTTTTATAGGAGGTGAGAGGCACTGTGAGGTTCAGTGAGTGCCTGACATGGGATTCAAACCTAGGCACAGGTTTCTCGGGCTTTACTGCCTCGGTTGTACAGGATTCTAAATCTGGAATATACTTGGTAGGCATAATAGAATACACTTAAATCCCAGTACAAAATCCCAAAAGTGTTATCACTGGATTTTTTTGGTCTCTGTATTGAAATCTTTTCTGACATAGGGTACTTTAAAGTTTCTCGTCATGACTTTCATTTAAAGCTGCATTTTTGTTCTTCTGGACAAGCAAGTGACATCTTCATTTTCTTTACTCATTTACAGACAGTCATTATTGGATCTTACCTAGTTGCACATGGGTTCTTCAGCGTCTATGCAATGTGTATTGATACAATTTTCATCTGCTTCTGTAAGTTTTCAGTATATGTGTTTTCCCCCTTTGGAGAGTAACGGAAAGATAAGAAGGTTAAGACTCATGTCCTTAGCTGGCTTGTGCATTTGCTGCAGCCTGGCTGCAACTACCAAATGGTGTTTATTTGGAAAGAGACATTGCTTAGTAGATGCTCTTTAAACCTTCACAGCTGTGAGAGAATGCAGTTTGCAAAGTACAGGAGAGTCGGCTTCTGAAATGAACCTTAGGGTCCATGGCATGGTGTTAGCATCAAACTATTTTTTTAAATTTCTTAGTATTTTCATATTTATAAAAATAAAGCACAACAGAATCCAATCATTAACAGAATTGAGGACAAAATTAGGCTTTGAGACCAGACTTCAGGAACTCTTTAAGGAGAGCCTTTATAGATCCTGATAAAGCCAAGCTGGAAATGGTTTCAGAGACACATATGACCAATTCACACTAGATTCATCGAGGAGAATGTCTATTAAACAGCCCAATCAATTCTGATCCTAATAGTTAAAATACTTCTTAAGAGCTTTCATCACTGCTTTACATGCTGTGCCTCTGTGGGGCAGGTATAACTCATAATGTATAGGTTTTCTATTAGTATCTCCCCTTAAAAGCCTTGGAGAACCTGGTGCCCTAGGATCTTGATCTGGCCCTTGCCTTCAGCCAAGAGAAAGTAGGCTCAGAAGATAAAAGAACAAATTGTTAGTCCTACAGCAATACTCTCTAAAAGATTATTTCTCCGGACATTGCTCTTAAGAGAAGCAAACGTTCTGTGACAGGGCATTACTGAGCGATCCACTTGTATAAAATTAACAACAGTTTTTTTTTTTTTTTGGCATAACTCACAGGGCCAGCTTCACACTGAGGGCAGGAAAGGAGATGATAATGTAGGGAGACATAGTCAAGGAAAACCTCCTAGAAAATGATTAGGCTTTTTTTTTTAACATTTAAAAATTATTTTCAATAACTGGACAAAGAACTTTGCATACTGGTTAGCTCTTTCTCTGGCTATAAATGGAACCCAACCCAATGTTCGAGTCATCCTCGAGTGCCACTGTCAGTGGTTTAGTAGGAGAAGCCATCTACAAAATGCCACATGAACAAGCTTCAGCTCAGGTGTGAGATGGAAGAAGAAGCACAGATGTAGAGTAGTGCCTGAGACAGTGGTCTCAGATTTTCAAAGATCTCTTTTTTTTTTTTTTCATCTAATCATAGCAATAGTGGGAGACCCCTCTGGGGTTTCCCTGTTTTTGTAACTGACAGTGTTACTCAAGATTTATCTCAGAAATGCAGAGAAGCTACTAGCTTTGGTCTTTGGAAGCTTTGGAAAAATCATGTGGATTTTAAATTTGAGCAGTAAGAAACGTTTTCTACCCTATATATTAATAATTGCCAACTTCTTGAAGACCAGATGTGATTTCAGCTTTATTCAATACATTGTGTGTTGAATATGAACAGTTTTCTTCTGGAGACTCTTGTCTTTGAAAATAAAGAACAAGGGTAACCAAATTCTATTTCCCCTCCCTCCCCAACTTTTGGGCAGGGAACAAACTTTTGGGCAGCATCTTACTTTGGAAAACATTCTTCTTAAGTGGTGCTGGAAGCCAAATTCTGATTGTGTGGGGACTGTGTGTGTGTGTGTGTGTGTGTGTGCGCGCGCGTGCGTGTGTATTATATTTTATACCTATTATGTTGGCTGCCAGACAACTGGTGTTTTCAAAAATACCATTTGCAAACACTGCATTTATAGAAATGTGGCATCTTTTTAATGCTACAAGGCAATGAGAATTCTGGTACCAGTATGAGGGGGGGAAAAAAAAAAGTAGTGTCATAGATGATTATTAATGTGATCCATACCTGCTTCCTCAATAATGCCTCAAGGGTAATAACAATATAGATATACTATATATAATATAGAAATATTATTAAGGAAGAAAGAACAAAAATGTTCAGTGTCTGTCATATTCCCACCCTAGCTTTTCATTTTATCTGTGAGGAAGCTCACCGTGAGGTCTAACTTTAAAATTAAAGTCAATAATCCAAACATTCCCACTCCTGTAAAAGGATTAAAAATAATTTAGATTTATCTTAGAAATCTATGATTATACTATATGGTTTTGTATATGTCTTCTCCTTTGTCATAATAAAGGCTATGAATAACAAAACCTTTTTCAATATACTACTGAAAACATAGAATTAAATTATACTTGTATACTTATTGATAGATATTATTTGCTGCAAACTGTATCCTTAGGAAATTTAATTCCATGCCAACTTCTTTTTGCTTCTCAGCATCCTTCTGGTGCTTTCCCTGAATCACCCAATAGGTGTGTGCTCAGGGAACACCCCACCATTTTATTATTAGCCTAGGCAAAGCAGGAAGGTAAATTCATGATTACACGACATCGGGAAACACTGCCACTAGTTTTCTAGTGCAAGCGGAGGATGCCCTTAAGACAGGACGCCTTATAGTTAAGTAGGAAAAGAACCACACTAGGTGTTGAAAGGCTGGGTCCTCACCTCCTTCTGATTGCCCTAGAGCATTTGACTTCTGGAGAATCATTTCACATACCTGGGTCTCCGTTTCTTCATCTGTAATGTTAAGAGTGTGAACTACCGCTAAAAGTGACTTTAAACCCTGAAATTCAATTATTGTTCTCCATTTATCACTGACTTTTTATTGGGCTTCATCTGCGAGGATGTGGCATTTTACCTTCCTGAAATGAACAGTCTCAGATTTAGAGATAATACTTTTGAAATGGCATGTAAGATCTTAATGACCTTTAAACTATCAAAATAAACCCCTTTGGGCATTGGTGGGATTTAGGAACTTTCAGTGCTTCCTGGCAGAGGGCAAAGTTTCTTACTTTGTCCAGCATCAGCAACTTAACGTTAATAATTTGTCTTATCTTTGACTTTCTAACACTGATTTCTCTGATTTTTCCGTTTGACTCTCCAATTTATAAAAAATACACTTAATTCTGCTGCTGCTTGCTGCTTTTGCCGCTGCATACCCAGGTGAAGATATGGAAGGAAATGATGGATCCACAGGAAAACCGTACTTCATAGCCCCAACCCTGCACGGAACTCTGAAAAAGATGCAACTAGTTCCCCAGAAGCAGAAAGAGTAGAAAAGCGCCAATGACATTCATTTTTAAATAGAAGTTTTGTAAATTAGATCATTTGTAACTTGAAAATGATGCTTCTGAGTAATGTGCAATTTCTGTGCTTCATTCCTAAAAAGCCAGAACCTGGTACCACCTAAGGTGACAGGCATTGGATGATAGTAGCCTCTGTGAACTCATACTTTATAGACTATAGTCTCCCAGCTGAAAAGCAAGGTGTAAATGTCACACATATTTTTTAAAGCCTGTGGCCAAAAGTGTTTTAAATAAAACTTTTATACCTCAGTGTGCTGTTTCCCATTGCAGCACTTTGATAGCCTTTCTTTTTATAAACGTGTATTTGTAAAGGATATTCAGGCAAGTTTTGAAAGCACTATAAATGTACAATTAACCATAAAAAAAAAGATTGATGCAGTTAACCAGCATATGGTACTAAATTTGTAAATATGGTGCTCTGGTTATGCAGCTGCTCAGGCTAGTGGACAGCGTTCTCAACTGTGATTAAACTTGTATTAATGTTTCCCTAGGAGCTATATTTCAGTATGATTCAAGGCCATAACAAACAGAGATGTTAATGTTATACGAGTTCCACAGAGAACATTGCTAGATAAAAATTGTGAAACCTTATAACCTAACCCACTTTGTTTTAGTGAAATTATATTCATAGTAAAGTTGAATCTGAGTTAGACGCATCATTGCCAACAATATGAATCTCTAGCCACCGTGAAAATATTCTGAACGAAACTGAAATGTCTGCCTAACTCATGCCTGTTGTCTCTAACCCAAATGGAAACAAATTCCTATTTTCCTATTCCCACCTTACAGAACATTGGAGTGGATTTGTTTTAGAAGGGTGATTATATCCTTTAATCTAGAAAAGGTTGTGTTTTAGCTCAATTTTAAGTGTGGAAGGAGAAAAGAGGAGTAAGACATTCAGAGTTTACCCAGAAGAAATACACTACTGACACTCCATGGGTACCTTGTGTGGTACCTTTATTAGGGGTGTACTGTGGGTTAGGAAGTCTTTCCCTTGAGAGTGTAGCAGGAGAGTTATTTTTATATGGCATCTCTGCTGGCCAGAGCAACAAGCTGGTTTCTGGCAGTCATGCCTTAGTCTTTTGCATGGTGGAGCAAAGCATAAGTCAGACATTCAAGTACTTTGCCTGTCCATCCCGTGTGCACATATGGATGATTTGGCTAACAGTGTAAAAGTTCCCCCAAAAGGGACACTGAATCAAGCAGTATCCTTTGGGCGTTTACACTAAGCTTGTGTATAAGGATTATTATGTATCGACCCAAAGGAACGTTGTTGATCTAAGATTGTGACCTAAATATGCTCCATATATTTAAGAAGAGAGTTAGAAATGTATCGTTGTGTCACAAATTAATATAAAAACAAACTTATTTAATGATCTTAAGTGTGGGAACCTAGATTTAGATTGCCTCTATGATATTCTAGCAAGAAACCAATGAATAAGGAAGATTTTCAAAACAGTGGGCTTTATAATGGCCACCATCTTGTTCTTGGCTCATTTTCTTGAGATTGTCATGGTCAAAGGGTCACTTGGTTTCACACTGTGCCAAATGGCCTCCTTCACTCTCATCCTCCTTGAAGTATAATTCAGAGAAGATAATCTTTCTTTCTGGATAGTTACTATTCAACAATACAGAGGTGACAACCAAGACCTAGTAGTTACTTTTTTTTTTTTTTGAGCGTAGAAGTTTATGTGTGTATGTGTGAGAGGCAGGGAAAGAGGGAAAGGGCGGGGGGGGGGGGGAGGAGGGAGAGAGAATTTTAGGTTCCATGCCCAGTGTGGAGCCTGATGCAGAGCTCGAACTCCCTACTCTGAGACCATGACCTGCACCGAAATCAAGAGTGGGAGGCTTAACCGTCTGAGCCACCCGGGCACCCTTGTAACCTCTCTCTTAAGTATTAAAAAATAATAGGGAATACGTCCCCTAATGTTTAGGTGTGGGGCAGCTTGTGAATTATTATATGTATCAGAATCAGAACTAGGGAACTTTATAACAGTTGGAAAGTTGATTGAATAAAATACAAATCAACATGCAAGAAAGTGACTGCCCATATTCTCCTTATATTCTTGGCTGTTCCAGCAGTTAGAAAATTAAGACAAAGATTAACTTAGAGACTTCTAATATTCATAACTTCTTCTGTCTTTTAGATTCTTAGGCCAGATGAGGCCCATATATTAAGTGTTTAACATTATGTCTGGTGATTAAGCCAAAAATTGCTCTGGAGTAAAAGTGTTCACTGAACTTTATGGAGGCACTTCCAATAGCTGGCTATATTTTAAGGATATAATCTATGGGTACAAATTCAGGAAAAGAAATGCTATTTGGTTCAATATTTTTAAATAACTTTTTTTACTACTTAAAGGAAGAGTCTCTAAGTATAGAAGTTTTAATTACATTATGGACCTATTTCTAGTCAGAAAAAGTATTTCCCACTAGTTCTTTGTGTAGAAGAGAGTAAAAATAAGCCTTTTTTTTTGAGAAAATAGAAGCCATGATCTTACAAAGCAATTAATGTAATAATTGCAAAACATTTTTTAAAACTTGCACTTTAAGGACTTGCAATATACTAAAATTCTACAAATCTTTTTAAAACTGCTACCTAGATTGTTGATGGTAAAACAAGCAAGGTTGAACAAATATAATAAATTAGAAAGCAAATTGAATGCATACTACCTTTCAGGAAATTGAAGGTGAATTTGGAAATTCCAGATGAACCTTTTTTTTTTTTATTAAGTGTGCTATTCCAAAAGGAGGTAAAAGTTATTTCCTCAGTTATGCATCTGAGAAGCATGTACTAACATAATAACAAGGGCTGCTTGTTTTCTGATAGGTATGTTTACGATAATGATGCCAAACTATGCTATTTAGAGAAAAAGAAAAAAAAAAAGTTTTGAACTGCTGTGAAGCAAGTGTGCAGCAGATGGCGTCGTTACTTCTCTTTCAGTTTTGCTTTGATATTTACTCTGTGCCGTTCTTCCTCCTAGTGGAAGATCTGGAAAGAAACGACGGCTCTACGGAAAGGCCCTATTACATGAGCCAGTCTCTGCTGAAGATTCTGAAGGAGCCAACTATGCGAGCGAAGAAGCAGTAAGAAGTGCAAACTGGGGTGGTCCTGATGGTGCGTTACCTCATCTTCATCTGTGTCTGCACAACGCCTGGTTCATAAGTGCTTTGTGTTCGGAACACTGTATTCACCTTGTTGGCTTTTATTTGCATGTTTAATACCAAAGCTTATACTGTAACACGTGAAGCCATCGGAAGTCGCAAGGGAGTTGTTATAACATGGTACAGTTTTATACTAAGGTCTTCTGTTGTGTGATTCAGTCCTAAATAGACTGGCTTGGATGTTTTGAGAACACTAGTGAATATATTCATAGTTTAAATCAATAGCTCCTAATCTATTTTTTAAATTACAGCTAAAAGACTTCTGCAGGGAAAATTGGTCCACAAAAAAACAAAACAAAACAAAAGACAATTTTAAAGTTTCCCCCACTCCTGTTTGACAGTAAATTGGTAAAAGGACTGCCTGCTCCAGACTTTGCTCTCTTTAAGTATAGAATGTTTCCTATTAAACAAATTGCCAATCATCCAGCCTTTACTACTTCGTCCTCTCTGACAAAGTGCCTTACTGGCTGTTTAATATTACCCAGCTTTTGTGGGCAAGTTTACAAACATTGTTTAAAAAAAAAAAAACTGCAATGTTTAGTGATTGAAACAAGTCGTCTTGCATTTGTTTTCCTCTTAGCTCACTGGTTGGAAACCACTTGTCATTTCAGTATGTTTGATATCCTCACTATATAAAGTACGTTTTGCAGCATAAACAATTTCCCTTGCGCCTAGTGGACATTCATGAATGTGTACTACACGCAAGAAAAAAAAAGTGAAAGGATGCTTGTTAGTTTTTGTTTTTGTTTTTTTACTAAAAGTGAGTTTAAAAATCTAATCTTTTCTATAGTAGATCTTTGAAAATAGGTATAAGACTACATTTCTCAGTGTTTTACACAGTTTGGAAAGGGACACTTTGAGAAATTACAAAGGGAAACTTTACCCCTGGAAAGGGTGCTCCTAGGTGTCATGTACTGAATCGCTAAATGATTGTTTATTATCATCAAGATGTGTTCTATGTATGTTATTTCATTTTCTAACTTTTGATATGAAATAATCAGCTTATTTATAATGTTGACTTTTATTGTGCTAATATAAACAGGAACATAATTTCTAATTCAATTTTAAGTAATTTTACTAGTACTACTAACTTTAAAGAAAATGAATTCAGTTTGTTACTCAGTATTAAAGTATTCACCCCAAGGGAATGTCAGTCAGATATGATAATTTGTGAAAGCTTTGAGAATCAACAGTAAGTTACTATTAGCTTATCTATGATCACATTTGTTTAAATGTGACTTTAGAGATTCTTTTATGCCAAAAACAAACTCACATGAGCACATGACAGTCTGAGCTCTATAATCAGTGTGCTTCTGCTGTGCAGAAATATTAGGAACATATTGTCTAAATATCTTTGATAACTAAAATGTTTAATATTTAATGAAATTTGTTGTTACTCATCATTTTAAATCTGTTTTTTTCTTCTAATAAAGATTTAGATTAAAAAAAAACTGTCTTTTTATTTCTTCATCCTAGGAAAGGAGAAAAGCTTTAGTTTTTAAAACCTACCATATGGTAACAGAATCTTTATCAACTAAGGTTCTTTTCAAAATATCTATATTTATCTTTTAAAAATTTTCCATTTTTCTTTACCTGTTCATTGTCAAATAGCTGAAACTGATGATTTATATAAAGTGTACAAATCAAAACTTAGTGGATAAGAGATGGATTTTTTTTTTTAAACCTGAACAGTGGCCTAAGTTAGTTTTTAATTTGTCAAAGTTTTTCTCAGTCCATCATTTGGTTTTGCCAACATCATAAGAAGCAAATCTCATTATTTTAAAGGCAGGGATGAATGTAGAGAATCTAAAACATGTGAACACTAACAATAGTTTTCCAAGGCAAGATTAAGTGTACCTATCACTGGTTTACCTTAAGCTAAAAGTTTTCTTACATCCAGCTCTCCATTAACAAATGTGTAAGAATCTATTTTTTAATTGAATTGTGCTAAATCTTTTTCTTTAAAATTCAATGGGTTTCATTAAATGAAAATAAAATTCTTGCAGTTTTCAGTGTTTTTAAAATGTTGCAAATCTAATTAGACGTAATAAAATAGATTTTTATATTTAAAAAATATAGTTTGCTTTCTAGAAGAAATCTAAATTCTGCTTTAGATCTTAGCTCTTAGGTGATAAAACACTAATAATATTTCTAAAGTGTTTAAGGTTGGACTGTAATTAAATTTTTCTTTGTTGCCTATTAAGTTTAAACAGTTTCTGAATTCATATACTAAAATCATACTGTTAAAGGTTCTGGGGTATCACCAGGCATAATGCAGTTATTATTTAAACTAATATTGGAAAACAAGCCCTCTGCAGTAATTCCGTATTTTTCTTTTACTATATAGCTTAACAGCACTCATTCCAATATGCTCTTTCACTTTTACAAGTGGTGCCTCAGGAAATTGCTCTTAAACTCTAACCAGGCACAATAATTATCTCCAGTATTATCTGGTTCTGGACTGGGGAACATGCTTTATAAATCAGTCTTTGTTGGCATAAGATGGGACCAAATTGAACTAAAATTATTATTGCAGGCCATGGTATATGAAATGGTGTCTTGACATTTTTTCCAGTTTCTTGCAAATATTATCCTTAAATGTTTGCAAATGTTTGTTTTTAAAATATAGCTGTATGATTGTAAGAAGAGAATTCAATAAATCATAGATGAAAAGAAATAGCTTACTGATACAGCAAGAATAATTTACTTTTCCAAAGTAACTTTCCATATATCATGTTTTTTTCTACTAGAACTAACATGGATATTGAAGACTTCTCTCAGGACCTGAGTTACTGCTGGCCCTTAGTGAGTCAATCATCACCCAGAAAACAAAACAAATGTGATTGATTCATTCATGAAAATTGAGTACCACATTATACAAGGCTTGGACCCTCTTAAATTTATCAGGTCAAATTAACTAGCTTCTCTACAACTTTCCAGATTCTTAGGATAAAAGGTAGCTAAACAGCACAGAATCTGGCAATATCTTCTCTAATGTTTTCTGTGCTGGGAAGAATGGGGACTGTTACATGACACATTTGAAAGCAATCGATTCAGGAGTTCTAGGGAAGATGACAGAGTAGGAGGATCCTATACTCACCTCCTCCAAGGGATACAACCTAATAACAGCTACGTCAGTGTAAATAATCCAGAAAAGAACCCAAAGTCTGGCATAACAGACTGTCCACAACTAAATGTAGAGAAAAGGCCACATGGAAGAGGGTAGGAAGGGTAGAGATGCTGTTGGGACCTAAATAGACCCACAAAACTATCTTCAGTGGGAGGAGTGCCCTGTGTGTGGAGGGGGGTAGGAGTAGACCTTCACAGCAGACACACCAGGCATGGGCAACCTGCACAAGGAAGAGGAATCCCTACAACGTTTGGCTTTGAAAACCAGATGGGCAGATTTTGTGAATTCTAACAGTCAGTGGAGCTTAAAACCTGAAACTAAAAAATCAGCAGCTTCACCTCTGAGAGAGCTGGGCTAGCAATAGGAATCTGAATCCCTAACCTTAAAGAGACAGTGAACAAATAGTCCCACAGGAATACACCACAGATGCTGTAGTTTGAAAAATACCTGGGGGTGGGAGGCACCTGGGTGGCTCAGTCGGTTAAGCATCTGCCTTCAGCTCAGGTCATGATCTCAGGGTCCTGGGATCAAGTCCAGCATCCAGCTCCCTGCTCAGAGGGGAGCCTGCTTCTCTCTCTCCCTCAGCCTGCTGTTCCCTCTGCATGTGCATGTTCTCTCACTGTCAAATAAAATCTTTCTTTAAAAAAAGTGCCTAGAGTATACGGGAGAGAGATTTGTTTACTAATCTCAGAGCATGCGCTGGATGGGGCAGGGATCTTTGAGAGATTTCAGGAAGAAAATTGCTGGAGGGTGCCATTTCCCTTCTCTGTTTCCCAGTCTAGTTACACAGACACCTTCAGGAATAAGCACAGTGTCAACACTCTCTACCCAGCTTGGTAACAGTGTACACCACCACAGCGCACTTCTGCAGATTCACCCCCTCCAACTCAGCAGTTTGGCCTGGCCACTGTAATCCCCCTCCCATAGCAAACTTATGACACAATATCCAAACCCTGCCCACAACGGGGAAAGGAAGCTGCTGTAAGCAACTAAAGGCAAATGTAGCTCAGCCATAACAGTAGGATGTATACAACACATGAGACACTTCCGAAGCACCAGGTTCTGGGGAATGGGCAACACTGCACTGCAGGTCACTACTTTCAAGAACAGGCGACATACCTGACTTTCCTAATGTGAAAACAGACACAGATAGCTAAACAAAATGAGGAGACAAAAGAATATGTCTCAAATAAAAGAACAGGACAAAGTTATAGCAAGAGATCTAAACAAAATGGAGGTAAGTAATATGACTGCTAGATAATTTAAAGTAATGGTTGTAAAGATACTTTCTGGACTTAAGAGTGCAGGACACCTAAGTGAGACCCTTAAAGAGAAAACTTAAAAATGAATGAATCAGAGATGAAGACTCAATAACTGAAATTAACAATATAATAAATGGAATATGTAGTAGAATAAAGGGGAAGAATGGATCAGTGACCTAGAGGACTAAGTAATGGAATACAATGAAGCTGAAAAAGAGAAAAAAATAACAATAGAAAATGAAAATAGACTTAGGGACCTCAGAGATACTATCAGGTCTAAAAACATTCACATTATACAAATCCCAAAATGAGAAAAAAGAGACAAGGGGGAAGAAAATGTATTTCAAGAAAAAACAGCTGAAATCCTCCCTATTCTGGTGAAGAAAACAGAAACCAGATCCAAAAGGCACAGAGAGCACCCAACAAAATCAACCCAAGGAGATCCACACCAACACACAGTAATTAAAATGGCAAAAAGTTGTGGAAAAGAATCTTAAAGGCAGTAAGAGAAAATAGTTATATACAAGGGAAACCTCATAAAGCAATCAGCTGATCTTTCAGCAGAAACTACAGACCAGAAGAGAGAGCCATGATATATTCAAAGTGCTGAAAGGGAAGAATCTGTAGCCAAGAATACACTATGCAATGAGGCTCTCATTCAGGATAGAAGGAGAGAGAAAGAGTTTCCCAAACATAATTAAAAGAATTCATGACCACTAAATAAACCCTATAAGAAATGTTAAGGGATTCTACAAGTGGAAAACAAAAGCCAGAAGTAAAAGTACGAAAAATATGAAGCACAAAAGCAAAAAAAAAATAAAGTATATTAAAAATCAGTCAAGAGAAACACAAAAGAATGTAAAATATAACACCAAATACCTGAACTCTGGAGGAGAGAAGAGAAAAAAAAATGAGTTCAAAATTAAATGACCATCAGCTTACTGTCATATACGGAAGTTGTTATACATGAAATTAATGATAACAAATTAAAAATAGTAATAGATATGCAAAAAGTAAACTAATGAATTCAAGTATTTTGCTAAAGTATTTGCTCCCAACTAATCATGGGAGAAGACAGCAAGAGAAGAAAGAAACAGAGAGGAACTACCAAACAACCATAAAACAAGTAACAAAAAGACAATAAATACACACATATCAATAATCACTGTGAATGTAAATGGACTAAATACTCCAATCAAAAGATGTAGGGTGACAAAATGGGTAAAAAAGCTAAATCCTTTTGTATGCTGTCTACAAGAGACTCATTTCAGACCAAAAGACACTTGTAGATTGAAAGTGAAGGAATGGAGAAATATTTATCCTAAAAATGGAAGTGAAGAGAAAGCTGGGTTACCGATGCTTATATTGGACAAAATAGACTTTAAGACAAAGATGGTAACAAGGAACAAAGAAGGACACTACATAATCATAAAGGATACAATCCAACAAGAAGATATAACAATTATAAACTTTTATGCACCCAACATGGGAACACCCAAATACCTAAAGCAGCTTATAACAAACATAAATTGGGATCCCTGGATGGCTCAGTGGTTTAGTGCCTGCCTTCGGCCCAGGGCATGGTCCTGGGGCCCCCGAATCGAGTCCCACATCGGGCTCTCTGCATGGGGCCTGTTTCTCCCTCTGCCTGTGTCTCTGCCTCTCGTGCGCGTTCTCTCTCTGTCTCTCATGAATAAATAAATAAAATCTTTTAAAAAACCATAAATGAAGTAATTGATAGTAATACAGTAATATGAAGA
The DNA here is from genome assembly GCF_018345385.1 of Vulpes lagopus. Classification (NCBI taxonomy): domain Eukaryota; kingdom Metazoa; phylum Chordata; class Mammalia; order Carnivora; family Canidae; genus Vulpes; species Vulpes lagopus. The sequence goes on from NC_054826.1 coordinate 160,251,565, forward strand.
AGGGACTTTAGCACCCCATTTACATCAATCAATAGATCATCCAAACAAAATCAACAAGAAAACTCTAGCTTTGAGTGACACATTGGACCAGATGGACCTAACAGATATATTCAGAACACTGTATCCTAAAACAGTAGAATGCCCATTCTTCTCAAGCGCATGAGGAATATTCTCCAAAGAGATCACATGTTAGGCCATAAAGCAAGTCTCAACAAATTAAAAAAGATAAAAGTCATACCATGCATCTTTTAAATTCAATTAGACAATATATAGTAAGTACATCATTAGTTTCAGATGTAGTTTTCAATAATTCATCAGTTGTGTATAATACCAAGCGCTCATCACATCACCCAGTTACCCCATTCCCCAAATAAACTTCCCTTCAGCAACACTTAGTTTCCCAGAGTTAAGAGTCTCTCATGGTTTGTCTTCCTCTCTGATTTTTCCCCATTCAGTTTCCCCTCCTCCTCTTATGGGCCCTTGCTCTATTTCTTATATTCCACATATGACTGAAACCATATGGTAATTGTCTTTCTCCAATTGACTTATTTTCACTTAGCATAATATCCTTCAGTTCCATCCACACTGATGCAAATGACAAGTATTCAACCCTTCTGATAGCTGAGTAATATCCTGTTGTGTGTGTATATGCACACATCTTTTGTATCTATCTGCCAAAGCACATCTCAGTTCCTTCCACAGCTTGGGTATTGTGGACATTGCTGCTATGAACATTGGGGTGCAGGTGCCCTTTTGTGTCACTACATCTGTATCTTTGGGGTAAATGACTACTAATGCAATTTCTGGGTACTATGCATCTTTTCTGACCACAATACTATGAAACTAGAAATCAACCACAAGAAAAAACCTAGGAAGCACACAAATACAGGGAGATTAAATAACATGCTATTAAACATTGAATGGGTCAACCAAAAAATCAAAGAGGAAGTAAAAAAATATATGGAGACAAGTGGAAATGAAGATACAACAGACCTGGGGCACCTGGGTGGCTTGATCAGTTGTGTACAATGCTTGGTTTCTGCTCAGATCCTGATTTCATAGGTTGTGAGATCAAGCCCTGCATCAGGCTTGTGCTTAGCAGGAGTCTGCTTCGATATTCTCTGCCTCTGCCCCTCATGTTCATCCCACTCCTGTTCTCTTTCTTTCTCTCAAATAAATAATAAAATCGTTAAAAGGAAAACACAACAGTCCCAAATGTTTGGGATGCAGCAAGGGCCATTCTAGGAAGGAAGTTTATAGCATTACAGATCTACTTCAAAAAGCAAGAAAAATCCCAAATAAATAACTTAATCTTACACATAGAGGAATTATAAAAAGAAGAACAAAGTCCAAAACCAGTAGAAGGAAGAGAAAAATAAAAATGGAAGCTGAAGCAAACAAAATAGAAACTAAAAAACAAGGTGCCTGGGTGACTCAGTTGGTTGACATCTGCCCTCGGCTCAGGTCATGATCCCAGGGTCCTGGAATTGAGCCTCACATCAAGCTCCCTTCTCCACAGGGAGCTGGCTCAGTCCCTCTCCTTCTCCCCCAACTCATGCTGTCTCTCACTCTCTCTAATATAAATAACATTTTAAAAAACTAAAAAAAAAAAAAAACCAATAAAATAGGCCAATGAATCGAGGAGCTGCTGCTTTGAAAATATCGACAAAATCAGTAAGGTTTTAGCCAGAAAAAAAAAAGAGGACTCAAATAAATAAAATCATAACTGAAAGGAGAGAAATAACAACTGATACCACAGAAGTAAGAAGAGATTGTAAGATAGTATTATGAAAACATATATGCCAACAAATTGGTAACCTAGAAGAAATGGATCAAGTCCTAGAAATATATAAACTCCCAAAACTGAATCAGGTATAAACAAAGTGTGCACAAATCAATTACCAACAATGAAATTACATCAGTAATTACAAAACTACCAGCAAATAGAAGTCCAGAACCAGAAAGCTTCACAGGTGAATTCTATAAAACATGTAAGGAAGAGTTAATACCTATTCTTTACAAACTATTCCAAAAAAATAGAAGAAGGCTTTCATTCTAAAGCCAAGATTACCCTGATACCAAAATCAGATGAAGACACTACAAAAAGAGAGAAAATACAAGTCAATATCTCTGATGAACATAGATATTAGCAAACTGAATCCAACTATATATTAAAACAATCATCCACCATGACCAAGTGGGATTTATGGATGCAATGATGATTCAATATTGACAAGCCAATGTGATACATCATAAAAATAAAAGGACAAAAACCATATAATCATTTCAATAGTGCAGAAAAAGCACTTGACAAAGTGCAAAATCTATTCATGATAAAAAAAAACCCTCAAAAAGTGGGATTGGAGTAAATACATCTTAACATAATAAAGGCCATATATGAAAAACCCATAGTTAACATCCTACTCAATGTTGAAAAACCGAGAGTATTTCCCCTAAGGTCAAGAACAAGACATAGATGTCTACTCTCACCACTATTATTTAACATAGTATTGAAAGTCCTATCCACAACAACCAGATAATAAGAAGAAATAAAAGACATCCAAACTGGTACACTATTTGCACACAACACGATAGTATGTACAGAAAGCCCTAAAAACCCCACCCAAAAACTCTAGAACTGATAAATGAATTCAGCAAGGTTTCAGGATAAAAAAAAAGGCAAAGATACCTGTGGTATTTTTATATACTAATAATGAAACAACAGAAAGAGAAATTAAGAAAGCAATCCCATTTACAATTGCACCAACAATGATAAAATACTTAGGGATAAACTCAGCCAAGGAGGTGAAAGACCTGTACTCTGAAAACTATAAAACAATGATTAAAGATATTGAAGAAGAAACAAACAAGTAAAAAGATGTTACATGTTCATCGATTAGAAGAACAAATGTTAAAATGTCCATACTACTACCGAAAGCAACCTATAGATTTAATGCAATCTCTGTCAAAATACCAACAACTTTTTCCACAGAAGTAGAACAAACAATGATAAAATATGTGTGGAACCACAAGACTCCAAATAGCCAAAAAAATCTTGAAAAAGAAAAACAAAGCTGGAAGCATCACAATTCCAGAATTCAAGACATACTACAAAGGTATAGTAATCAAAACAGTATGATACTGGTATAAAAATAGACCCACAGATCAATGGAATAGAATAAAAAGCCCAGAAATAAACCCACAATTATATAGTCAATGAATATTTGAGAAAAATAATATTCAATGGGAAAAAGTCTCTTCAACAAATGGTATTGGAAAACCTGGACAGCTGCATGCGGAAGAATGAAACTGGACCACTGGCTTACACCATCCACAAAATATACTCAAAATGGATTAAAGATTAAATGTAGACCTAAAACCATTAAAATGCTAGAAGAGAGCATAGGCTGTAATATCTCTAACATTGGCCATGGCAACATTTCTCTAGACACGTCTCCTGAGTCAAGGGAAACAAAAGCAGAAATAAACTATTGGGACGTCAAGATAAAAAGTTTCTGCACATCAAAGGAAACAATCAGCAAAACTAAGACAACCTTCTGAATGGGAGAAGATATTTGCAAATGACATATCCAATGGTGGGTTAGTATCCAAAATATATAAAGAACTTACACAACTCAAATGATCCAATTTGAAAGTAGAAAGAGGATACGAACAGACATTTCTCTAAAGAAAACATACAGAGGGCCTACAGATACATGAAAAGATGCTCAACACCCTCATCATCAGGAAAATGTAAATCAAAACCACAGTGAGATGCCCTCAGGTGTGAGAATGGCTTAAATCAAAAATTCAAGAAACAAGTATTGATGAGGATGTGGAGAAACAGGAACCATCACGCACTGTTGGTGGGAAAGAAAACTGGTACAGCCACTGTGGAAAACAGTATGGAGGTTCCTCAAAAAATTTTTAAAGTAGAATTACCATGTGACCCAGTAATTCTACTATTAGGTGTTTATCCAAAGAATATAAAAACACTAATTTGAAAAGATATATGCATCCCTATTTTGTTGCATTATTTACAATAGCCAAATTATGGAAGCAGCCCAAGTGTCAATCAATAGAATGAATGGGTAAAGAAGTGGGATATATATATATATTTCATTTAGCAATATACTCCCTACATCCATCATACCATTGCAAATGGCAAGATTTAGTTCTTTTTATGGCGTAGTAATATTCTACACACAATATACTGCTAAGTGAAATAAGTCAGAGAAAGACAAATAACTATATGCTTTCACTCATATATGTGAAATTTAAGGGGAAAAAAAAGCAAAGGAAAAAGAGACAAACCAAATATCAGGCTCTAAACAATAAAAACTAATGATTACCAGAGAGGACGTAAGTGGGGGACTGGATGAAATAGGTAAAGAGGATTAAGAGTCCACTCATCCTGTTGAGCACTGAGTCATGTAGAGAGTTATTGAATCACTACATTGGATACCTGAAACTATTATCATACTGTATGTTAACTATACATAATTAAAAACTTTGTTAAAGCAATCAATTCAACTTTACTATTTGAAGTTACTAACTTTTTTTTTAAAAATGCCTTATTTCTTTTTTTCCAGTCCTTTATATCAACTATATGATTTGGAGTAATTTAAGCAAGTGGAGAAAACAATCTTGAGAATGAAGTAAAATGCCCTTCGATTGAAGGCTTGCAAATATGGGCATGTTAATATTCTGGCCCTTTGCCATTAAAAAGCAGTGTGTTTTGGGGTGCCTGGGTGGTTCAGTCAGTTAAGGATCTGCATTTGGCTCAGGTCTTGATCCCGGGGTCCTGGGATCGAGCCCCATGCCAGGTTCCCTGCTTACTAGGGAGTCTGATTCTCCCCCTCCCTCTCTCCCTCCCTGCTGCTTGTGCTTGCTCTAGATCTCTCTCTCTCTCTCTCTCTCTCAAGTAAATAGCATCTTTTAAAAAATTAAATTAAATTAAATTAAAATAAAATAAAAAGCACTGTTTTAAAAGGGTCAGGAGAAGCTTACCAAGAGAAGATGATCCATTTTGCATGTAAATTCAAGGGAGCCCAGACTTGATTTATTGTAAGATTAACCTTGAAATCTCTATATTTTTCCATCCAGATGAATGTGTGCTTCTGCAGTAGTGTAGTGTAGTGTACAGAGAAGAAAATGAAGGCAAGATGTTGGGAAAAACATTAGTATCCAAGGAGAGAACAGAAATAAGCTAAGGATAAATTTTAAAAGTCTCTAATAGGATCCAAGAAGGCAACATTACAGAACGTGGGGTGCCTCCTGAATGTGATTCATAAATCTGTTGAAAAAGAAACTCAATAGCAAATTAGAAACCAATAATAAAATATTTTCCATCTACTTATAAACAACACTGAAGCATTGTGATAAAGCCGATCACATAGATGTAGTTAGCCCAAGCAAACAAAGAAAAAAGAAGGATGTCCCAACATGATTTATGGTTAAGGGATTAGAAAACATCTGCCTCTTTTTCTCAGTGCTCCCGTATGTTAGCCAAAGTTTTGCTGTTATGATAAGCTGGTGTATTTTCCTCTTCACTCTAACTCACTCTCTCTCTCTCTCATTTCCCCTTGCCTATAAGATATAAGGTCTTTGAAAAGAAATGGGCTTGGGAGAGGAAAAAGAAGAATAACAGTGAAGACTTCCACTAAACGCCTGGGTTGTGCTATAAAGTATCAGGTTCATGGGATGAGTTCTGAGCACCAGGGCACTGGGAATGGCAAATGACAGAGACCAGGAGTAGAGCACAGTGGTTATTAATATGACCTTTAGAACCAGGTATCGGACAAGCTTTGATTCCCAGTTACCCGCGCATGACCACAGACAGGTCTTTAACTGTGCAGAAGCTTCCTTAGCATCATGTGGCATCATGTGCCTCGTGCCTGTGACTGAGAGGGCCTGGTACACAGAATCACTCTGCCTAGTGATGTTTTCTTGATAGAGGACTGTCCATGCCCTTGGTGATTTGACTTTCCCAGTCCCCCACCCCCACCCCATCCAGCAGGCAGCCTACTTGGGCCTCTCTGAGAAGCTAGTGAAGGGCATCATAGCAGTGGGGGCTCTTCCCATCGCCAACCCCACAGCCAGGCCAGAGTAAATGTCCTTAGTATATGGGTGGTTCTCGATCCTTCCCTGGAGCTTCATTCCAAATCCCACATGAGATGTCCTTAACAAAGTTTGAATTCTTGGCTGCTAATGACAGCCTCTTTTGGAGTAGCCAAGGGAAATTTCACTGAGATTTCAGCTCTTCTGACTCATACTTCCTCACTATCACCTTCCTCTTTTATTCCAAATTCCAGCATTAAGCCAGGTTTTGGAAGTTGGCAAATTGGATGGCATTTCTACCATCTCTTAACCTTTACTTGTTCTCTAGCTAATGCTGAAAACCGAATAAGATTTCAGTTTAATGTTGCACAACTGAGCATTGTAGCCTTCAAAACTGGGGCCATGGATCTGCACTTCATATGTTTGCGTGGTGGCTTTTCTCCATGACGCTGCTCCTTGAGTATCAGTAGATCTGTGAAGAGGCAAAAAGCCCTCAATAAACTGCAAATTTTAGGCCTTTCTTGGGCACTGTTTCAGGTTTCTGTGAGGGCTCCTGTTCTCCTGAGGTAGAACAATATGGCCCCCAAATCTTAAATAAAATCAGCTGAAAAGAAACCATGCTTAAAAGCAAATACTCCTTTTCTTTTGGCAGGCCCTAATTAGATTTTGGTGGCCATTAAAGAAAGAAAGAAAGAAAGAAAGAAAGAAAGAAAGAAAGAAAGAAAGAGAGAGAGAGAGAGAGGGAGAGGGAGAGGGAGAGGGAGAGAGGGAGGGAGGAAAGAAGAAAGAAAGAAAGAAAGAAAGAAAGAAAGAAAGAAAGAAAGAAAGAAAGGAAGGAAGGAAGGAAAGTGGCTAGAAATCATCTCATGCCATGTCATTTAAATAATTACAATTATTTACACTCACCATGTAAACTGACGAATAGGCAAATCATTTTGCCATCTATAACATGGAACCTTAAATACCAGGATGTTTTGGGGACATAACATCAAGAGAAATCAAACTACTAAAAGATTTTGGAAATTAGACTTTTTTTATGTGGTTTGCTAAAGTATCAGGGTATTTTTGGACTGCTGATTTAGCATTTATACGATAGAAACAGGTAGAGGATATCTGTGCACAAAATATTTCCTAGCTCATTCAAAAAGTGGATGTTAAGGGAACAAAAATTATGGTACAAAATATACCAAAGGTTAAGAATGTTCCTACAGTTTCCTAATTTACAATTCTAAAATTAAATTATTTCTTGAATTTTTAAATTTGACTTTTTTTTTTTTTTTGAAAACAAAGTTTTTTTATTTTTGCTGCTGTTTGGAACTTCTTTCCAAAATAATTTTGGTTCGCTCCTGACACCATCTGTTGTCTTTGTTGTTGTTTTGCACGTGTTTGTTTTGGGCATATGAACTAATCCCGAGCTGGTTTTATCGAGTGTGGGCCGTTATGAAATAGTTACTCTCAGATGGTACTTAATGGAACTTAAAAGCCGAAAATAAACCACAAATAGGAAGGCCCCTTGATGGGCCTTGATTGCCTGAGAGCACTATGCCTGCACGTGTGCAAGATGTGCAAGTGTGCATCGGGAGGGTGCTAGGGCGTGTGTGCCTGGCATACAGTAGAGCATACGAGTACATCTCACCTCTCAGAGAGAGATACTGAAACAATCTAAAAAGCTTAGCCAGATACCAAAATCAGCTTAAGATTAAGACCAGAAATAAGAGCTGATCTAAAATGTTTCCTATTATGTTCTGTTATCTATCCCCAAACCACTGAAAACCCTCATTAGGTCTGTAACCTGGGGATTTTGGAGGGAAGAACAGTACTGACACATTCTTCAAAGGGAAGATTCACAACTACGGCAGCGCCAGCTATTTGGCTGTCATTTGTTCTCCAGCCAGCTTTTAGCTGAATTCACATTAAAGTGTGCCATGTGTATTTCATTCAAGCTCCAGAGAATTGGAATTCCTGCCAGTACCACCCAGTAAGCCCCCGAAGAGGCAGCTGCTTGATCCAGGATATGTTTACATCCGTGCAGAACTGCTCCAAGAATTTTTCCCACCTGGCACTGACCGCTCGGATATCAAGCCCCCACGAGGTGTCCCAGTCCTGGAAGACCCGGAGTCCCGGCAGCGGTGCTCACAGGACCCAGAGGCAAATGGCCTAGGAACAGATCCCGCTACGAGACCTTTTGTCACCCTTGAAAAAAAAATTCAACTTGATAGTCGACAAACTTTCTGGATTGGAGTAATGCAGAAGACTTGACAGTACATTAGGTTGTCCCTGCCTGGGCTTTCCCTAGAGCAGTCATTGCAAGCACTGATTTACAGATTAGAAGCTCAGTGAGGACACAGACTGCATCTGTCTTGTTCTCTCTCCTGGTCCTGTCATTGCAGCTGCTCACTAAATGCTTCTTTAATAAGTGAATGAGGTAGGAGAAGACTTCTTGGAGAAGGTAGGACTCGTCTGTGAAAGGATATGGAGGGTAGGTATAAGACACTGAAGAAAGATGTTACAGGTAAAAAGAAAACGGGAATTCCAAAAGGAAGGCAAAGAGAGGGAAATGAATTCCACGTTTTGAACACTGGGTTGAGCACTGGTGGGGCAGGCGTAGCAGACAATGTTGATGAACGACTCCAGGGGCTTGAAGGGTAGCATAACGAGTACGCCAGGCAAGGGAACCATGGAAGCTCCGGGAATAGATACCATCTCAGAGAGTGGATGAGAGCCAGGAGGCATGAGGGTTGGGGAAGCCTCTTGGCACGAAGTCCACAAACACTGAGCAATGACATTCAGTGACCAGGAAAGAGAGAGAGAGAGAGAAACCCAAAAGGTGGAATAAGGATATCCTTATCATTCAAGGATAACAACTGTTTCTTTTTTCTCCCTCTTGTGTCACCCACTGCCAGGGCCCCTTGTTGTTAGCCACCAGGTAAAGTCTTCCCTTGGGAAGGGGCTTGAGGACACGGGGCAACATCCGCACACTTGCTCTTAGACAAGTTACTTTACCTCTCTGAAACTCGGATTTCTCAGTAGAGTTGGAAGGACACCCAACTTTTGGAATTGGGATTGAACTGTTAAAATTAAATGTGATAAGTCCTCTAAGGCACCAACACACAGTACCTGACACATTACAGAGGAGATAGATGGTAGGTGGGTAGGTAGGTAGGTAGATATAGATACAGGTATAGGCACAGATATAAAAGAGATATAGATACAAATATCATTTTTCTTAGTCTCAGAAGACTTAAGTGTAAAGCCTTACTTGGCCACGAAGCTAATGTGCGATCATGCACCTCAGTTTCCTCACTGAGGAAACTCCGAGCGAAGAGGATGGTTTATCTCTATAGTACTTTCAAGCTCTAAATTCTCTAATTCTCAGGATATAAGGAGGATTGGTTGGGGATTACATATTTAAGCTTTTTAACAATCTGATTTCTCAGGAGAGGCAGAAGTTCCAAAATAACTAGTCCCCACTTAGCCTCATCAATAAGCTTTAAGAACAGCATGCATTCATTTGGGGAATATAAGAATTAGTGAAAGGGAATAAAGGGTAAGGAGAGAAGATGAGTGAAAGTATGAGTGAGGGTGACAAAACATGACAGACCCCTAACTCCGGGAAACGAACAAGGGGTAGTGGACAGGGAGGTGGGCGGGGGGTGGGGGTGACTGGGTGACGGGCACTGAGGGGGGCACTTGGCGGGATGAGCACTGGGTGTTATGCTATATGTTGGCAAATTGAACTCCAATAAAAAAAAATTAGAAAAAAAAAAGAAGAGCATGACAATACTTTCTGATCTTCCTCACATAGGTCATGGATAAGTCCATGAGATTAACTCTTTCTTAGGAGAGTGACCCATGAGTGAACAGAAGGGCTTAAGTCCGTGAGAAACTCTCTGCCTTCCCTTGAGACGGTAAAGATAAGTGTGTCGGGCTCAGACAGAGACGCTAAATCGAATGATGAAAGCACAGGTGGCGGCTATCAGTGCTGGAGAGGAGGCCATCAAAGCAGAGATGACATTACACCGAAAGCACATTTCTACAAATCCTCATGGATTTGTTAGTTTAGTAAGTATACTATGTCCAGAGTCGCAGGTTTGCAGAATGTGACAATTATGTCATGAAGCAGACGGACTGTTCCTCCCGCCCAGGACCCTGCCTCAGACAAGGGCCTAAGCAACTGCCTGGCGCCTACAGTCTTTCCCACCAGATCCCACGACTTGCACGGTGCTGGCCTCATTCCTTGGTCCTGCCCAGAGACAGCACTCGGAGATGCAGAATGAATGAATAAGAGGCGGGTGGTTATGTCCCAAAAGTCCTAGTCACCCTCAGTAATGGCCAACGGCGCGATGCAGTATGAAGCTATCTAAGCCTTTTTAAAATTTGTTTCATATTTTCAGCCTGTACGAGTTTAGATAATTAGTGACAGAGCACTTCCATTCATTTGTTTTAAACAGTCCTTTCCTGTTTTGAAGCATCTCCTCAAGAAGCCCTGGGTCTGATGGGAGAGGCGCAGCAGATGCCTAAATAGAAATTATAGAGAAGTAAAAAAAAAAATAAAAAAAAAAAAAGGAATTACAGAGAAGAATGTGAATCATCATAAAGAAAGTAAGCAAAGCACCATGAATATTTAAAGGAGGGGATGACGTTCAAGGAAACAAATGTTTTTTTTTTTTTTGGACCGAGTGGTATTTGTGTCAAGATTTTGAGTAACAGAAATAAAAGAAGGAGGATGACACTTTAAGGCAATCATAAAGCCTGAGCAAGGCGTGAGGGCAGAAAGCGAAAAACACATCCTGGAAGCACCCCGCCAGCCTACATGTAGGCTACTTAGATAAATTAGGTTAAATGCAGGCTGGGGATTGTAGGAGTTAAGGCAACAGCACAGGTTGAGGTCTTGTTGTGAAGAGATTTTATTTACTATTCAATTACGTAAGCCATAATATTTTAGCAGGAAGAACAGTATCAAAGTTTAAGAATGCTAACCTGAAAATTGGATTAAAAAAGAAAACATCTGGATTCTAGGGCTCTCACCAGAAGACTAAGTGCATTGCTGCCCAGAGCGTGGTAGGTAACCAGCAGCTTTGGCACCACCTGGAGCTTGTTAGAAATGTGGAGACTGGTCGTCCCGGACCTACAGAATCAGAATCTGTATTTGAACAGGATCCCCCAGTGATCGGCATGCTCAGTGAAATCTAAGAAGCACTGGTCAAAAGGAGGGCTGAGGAGAGCCTGAACACAAGCGGCTGCTCAAAAATGGCAGAGGAGACGGAGAAGAGATGTGGAGAGGCAACACAGGGCATCTAGGGCATCTAGGGCACTGCCCTGGGCCCAGGAGAATGGTGGGGTCATCCTCAGGAATCTCAGGAAGGAAAGGATGTGGAGCTCATGGGATGATGGGAATCTTGCCTTCACTTATACAGGTGGAGGACTCTGCAGGGAGTAGCTAGGTATAGATGGTCACAAGGTAGTTGGAGAAGCACACTAGATGGCAAAGTCCCTTCACAGCCAATAAAAAAATGTAAAAAACAAAAAATTACCTGAAATGTTGGAATCGAATAAGAAAATGTCAGAACTCAAAGGAAACACCTGGGTTATCTAGTCCAATTCTCTCTTGCAATGGATGGAATTGTAGGGGGATGCCCGGGTGGCTCAGCGGTTGAACTCCTGCCTTTGGCCCAGGGCGTGATCCTAGAGACCTGGGATCGAGTCCCGCGTCAGGCTCCCTGCATGGGCCTGCTTCTCTCTGCCTCTCTTTGTGTGTGTGTGTGTGTGTGCGTGTGTGTCTCATGAAGAAATAAAATCTTATTAAAAAAAAAAAAAAAGGAAGGAATTGTAGGCCCGGGAACGGGACGTGATTTTGACAAGTGACTCAGAAAAACACCTCAGCCAGATACTGGTCACTTGACTGCCAACCCAGGGCTTATTCCACTTCTAAAGATGGGAACTAGGAATGCGGAAACTGGCTTCAAGGCTAGAAATCCTGAAAGAATTAGTGGTCATTCCTGAGAATGGGAGAGAATTAGTGGAAGTCTTAGCAAATGCCTCAGCAATAAAACTTCAGGAATTTTGCAAACCAGCCACTTTGTACAGTTCACAGACCTTGATCAGGTTTTAGGGTTATTTCAGAACATAGTATAGGCATACCAAGACCAGCCCTAATCTGGAATGTTTATTTTATGATAATCATGCTAACTAGCATTTATACAGCACTTGCTATATACCTGGGACCGTTCTAGGAGCCATACGGACATATATATATAAACTCAATACAATAACTACATGCAATAGGCACTGACATTCTCTCCCATTTTATAGATAGAGAATTTGAGGCACAAACACATTAAATAACCTGTCCCTGGTCACACAACCAGTGGGTGGTGCAGCTAGGATTCAAGCATGCCATAGCTTAGGCCGTGATCCTATGTTTTTCCTCTTTTCCATGTGAAACTGTAAAACTTTCGGCAAGCATCAGTTCTAACCCCATAGACCGTTGAGCCAACAGAAGTGTTGGGGTCACGCATTAGCCTATATCCTCTTTGGTTAATCCCTCTGCAGTGCTGATCTAACGCTGGCTTCTATCCAGTGATGTTAATCCACTTCCAGATCCTTTTTAACGCCTTTCAGTCCCATTATCTTTAGGTCATTTCTGGTGACCACCTTCATGTGTTTGCCTCTCAATGTGTTTCAGTAACAAGAGACAAGAAAAGACACTACTACGGTTTTCCAAGGACAAAGCCTTCTTAATGGGGTTTTCCCCTCTTCGACTTTGGAGTGGAGATATCTGTCCAGTGGAGTAGAGTTTCCTTAGACGGAGATCAGCGGCGCTGGCTGTGGTTGGCTCTCCCTTTCGATCCCGAGGAAGTTTCTTCCAACGTGCCACCTGCGCCTCCTTTGCAGCATTGTTTGGTAACCGTGCTCCGACTGTGTTTGCCTTGGAAGATGCTGGCACAGCTTCCCTGAAATAAATCCTCCCAGCTGGAGAGAGAGCCTGGGCTAAGGGCGGGGTGCAGAAGCAGAGGCTGTCTTATGGGGACCTTCATTAATGGCCTTGTGGGTTGCCTTGATTTTCCACACGTCTGACCAAGTCAATTTCCTGTCTTGGATCTCTTTCCTTCTTGTCAAATCCCAAGTTTTCTGCTCTTCATTCTTGGCTTGGCCGTGTGGGTGATTGATTTTAATTATTCTGCTTGAAATGTACCAAGTGTTTGCCTTCTGGAAAAGAGTCCAGAGCACTGTCAGGAGAAGGACCCAAAGTTTCGTTTTCTCCAAATTATAAATCAAAGTGTTATTTTATTCCCTTTCTTCTTATCGTTTTTTTTTTTTCAAAAATTAAAAAAAAATAAATTTGAATACAATAAAGTTGGCCTTTTAAATTTATGATTCTGTGGATTTGAACAAATGTAGACAGTCATGTAACCACCAGCATAATCGATTCTTTTTTCTCCAACTCTTAGAACAAAATATTAAACAAACATGCTAATACTCCATAACATAATAAAACTATTATTAGCACAAGCTTTGGTGGCTTTTCTTTCCCTAGAGATTGTTATTCAAGACAGTTAAACATTGCAATGTTTTGTTTCTCTTTAAGAGGAACTTCAGTTCCTGAATATGCAGATATGAATGAACAAGATTAACACTTTCATGGCCGAACATGATTGATTCTCCCATGTGTACCTTTAAATTTCTTGGACTAACTAGTATGAATGGTGTTTGGATGATTTAAAGAATCTTGATTTCATTACTTTGAGCAGTTACTTATTTAGGGCAAGATAGATAAATCTTATCTAGCTGAGCTATGATGTTTACATCTCATAATGTAAAAAACGACGTTGCAAAAACAAGATAAGAGACACAAATGTAGTCAAGCTTGACTCTCACTTTGGATCACAATTTCCAGATTTGGGGAAAAGTAATCATCACATGAGAATGTGGCTAAGGGGAACAATCTGTTTTTAGCTTTGTATTTGAAGCCAACAAATATAGAGGAAAAAAGAATTTGATTAATGGAGAATAATCTGTATAATTCTGAATGACAAAACAAAAGCTCAGAAAGTCAACTTTACTAGCTTTAACTTTTAAATTCTTGAGAAAAAATGTTTTTTTTCCTTAGATTTTCTTTATTGAAGAGTTTTTACATACTCCATCCGTTTCTCTTTCGCACCTCTCACTCTTCAAGACCCAGGTGACAGAAATATTTCTCTGAAAAGCATTTCTGATTCTTCAGGGTGGAATTAGCCATTCTCTCAGCTGTGTTCAGCTTAAACATCTCCTAGAGATAACCATCATGTGTGTCAAGCCTCTATTTATAAAGTTTGTTTTCTTCCTTGGCTGTGAACTCCGTGACTAAGGGGCCATGGCTAGTATCCATCCTTGTTTTGACAGAGTCCTAGCACAGAACCCACTTGTTAGTGAATAAAAATGAATGAATGAATATCATTGAAGAATTGACTAAATGGTCAATATTCATACTCATTCAAATTATTGTTAGTTAGGGACAGCAAGATGTTGGGAATACAATGATGAACAAAAAATTGTCTTGGTCTTTGGCCTTGTGGACCTTACAATCTGATGAGGGAGAAGAACAAATAAAATCATCAAATTAGAGAGAGTGGGGCAGCCCGGGTGGCTCAGCGGTCTAGCGCCGCCTCCAGCCCAGGGCCTGATCCTGGGGACCCGGGATTGAGTCCCACATCGGGCTCCCTGGATGGAGCCTGCTTCTCCCTCTGCCATGTCTTTGCCTCTCTCTCTGTGTGTCTCTCGTGAATAAATAAATAAATTCTCTAAAAAAAAAATTAGAGAGGGTGTTTTTATATGACCCTCTTAGTCTGCCACTAAGGAACTCTGTCCTTAAATGTTAATAGAGCTTTCTCTTCTTAGGATAGAGTTCTAAAAAAAAATGATGTCATGAGGCCTAGATAAAAACTATAAAATCTATAAAATTTAAAATACAATGATATCACAAATTTTAGATAAGTTATTAAAATCAAGCAAGGAAATATCTATTGAGTGTCTTCTCTATTAGGCACACTGGCCCAGTTAACTAAGTGAGGAATGCAGGAAAAAGAGGTACTCTATGGAGAGAAGAAAAGGAATTTGATTCTAGATTTTTAAAAAATTAACTATAATTTATTAGGGAAAAAGAGGAGAAGAGTGGGAAGGTCCAAATGGCATTTAGTTTTCTATTTTAATTTATACTTTGAGTTTTTGCAGGAGAATTCTGAGATACCTCTTGACATTATCCACAATGCACACAGTTGAAGGGACTGCCCAATTAGAGTTAGGAATCCCTGTTGCAGATATACTGTTGCAGAGGAAATTATACCTTATTATTCAAGGTTTTAAAGAAATTTCATCTTAAGAATGTATCATATAGAAATGATCTCTGTGGGCAGCCCGGGTGGCTCAGCAGTTTAGTGCTGCCTTCAGCCCCGAGCGTGATCCTGGAGACCTGGGATCGAGTCCCATGTCAGGCTCCCTGCATGAAGCCTGCTTGTCCCTCTGCCTGTGTCTCTGCCTCTGTGTGTGTGTGTGTGTGTCTCATGAATAAATAAATAAATCTTTAAAAGAAGAAAAAGAAATGATCTCAGCATTGATGTTGTCAGCATCAGTGGATAAATGAGGGCCTTCAAACAGGCCATTCAGTGGAGAAAGTAGGCCATTCAGGGAGTGTGGGAGTTAGTAAAGTAGGTAGGAGGAAAAAAACAAAACAAAACAGGATTTAGCCACCAGAGAGCGTTTGCTTTGTATTTTTGTTATGTACTGGAATTTGGCACTAAATTAAACTTATGCAAGTGCAATTGAAAAAATAAAACTACCTCAACCTAATACCATTTACTCTACACATTCTGGTAAAACCTGAAAATCCCTGGAAGATTTAGATACGACAGGCTTAATGTTGAAAACTTGCCTTTGAGACACATTACATTTTACCCACAGCTGCATGTGCTGCATGTAGTAACACCAATAGAATGGGATGCTAATGCCTTTCTCTTCATAAGGTTTGAGTTATATTTATAATGATATTTTTATAAACTAATGCTTGTCTGATCTAGTAACTTGCATTCAAGTCAGCCAGATGCTGATGGCAAACTCTCCTTTTAGAAAATGGTTTGATGAAATACAAGAAAGCAAGGGGAAAGAAAGCATCTTTTCTGTTTACTCACTGGTGTTTTGTTTTTCTCTATCCCAAGAAAGAGGCAGCCTGCTTATGTTTTGATAATGCCATTTACCTGTCAGATGGTGCAGGCAAGGGGCAGCTATTTACCATAAAGACATCTGGGGAAATGACAATGGTACTGTCTATAATGGCAGATGCTAGGTGATACCATTTCTAGGGAGTAGTCCTTACTGAAGTGTAGTAGGAGGGTTTTCTAAAGGACAGACCAAGACATCAGGAATATATGTGCTGATGCCAAAGTCAATGAAAATAAGTAGTGAGGAACATAAAAAACCTCTTTGAAGGATGGAGGAAAGGTTCAGAAGATGGGCTAAAAGCAGGCAATGCCCACAATGTCTGTTGAGAGGAGGCCTGGTAAAATTATCTGAAAGTGGAAAAGCTGTGGCCACAGTCACTGGTGCTACATTGTAGCAGATGTTTTCATAATAGAGGTTAGGTAACTGAGTTTGATGATGGAGGGAAGAGAAAGCAAAGCTCAGAAGTCTTTACATGATTGGAACCAGGTTATTTTACCTGGGTTGAGCTTCCACTGAAGATCATTAAGAATTCTCCTCACAGTCACCAAAGAAGAATCAAGCTTCCACATATGCAGTACTGGACCCAGGCCTGGGCTCCACTTGGATGACAGGCAAGACAAATGGCAGCAGTTCCAGAAAAGGAAGCCCCAGGAAAAGGGAACTATGAAACTAAGGTCCATGAGAAATGGAACAGGGAGATAAGGGGTTGAGGAGAAACAGGACAAGCTTCCATCAAATGTTTTAAGAGCTGTCATATAATGTCTTGGTCTGTGAGTTCCTGGAAGCTAGGCTAGAAGCCATACAAAGAAGTCACAAAGTGTATAATTCATCAGAACATAAGTTAAGCCAGTATGTTAGATAAGCAAAGTGTGGAGGTATAAGCACAAATGAAAGTTGACTTTAACCTCATATTATCTCTTTAAATCTCTTTGACGGTAGCCACTCCCTACTCTGGATGAAAACTTGAGCAATCCAATGACTTTTCTGTCTCTTTTTAGGTAAATGGAAGTTCTATAGGTACTTAAAGAAAAAAAAAAAAAACATAGCCTCAAACCAGTAATTAGAAATGATGGGGTCCAGGTAAGATGATGGAGTGGGAGGACCCTAAGCTCACCTTGTCCCATGTATACAACTAGATAACACCCACATCAGTATAAATAACCCAGAAAACTACCTAAAGTTTGGCAGAACAAACTCTCCACAGATAAACATAGAGAAGAGGCCACATCAAAATGGGTAGGAAGGACAGAGATTGGTGTTCTGAGCTAAGCGGACCCATGGGACTGTCCACAGGAAAGAGGGATGCTGAGGGCATGGAATTGTGGAAAGAAGAAGACTCTGACACCAGGGTACCCACTCAAGAAAGACAAATGCCCATAACATTTGGCTTTGAAAACCAGAGAGGCCAAGTTTCATGAGTTTCTATAATCAGTGGGGCTGATTAAAAATTAGTAGGCTCATGGGAGAGCCAGGAGGGTGAAAGGAAACAAAGAACTATTAAAAAGATAGTACAACAAACAGTCTTATGGAGATACAGCATAGAAGAAGTAGTTTGAAAAACACCTGAAATATATGGAAGGGAGCTTTGTTTACTAATCTCATAGCCTGTGCTGGAGGGGCAGGATCTTTGGAGACTTCTCCAGGAACAAAGGAGTTGATGGGCACCATTTCCCTCCTCTGCCCCCTAGCATAAACATACAGACACCTGTGTGGCACCAACACTTACTACCTAACTTGCTAATAGTGCACCATGCCCTTGCATTCTCCTGCAGACAAGCTCCCTTCAGCCAGGCCTCAGCTCCAGGCCCCCTCCCACAGCAGATCTGTGCAAACTGCTAACACCATGCATCCTGTCCCTGCACACTTCTTCAGACCCACCACCTCCAAACAGGCCTACCTTGTCCTGACAGCTTCAGGGGCCCCCAGCTACTACAGACTTTGCAAGCAATATGCTTGATAGAGAATTTAAAACAATAGTCATAAAGATACTCACTGGACTTGAGAAAGAGTTTGAGGACCCCAATAAGACCTTTAACAAAAAGATTTAAAAAAAAACATAGAAAAGAACCAATCAGAGATGAAGAACTCAATAACTGAAATTAAAAATATAATAGATGGATTAAATAGTAAATTAGAGGAGCAGAGGAATGAATCAGTGATCTAGAGGATAGAGTAATGGAAAGCAATCAAGCTGAACAGGAGAGAGGAAAAAAATAATAAATGAAAATAAGCTTAGGGACCTCAGTGACACTATCAAGCATAATAACATTTATACCATAGGGATCCCAGGAGGAAAATAGAGAAAAAAGAGCAGAAAATTTGAGGAAATAATAGCTGAAAACTTCCCAAAATTGGGGAGGGAAAGAGAAACCCAGATCTAGAAAGCACAGAGAAAACCCCCCCCCCAATAAAATCAACCCAAGGAAGTCTACACCAATACACATGGTAATTAAAATGACAAAAAATAGTGATAAAGAAGGAATTTTAAAGGTTGCAAGAGAAAAGAAGACATTTATAGACAAGGGGAACCCCAGAAGACTATCAGCTGATTTTTCAGCAAAAGCTTTGCAGGCCAGAAGGGTGTACCATGATATATTCAAAGGGTTGAAAGAAAGAAAAAAACAAACCCTGCAATCAAGAATACAGTATGCAGCAAGGCTATCACTCAGAACAGAAGGAGAGAGAAAGAGAATCCCAGACAAAGTTTAACAAATTCATGATCACTAAATACAAGAAATGTCAAATGGGACTCCTTGAGTGGAAAGGAAAGACCATGAGGAGAAATAAGAAAATTAGGAAGCATAAAAGCAGTAAAATTAGGTATATTTATAAAAATCAGTCAAGGGACTCACAAAACGAAAGGGTGTCAAGTATGACACTATATACCTAAAACATGGGGGGAGGGGAGCAGGGGAGAAATATGAAGAATGAATTCAAACTTAAATGACCACCAACTTAGTATAAACTGCTATGCATATAAGATATTATATACAAACCTAATGGTAACCAGAACTCAAAATCCAGTAATAGATATGCAAAAAATAAAGAGAAAAGAATCCAAGTATATCACTAAAGAAAGCTAGCAAACCATTAAAGAAGAGAGCAAGAAGAGAAAGGAACAGAGAAGAACCACAAAAACAATCATAGAACAAGTAACAAAATGGCAACATACTTATCAATAATTATGTTGAATATAAATGGACTAAGAACTCCAATCAAAAGACATAGTGTAATGGAAAGGAAATAAAGTAAGACACATCTATACTCTGCCTTTAAAAGACTCGTTTCAGACCTAAAAACATATGCAGATGGAAAGGGAAGGAATGGAAAAGCAGTTATCTTGCAAATGGAAGTGAAGAAAAAGCTAGGGTAGCAATACTTTATCAGAAAAAATAAATAAATAAATAAATAAATATTTTTTTAAAAACCAAACACAAAGTATGTAATTGATAGTAATACAATAGTAGTAGGGGGCTTTAACACCCCACTTACATCAATAGATAGATAATCCAAACAGAAAATCAACACGGAAACAGTGGCTTTGAGTGACACAACAGACCAGATGGATCTAACATATATTCAGAACACTGCATCCTAAACAGCATAATACACATTCTTCTCAAGTGCATGTGGAACATTCTCCAGAAGAGATCACATATTAGGCCACAAAACAAGTCTCAACAAATTCAAAATGATAGAAGTGATGCTATCCATCTTTTCTGACTACAATACATGAAACTAGAAATCAACCACAAGAAAATATATGAAAGGAACATAAACACAAGAAAGTTAAATAAAATGCTACTAAATAATGAATGTATCAACCAAACAATAAAAGAGGAAATCAAAAAATATATGAAGACAGGGCAGCCTGGGCGGCTCGCAGTTTAGTGACGCCTTCAGCCCAGGGAGTGATCCTGGAGACCCGGGATCGAGTCCCAGGTCGGGCTCCCTGCATGGAGCCTGCTTCTCCCTCTGCCTGTGTCTCTGCCTCTCTCTTTCTCTCTCTGTGTCTCTCATGAATAAATAATAAAAATCTTTTAAAAATAAATAAAAGTTTAGAGGGAATACACCTCAACATAATAAAGGCCATATATGAAAAACCCACAGCTAACATCATACTCAGTTTTGAAAAACTGAGAGCTTTTCCCCAAAGTCAGGAAAAAGACAAAGCTGTCCACTCTCACAACTTTTATTCAACATTGTACTGGAAATCTTAGCCAAAGTAGGCAATAGAAAGAAATAAAAAGCATCCGAATTGGTAAGGAAAAGTCACTACTTGCAGATGACATGAAACTATACATAGAAAACCCTAAAAACTCCACCAAATATTAGACTATTAGAACTGATACTAAATTTGCAGAATACAAAAATCAATATACAGGAATCCATTGCATTTATATATACAAATAATTAAGTAGCAGGAAGAGAAATTAAGAAAACAATCCCATTTGCAATTGCACCAAAAAAAAAAAAAATACTGAGGGACAAACTTAACCAAGGAGGTGAGAGACCTGTACTATAAATACTATAAAACACTGATGAAAGAAGTTGAAAATGACACAAACAAGTGGAAATATCTTCCATGCTTATGGATTGGAACAACAAATACTGTCAAAATGCCCATATGTCCCAAAGCAACTTACAGATTTAATACAATCCCTATACAAAGTACCAACAGCATTTTTCACAGAACTAGAATATTTCTAAAATTTGCATGGAACCACAAAATACAAAGCAATCTTCAAAAAGAAGAACAAAACTGGAAGAACCACAATCCCAGATTTCAAGATATACTACAAAGTGGTAGTAACCAAAACAGCATGGTGGTGCCACAAAATAGACCAACAGATCAATAAAATAGAATAGTGTGCCCGGAGGGACACCTGGGTGGCTCGGTGGTTGAGTGTCTGCCTTTGGCTTGGGTCGTGATCCTGGAGACCTGGGATCGAGTCACATGTTGGGCTCCCTGCATGGAGCCTGCATCTCCCTCTGCCTGTGTCTCTGCCTCTCTCTGCATCTCTCATGAATAAATAAATAAAATCTTAAAAAAAAGATAATATCATGCCCAGAAATAAACCCATGATTACATGGTCCATTAATCTTCAACAAAGAGGCAAAAATATGCAATGGGCACAAGTTTCTTCAACAAATGGTGTTGGGAAAACTGGACAGCTACACGCAAAAGAATGAAACTGGACCACTGGCTTACATCATATATAAAATAAGCTCAAAATGGTTAAGTTCCTAAAGGTGATACCTGAAACCATAAAAATCCTAGATGAGAGCACAGGCAGTAATATTTTTAACACTGGTCATGGCAACATTTTTCTAGACGTGTCTTCAAAAGCAAGGAAAACGAGCAAAAATAATCTATTGGGCCTACATCAAAACAAAAAGCTTTTGCACAGTAAAGGAAACAACCAACAAAATTAAAGAACAACCTACTGTATGAGAAAAGATATTTCCAAACAACATGTCTGATGAAGGATTAGTCTCCAAATTATGTAAAGAACTTATGCAACTCGTTACCAATAAAAAAAATAGTCCAGATAAAAAATGGGCTGAATCCATGAATAGACATTTTTCCAAAGAGGACGTTCAATGGCTAACAAACACATGAAAAGAGCCTCAACGTCACTGATCATCAGGGAGTTACAAATCAAAACCACAATGAGGTATCACCTCTCAGCTGTCAGAAGAGCTAAAATTGAAAACACAGGAAAAAACATGTGTTGTCAAGGATGTGGAAAAACAGGAACCCTTGTGTCCTATTGGTGGGAGTGCAAACTGCAGTAGCCACCGTGGAAAACAGTATGGAGGTTCCTCAAAAAATTAAAAAGAGAATTATCATATTACCCAGTAATTCCAGTACTGGGTATTTACCCAACGACTACAAAAACACTGATTTGAAAAGCTATATGCACCCCTATGTTTACGGCAGCATTGCCTACAGCAGTCAAGATATAGAAACAGCCTAAGTCCATCAACACATGAATGAATAAAGAAGTAGTGGTGTGTGTGTGTTATACACATACCATTACACACACACACATGCACACACACACTAGAATATTACTCAGCCATAAAAAAAAAAACAAAATCTTGCCATTTGCAACAACATGGATAATGGCAACAATAGATGTCTGCTCCGTGAAATATGTCCATCAGAGAAAGACAAATACCATATGATTTCATTCATATGCAGAATTTAAGAAACGAAACGAAGGAGAAAAGAGACCAAAAAAACCAGACTAAGTATAGAGAACACACTGCTGGTTACCAGAGAGGAGGTGGGGGGGTTGGGGGCGGTGAGATAAGTGAAGGGGATTAAGAGCTCGCTGGTTCTGAGGAGCACTGAGGAATGTATAGAACCACTGAGCCGCCGTATTGTCCGCCTGAAACGTATGTAACACTGCATGTTTATTATATTAAAATTAAAACAATGAAAATAAAAAAATAAAAAAAATAAAATGAAAATAAAACAATGAAAATAAAACAGAAGAGCTAAGTTCTGTTAACAACAACCACAACAAAATGACTGGGATGCTGAGGTGAGTGGCCCTTCTCTGTGTGCCTGCCTCTTGCTGTCTGTCCTCCCTCGGCCTGCTCACTGTGCTTTCTGACCCTTCCATTCCAGGTAGAAGCAAAGGAAGGAAGGAGAGATGAAGGGGGCAAGAGATCCGATACCTCTGCTACGTGGCCTCATGTCTGCAGTGCCCGTAACCTGGGTGCATCCAATCTAGTCTGACAGTTGCTCGTCTGCCCTCTGCCCTTATAACAATCTTCCTTCAGCTTCCCTTCTGCTGAGGTTGTAGTGCCCCTTGGGTGGCCATTAAACAAAGCCCCCACCGTGGCTTGTTTTATACACACACACACAGTGTGCAGGCTCTTCCCAATGCACCAGCATTTCTCCTCTGTTCCAGCCGGTCAGGTCTTTCTCTCTTCCTCCTCCCTTGGTCCCTGCTCCTGTCAGGTGGAAGAGGTAAGTGGACCTTGAACGGAGATGATGGTAAAGAGGAGACTCTCTAAACTTTCTCCCACAAGATCCTTTCCAATTTCTAAGAATTTAACTCTTTTACACCCTGAATGTTGCACACAAGTCCTCCAGCAATTTCTCTGCCTTCATACCCAAGAGAGGACTTTTTTAGGTAGGTAGTACACTGTTGTGATGAGTTGAGGGCTAGAGTCAGTTGGCCTTGTTTTGTAATTTTAGGGCTGTGCTTCAAGGGCTGTAGGTGAAGAAAAGAGGAATGTCTCAAATGGTGCTCTGGCATCAACTGGACCATCGCCACTATTAAATTTTCTGATATATTGAGGTTTTATGTAAGATTTCATTGGAAAAGGGTTATGCTGCCAAATAAAAAGTGGCTTACCCACTGAAAACATCTTGACTGATGACTCATTCATTATTTGCCTACTCTAAGGAAGATAGTGGTCTAGACAAGTTTACTGTGATCGTAAGCTAGCACAGCTAATCAGCTGTTCTCAATTCTAGTTATGATGAAAAAAGAGCTCTTTTTAGGTAGGCCATTTACTCGCTGGGGGAACTTGGGTGAGTTACTGGAATTCTGTGAATCTCAACTTTCTCATCTGTTACATACCTACTGGGTAGTATGTTTTGATTCCTGTATGTTGAACGCCTAACATGATGTCATAATCATTGCTGGCACTCAGGAAATCACAGCCATCTGGCCTTTCAAAGCTGCCTAGGAAGTCAATGAGCAATGTTCCCAGACATCATCCTCTACTATGTTATCAGTTTGAAGGACTTTGCCCTGGTGATGCCTGTGCCAAGGGGACACCAGGTCCTCTCAAACCATTTCTTTCTCCTATTCCCTAAATGAGAGTTTAACACTTCTCAGAGAGTTTCTTTGGAAACTTTTGTCATGGGTACAGGCACCAAGAGCCCACTTGGACAGCTCTTCCTAAAGAGAAACCAGAGTAAGCCTCATTACTTGTAGCCCAGAAATGTCCTACCCTACTTGAATGCAGGCCAGTTCCAAGGCATTGATTGGAAGAAACCCTTTCTGATGATAAAAGCATTAACAACTGTTACGGATTCCACTTGGAAATTGCAGTCACCTCAAGTCTGCTCATTGCCAACATCTCTTAGTGCACCCAAAGAGTAATTCCCAATATTATAATTTCCAGATGAAGAATGGATCCTGTGATGGTTAATTTTACATGTCAACCTGGCTAAAGGTTCTAGTGGCCAGTTGTTTAGCTTAGAGGTTGCTGTGAAAGTATTTTTGCATGTGGGAAATATTTAATCGGGAGACCTTGAGTAAACGAGGATGGGCCCCGTCCAATCATTTGAAAAGCTTTAAGAGCAAAAACTGAAGTTTCCTGGAGAGGAAGAAATTTGGTTTCAAAACCTCAACATAGAAATCCTGGCCTGAGTTTCCAGCCTGCCTGACCCATCCTGCAGATTTCAGACTCAAAGACTACAACATCATCTCTTACGTTCATTTCCAGCCTTCCGGCCTCCTGTACATATTTCAGACTTGTCTGCCCCAACCATCGCATGTGCCAATTCCTTAAAGTAAAGTTCTCTTTCTGTACCTTATGTATCTGACTGGCCTTTCCTCTGGAGGACCCTGACTGACAGAGAGCCCATCCTGTGCTTCTTGCAGTACCTAGCACAGTGCTGAACTGACTTTTCTTGGGAGGAGTTCACTATTCCTTGAACATGAACTCTAATGGCCACATAAGTGGCCATAAGTCTATAATCTATCTGGAAAAGTGCTGCTCTGGGGTTGACTCTGCCCTGCCACTCACTACCTGGATCAGACTCACCTTTACGCTCAACTCTGCACCGTTTTGGCAACTCAGCCACACACAGCCTAGGCCATTCCCTAATGTGGTCTCTGCCCACGTTAAGCCCTTTATAGCAGAAGTCACAATGACCCAAGCACCAAGGCCCAACTGAAATGACTCATGGAGACTCTGTCTCCCCAGGGAGGTTGCCAAGAGGGAACAGGTGACACAAACTGCAAGTGCAGGAAAATTAACATCACCTGAGATAGATATTGATTAAAAAGACCGGAGACAGGAAGGAGCAAACAGAGAACTGTTACTTTCCCTCTCCGAGATGTGTTGTTCTGAGATACAACGGCTCCACATGGATGTTTAGGCTCCTTAGAAAAGCCCATGTGGGGGGATCCCTGGGTGGCACAGCGGTTTGGCACCTGCCTTTGGCCCAGGGCGCGATCCTGGAGACCCGGGATCGAATCCCACATCGGGCTCCTGGTGCATGGAGCCTGCTTCTCCCTCTGCCTGTCTCTCTCTCTCTCTCTCTCTCTCTCTCTCTCTCTCTCTGTGACTATCATAAATAAATAAAAATTAAAAAAAAAAAGAAAAGAAAAGCCCATGTGACCCAGCAGACAACTATAGAGAAAAGCTCACAGTAAAGCACCACTTGGAATTTGCTATCCCTTCTTCTGCCTCACTTTTCCTTTTCCTTCATTGGTGATCCTCTGGAATTGCACACGGATCCCCCAAACCAAAGTGTTGGCACTTAAGTTTTGTCTAATTTTTGTTTTCAAAAGATCTGGGACAAGACACTAGCCATATGACCTTAGCAAATCATTTGACCAATCTAAGCTCCAATTTCCTCATCTTTAACAGGCAGCCCTTAAGAGTATTTTCTTTGTAGGAATGTTTTGAGGACTGGATGGGATAATGCACAGCTCTTGGGGATGTTTTAATGAATGGCAACTATAGCTGTTGCTACTCCCTGCAGAAAGTGCATGGGGCAGCCCCACATAGAGCAGGGGCTAAAGCTTTCCAAGTCTGCCAGGGACCCAATGGCTCAATCTGTGTAATTCTGAGGCCAAGCCTGTTGCTTTTGTGCACATAAACCAAGTGTTGTAATATCAGCAGAGCAGAATGCCTGTTCCCTAAGGGCAGCTAGCCCCCAAGTGAGAGAGGAATGAGGGGCATTCCCCGCATTCCTCCTAACCTCACTCATCTAGTATCTCTGTTTCAGAAGGGAGGTGTAAAGGGTGTAAAGGGTAGGTCAATCAGCCAACAGCATTTAGAGAAACACTTGATTGTGTCCTACCTTGAATAAAAAGTTGTTGGGGGTGGGATTGAGGGGATTTTTCTAGAGGAAATATTATGGGGAAGTAGGAAACGGGATGGATTTTGAGGCTGGAGTTTAGGGCTAGAATACAGAATTAGAGGAAGGAGTTGGTCCAGGCTCTAAGCCTTGCAGATCTTGGGGAAAATGGCTACAGAATGTGTGTGTGTGTATATGTATAAAATAGAGAAGCTACAGAATCAAGCATATAAAATGAGAACTTGAGGGTGGGTAGGGAGATTCTATAAGTGAGTGTACCCAGGGTGGGGGATCAGAATAGAGGCATCCTTTTCTCTGTACCTGGAGAATACCCAGCTACACCAGGGACAGAACAGGCCTGCTATCTTTGCCCTTCTTCAGTGGACAGGGGTTTTACCAGGCTCCAGAATTGCCAAGCTGGTGGGTGGGGGTTCATGACCAAATCACTAGACTACCAGTGTTTCAGTGATATGACATGAAGAATCAGGGTCTTCACCAGAACAAAAAGTGTTCTCTCTTCAGGACTGTAGTAATACACAGACCTTCTTAGAAAGAGGAACTATAGTTGGGAGTCTAGAAGCTACTACAATAGGAAGGAAGAAAGACACACTTGATGATATTAGAAGGTCTTAGGGTTATTTCGTGAGACTATTTGAAAGATCAGGTCCTTTTGTTAATTCCCTGAGTTGGTAACTTAGGATGGTTTCTTGTTTACATCTTAGATTTTTGGAGACAGGATAGCATAAGGATTAAGATAAGGATATATATATATATATCCTGGGGGCACCTGGGTGGCTCAGTTCGTTAAGCAATCAACTTGTGATTTTGGCTCAGGTCATGATCTCAGGGTTGTGAGATAAAGCCACATGTTGGGCTTCTTGTTGGGCACGGAACGGAGCCTGCTTAAGATTCTCTCTCCCTCTGCCCCTCCCCACCAACTCACATTCATGCACTCTCTCTCTCTCCAAAAAAAAGGAAAAAGAAAATATTCATTCAGGAGGTAAACTGCCTGAATTTAAATCCTGGCTCAACTGTGGAAGGAGCCTCAGTGTCCATCGAAAGATGAATGGATAAAGAAGATGTGGTTTATGCATACAATGGAATATTCCTCAGCCATTAGAAATGACAAATACCCACCATTTGCTTCAATGTGGATGGAACTGGAGGGTATTATGCTGAGTGAAATAAGTCAATTGGAGAAGGACAAACATTATATGGTCTCATTCATTTGGGGAATATAAATAATAGTGAAAGGGAATAGAGGGGAAGGGAGAAGAAATGGGTGGGAAGTATCAGAAAGGGAGACAGAGCATGGAAGACTCCTAACTCTGGGAAACGAACTAGGGGTGGTGGAAGGGGAGGAGGGCGGGGGGTGGGGGTGAATGGGTGATGGGCACTGAGGGGGGCACTTGGCAGGATGAGCACTGGGTGTTATTCTGTATGTTGGCAAATTGAACACCAATATAAAAAAGAAGTTGAGAGCTTCAAAAAAATAAAATAAAATAAAATAAATCCTGGCTCTGCCAGTTACAAACTTTGTGACCTTTGCTTCGGTCTCCTCAAATGTGAAATAGGGATCTTCATAACTAACTCATGGGATATAGGAGTGATAAAAGAAAGTTAACACATGTAAGCATTTGGCACAGTGCCTGGCACATAATAAATGTTCGCTAAGTGTCAGGTAGTAATATAGTCTTGTTTTTTTTTTTTTTTCCTAGAGATTTTCCTTTCCCTCGTGGAAATGGAGGCTCCCAAAAGCTTCCCAGAGTAGGCTTAACATGCTCACAATCAACTCTTAATGATGAAGCCTTTCTTCAAAAGAAAGAGATGAGCTGAAGAATCAGAATGACCAAATTCAGATTTTGACATTAGGGTTTCTGGCTAAGTTATTTTAAGGTACACAAGCAGGTAATGCTGTGAAGACGTGGGAGCAGCTCAGTGATCCCACAGAGGCACCACTGGCAAACAAATCATTTAGCAGAGCCCAGGGTGTTCCTTGGAGATTCAGGCAGGGGGCCTGAACTGGATTATTTTTGTTTCCATTTCCAGAGAAGCTGGAAGGGAGGGGCATTTGGATTCAGAGAGTAAAATGGGGGTATTGGATGAGATGATCTCTAAAGACTGTTCCAGCATTCTGCAAGGCACTGAGTCTCTGAGCATGACTAAAAGAAAGGGGATTAAAAAATATTCAAGGCAGGAGAATTCAGGCAGATGCTCAGGAAAATATGTCCCAACCAAATTCCTGCTGAGCCTCGGAATACCCTGGTAAGGGAAATGATGTGAGTCTCATACCCAGAATTATGGAAAATCAAATGAAGCACAAAAGGTTGGGGGGAAAGTCGTACATTGGCAGAGAGGAGGGCCTATTTCCAGCCAGTCTCATTTCACCATGGCTAGGAGTTAAGTTTTGTCGAAGAAAGCTTTAAAAGGATTTGCATGGACAAGTTCAACAGTGGCTACATACAAATTATCTCTATTCTCTTTAAAAATCTCCTGCTTAAGCAGTGGTTATCAGACTCAGACTTACAAGGGTAAAATAATTTGCAAATTATATTCAAGTGTGACTGTCTGAAGATCTCAGGACTAATGTAATGGTCCCACATGTCTCTAAGAAGCAGTCCAAATAGTTGTGATATGCAGTATAGTTTGTGTGCTATACGGCCATGAAATTAGACTGTAAAACCCCATTTGATGGATAAGGATATTAAAATGGAATTAAAGTATTGTTGCACGAGAGGAATTTTTGTGCTTCAAGAGATGAAAGATGGGGGAAGCTTTGGCAAGTCCAGGGATGAGACAAGCAGCTGCTGTACAAATCTCTATGCTATTATTTTACCAGAGCATCCCTGAAGTTTCCAGTCTATGCTCCCTTGACCTACACAACCACCAATCATTCTGCCAAGATGTTGACTCCACATTCAGCGTAGGAGCTGCAGCCACTCTATTCAGTTGCTCAGCAAAGCCTCAGACTCACCATGCTCCTTCTCTCTCAGCCATCCAGTCCCTAGTATGGCCTTTGTCACCCTGCTTACCATTCTTTCTTTGGAGGAAAGAAGAAGGGAAGGGAAGCGAAATGTTATACGGCATCAACTGAAACCTGAGATGAGACAGCAGTCTTCCCCTAGTGCTATCTTCGGGCTCACTCCAAGTTTCACCGTCTTAAAAGCATAGCATAATTGTAGAAAGCAAAGCAAACCATTAATGTTATGATTCCAGCTTGGGCAAGCTTTTCTTGAGACCCAGAGGACACGCCTATTAACGCTGATTCCCTTTATCTCCAGCTGTCAGCCTCTTTGGGAAAGGGATTCTCACATGAGAATGAGCTCCAGCAACACCAAGCATATTGGGACCTTACCATCTTTGGAAGAAGTGGCTATATTCATGCTCATCGGGTACAGAAAATGTGCCAAAAAAAAAAAAATGGCCCCATTTCTTGGTCACTCAGTGACTCAGATTTCCTACCTGAAAATTAGGAAACTAGTCTCAAGCCAGTGTCTCTGTGACTAGCCAAGTTGTCTGAATGTTTGAAAATATGTGGATGTGGGGTACCAAGTGCACTCATCCAGAGGACTGACTCGCATTTTGGCAACCGTGTAATGCCAAATAGCATCTCGGTCAAAGGTTTCGTGGAATTAAAAAAAAAAAAAATCAGCAAAAGGGATATTTGTCATAAACAAAATAAGACTCATGTTTGTTATAATTTTCTGAACCCCCAGAGTTGATTTAGCTGTGAGTGTGTGTCTTGTTTGGTTTGTTCTCAGGCCACCTGTCTCATTTTTCTCGATCTTGATTGTGACATACGCAGGGCTACCCTGAACCTCAGCTGTATCATCTGTAAAGTGCGAATGAGAATAACTTACTTTGTGACATTGTTGGGACAGAAGGTACTTTAAGCTCCCAGTTTACAGCAGACTCAGGGTAAGTAAATAGCAGATTAATAGGGGCCAACTGTGAATGAGCACCTGCCCACGGCCAAATCATTAAGAAACTGTTTAAATTCTCTCCAAATAAATAAATAAATAAATAAATTCTCTCCAACTGCCTCAGGGTTTCGCAAAAGTGTCATCTTTGACCGTTTGCTGCAGGATCCCTCAGGGTGCTTGTAAAACACAAGAGATTTCTGAGCCCCATCCTAGAGATGGTAATTCAGGATCTGTGGGTATCACCGTTTCTAACATCCTCTCCATCTCCAGATGACACTTGAGTACCTTAAAATTTGAGGACAACTGAATTAGAGCCCTAGCTAAAACATATTATCCTTTATAGTCATTGGTTTGTAAAGACGTAGATAGGTCATATGTTTCAGTGATTTAAAAGTGCGGAGTCCTGAGGTTCACAGGTCCTCTGAAAGATTAGATAATATGGTCAATTTGGGGAAGTTTAAAAAGTCAGTCAGGGTTGTTTGTAGGAAAACTGTCTTTTTATTTTGCCTTGATTTGCTGGCCAACTGAGTAATTCTGTGCTATTATTTAGGCCCAATGGACAGCACTTACCCAATTCCCTGGGCTATTAAACACAATTTTATATTATTTTCTCATTTAGCTTAATAAAACTCCAACTGCTATAGAAGACACTTGGTCTCAAATCCACTTACTCTTAGACTCAACAATCCAAAAGAAACCCTTGACCCAGGAGCACTGAAGTCTTGAATTTATAGCTCAACAGAGAAAATTATTCAGCAAGCAGGAGACACTGGGCTAGGGTGGACACAAGCTGGCACAAAGGTAAGAGTCTGAATGGCCAAGGCTGGCCATGCCTTTGGCAATGGAGAAGTGTGGCCCTAGGGTGTCTGCTGAAAAAAGCAAAAATGAAGTTGGCAGAGGTATCAGATTACCAGGGTTCATGTAGCAGCAGTGAAACTAAGGAAGCACCGTAAAGCCTGAAATATGAGCCAATTGCACTGGCAAAGACTGGGAGCTCCCCCTCGGCATTAGTGAAGCCCATGTTGAATGGGACCCAGAGCTGGAGAGCGATATGGAGAGCTTGGAGAGGAGCCATGAGAGGCAATCAAGATCAATCAGGCTTCAGGAGACTACATTCTTGGAGGGACTGGCTTCCTTTAGACCAGGCAGTGAGTTGTGGGCTGGGAGGGTGGCTGCACAGAGGAGATTAACAGTGCATTTAGATGGGTAACTGATAGTTAAGAGTGTAAATGTTTCTACTAACAACATCAAAAGCAGCAGCTTGGGCTGAACTTCAGCAGAAATTGGGCTTGAAATTGAAGACCTGGTTGTGAGGGAGAGGGTTATCCTATTTTTCGGGATTTAGGGAAACCTCTAGTGCTGCTTTCCGGCTTCAGAGCACCCTCTCCCCCTCTGCCTCACCTCCCTCACTTGTCCAGGAGCCATCAGTTCCTGATTTATTTTTTTTAATTTTACTTAAATTCAATGAATTAACATATAGTATATTATTAGTTTCAGAGGTAGAGGTCAGTGACTCATCAGTTACATATGACACCCAGTGCGCATTACATCACATGCCCCCCCCTTAATGTCCGTCACCTAGTCCCCCATCCCTGATTTAGAGCTGACAAAATGCCAGATCCTGGGCTAACACTTTATCTGTCCTTTCTCGTTGACTTAATCTCCACAGCAGCCCTGCCACGTCGGTAGTGGCACGCTCATTTATGGAAAACAGGCTCCAGGAGCACAAGCAACGTTTCCAGTGTCACAGAGTCAAAAAGTAGCAGACCCGATAGGTGTTCTTCTAAATGTCGAAGCACTGTTTTATCCCACTTGTCTGAAGCCCAGAAGGCCAGTGTGGCTGGAAGCAAGAGAGCAAGGGAGTGAGTAGGTGGGGACAAGGGAAAAAGACAAGGTCAAAAAGAAATGGGCTGGAACTGGGGGCAACCACCAGGTGATAAGTGCCTTTCAAGGCCATGGAGGATGTTGGATTTTCTTCTGAATAGGAAGGGAAGGCACTGGAGAATTTTAAGCAGAAAAGTATTAACCTAGGTTTTAAATGGATCTGTGTGAATGTATTTGAAGGGAGAAGAGGTGGAAACCAGGAAAATCATTATATAGCTATTTTAATAGCCCTGATGAGGGACGGTGGCTTGCACTGTTATTGGTACAGATGTAAGGCAGTAGGTGGATTCCAGAAACATTTCAAGGGTGAAACAAACAGCATGTGACGAATTGGCAAATAATATGCCCAGAGTCACATAGGTAATAAGGTTGGACTAGGCTGGGGTCAGAACAAGGCCCCCTCTGAAACCAAACCCTACGATCTGTCCCTGAC
Organism: Vulpes lagopus; assembly: GCF_018345385.1. Lineage (NCBI taxonomy): Eukaryota > Metazoa > Chordata > Mammalia > Carnivora > Canidae > Vulpes > Vulpes lagopus. The sequence continues at coordinate 160,284,122 of NC_054826.1, forward strand.
TGCAGTGAGCCATGGTCACAGGTTGCTGAGAAAGGGATTTCCCAAACCTGAAGCCAAAATATAAAAAGTCGTCAGTGTGTAACACTTATGGCTGAGGTGTTGGTGTTTGTGCATGTGCACGTGTATATATCCCGTACGTCCCTGGCTCTTCTCTCCTCATAGCAAAAAACAAAGAAAAAACGAAAAAGGAGAGTTGACAGCAGGATAAAAACAATTACCAACCAAACATATCAGCCTACTTTGAAGATTAATGGAGGTCAGGGGTGCCTGGTGGGCTCAGTCAGTTAAGCATCTGCCTTCAGCTCAGGTCTTGATCCGGGGGTCCTAGGATGGGGATCTGGCCCCGCATCAGGCTTCTTGCTGAGCAGGGAATCTGCTTCTCCCTCGGCCCCTCACCCTGCTCATGCTCTCTTTCTCAAATAAATAAATAAAATCTCAATAAATAAATAAGTAGATGGGAATTAAAAGTTTGGAAAAAAAAAAAACAACAACAGAAGAAGATTAATGGAGGTCAGCTACAGCCTAGAAGAGCTATCAGGGTTGTTGTGAAAGGTAAATTTTATGTTTTAAGCCGTATTAGGTAGGGTAGGGGAGGAGCCACTCAACAAATGAAAAGACTCTGTGGCCACATTTACACAGCAAAAGCCAAGTGGAAGATTGAGCAATTACCTAGTAACTGCAGGCTGGGGAGTCAGCCAATTTGGGTAACTCAGATAAAAACATGTGCTTTGGCTGCTTCCCTTGCCTGAATTACTCGATAATGGCCCAACTGTCTGTTTTGCTTAGCTGAAGAGTACAAGAAACAGGTCCATCCGAGTTGGAGACCTTCCATGGGCCATGGAGCAGCCCAGGCTGAGGAGTCGGCAGGGGAAAGGCTGCCCCCAGGAGCCTGCCTTCAGGCTGGCAGGAGGTAGTCAACCCTGGTAAAGCCTGCTCTGTCAGGGTCCTCTGCTCGGTTCTAGAGACTCTACGATGCACAAACCTTATTCTGAGGATTCTCAAAGTCTAGTCTTGAGACAAATTTAAGATAATTATTTTTTAAAAAATGTGTGAAATATAGAGGTATCCTTTGAAGAAATGATGGGAACAAAAGCAGCAACGGACCCACACTGGGATGGGGTAGGAAGTGGGGAGCAGCCAGGGGAGGCTTCCTGGAGGAGACGATGCCTGAGGTGGGTCCCAGAAGATGAGTAGTTATTAGCCAGGAAAAGAGAGGAGGGAAAAGGAGAGTGAAAGCTAGTATGAAGGCTGGTGGCATTTTTCCCTGCTAGTGGTGAAAGTTAGATTACCAAGAATAATTAATAGGTAATATTCAGGCTTTAGTATGCCCCTGACATCTTACTAAGCATTCTCTAGACATGATATTATTGCATCTTCACAATAACCAGTTGGAAATGGGGGCAGTTGTTATTCTGTTTTATGAAAAAAAACCAAGGCACAGTTCAGTAATTTGCCAACAATCACACCAGTGGGAAGTGGCAAAACCAGGACTCCAAACTGTAGGACTTCAGAGTCTTTTCAGTTTTGATTTTGTCTGTAATGTGACTTTTGTCGACCTTGGTACCACCATGCAGTTTCCATGCATGTAGCTGACAGATCAGAATAAGTACATGCCCCCGAGGCAGCTCACCAAGACCTCGACTCTGCCCCTCTTTTGTCCGTGGCACCCCGTTCCCAGCCCTATGTGAGCCCGGTGTGCTCCTGAGAATCCATGAATTCCCTGCAGACTCTGGCTGCCTTCATCTAGTTCCACTACAGTCTTCCTCCTTCCATCCTAACAGCAGTGCAAGCCTGCCAGAGGGTGGGATTCCTGTCTTTGTTAGAATTTTCATGATCCCTCTCCCACCTTCCATGACTGACAGCCTGCAAGTGCCAGGCTCCGCTGAGGGGCCTGTGAAACTAGCTTTGCCCACCGAGACTCTTAAGACATGTTTTTACAGTTGCCCTAAAGCGCACCAGTCCATGTTCTTAAAGACAAATGAACTAGGAGAATTGCACATGGTCTCGCTTAGAGGAGATTCAACCAGAGATGAAATTTTGTGGTTCATAACCATACTGGCAAAGTAGCAGACTCATTCCAGTGCATCTGAAAGAAATGAGCTAATAACAAGCAGTGGTTCTCCAGAGACTTCACCCTGGTTCCGGGAAGTAAATATTTTGAAATTGAATTTGTAACAATAGTTTCCATTTTCAAATACAGCATCATAACTCCTTTGGGTTTAAATATATATATTATTTGCAAACATTCAAATTACCTCTGGGAGCTAAATTGTGTAGAGATTTTCGACCCCCAAATTGCACAAAGTGACACTTCTACTAGTCTGAGATAGTCTTTAAGATCAAGGAGTGAGTTTATGTGGAAAGCGAATCGATGTTTTCCATTTGTGCTGAGGTTGGGATAAGAGAAGAATGTCATATGAGAACATGGAACTCATTACCAGCATAGATACTCCACCTCTGACTTTATTTAAAGAAATGGATAGAGCACTGTCCTCCTGGGGTTGCACGGGGTAGGGCAGTGCTTGCCAGATTTCTGGTGCTCCAGCAGCCCAGCCTGGCCTTGCCTGATCTCCCGCCACTAGCCCCACCCTCCTAAATTAATAGATCATGTTTTTACTATGTGTTTCTCATTCATCATCTCACTTTGGCCTCATAAAAATCTTCCTTCTACTGTTGAGGAAAGTGGCTGCCAGTGAGGTCAGTGGATACTTTTTATTCAGTTTACTGGTGTCAGAGAAGGTGCTAAAATCCAGGTATCCCAATCTCATACTTGTACTTGGTGGCATGTAAATATACAAAATGCCACAGGTATAGAAAACTTGCTGAAAGAAGGGAAGGCTATTTTGAGAATTTAAGAAGAGCACTTTTGGAATTTGAAGTTTTCTTAGGATGTTCAAGTGTATTATTCTGATTATTATCCTTTCAACCTCATTCAATTGAGTATTTATCTACTGTTTACCATATTACACTGTGGAATGCAATGGAAAGCAAGTCCCTCTCAGTGCTCACTATCCTTTTTTTTTTTTTTTAGATTTATTTATTTATACAGGCAGAGGGAGAAGCAGGCTCCCCACCGGGAGCCTGATGCAGACTTGATCCCAGGACCCTGGGATCACGACCTGAGCACTCAACCACTGAGCCACCCAGGTGCCTTTTATTTCTTAACATCCTTTTCTCTTGCTGTATTATTCCCCCTACACACACACACACACACACACACACACACACACACACACACACGGCCCACCCCTAACCTCTGCTCTCAGCCCCCACCAGCTATAGATTCTAGATAGATCCTTGGTAAGTATTGTAAATGTTGACACAATTTAGAAAAAGAAAAGAGCATTTCCTGCAGGGGGCTTCACATCCTCTGGGCCTATGGAAATTTATCTTAAAATGGTACTTAATATACAGAAGAATATGATATCTGGTGTCACTGAGCTGCTAGATTCAAATCCTGACCTTGTTATTTCCTACCGAGATACTAGACATATTACTTTTTAATTTCCACATTTGTAAAATAAAGCCGATAACAGGACCTGTTTTGTGAGGTGGCTATGACCATTTAACAAAATACACCTAAGGCACTTAGGGCATACTAAGAAGTGCTCGTGATGTTAGATTATGTTCATTTTAATGAACAATTAGGAACAATCTACACATCTAATAAATTGTTTTATCCTAGCAATGTAGTGCTTTATATCAATTAAAATGATGCTGTAGGTAAACATTTGGCTTAGAAAGATAATTATTATATTAAAAGGAAGAAGGCTATAAAATACTATTTACTATGTGATTGAATGCAAGTAGAGATTTATTACACATTATCTAATGTACTCAACCTTGTTTTGAATTCAAGTGCATTTGTGTCTCTAATAATTTAGTTGTATTTCACAAGGGCAAAAATCAAACTGTGCTAATTTCAGTTCCTTTACCTTGTGAGGTGAGGTTCAATAAGAATTTTTCCTGGGCTAACATACTTTTGGTACTTAGTGTTTTTGCAATCCAAATGACTTCTAATAATAAAATATAAGGATTTCTTTTACTAACAGGTAAAGCTCTCCACGCCATAACAAAGCCCCAAGATACTATCTAGTGTCATAATGCTACTAGAGTAATTATATACATAATTTACCAGGTCAAGAAATACTACAGCTATCAATGTTTAAGTTCCCGTAACAATTTTTAAGGGCATGAACTATGGCTCTAATAACGTTTATTATGGGATACTCATAACAGATATAATTTATCATAATGTGGGATTTTTAAGAACGACATTTGCATTATATAAAAAGTATTGCGGGATCCCTGGGTGACGCAGCGGTTTGGCGCCTGCCTTTGGCCCAGGGCGCGATCCTGGAGACCCGGGATCGAATCCCACATCAGGCTCCCGATGCATGGAGCCTGCTTCTCCCTCCGCCTGTGTCTCTGCCTCTCTCTCTCTCTCTGTGACTATCATAAATAAATTAAAAAAAAAATAAACATTTAAAAAGTATTGCTAAATATTAATGCTACCACCTTGCCCACCTAACAAGATTCACTTAGGGATACTGATTTCGTGCGACTTCAGTTTCAGTGTTTGGTGATTCAGTTGATTTACAAAGCAAAAAATTATCTTTACTCTCTCACAGATGAGGACTCTCTGAATTTCTAAGAGATAACCACTTGTTGTTACCCAGGTCTTTGCTGATCCAATGATGAAAAAAATATCTTCCTCCAGTCCTCACAAAAGCTGTTTGATCTGGGATCCCTGGGTGGCGCAGCGGTTTGGCGCCTGCCTTTGGCCCAGGGCGCGATCCTGGAGACCCGGGATCGAATCCCACATCAGGCTCCCGGTGCATGGAGCCTGCTTCTCCCTCTGCCTGTGTCTCTGCCTCTCTCTCTCTGTCTCTGTGACTATCATAAATAAATAAAAATTTAAAAAAAAAAAAAAAAAAAAAAAAAAAAGCTGTTTGATCACCCCCAATTTCAAGCAAATAAATACCATGCCGACACACATACTCTATTACTAATATGGAAATACTTCAATTCTTTGCTAATGTTATAAAATTAGGACCTCTGACTTCCACCCACAGAAATGAAAACATGGGCATATGTTTGTATCAGAAGGAATTTTTTTAGTACTTTCATATCTATCTCATTTCATTACTAATATTAATGACTTTATATGCAGGATGTATAAATCTCATTCATTTTATCAGCTTTGAAACTCTCCATTGGGGAAGTTTTACTTCAACTTTGGGCATTTTCTGAACTAAAAAGTATAGTGATGTGGTTTGTAAAATCTCTGAACAGTTAGAGGGTGGTGAGCACAGGAAAATGACAAGAGCGAGGAGAACTAACACTCACAATCAAGCACCTCCCAAGCTAAATGATGCCAATTATATCCAGCTGGGGCACAATATAAGCTGCTAACAGCACAGAGCTTGGCTACACTACAAGCGCTTTCCTGACATCTGGTAGAGGTAAAGCTGACCTCACCACTTCGTGCCTGAGACAGGTAGACAAAAACCCAAGGAGATTAGCATCAATCTCACAAGATCAGATAGACTGACTATTGGCTATGTCCTTTGTTTCTGCACCCTGCCACCCCCCCCCCCCACAAAAAAAAACTAACCAGAGTAGCAGGTTTAAAAAAAAAAACAAAAGCTTTTTCCCCTTTTTTTCTCCCATAGTAAAACTTAGGGTTATTGCCTCTGGTTTGAGGCAGATAGTGAGTTGCTTACACCCACGTGATTGCTTTCTGGTTGCATTTATGATTACTAGAATAGAATTACAAATACTCCACTATTACTTCCAGTCCTCAGCCAGATGTGAATCTGCTAAGTTAAACAAAGACTTAAGATTCTTAAGACTGTTTTTCCGCATTACCTTTCTCCCCCCACCCCTTTACTGGTATATGAAAAACAAAGAGTGAGTACTGATTAAGTTCTTTAAATCCAAAAATTAGTGAGGGTGGCACCACTTACTTTTGTAATTCCAAGACAAGCGTCCACTGCTACATAGGATAAAGTCCTGGGGTTTAGATTTCAGCTCTCAGAATCACAATCCCTAAAGAGTGTTCACTAGGAAGAAAAAGTAAAAAGTCTGCTCTAGAAACATTGCTCATAAACTCCAAATATTTTTAGTTCTCCTTTTTCACCCCGGAAGAATTATATTCTCATGGCCCATATCTTATTCCTGACTTGGGATACCCAAAAAGGTCGTTTTGAAAAGCACTCTGTCTTTTCTTTCACATTAATTTTGTTAGCCAGTTTAAAAGGGATAATTTACCAAATTAGATGTTTTCACGTGTTCTTTGGTTGAGGAAGTGTAATCATCTACAAATAAGTTTCCTATTAAAATGTACTCAAACACAGCTCAAAATGACTTTCTAAAATTAAGAGTTGTTATATTTGAGACTAACGTCGACTTAATACTGAAAACACACACACAAAAAGGACAAAATGGTTGAAACTTTCACAAGAATGGAAAATGTTTAATAAACTTAGAGTGGTGGGCTTATTAAACTATAGTGTTATTTACAGCCATAATTCATCAACCACAAACACAATAATGTGTTTGCATGGCATGCTACAACAGAAGCTTTATTCAATTCATTCAGAAAACATTGGCAAAATAAATTTCAGTTGCAAATTCACAGATACAGGCTTCAAAGTATAAAGTTGTATATAACAAAAAATACAGGTAATATTTAGAACAATAACTTACAGATACAAACTAATGATAAACTACAATTTCACAAAGGATTGTAAACATTTTGCACACTTGTCAGTCCTTTCTTTTAGGCAAAGTGCTCTTTTGATGACAAATAAATTAACAGATACACACTAGAGTGAACTATTTCCAGACAATACAAAAAAAAAAGTTTTGATTTGTTTTCTTCTTGTAAACATAAATTTTACAAAAAAAATGAATAATCAATAAAAGTGTCTTGCAGGCCAACTATAGATACATACCTGGGCAGCAAAGTGATGTTGAAAATGCTTTGAGTGTTAAATAAAAAATTAACATTAATATCTTTTCAATGGTATTTTATACATAAGTGACAAGATTCTATCCTTAATCATTTCTATCCCTGAAAAAAGGAATTAGGTATGACTTATTGGCAGTTGTGTCATTGAATGGGGTAACAAGGGCTGGAGTCCAAGAGTTGTTGGTGAATGAGCTATAAAATAGAAAGAAATTTGTGGATCAGTTTTGTAGCAAGGAATAAAACTGATTTAAAAACAAACAAAAACAATCCAAGGCAATGCATTTTCAATACTTATTATAGCTGAGGGCACCAAGCTATACTCATTCCACTAACCTCAGCAGAAGCATTAACTTATTCAGCATAGTGAGTACAGTATTAAATGAGAATCCAGCAATATTTTACCCCCAAAACCTTTTTTTGGGGCCACAAGCCTTTGACACTGTAATGTCCTCCATCCATACCCCATTCACTGCACTTTACCCTGCAGCTAGAAAACACAAAAGCTTTGTCTCCAGAAATGCTGCTAGTTTCCACATAAAGGTGTCTATAGGATGACCCCACCACCAGATTCTCATTTATGAATGCTTAACTGCCTCTTTCCTAAACATACATCAAAGCACACTTGACCTAGGCAACACTATAGTCATTGATGTGAACACACACAAATCTAATGCTAATAAAATAGCAACAATGGTACAGGCTCTGATTTTTTATTTAACCAAAACTTAAAATGAAGTTTCCACTCTCAGCAAGGTCTATGATGCTTCAAATCAAACCTCTCACTGACAGCAACTAGGAAAGCTGGCCAAAATTTTTAAAAAATCTGTTGGAAGGCATCTAAAAATACCAAGATAATGAGAACTTGCAAAGCAAGTCCCAGAAGAGAAGGAAAATAAAATGAGGCTACTTCCCACCCCCTACTCCCCAAATTTAGTGACAATTTTCAAAGAAAAGGAATGTCTGAGAGGTTGAGAATTTGAGTGGACTTTCAGGAGTTAGAATCTGGCTGGGAGATGCGGAACAAACATGAAAGATCAGGGACCACTGAAGAGAAGCTCTGGTTTAAAACAACAGAAACAAAACACAACAAAATGCAGGCTCTGTCTGGGATCCCACAAGGCTAAATCCAAGTAGTGACCCAGAAATGTATCAGGCTTCGTGAGGACTGATCCTGATTGGATTAAGTTGATCTTACCCTATTCTAACTTCCTGCCAGAGACAAAACCAAATCCTCTCTGGTAGAGACCATCCAGAGCTTCAAATTATTTCTAGTTTTTCATACCCAACATCTGAAGTGCAATAAAAAAATAAAAAGACAAATAAGAAGACACAATTTGACTAAAACCAAAGAGATCCAGATACTGTAGTTATGAGACATAAACTTTAGTATAACTACTATAATAATTTTATTGAGTAATAAAGTGGTAGAAATAGAAGATTTAGCATAGAAATGGAAACTATATTAAAGAATGAAATGGAATTCTAAAACTGAAGATACAATAACTAAATTAACAACTCAGTGGGTAAGTTTTATGCCATATTAGATAAAGACTTAGTGACCTGAAGATAGGTCCGAAGAAAATACCTAGACTAAAGCACGGAAGGTCAAACCTGGAAAATATGGAATTTTTTCATAAGGGGCAGAAACAACATTTCAAGAGACAAAAACTGAGACTTTTCCATAATTAAATACATCAAACTACATACTCAAGAAGCATATCATTATAATAAAATTGAAAAACAAACACAGAGAAAAGCTGGGATAAAATGACTAAAATGACATTTACTTTCAAAAGAGCAAGAATAAGACCAAAAGCTGATTTCAACAATAGGTAGCATCAGATTAACTATCCATATTCTAAACAATGGAAATAAGGGAAGCCAGAAGCCAATGTTATCTTACCTTCAAAGTCCTGGGGGGTTGGGGGGAAGCTCCCAACCTTAAATTTCCACATACACAGGAAATACCATTAACAAATGCATCAAAACAAATACTTATGAATGAACCTTAGATGTGCAAGATTACTGAACCAAAAACTCTAGAATATAAAAAAGGTAAAGATGGTCTGAATAAATAGAAAGATAAAGTTCATAGGATAGAAGGTGATACTAAGATGGCAATTTCTTACAAAGTGATTTTTTTTTTTTTTTTAATTTATGATAGTCACAGAGAGAGAGAGAGAGAGGCAGAGACACAGGCAGAGGAAGAAGCAGGCTCCATGCACCGGGAGCCCGACGTGGGATTCGATCCCGGGTCTCCAGGATCGCGCCCTGGGCCAAAGGCAGGCGCCAAACCGCTGCGCCACCCAGGGATCCCTTACAAAGTGATCTAATAGACTATATCAATTTCTATTTTTTGGTAGAAATTGACAAGCTGGTAAAATTTATGGAAATGCAAGGGTCAAGAACAGGCAACACAAACAACATAAAGTAAGACGACTTTTTTCTACTGGATATCAAGAATTGTAGGACTTGCATAATTAAAACAATTAGCAAGATGAAAAGAAATAGTCTAATAGAATACACAGAAATTGACACCTACATTATATGAACGAACAGTTGATTTATGTGAAATGTGGCAGCTGGGAAATTGGTATTTTTATCAATATAACAATAGAACTTTGCTTCCTATCTCACAGCACATACAAAATTCAATGCCAGACAGACTATAAATCTTAATGTCAAAGGTAAGATAAGTTTCTAGAAGGTAGCCTAAGAGGAATATGTTCACTATCTGAAGAGAAACAAATTCTTGAACAGGTCACAAAGAAAGCACTGCCCATGAAGGAAAAAAAAAACCTGATGAAATGAACTATATTAAGATAAGGAACTTGTACTCAACAAAACATACCCTTAAGAGAGTAGAAGAAGGCAAGTCACTGAATAGGAGGAGATATTCACCAAAACAAAAGAAAACAAGAAAAAAAACCAAACAAAAAAAAAAGAAGAAGAAAAAGAAAAAGAAAAAGAAAAAAAAAAGATACAAAAATGCCTGGTGAAAACATGCTCAATCTCTTCAGTCATGAGAGAAAAGCAAATTAAAATAATGAGCACTATCCGGCTATCAAATTAGTTAAAATTAAGAAGTCACACCATACCAAGTGTTGACAAGAGTGTGGAGCACCTTGAACTCTCACATAATGCTGGTCCAAGTGTGAACTGGTTCAACCACTAGGAGAAACTGGGAGAATCAGCTGAAGTTGGGTGTATGTGTAGCCCATGACCCTACGTTCCACTCCCAGGTACATACCAAACAGAGGTGTGAATTAATGTACACCAAAAAGCATGTACAATCAAGTCCATAGCAGCATATTCATAGAAGTCTAAACATGCTCAAATACAAATGTTTATCAACCATAAAATGGTTAAATTGTGGTATATTCCCGCAGTGGAATTCTATATAACAATAAAGCAAATCACTGATTGTTGCAACAATACAAGTGAATCTCACAAACAATGTAGTTGAAAGAAGTGAGATACACAATACAGTCCATATGGTTCAGTTTATATAAAGCTCAAAAATGGGCAAAACTACAACAGGATTTTAGAAATCAAGGCAATGTTACTCTGGAGGAAGAGGATACTAATTGGAAGGGGACATAAGAGAGGTTTCTGGGGTGTTAATTATGTTCTACTATTTCCTCTGGTCAGTATTTACATGGATAGGCTCACTTTAGTAATTCATCAAGCTGGATGCTTGTTATGTGTGCACTTTCCCATGTGTATGTTTTGCTTTAACAAAACAATGTCTTCACTAACTCCCACCTGAACTCTTGAGTGTGCCATTTGCAACGACGTGGATGGAACTAGAGGGTGTTATGCTGAGCGAAGTCAATCAAAGACAATTATCATATATGATTTCACTCATGTGGAATTTAAGAAACAAAACAGAGGATCATAGGGGAAGGGAGGGGAAAATAAAATAAGATGCAATGAGAGAGAGAGACAAACTGTAAGAGACTCCTAAGTATAGGAAACCAACTGAGGGTTGCTGGAGGGGTGGTGGGCAGGGGGGAAAGGCTAAAGGGTGACAGGCATTAAGGAGGGCACATGATGTGATGAGCACCGGGTGTTATATGCAACTGATGAATTACTGACCTCTACCTTTGAAACTAATAATATACTGTACTCTAATTGATTTAAATTAAAAAATAAATAAAACTCGGAGTGTAAATACTTTGTTCATAGGAAAATAAATTACTTAAATATCAAACAAAAAGCCCCCCCCCAGGTAAAAAAAATCAAGTGCTAACAGTCATCAATATTTGTATTTTAGCTGTGAAGTGGGTGTTAAACGTGTCCCTTAAGATGTAGCCACAGAAATAAGGACATTTGCACATTTCTGCTCCCTATTGCACACCCCCCATCCTAATATTTTTCAGCTATGACTGAGGTAATAATTTCAAAATATGAATCCTACCAATCAGCTAGCATTAGCAGTTATCAGTTATTGTACTTGGAAAACAGCTGCTAAAGGTCAGGATACCTACCATCCATGTAACTATGCAGCGCAGTTAGCATCGTCCCGTCTTGGGGCACGTAGGCAGAATAAGCCATTTCTTCTAGCATGGGTGGAGACAGCCTGGAGGGTGGGACTGCTGTGACTGGGGCAGAAGAGGAGTGATTAGGACTGACGTGCTTCTTATGGCGTGCTCTACAATTCTGAAACCACACCTGAGGAAGGAGAGAAGCAATGTAGTCAGACACATGTCAGCTTCTGCGTACATGATCTCCTCGGTCTAAAAAGAAATGAGTCCTCAATTTCTCTACCGTGTAAGCACAGGATAAATCTAAGAAGCTTTTTAAGCAGCTCTGTAGACAGAAGAGAAACATTTGCACAAATATCAACGCTCATTTTCTTTGCTCAAATAGTAGCTATCACGTGGTTTACTTAAAAGCCAATTCCATTCTACATCAGCATCCTCCAAAACAAAAAGGGAGGGAAGCAGCTCAAGAATTCCAGAAAAGTTTCTTTGGCTTTAACTACTGGCATTTGGGACAAAAAGAAATATAGCAATAAAGCCCTTTAAATCAGAACTTAACAACAACAACAACCACAAAAAACTCAACTAAATGTATTCTTAGACACCTGCTGGACTGATTTCAAATCCTTTTCCAAATGACTAAAATCCCTACTGAGAACTTAAAGCTTTCTACAAACCTCTTGATCCAGTTATTCCAATCACATCTTAACCTGCTGAGTTCAATTTCTCTTAGTGAATACATGGACTAGGTTCCCTAAGAAGTATGTTAAGGTCAGGCTTATAATAAGAAAAAATGAGTAATGCTTAAGCAGAATAAAATACAAACAAATCCACCGGTGAAACAGTTCGCAAAATGTAAAGAGCTAATCATCCTCTTGTCTACTCTATCAAAGAAATAAAGGAAGCAAACTCAAGGCAAACAGAGTTTTGAGCCAGGTCAGGGTGAGTGAAGCTAGGTTGCCCAGAATGCTCCCAGTAATGAATCTGCCTGTGTTTTAACTCCCTGTCATTAGATAGAAGTTGACTACAGAGTATTACTCTTATTAAAATATTAAAATAATATAGCACGGGGATCCCTGGGTGGCTCAGCGGTTTAGAGCCTCCTTTGGCCCAGGGCGAGATCCTGGAGACCCGGGATCGAGTCCCACGTTGGGCTCCCGGCATGGAGCCTGCTTCTCCCTCTGCCTGTGTCTCTGCCTTTCTATCATAAATAAATAAATAAATCTAAAAAAAAAAAAAATAACATAGCACCTATTCGTTATCACTCCATGCAAGTCTGTCATGAAGAGAAAGAGAGTGGAGGAATAAAAAGCTTTAAGGAAATTATAATAGGAGCATTTCAGTGTCAGGGAAGAAGGCCAGGGAGAGATCTGGGGCATGAGCCTCTGTCCAGGGCCGGCAGGTAGTTATTTGATGGCACAAGGGAATCAGGGCTGAATAATATAGAAGAGAAGGAATCTACAAAAAGTTTTACATGGGAACCTGACCTGATTTTAAAGCTACATCCTGCCCTTTGGGACTCAAAAATAGAGAGCTGGCAATGTATAAACTCTAGGAGTTAAAACTAAAGTAAGAAAAATGGATTATGTAATGGAGTATGCAGCCCCGAACAGGTAGCTGAAAGGTAGCACCCAAGGAATGTTTCGGAAACAAGACGAAGGCATATATTAAGGAAAAAGAGTGGGGAGTTACAGTCTTCTCCCCCATTTCTGGAGTATTTGACTCTCAGGTACTTACACAGGGACCAAACCCAAAGTCTCCAGTCATAGTTCTCTTCAAGGCTCCTTCAGTCACTACTGTCCCCCACCCAGGCAAGAAGATGGACTCCTATGTTCTCCAACTTGGAAAAGAGAACTACTGCCACCAGCCTTTTCCCCAACAGTCCCCAGAAGACCTGCACCCTGGTGGGCTACCTAAACCTGATGGACATGCACTATGGTTCCCGGAGTTTCTTTGGATGGAATCTATTCAGTTGTTTAAAAAGAAGTCCAGACTTTGGAAATAATATGAAAAAGGCATAACATACAAACAGCAGAAACACTACCTTAATGCTGACTCAAATAGCTCCTTGGAAAGATCATCAACGGGTAATCAGGCAAAGAGAGGTTTGTAAACACAAAATGTCATGTAACTTGCACAGAAAAAAATAGAGTTGACAATTCCAGACATCAGAGAATAACTTCTTGCAGGAGGGCTACCCAGCTCTAGAATTTAAACACAAATCCTTTTGACGCTACTGACTTAAAATTCTTTCTCTTTTGCAAATCTCCAAGAAGAGTTAAAACTTCTTTTGAACAACATACTTTATAATTTTTTGAGTTCTAAATTGTAAACTGTATAAACTAAGAGCAGGCTAGGTAGACATTCTGCAAAAGAGAAGACTAATCCATAAGATACATTCTTGAGAAAGCCTGAAGAGTCAAATGTCAGAATTTTTTGTATGAAAAAGATGGAATTGGGCAGCCCCGGTGGCTCAGTAGTTTAGCACCACCTTCAGCGCAGGGCATGATCCTGGAGACCCGGGATCGAGTCCCACATCAGGCTCCCTGCGTGGAGCCTGCTTCTCCCTCTGCCTGTGTCTCTGCCTCTCTCTCTCTCTGGGTCTCTCATGAATAAATAAATAAAATCTTTAAAATATATAAATAAATAAGTATAAAAAAAGAAAAAGACGGAATTTTAAATTATTGGGAAAGCATGGCATAATACTGATTTAGAGAAACCTCGCCAATCATTTGCAAGGAAAAGAAATGGTAAAATCCCTACCTCATTAGTAATCAAACTTCAATTCCAGACAAATTAAAGATTAGGTGTAAATAATTGGAACCAAAAACATTTAAGGAAGACAACAGTCAATATTGATAAACTCTCTAAGTGGAGAAGCATAGAAAGGGCCAATGTTATCAGAAAAAAATATTGAGAGATTTGAACACATAAAAATGTAAAAGTTCTGGGACGTCTGGGTGGATCAGTTGGTTAAGTGTCTGACTCTTGGTTTTGGCTCAGGTCATGATCTCGGGGTCCTGAGACTGGCCTCCAGGTGGAGTCCTGTGCTCGGGGAGAAGTCTGCTTGAGACCCTTTCCCCTCGCCCTCTCCTCTGCTCCTCCTCCCATTCGTGCTCACTCTCTTTACTCTCTAAATAAATCTATTTATTTCTAAAACAAATAAAGTCGGGCATCTCGGGTGGCTTAGTGGTTTAGCGCTGCCTTCAGCCCAGGGCGTGATCCTGGAGTCCTGGGATCGAGTCCCACGTCAGGCTCCCTGCATGGAGCCTGTGTCTGCCCCTCCCCCCGTCTCTCATCAATAAATAAATAAAATCTTAAAAAAATAAAAGTCTTTAAAAATATATATGTATTTCATATATATGTGTAAATGTTCTATGTGAAGAAAAAAAATAAAAAAGAAACTGATGAACTATGGAAGTTTGACATGATAAATAGAATAAAAGTCAGTAAGATGGAAAGAAAAGGGATCATTATCCGATAGGAAAGTGGACTAAAAACATATTTCTAAAATTACAAAATAAGCAAACATGTTAAAGTTCACTGATAAGGGAAGAAATATGAAATAAAAACAATGAGATTTTTCTAACAAAATTGGAAAGAATGTAAAAGAATAACTGTATTCAGGATTTGCATGGTTGGTGAAAGGAAACTTTCATCTATAGCTCCTGGCAGAATAAACTGGTATGAACTTTCTGGAAGGTGATTTTTGTACTATCAGTTAATCAGTCATGAAAGGCCCTAAACATGTTTTTTTCTTTCGACTCAACATCAATTCTAGAAATTTCTCCTTGGAAACTAAGGAAAAAATGAGCAAGGTGTACTGTATTGTATATACATATACATGTATATTGTATATACATATACATAACTAAGGTGTTATTTATTACAGCACTTTTATGATAATGAAAATATGGAAATAAAGTAAATAAATTGTGCCATGCTTAAGATGCACAGCAATAAAAATGATATAAATCTTAATATGGACACGTACTCCTGGGACACTGACTGGAAGAAGTACCAATGTTTTATTCTGTTTCTGTAAAATACACAACTCATAATTCACCTATTAGAAAGGGCATGTGAATGGTGATTGTATCTGGATGCAGCGTTAAAAGTAAAATCATCCACCTTTTTTTGTGATTTCCGTACTATGATGATCTGGTCTGTTACTAATTTCTCACTAAGCTGACTTTAGCTAGTAAAGGTGAGAGTGTCTCTATGTGTCAGACCATTATTTCTACCTAATCTTTGGGTAACAGAGTTTGCACATTAGAATCAAGGCCTAGTAATTAAAACTTTTTCATTTTTCTAAAGTGTGCTTAATGCTAGGAAGTGACTGGACAAAGAGGTTATGATTTTACTGAGATCACAGAAATTGATTCTTCAAAAATACCATAAAGGAGCTATATGCATATATACAAATAGTATGTATATTTACATTCTAGTACCCCTTCCTTTGCTACTTTATCAAAAATATTTAAATTCAATTCTCACATATTAAAAACCACCATCCAACAATATACTCTCCAAGGTCTAGTACTTGGAATCAAGATAACTTGCCCATAATACTGGTGACCTAAACACTTGGAGATTTCATGACATTGTTGGGGGTTCTTATTTCTTCAAATAGTAAGAAGAGCTTTCAGAAAACCCTTCTGTTCCCCTTGCTTCCAACTTCAAAATAATCTAAGACATAATAGTCATGAACTGCCTTAGCTAGAGTAGAGTAGTCCTTGTCGTTGAACATACAGGCTCCTAAGATGGAACCCTCAGCCCATGGAGTCTGTTACTACCTGGACAAAGGAAGCTCCATTTCCAGGTACAGGAAATTCACTACCAAAAATGGCAGCCCTTATCATTTTTGAAGACTTTCATGCTAAGAAAGTTCTTCATCATGAGTAAAATCTGCCTCTTCTTTAATTCCCTTGCGAAGACCTGATTCTACTCTCTGCAAGACAGCCTTCCACCTATATTTAAAGATACTTACACTGTTTATACCATCCCTTCCCTTACTATCTCATCTCCAGACAAATATTCCTATTGCCATTAATATTAGCACATAATTTATCTAATAACTAGATAATTTCTACTTCTTTCATGACCTTATTAGTCTGTCTCTAAGGGAAACCGTCTGTTCAGATTGGTTTCTTGTTAAGACTCCTTTTTAAAATTTGGCACACAGAGGGATCCCTGGGTGGCTCAGCGGTTTAGCGGCTGCCTTCGGACCATGGCGTGATCCTGGAGTCCTGGGATCGAGTCCCACATCGAGCTCCCTGCATGGAGCCTGCTTCTCCCTCCACCTGTGTCTCTGCCTCTCTCTCTCTCTCTCTCTCTCATGAATAAATAAATTTTTAAAAAAAAAATTTGGCACGTGGAAATAAACATAATACCATGGACATTTGAAAAGCACTGAGGTCATATGATGCACCTCCTTCAGAGAGCCTCATTATACTTACAGTCAGCCAAGTCTACTGGGAACGTAATGTTTAAAGAAGCTGCAATACCATCAGGTCTTTCCCAACAGCTTCTCTGCATAGATGACTTGTTAACTATGAGATCCCTCAGGCTTAATAAGAATAAATTGAACAACGAGCACCTATTTATCAGCCACCCAATTTTTAAGAAATAAAACATATGTACTACGTTGGATTTTATCTCTCCCCTCCCCAAACTAAATTTCATCTTGCTGGTTATGGTTACTGACATGAATTCCTTAAATTTTTTTGAACCTTGACTGTTATTTAAAATTATTTTCCATTTCCCTGATTTCTCTGTAAGATCTTGACACAGTCACCCAACTCCACCTTGAACGCATTCCTTTGGTTTCCATGATGTTTTTCTATCAAACTCATTCCTTCATCCTGGCTGTTACTATATCCCATTCTAATAGCACCTCTTGCTCTCCTCTCTCCCTAAAGTCCATTCCTTTTTTACTTCTATGATCTCATTCTAAAGGATCTTATCCAATTTCATAGCACTGGATATTTTTGAGTCTTGTTCATCTTTTAAAGATACCTGTTTATATACCCAACTGCCACCATCACTGCATGACTGGCAGAGCTAAAAGGAAATTCATTTCCTTCCCAGTTACCAAATCATCTTTCTTTGGACTCTAATATTCCTGTCAATAGCACTATTCCCATGGATACTCTGACTTCAAATTTAAGAATCATCCTTCACTTGTCTCTTTCCCCATTACAGTGTCCAGGTCCCTTTCGTGTCTCTTGCCACCAGCATGTAAGCAATAAAACGTTTCTCAATGAATTCTAAGTTACTATCTCATTTAATTATCTTTTCAAAAAAACCACTACTTTGCTGGGCATCTCAACTAATATGTGTATCTCTAATCTAGACTTTCTAATCCTAATTCTTCCCATGTACTGCCACCAGCTACCATGGCTGTCTCCTGCTCAGGACAGAACTCTACAAGTTTAGCTCTAACAATTTCATCTCGCACAATTTTCAAATACAAAACTAAAATTTCAATGAATTTGCTCTAATTCATCCTTCCCTAGCTTTGTTCACACCACTTCCTTTATTTGGAACTTTAACAAAGGCCATCTGCGCGCGCGTGCACACACACACACACACACACTTCTCACTCGCATATACAATCACAGAAAAGTGGGAAAAAATTACTAGCGTCGGTATCAGCTCTAGCTCGGAACCACAGTTGTCTTTTTTAGCTTGAGGGTCTTAGGGTTGCTGTGAGCACCAAATGAAGTAACTTGTAAACAACGTCATTTAACAATTGGTAGCCCAGCCCAAGCAGACTAATTATCAGATTTAAAAAAAAAAAAAGTTGATGTAGAGTATGAAGAGACCTAAAATGGAAAGCTAATGATTTGACATTTCTTCTCACACACAGACACACACAACACACATTCATAAAGACCTGGAACAGAACCTCTGGGATCTCTTGATTAACCTTTAAAATAATCACCTGTATCACACGTCTGCTCAAGCCTGTCCTTTCTGCCAGTTTCTGGAGGGTCTGTGCATCTGGGTTGTTGTCCTGAGCAAACTGTGCTTGCATAACCTGTTTAAAAAGAAATAATGATAGTAAACAGCTAGATTTAAGAAGCTCAATCTTTTGCATTTTGATGACTAGAGCGATAAGGCATGCACAAGAAAATAAGACGCTTGTATTTTACTACTTGAAAATCAATATGGGGGAATAGATATAAATGACAAGAAAGCATATGCTAGAAATTTACATCTTGATACATTAAGATCTTTTAAAAAATAATCCATTTCAACATAAAACTTGTTTTTCTCAGCTATGCTGTTAAAAATGAGCTCACCTTTGCTCTTCCATTCTTCTACACACAAATGAAATGAATAAATGGTAGAAGTCTATTGGCTATTCTTTTCATTTTGCTAAAAATTTCTTACATTATATAACTTTTAAAAATACAAATATTCTATCAAACGTATCTTCAGCCTCTCCTGAGCTAAATGGGCCCATACTACAATTTTTACCAATCAGCAAATAGTATATAGTGCAAAAGTTGGATTCCATTTAATTGTAATAACTCCAATATTAATTGTTTTTGAGCACTTGATCTATGCAAAACAGTATCAGGGATCTTAAAAAAAAGATATCAATCATTTCACCGAGTAAGAATTTTCTGGGATTTAAATATCTGCATATTGAAAAAGTTCCCAGGTGTTTGATATGAACCTTTGGGTTAAAAAATGTGCTAAGTGCCATGAGACAGTGATATGTGAAAAAACTGTCCTTGGTCTCAACTGTTTGAGACAACGATATGCACATGCTGATAACTACCAACACTACGAGGTAAAGGGGAAAGCATGGAGCAGGAGGGAGTACCGGAATAAAGCGTAAGCCAAGGGCTTTGGACTCCTTTGAAGAGGAATTCATGGGAATCAAGCAGGGATATTTGAATTTTACTATTTAAAAGTCAATCAACTGAGGGAAATAGTATAAAATATAAAGAAAGTATTATGAAAGATGGGAGAAGGGCGACTGTCATCCAACATGACTGTGCATGTCTATGGGTGTGGGATGGGGGTAACCAACCTACCTAAAGACCTTATGCCACCCCTGGCCTCAACACCATTTCCCATGGGCAAAATTAATCACATTCTCCACTATGCTAATACAGTCCTTCAGCCACTACATGCATCACATGGAAGCAGAGGGATTCATTATTGAGTCTCGCTCTCCAAAGCTGAAAGTAAGCGTCTTGAGGGCCAAGGGAATGCCTTATTCTTTATATCCCCAGGAGCTATACCCTTTCCCATCACATAGTAGGTTCTTAAGGGTTTGTAATAGAATGAACCCTGACAAAGTGAGGAAAATCTGAAGATTGTGGGGAGAAAGAGACTAATATTATTCCAGGAAACCTTAGGAGGTTTACAAATTGTGTAATTCTTTCAGTTAAGTTCTCTCTGGTTCATGACTTCTAGAATAAGTTATTCCTGGCTTCATGTCCAACCATATCTGTTCACACACTCACTGAAGACAGCACACGTATTTTTACTTTAAAAAATGGGCAGAATTGGCCTAAAAGTTTATAATTTCACTCAGTCCACCTCATTCTTCTCTTACTCCAAACGTGTTACTTCAGGATCATCATGTACAAATAGTTGTGTTCATATGTAGTTGAGCACGTAACATCCCAAAGAGAAAAAAGAATGAGCAAATTGTCTTTGCTTTTTTTAATTTTTCAAGAACAGAAGTTAACCAGATATTTAAGTATTTGCTTATTAGGCCATTATTGATAACTAATAAAAAAAAACAGCATGCTTTCCACAAATGCATTTCAAATTCACAAGTTTAATAATGGAACCGAGTTACATTTAATAAGGCAATTTCTCATCAAGGAATAAAGCAAAATTCAAATGAACACTGATGGTTTAGAATTGGTGTAGCCTAAAGGGAAAGTAAGACATGCTCATCAATGTTTAATCTCACACACAAAAAGCACCTTTTAATTTCTACTTAATTTCATTGTTCTCCAGTCCCTAATGATGTTGTAACCCACCCCACTTCTTTTCTGTGCTCTTTTTAACATGGCCAAGGAGTGAGCCTTTGTAGACACTCATCATTTTAAGGCCAGGAAATCCCAGAAATGAGAGGTATCTGCATAGTAGCAGCTGACCAAGTCAATCTGAGAGTAGATTAAATTAGGTGCTAACCTTGGCATGTTTAATATTAATAATCATTGAGCAAGAGTTTCTAACTACAATAAGCAAACCACAGTATTGGCAGGAACTTCTTAAATATCATTTCTACAAATGGGGCAATATTTGAAATACTCTTGCCAACACAAAATGTTATTCTCTTTTGTGAGCCTTAAATTATTTTTTCTTCCTGTAAATTTCTAAATAATTTTGGGAAATGATCTCGGTTATTCTTCCCATGTTAACTCTCCTCTGTCCAAAGCAGTAACTTCATGAATAGTCTTGACTTCTTGATCACCTATAATATTTTATCATTTTGCTGAATTGAAGCACTACTTGAATATATTCAGTTTTCTGAAAGGACATTTGACAATGAAGGTACATTGCCTGATTTATTAGAGGTTCTAGCAAAATATAATGATTTGAGTTCTTAAAAAATTTACAGCTATGTTTTTCCAGATTCCTGAGGTATAAAGAACCACTTAAGGACAAAGATTGTAAGCTCAATAGTTTCAGCCCTCACAGGCATAAGAAAAATACTAATAAATATTGAAAAAGTGATTATATGTATTGAAAGCATATCACTCGTTTTCATTTTTTTTCTACTTTCATTTTTTAAAACCTATTATTCCAATATACATCTTTTAAAACTTACAATTCAGATCACATTTTCATATAATAATGCATATGATGATGAGAATAGCTTATGCATGTTTGCAATTTAAAACTATAAAGCTATCTACAAGATTTGGAATCTCACTCTTGTTTTAGCCGCTGCTGCCATAAAGTGGAGCTTTTATTCCACTCATGGGATGGTGGCCAAGCAAAATGAAAAACAAAAACAAAAACAAAAAAGACCAGAGGACTGGGGAAGTTTCCAAATCTCTTCTCTGCCATTCCCTTGATAGTCTGCCTTGAGGGGAGTTCCTGCACCTCTTGGATGAGGCTACCTACATCAAGGAATTACTGTTAGGAATTAAAGGAGAGAATGTAGATAAATGCCTAGCATAGGACTTGACACAAAAACCTTCACAAATATTATTCCCTCTTTATTTAATTAGTACCTGTAAGTATTTTCCTATATGAAACCTAAAGTTGTTTCAAATTTTTGCTATTATAATTGAAATAATTTTAATTTCACATAAACTTTTACAGTCAGCCTTATAATCATTAAAATTATAGCCAGCCCTTCATGGAAAACATATTTACGTTAGAAATTCTATTTTAACTCAGACAGCTTTTAGCTGCTGCATATTTTGCTGCCAGGTCTCCCACATGTACTCATATCTCCTAATTTAGGGCTTTGTATGATCTAAATTCCCTTGAAATACTGGCATCACATCAAGATTTTTTTCTCCATTCCTCAAATTAAAAGTCTCTCTTGAAACCCTTTTACTGTATTCATCTTAAACACTGGCAAGTCTTAGAATACGGTATGTGACTTTTCAGATTACTTTTACCCATTCATTAATGTCGTGTAAGTGTCCTTTAAAGTTTGAGCTAACATAGATCCTATGTATAAAGCACCCAGTAGTACATGGTAGGTGCTCAATGAATGTTACTTTACCTTAACATAAAACAAATACATCATCCACATTAATCTTTTAGAAAACGTGATTTCTTTATCTGAAAAAATGCCAGAAAGAATCATCATATGTGTAGACTTAAAGATAAAGCAAGGAGTAATTATTATTTTCTTGACAATTGACATGAACTGAACTTATAACAATTATATTTAGGTCAACTAAACTGAAAATAATCCCTCCTTTTTCAGGAGACAAAAATCAACCTTTAGCATCAAACTATAGAATCACCCCTTTTAAAAACAAGAAAAGGTTTACTGGATTGAGGAGTCAATAACTAGATTCCTGTTGTTTATGGTAAGGCATATTCAATTCTTCCCTATTTGTAAAATTGTACAAACTTAGCCATTGTAATTTGTTAAAAAGGTGAACCCATTAGTGTTCCCTAGGCCCACATCCTGTATGTCTCTTTCTGTTAATAGTCTTAAAATATTTTGTCTTCTATCACTATTATATGTAGTAACGCAAATAAATTCCTGGGTCAAACTGATTTTATCAGGAAGTCAGGACAGATCAATATTTTGTTTGCATTTTGAGGTTAATACCAATAAAACCAATGGAAATAAAGCTTGAAAGATTAGTTCATGCCAGATGACGACTCTGGAAATACTAACAAATATTTTAGGGTTAAAAGTATGTTTTCATACAGTCACCAAGTTAATATTCATTACAAGCACTGGCTAACCATTTTGAAAACATGGAAATGTTTTTAGATAGCATGGGGGTATTTTGGGTGTTTTGGGGAGGTAGTGGTGGGGGGATTGGGTTTTTGTTTATGTTTTTTGCTTGTTTTGGTCAGGAGGGACCTCAAAAATCATAAATTCATTGTCATGTCTACCTGGAGCTGATCTGCTGTAAAGCTGGTCCGAGCTCTTTTTGCTGGTTTTGGATGATTAACATCTTGCTCTGTGAGGAGGGCACCTTCAACACTAATCCCATTACCTGCATTTAAAAAACAACAGTATACAGGATGATAACTCAAATGGGTCCACTGATCAAGCAATAATGTTTCCTGCATCTCTTGGTTTGGTGTGAAATTGTAGATTGCCCAAATCTGTAAGTTTAAAACACACTAGAAATAGTCTGTGGAAACAATATTCCACTTACAGGCTTGTATATTTACTCAAAAGAGTAAAAAGTTAGAAGAGCACACATCGAAGGTTCATCCTTAGGAGGCCAATACAGGAAAACAACTGGTTACAAAAAGCAAAGCAGAGCCCTAAATTGAAGGCTGCTGCCTGAGAATATGGTACAAGGCTAATACACATGCCATGGCTTTCCCTGCAAATAAACACATGGAGATCATCACTAACAGTAGAATGCTAAATGAGTTTTACCACAATTACACTGCACAAAATAATGCATTAAAATGACCTTAGGAAAAATCATTTTTATTCCCTGTATTCACTGTCCCAAAAGACTCCAAAGTATTTTAAGTATATATTTACCATTTTCCACTTCTCTTTTTAAATTATCCAGCATACAGTCATAATGCACTCTGCAGAGGACTTTCTCTTCCACCAAAGCAAACTCCTCTCCCGTGGAAAGCTGCCTTTTGCAAGAAAAGCAGGCGAAGCACGCCAAGTGATAGACATTCCCCTTGGCCCTGCGGACCCAGTCAGTAGAATGGATGTGCCTCCCACAACGAGAGCAGCGAGTTCCATACCTTCTACATAAATAGAAGAGCAGGAGGTGAAGATTTTAATGTGTGGTGAGATATTCAACAGCCTGAGCAAACTAATACATCATGTTACTCTTTGGATTAACCTAAGTATTTAAAACTTTTGAAAATGAAACAGGAATCAGTTATTTTCCTCAAAGTCAATATCAAGACTTGAGATGAGGCCATAGTTCAAACCTGTTTATAAAACAAAAACTCCTCTGTCACTTTAAAGACAGACTGGATTTTTTTCTTTCAAAATAAATGCAATAGGAGTTTCAAAGTCCCTTTTGTAACAAATATCAGAACATTTATAAATTACCTAAAGATTCAAGATACAAACACACAAATACTCCAGACTGAAACCTAAAAGGGCAGAAGCATACCAGTGAAGATATAATGACTTCTTAAAACCAAATTGAGATCATTCAAAAATGTTTTAAATATCATTTAAGTTAAAATATTTAAACACTAAAAATTGATATTATCAAAGGATGGGTAGAACAGAAACTGTTCACCCTGAGAGTAAGGAATGAAAACTTAGATTTGTTTCCACTGGTGAATAAGCTACTGCATTGCTAGCCACAGGACGTGGGAAAATATTATCTAAAGCTTTCAGAGAACTACTTGGACAAAAAATGCAGGTTAACTGTAACAAAATGCCCCAGGTAAATATTTCTTTTTTCTCCTGGTCTAATTGGACATTCTTTGCTATGTCTCCTATCATAATCAGTCATGGCCTTGCATATCCTACATCAAACTATTGATGTGTCTGTTTCTACTCATTAGTCTATCTTTAGAGGAATTGCCAGTTTTTTCTTTTTTCTTTTGAAGTTAACCTGAATAACTGAAACTTAAAATTAAATTTCGGAATTTAATATGAAGCATAAAAGAAATCCTGAGAAATTAGACTTTCAATAACTCGCTGAAACTAAACCTTTCAAAAAGCTTTAAATTATCATTAAAAAATTAAGATTTGCATATCTTAAGTCAAAGAGGAGGCAAACTGCTATGATTCTTGAGGAAACAGAGAGTAAGCCTGATGAGAAATAGAGGTGTTTGGTAATTATAAAATTCTGTCACTTTATAAAATAAAGGATCCTGGATTTTATGAAGTGCTTTTAATTAGCAATTTTATTCAAATCAATCACTAAACTCTTTGAAACCAGTTTTTGAAACTGAGTGTAAACAACATAATTAGTATTACAAACTTCATTATATAGTATTAATTTCCCAATTTCACGATGAACATTTCTCTTCATTTGGAAATGCAAATAAAAATATGATAATTTTAAAAAGTCATGCTTAGGGATAATTTCAATTTCTAGGCAGCTATCTATTAAGGATTGAATTATATCCTAGAAAAAACTATGCATTTAAACAATTTATAAAGAGATCATGGAGAAAATGTTACATTTAATATCTTAGGCAAATACAATCTCACAAAGCAAAGATCAATGAACACACAAAAAGAAACAGGATTTTTAGGTAGAATAATCCGACTCGGTATATTTCTGATATTGAAATGGTCAGTTCCTCTAAGTTATATGGTTTAACTCAGACTCCAAACTGCTGACATTTTGTAGGTATAATTAGGGATCATGCTACAGTAAACTGGTAAACACTTAACAAAACCTTGATTTTTTCCCCCCATTATCATTTCATCTTAGCATCCCCTGCAAATAACGGACTTTGTCAGAATAGGTCATCTTATGTTTTATACTTCACCTATGCTCAGCAAGAACTTTCTCTGTTTTTAATAGCCTCCACTCTCATTCCCAAAGAGGAAATAATTATTTTAAATTAGCTTTTGTATTTTTAATTCCTAAAACACATAAACACGCTTATTTTGTTTTAATATAAGTTGTACCTCAAAACTGTGAAGCATTCTCAGTTTTAAATCCATTACATAAGAAAAACTGGGTTTCAATATGTAAAGCGGGACGAGAAAGCTTGTTTACAAAATTCTCTTTGCGTAACATCTTGGAGTTTTCTACGGAAAAAGTTTCCACAGTGTACCTGAAATAATCAAGTTTGCAGAAAATGTCTTTGTCTTTAATATAACAGCTGGTATGCCTTCCTAAGGAGGTCCTGCAGACACTGCAGGAGAGACACCGAACATGCCAGCACAGGTCATTCACCTGTAAAGGAAAAAGGGGCAGGATAAGAAACTATTTTAATATCACACTAACAAAGGAACATTCACTGGTTTTGTGCATTAAGCAATTTTAAAACCTGGCTCCTTAATATTTTAACATATGCTCTGAATGTTTCTATCTAAAAGATGTCATTTACACAAATGTGTGTCTTGATATATTCTCTTTCAGACCCCAACCAGAAAAGCACAATAGCATATTTTACACTGTGTGTTAAATTGTTTCTTCCTTTGAAGAATTCAGGGTGTGTACTTTTCTCTTTCTGAAATCGAACTTCTATGGACACGGAAAATTTTGCTCACTTTAAAGTCCTACATGCAGGCTTGTTGTACTTTTTTTCTTTCACCAAATTCTTTCCACCATGAAAACTGGTGGCTAAAGAAGTCAAACCACACACTTTCTCAATCTACTTTTTGGCCAAACAATCATAAATGGTGCACTAGTTAAAATGAGAGAGAGAGAGAAAGTGAAAAAGAAGCCTTGTAAGATTCTGATCCTTTTAAAGAAGTCTGGCAATCCGTTTCCCTTACCAAATAGAAATTGTTAAAAACAGATGTAAATCTTGATATGACAGAGACTTTCTGACATTAAATAATGGAATCAAGGAGTAAGTTATTGGAAACCTAACTAATGATTTGGCTACTGGAGAAAAAATTAATCTGATTAAAAGTGGTTCTAAAAAAGGCACCCAAGTATCGTTTGCCATTTATACTCCAAGCTCTAAGCCATAAAATCGTGTCTAATAAATCACATCACTTTATATTTTCTAAATAGGCATATGAAATATTGTCAATTCAGGGAACAAATCCTAATAACCCTCACCTTAAACTGTTGCCAGAATTCTAGAAGCACCACAATTTCAGCCTTCAAGAATGAAGATGTATACTGGGTTGAACTTGCCTTTAATACAGGCTCCCAGCGTTTGCTCTTGTTAAATAGACACAGGAATTGAGTTTATGTTTAACCAATTAAGCATGATTTCATTTCATGTGAAAGAACAGCAATGATGCAAAAACACCCGTTACATCCTACAAATGGATCTAATGTCTAAAGTAGTAATTACGAAACTGTGAAAGGGGGAAATTGTGAAATAGTCTTTATTATGAAACAGTGTAGCAAAAGCCCTATCTGTCCAAAAATTCTATCAGATTAGCACGACTGTTCAAAATCTTCTTTTTCCCCAAAATGTTTTGTGTGTGTGAGATGCAAAATATAAAAGGTATTTCGAAGCTGAAGGAAAAAGTTTTACTTGCTTCTAATTGTAGTTATGGCCTCTTTCCAAAGAAAGCATTAATGAGAGTATCATTTTGATGAAACTTTAAAAATTTTAAGTTTTGGGCTTGGACTGCATGCTTGCTACATAAGAAAACTTGGAAGAAGGAAAGAAACAAACGGAGGAAATTGGGATAAAAAATACTAACAATGTTTAATACTATCCTAGAAACAAATACGTATTTTCTTTCTATTTTTTCCTAAAATGGGAATATTAAAGTTTAAAAATACAGGCTTCCTTTAGTATTTCAATGCTTAGGAACTTCTACGTTTTGATCTTACCCAGGCTCTTTTTCCCCACCCCTCTCTCCAAACAAGTGCAGATTAAGACTTCAGGGCAGAGCCAGGGCCACCCTCCAACTCTCTAAAGCCAAACCTAACACTTGGTTTGCCACCTTTCCTTCAAGTTTACTTAAAAAAGAAAAAAAAATGCTCCTCACCTTCCATCTCTTTTTCAGGGAGGAAAGCAAGTTAGACAAAATTCTAGAGAATACAGACCTTCCCTGATAGCTGCTATTTATCCAATCTGTATATGTGTATAGGACCAAGCCAGAAAAAAAACATCCAAACGACAGGGCACTGAAATATTAGATGAAGCAAAATACTCTTCTAATTCCTCTCCTACTTTTTGTTTTAGCTCCATTTCAACTTGCTTCAGGAGATGATGTTTTTCTATATCAAATAGTTTCTATGTTAAACAGTTGTACCCTCAAATACTCTATTAGGTCTACCGATTATTTTTCACCAGGTACTCAGATTGAATTTAAACTTCTTTTAGAATAAGTATTCAAAAAAAATAATAACCTCAGAGTTTTTAAATAATCATATAATGTCAAATTTTAGTTGGAGCTAAACACTAATATGTACATAAAAAAGACAGAATAAGGCTTTACATAGAGGATTTCACTAGGAGGACTACAGTCATACAACAAAAAGCTTTATATAAGTTATTTAGATAACTTAGGTACCTAAGCACATCTAATACACAAATATATTTTTAACATATAAAAGTGAACACTAGAAACTAATTCAGAGGTGTGTTAAGAGACACTACATAATACTCTTTTTTTTTTCTAAATCCTCTCTGGTATGAAGTGTTAAAGCCCTTATAGATCCATTCAGTAACGTTCTTAGAAACTATGCTAATTATCGAGAGAGCTCCTTGAAATAATAAACTAGTTTTGATCCAAAAAATGATTTGGAGATATCAAAAAAGGCTCAGGTCTAGAAACAGTGAAAAGGGATACCTCAAGAATTCAGATTCAAAGAGAAAGCCGTGTCAATTTGCCGGCTTTAAGACTCAGTCACCAATTAAAATTAATTTACTTTTCAGTTTTTCACCAAAACTTCTTTTGGTGCTTTATCTGGGTTGTATGTATGCGGTGTTATCCCCACTTTACAGATTAAACAGCTTTATACACTGAGGTAGAAATTTCAAGAAGCCCAACAACTTGCGTTTTGAACGCATACTCTCCATAATCATTCCTTTTGGAAAAAAGGGGATGGGGGAGTGATTGGTGAGGAAGGAACAGAAAGTAAACTGGTTTGCTACTAATTCAGTGTAGGAGAGATCATTATTTTAAATAGTGGTTTTAAAGAGTTGTTGAGGTTGAAAACCCATGGCAGTAGGATTAAGACACATGGGACCATGACCCTGCACTCAATGACGCGGTTAACTAGTCTGCCAAAATTTCCCCTCCAAAATTCCCGCACAATATTTTGAGAGAAGTGAAACAAATTAAGACGGTCAATTCCCAAACTATCGCTTGAAGCACTTCATCCCAGGCATCCCTCTATCTTTCTTTTTGCTCCTCTTCCTACCTGCCTTCCTTCTTTCCCTTTTTCTTTTATTTTTATGTTTTATATTTTTGGTCTAACTTTACAAATCTAGCTATTTCCATTTCTTTCACAAGCACGGGGGGGGGGGGGACATTAAAAAAAAAAAAAGCCCTGGGTGGCCTCTAAATATTAATAAGAGGAAGGAGGCACTAAAAAGTTTTTTTTTTTTTTTAAATGTAAGGGCTCCTACAAACTTTTACTTTGAAAAACCCTTACTAAACTGTTACTAAACATAAAACTATGTAAAAATTCTGTCCAGAAAAGACCCCTTGGGGCACTTCACAGCGGTCCTTACCAAAGGGGACACTGCACAAGGGGCACCGGCCAACGTTTACCCACTAGGGGCTCTCAGAAGCAGGCAGGTGGAGGGGTCCAGCGGGGGCTGCAGGGACCACAACCAGGCTCGGGAGAACCCATCAGGCAAGACCCCGTTTCCAAGGGAGCCGAGGATCAAGCGGGTTTGGCTCCCCCGCGAGCTGCGGCCGCTGCAGTACAAGCCCCCCGGGGGCCAGCGCCCAGGCCACACGCGGGGCGTCCACGGCCCCCCCTTCCTCCTGCAGGACCCGCCCGCGGCGGCCACCGGCAAGGCGGGAGGGGAGAGGCTCCCCCAGTGCCGGCCCGCGGCGCCCCTACCTTGAGAAGGTACTTGTCCACGATCTCCCGGCCGCAGCTGTTGCACACACACTTGCCTGGGGGGCACACGGAGCCCGAGGCCATGGACCGGGGCGAGGACGACGGGGACAGCGGCGCCGAGGACGAGCACGAGTCCTCGTCCCCCGCTCCCTCGGGGCTCACCTGCGGGAAGCCGGGGGCGCGGTTGCAGCGGCTCCCCCCCACCCCCCGCCCGGGCTCCCGCACCCCTCCCGCACCCCCTCCCTCCTCCCCTCCCCGCCCCAGGCCGCTCTCACTTTGTCCCCTGATGCCAGGCTCCCGCACCCCTTCCCGCACCCCTTCCTGCACCCCTTCCCCCCCCCCCCCGCCCCGGGCCGCTCTCACCGCGTCCCCTGCGGCCGGGCTCCCGCACCCCTTCCCGCACCCCTTCCCCCCCCCCCCCCCCGCCCCGGGCCGCTCTCACCGCGTCCCCTGCGGCCGGGCTCCTGCACCCTTCCCGCACCCCTTCCGCACAGCTTCCCCCTTCCCCGGGCCACTCTCACCGTCTCCGCTGGGGCTGGGCTCCCGCACCCCTTCCTGCACCCCTTCCCCTCTCCCCCCCGCCCCAAGCCACTTTCACCGTGTTCCCTACTGCCGGGCTCCCCAACTCCTTCCGCACCCCTTCCCGCACCCCTTCCTGCACCCCTTCCCCTCTCCCCCCCGCCCCAGGCCTCTCTCACCGTGTCCCCTACTGCCGGGCTCCTGAACCCCTTCCGCACCCCTTCCTGCACCCCTTCCCCTCTCCCCCCCGCCCCAGGCCACTTTCACCGTGTCCCCTACTGCCGGGCTCCCCAACTCCTTCCGCACCCCTTCCCGCACCCCTTCCTGCACCCCTTCCCCCCGCCCCTGCCGCTCTCACTTTGTCCCCTGCTGCCGGGCTCCCGCACCCCTTCCCGCACCCCTTCCCTCCCCCCGCCCCAGGTCGCTCTCACTTTGTCCCCTGCTGCCGGGCTCCCCAACCCCTTCCCGCACCCCTTCCCCCCCCCGCCCCCGCCCCGGGCCGCTCTCACCGTGTCCCCTGCGGCCGGGCAGCCCCGGGGAGCCGGCCCTCCACCCCCCACCCCCACCCCCACCCCCCGCACCCCGGGTCCCGGGTCCCGGGCCGCTCCTCCCCACTCACCAGTCCCTCTTCCCCGGCGCCTTTCCGCGTCCTCCCGGCCGCCAGGGCTGCGATCCGCGCGCACTCCTCCGACATGGGCCCCCGGCGCTGCGGGCGCGAGCAGGGGGGCGCGGGGAGCCGCGGTCAGAGCCCGCCCGCGCCTGATGAAGGCGCCGAGGGCTCGGGGCCGGGCGCCGCGGGCAGGGGTGCGGAGCGCAGGCCCGCAGCTCAGCGCCGCCGCCGGGGCTCAGCCGCCCCCCGCGCCCCCGCCCGCCGCGAGTCCGCCGCCAGCATCCCCGGCACAAAGCGCTCGCCCGCTGGACGTCAATCACGGCGGAGCGGGGACCGCGGGGCGACACGGGCGCGGGGGGCGGGGGGGCGAGAAGAAAAGAGGTCGGGGGAGGGGGTGGGGGGAACTTGATTTCCTTAATAACCTCAATTAAAAGAGCAAGACACATATATATTTTTAAAAGGGAGCTCTTTGAATTGGATAGCCCGAAAGGTGAAGAGGTTTAATAGGATACTTGAAAGCTAATTACAGCGGGATTTGAGAAGCCTGGTGTTTGTTCCGATGACAATTTGAATGAAAATGCTTCAGATTAAACCGAGCCAGCGGCTCTTTCGTAAACTTAGGGCAATTAGAGCCGCGAGTGATTTACACTCGTTTCTTTAAGGTGTAAATTGCCACTTACTGCTCAGTAAGTCAACATTCGAGCTGCTAAAGGATTATTTTTAACCGGCGCGCAAAAAAAAGAAAAAAAAGAAAAAAAGAAAAAAAAAAGCGGGACGAATAATGGAAAATATCCAGCTGAATTTAATTTGTGCCATTAGAACTCCCCCAACCCCCGGTCAAAATGTTTTAAAGCCACAGCGCGCATTGCTCAAGGCTTTCCAAGCCTTCGCTGGAGTTTTGCTCTTAAATGAAATCGCAGCCGCCGCTGGGGCTTTCTCTGCCGCGGGGTGCGGGCGCCCGGGTTGGGGCGGAGGGATGCGGGGGGCGCGCACCTGCGCCCGCGCCTCCCGCGACCCCGGCCCAGCCCCGTGCGGGGCCCCCGCGCGCTCCCCGGGCCGGAGCGTGCGCCGCCGCCCCGGGCCACCTCCGCGGTGGCACCGACGGGTCCTCCCCGCGGCGCCCGAGCGCAGCCGGGTCAGCGCGCCCGCCCCGGGCCCTCGGAGGCCTTCCCAACCCCGCGGGAGGGTCCCCGACGCGTCCCGCCCCGGGCAGCGCCGAGCGCGGCTGCGCTTTCCCGGCTACTCCACGCGAGGCGGGACTCGCGCGCCCCTGCTATGCTTTTTTTTTTTTTTTTTGCTTTTTTTTGGTATTTGAAGGGAAATGGCCCTCCTGCCCCCCCCATACCCCCACCCCGGGGTTCCCCCGAGGCCTGGATGCGCGCCCTGCGCCCGCGGGGGCCGCACGCCTGGAGCCAAGCCTCGGGTCCCACCCTGACACCCACCACCCACCCACGCACCCCGCCCCGACTCGCCCCGACCACCACGGCAGAGAGAACAAAAGCACGACTCACATGGACCCGAGAACTCGCCTTAGGCTCGAGGCTTCGTCTCCCAAATTACAGTCTCCATGCCTCAGGTTAAGTGAGCTTGTGGGGAGGGGAGGCAATGATTACCGACTAACGCTACGACGTAATCGATAAATAATTTTTTTTTTTTTTTTGGCCAGGTCTGAAGAGGAGGCCGCTACAGGTAATTTCTGAACCTCGTAAGGAGCCCGCACAGCTCGCGTCTCCGGGAAGCTGCCTGCCCCGCAGCGGGTGCGGCCCGGCGCCGGCGCGCTCACCTTCTCGGGGGGCGCCGCCAGCTCCGGCACGTCCTTGCCTTCGAGGGTGCACGCAAACATCTGATCGCTCTTCCAATACATGGCACTGCTGGGGCTGCTTGTCACATCCCAGCTCCGCAGGGTCAGCGGCCGTCCGAGCCTGCCGGGGGGGCCCCCCCTCCCACCCCGCCCCGCCCCAGGGCACCGCGGACAGGAGCAAGGCCTCGGGCTGAGTCCCCGTCCAAACAGGCCTCTGTGCCCGCGTCCGGTCCGGCGCACTGTTCTCTAGATTCTCATCCCAACTTCACTGAGGTCTGTCCCTCTAGGAAAAGGAAAAAAAAAAAAAAAAGTTTTGTTTTGCAGAGGGTGGAACCTTACATAAAGGGAGGGAAGGGGGTGTGCGCGCGCGTGTGTGAGTGTGCAGGGGGAGTCTTCTGCAGCAATAGCCTCACCTCCTCGAGGAAAACCCGCCTTCTGTACATGTTAAGATCTTTATCAGATCAAGCCAACTTACTCCAGATTTAGTATTAGAGAGAGAGAGAGGAAAAAAAAAAAAAAAAACACTGGGAATGGCCTGTTAACTTTTGACTTTAAAAAAAAAAAAATGAAACAGCTCTGCTCTCTCTGCATTTGCCGTGGCTTTTTAATTCTCGCTCCCCAACCAAAACCTAAACAAAGATTCATGTTACATCTCTTTCTGCAGCAGGCAGAAGGGGAAGCGGAGGTCTGAGTGACTTAAACTTTTTAGTCCTTCTTCTGAATCGTGCAGCTCTCCTGTCTAGCCCAGGAACTCCACCGCTCGCTGGCAGCCCCGGGCTGACTGATCTAGCGGTTCCTGCTCCCTGGGCGAAAAGTTTTCTCATTAAGATAAAGAAGGAACATCTGAGCGGCACAAAAAAAAAGCTTATGATTTGCGACTAGATTTGAAATCAAGGCTGCAAGAAAAAGACAAAAGTATGTTTGCTAAGAGGATGGCTCTTTCATCTCCTCCTAGACAACATTTAAGCCCTAGAAGAGGGGCCAGCGCCTGCCTCGACTGTTGGCTGCGGGTTTGTGGAGGGAGGAGGTGTTCTCAGGATACCGTAATTTTGATTAGGGTTGGAGGATATGTTTGCTTGAATATCAGCTTCTTTATGCTGCGAATTTTACTTCATTCTCTAGTGTGTAAAGGGGAATTTAGTGAGAGACTGTTTAACAATGTTTTATTTCCAACCTTCCTTTTCTTTTTTTTTTCTTTTTTTTAAGAAACCAAGCAAAACCTAAGAATACCTGGGAGTTTGTTTCCTAAGGCCTTTAGTAAAATCATGTGATGTTGCTTCACTCAGACTGACCTATGTATCTACATACCTACCTATATATGACCTTCTATATCCTTATCTCCTTGCCTGATTTGTCTAGAAGAGTAAGTTAGGAGGGCTCCCTGCCCGACAGGTCAACAGCAGGCGGGAGGAGGGCCAGTGGGCTGAGGTAGGCAGCCCTTCCCCTAAGGAAGTGAGCCTGTATTACAGCCTGGGGCCGAGCAACGCCTGCAAATTTAGTTTTCCCTCAAGGACATTTTCTCCCATAAACACGAGGTTCCCTAGAGCATTTTCCTATTGCCATTGTTTCCTTTTCGCGCAGCTGCGCACACCGTTAATATTAGCCATTCCCCTTCTGGTCCTTTCTGGGAGATCTCGCTTAAATTTAAGAAGTGGGGGGGTCGAGGACTTTGGGGTCTGTGTCCTCCTACAGAACTGAAGGCTCCTTCTCGAAAAGCTAACCTGTGCGTGGAGAACAGAAAGTCTTGTGTTTTGCATCAAGTGCAAAAATTAGCATGGGGTGGGGGGGAGTGGGGTGGGGTAGGACGGGGTGGGGGGAGATTCACATAATGCGTTTTCCATGAAACACCTCGGTCTCGAGACGGCTCTTCCGCGCGTCGGAACATTGGCTCTATCCGGGTGTCGGAGCGCGCAGGATGGAAAGTGGAATTCAAAATAAAGATCCAGTTCAGAGATTTAGTTACGGTTTCTACTCGTTAGGGTCTGCGGAATGAACCTGGGGTCCTGCTTGGCTAAGCCTCCGGGAGAATTAATCGCGCGGGTCCTTTGGAGCTGCCGAGGGCGCCGGGGCGGCTTGGGGGAGGCCGGGGGGTGGGGGGCGCGGGGTTGGCGCGGTCGGTCCACCCGCCCTCGTCCTCCTCAGTCGGCTCCGCTCGCAGTCAGGTTCTCCAAATACTCCTCTTGGTCTGGGAGCCCCCAGCTCTGCGGCGGCGGAGGAAAGGAGCCGCCTTTAGAGGCTTCTGGGGATGGGGAAGGAGAATGGCCATCAGCCCCAGGAGGACCTCAAAGGCTGGTCTGGCCTTGGCTTTGGGGCCCCGCCTTGGGGCCGCGGCGGGATTGTGCGCGCACAGCCTGGCTCGGGAGGCCTCCCGGCGGTGAGTGTTCCCGAGGCCCAGGCCCGCCGAGCCCCGGCCGCGGGGGTGGCGGAGCGGGGAGGCGCGGGCGCGCGGCCCGGGGGGCTGGGCCCAGGGACCTCCTGCCCCTGGGTCGGGGGTGGACACCCGGGAGAGCTGCTCCCGGCCGCGGCCCGGCTCCTACCACGCTCCTCCTCCGCTAGGGCGAAGGGAGAGTGAGCCCGCTGCTCCGCAGAGGGCGGCTCTTGGGCTAAAAATCGGGGCCTTTCCGTCTCGGGAATAAGGGGTTTTAGCCTAAGCTCCGATGGAAACCAATTTTTAGTCGAAGGAGGATGTACAAAAAAAAAAAAAACAAACCATCTTGGGGTTGTTTGTGCAGGTGGGCGAGGGCTCACCCGGCTGGGTCGGTTCCTGCCCACCAACTGGACATTCCAGGTGGCCGGGTCTCCCTGAAGGACAGCCAGGGACCGCAGGGCCACCCGGGGGGATAACCAGCCCGCCCCGGACTACAGGGGCGCAAAGGCGAGGCCCGGGGAAGAAACCCGGCGACACTCCGGAGGGCGCCCCGGAGGGTTGGGAGGCGCTGGGTGTGTCTCCCTGAAGCCGGAGCGGGTCGGGGAAGGAAGGGGTCCGGGCCGTGATTGAGGTCCGGGGGTGCAGAGCCCGCACCCCAGCCCGCCCTGACCCCCCACGGTTCCCACTCCCCGCGAGGAGCTGCCTAATTGGGCAGCGGAGCAGCTGCGAAATTTGTAATCGCCTAATAAGCCTTCCACCTCGGTAACTCTTATCAAAAGGCATAAAACTGATATTTTCGCACTCGGCTTCCTCCACAGGAGCCGTTTATAAACATCCTTCATCGGTAGGATGAAATTAAGCCCGCATTGACAAAGGTCCCTGGAACTCGATATTTAAAAGCAATAGATCCGAATTAGCAAATCGCGCCTGTTAAGTAGGGCAAGTCCCCCCCCCCCCCGCCCCCCAACTTGACTGTCGAACCCTTCGCCTCCGAGCGCCTCGCGGGGAGTAGCCGGAGGCTGGATGGAGTCTGCGCGGGGCCCCAGCAGCTCCGGAGCCTCGCCGCGCGCCCCCCGGCCTTCGCGGACGCGCTCCGGGCCGACCCGCGGGGACCCGGGCGGGGGCAGCTGCGGCCTGGGCGCAAGTGCGGGACCCCCGGGCCATGGGCGCACGGCGCAGCGGGCGGTCGGGGTGCGGCTCCGCTCCCCCGGCCCGCGACCCTCGCAGGCGGCCTCCCCAGAATACACAGGGGAGGGCAGGGGAGGCCTCCGCGCGGGGTGGGTGGATGGACGGATGGACGGATGGCTGGGTGGGGAGGGGGCGCAGCGTGGGGCGGGTTCTTGGGGCGACCTCCTCACCCAGGAAGGCGCAAACTGGGCCCAGAGCGCCCCGAAACCGCGAAGGTCACACTCGGCCCCGGGCGACGAGCCGCTCCTTTGACTTTTGCCCACCCCGTCGAACCATCCTGAACGCTCATCTGGGAAGAGCCCGCAGGGGATCGCGTCCCCCTCGGGCCGCGCAGCGCAGGACGCGCTCACCTTGGGACTTACCGGTCCCAGGCTCCTGCGCAGCGACGCGGAGGGAGGGGCGTGCTTGCTCCCGCCCGCGGAGGCGCCCAGAGGCGGCGGCCGCCTGGGGCCCCCCGGTCTCTCCTCCCCGAGCCCGCGGACGCGCGCAACGGCGGGGAGCGCACTGCGGCGCGGGCACCGCCCGGGCTGAGCCCCCCGCCCCGCGTGGGCAGCGCCGGCTGCGGTGTCCTGCGGGTCTCGGGACCCCAGCCCCGCAGAGCACGCTCTGCGCCCGCGGGGGCGTGGGTTCGGGGCGCTCGTCCCCCCTCCCCGCCCGGCACCGGGGCAGCCCGCCCGGTCCTCTGCGCAGGAGGGCGCAGAAGCGCGCCTCGCAGACAGGACCGCTGCGCGCGGGGCCAGACTTGGGGGCCCCCCCGGAGCCCGCAGGCCGTCCTGCACAGTCTGCTGAACCCCGGCGACGCTTCCGAGCCCTCTCTCTGCGCCCCAAGCACCCCTGTGGTTTAGAGCTAATTTTACGTGCATTTTATCTTTTGGAGTTGAGCATCGCGGCTGGATCGGGAGAAACCGGATTCTAACCTGTTTCTCCAGACCTCTGCCCACACAATTCTGGAAAAGCCGAACTAGGAGGTGGTGGTGGTGTGTGTGGGGGGGATTAAGACGATGCAAAGCCCAGCCGCGCCCCAGCCCCCACCTCCCCCCGCCCCGCGCTTTCCTACACAGCCCTGGACTCCAGCCGGAGCTGGAGTGGAGCTCGCTCGTCTGGAAGGCCCGGAAAGCCTCGCCCCGCACGCTTCCCCTCCTCCACCCTCCTCTTCCCCAGGGGTCCCCAGAGGCGCACTAAAACCCCACCAGGAGGCAAAAAAAAAAAAGCCAAATGGATGTGAGCATAAAAACGTGGGCCCCTGAGAGTGTGTGTCGCGCTAGCGAGGGGTGGGGGTGTCGGGGAGCTGGGGAGCCCCCCGGTCGCAGGCTTCTAGACGTTTTGATAAGGGCACACGCAGCTCCGCTTAGAGCCGGGTGAGCGCGCCCCTGGCCCACCCGGGTCCTCCCGGCACCGCGGCCACGTCCCGTCGCTGCTTTAGGCTGCATCCTGTAAAATGATGCTTAAAAGAAAGGAAAAAAAAAAGTATGCGGAATAATCTTGAAATATATTTATTTTTAAAAAGTTAAATAACTTTTCCTGTGGATTTCTGTTTCAGGACCTCGATGCTTGTAACTCCGGCCGTGTTTCCCTGCTTGCCTCCCTCTCCCTCCCTCCCTGCTTGCCTGGCTGCCGGGCTGCCTGCGTGGGACCTCAAGGTTTAGGAAGCCGGGCAACGTGCTAGTAGAGCACAGGGTTTGAGATTAGTCAAACCTGAAATGGGTTTCAGGGCGGTGTAACAACCTAACACCTCAGTTTTCTCATCTAGAAGATGAAGAGAGCAGCGCTGATGGTGTGGAGATGCGTCCACCGATGCGCAGGAGATTCCCGGTCTCAGCGCTCCTCCTGCGTCCTTTGCTGCGCCAAGACAAGTCTAGGTGCAGAGGCGTCACCAAGGCCTCGTTCCCCAGGTGCAGGGCGCAGGCCAACGCTCCTCCTCCGCTCCAACCCGGCTTCCAGCTGGCCATTTCTGGAAGTTCAACAAATCCGGTCTCGGATGCCAGACAAGACTCCCAGAGCTGCAGAGACTCCGGAGAAAGTGCTCGCAGCTGGGCGCCCCTCCACCGTGGCAGCTTGTCCCCAGGAGGCACAATGAAACGCTTTTCCTCCTCTTTTGTCACTTGTTTATTTGGGGGGTAACCTGACACATTTACACGCCTGGCACCCTGACTCCTGTCGGTTTGTGCAAACTTCTGAATATTGTAAAAGTGGCAGTAATCATAGGTGTTGCTTATTACCTGTCAAACGCCCCACTGGTGCTAAGGTGTAAAGCCCTATTTCAGTAACTCGTCTGAGGGCATTTTACCCAGGTGGGTTGGATTCAAACCCAGAGGCCAGACTCCAGGCCACCTTTTAACCATTCCCCGGTGTGGCCCTCTTTGCGGGGAGTTCAAAACAGACACCTTCAATTAATGGATTCATTTACCCAACCCAGGATGGTTCTTCACGTAGCCCAGTTGACCCCGGTTGCTGCTCCGGCACAGGTGGTGCAGCTACCGGCCTCTTGGCAGCACCCGCTTGTAGCAGAGCTTCAGGCTTCCCCCAGATGCAAGGCATCTGGTGTCCCTCGGGAAAGAGCGCCCCCTTCCCACCCTCCACTCTCGCTGTACCCAGATTAAATAGCGCAGAAGCATTTGGAGCATCACACCGGTTACAAAGGGGGAAAGGGAGCAAACTGAGCCTTTAATTGGGCGGTAAAGTCTCTTTATTCTTGGGAATTACAGAATCCGATGACTAATCATCAGCGAGTGGATCAAAGCCTGGACAGAACACGTGAACGCCTCTCTCTGTCTCCTGCGTTGCAATGGTCCACACTGTCTTCTGGAACTTTTCCTTTGGCTTGGACCAAAGTTCGGGTCATTGCACGGAGCGTGGCAGCGGCGATGGTGCTGGGCTCTGGCTGTGCGCAGGTCATCTCGCCGCACCCTCCCTGGCCACTGCAGAGAAGCCTTCCGGAATAGTTTTCCCGGACACAGATGAGTGAATACAATTGACCCCACCAGATCTTCCTGCAGGCTGGAGCGCCCCGGGGGCAGGCACCTTGTGCTGCTCCGGGTCCTGGAACCTAGTCAGTGCCTGGCCCCGGCAGGGCAGTAAAGGATGGCTTTCTGAATGACAGTGTGTGCCGCTGGCAGGTACAGAGGGCTTCAGCCTTTCTGTGTATTCTGGGTTTTAGCCTGCTGTGACCTCTTCACGTTGGCACTTTCTTGTCCCGAACTCAAATACTTTATAGTTCCTTAGCAGAATGAGGCAAGGAAGGGCATGAAAATTCTGACAATTTAAGGGAATTTCTGGGCTTCACTTTTCTTTAAGGGTGAGGGACTTGCAACATCCACTGGATCTTCTGGCACAATGGTTCACGTTGACCCTTTTGAGGGTCCTTCAGACCTTGATGTTTGCAATTAAGTTGGAAACCTTCTCTGGGTACCTAAGAGTCCATCCAGGTCTGAACCTCAGTTATAGAGGAGGAGGCTATTGGGAGTCGGAGTAGGAATGTGTTGGACCTCAGAAGTCTCCATGACACCCCGGCTCCTGTCAGTTTGTGCAAACTTCTGAATATTGTGAAAATGGCCTGGTAAGCTTCCATGGCCCCATGCTGATTGCACACATGGAAATGCTGTGTGTGTTGGCCAGACATAAGTCAGCGTAAGTTTGGGCTTGCCCCGGAACAAGAAGGGGGTCTGGGTGGACAGTCAGGATGGAAGCTGAGGTCATGCAGAGCCAGAAACTAGTGCTCTCAGACTTCTCTGGCCTGGAAAGCAGATGCACACCTGCTTTCAGTCTGCAACAAGGCAGAAGAACATGGAGGGGACGCATGGGCTATAGATGGAGTCTTAAACAGGACTGCTCTGGCCTCTGTGCTAGGTCATCCTGGGTGCCTGGGTGCCTTGGCCTACTTTCTCCCTAGACCCAGCCTCTTTCGAGCAGAATCAGGACCTGAGCAGGAACAGTAGCCCCGGGCCTCAGAGACCAGCCAGGAGTCCTGGCAAAGGGCTAGAAGAGGTCTCTAGACCTGGGATGGTTGCACCAGGACTCTTGGCTTTGAATTTACCCTGACTCTAAGGAGGACATGCTAGGGCTTTATCTTGTAGACTTGAGTCTCCTGCCAGACACACCAAGATGGTTTGCAAACTAAGTCACAGCCGCTACAAGCATACCAATATGCCAAAAGTCATTTTAAAAGAGTGTAATCCCAGCAATTTCCCTTGAGTAGCCACTTCTTCCCCTGGATGGGCTCAGAGGGTTATTTTTAAAAAGGGGTTCCCTCATGTTGCACCATCTTTCTGGAATAATGCCTTGACCTGCCTCCATGCTTTATAGTTGGCCTTTCTTATTGGGGTTCAAAGTCACTGACCAGAAACAATGGGCAGCAATTGCTTCTCCTCCTCCCCCTTTCAGAATACTTCTGCTTTGCCTCAATAATTAATTTTAGGGATATTGTGGGGAAAACCTCCAGTATTCAAATCTATCCACATCAGCCCATCCCAATGTGTCTTTTGAAGGTCAGGCTAGGGGGGGGGGAGGGGAAGCAGTAAATGAAGTCATAATATCTGATTATGTACAGTGTCCCCCATCACAGCTGAGATCTCTTTTTCCCTACAAAGAATTTGAGGTTTTAGAGATGAACACTTACCCTTTTTAAATAGTACCATTTATTGTTTCACATGGCCCAGATTTCACACATGTTGTAACGTGTATGCCTCACAGTTATCTATGAGGCATGTACTCCTATGCCCAATTCACAGATGGGGAACCCCAAGCTGGGGCAGGCAAATTAGAGACCCAGGTAGGAACGCAAACCTATTCCAAGGCCTTAACCATTGTGCTTTATACATAGGCTGTTACTGAGTCTCGGTGGGGCTGAAAGTGACGTACCCACCCCTGGCTGGTGGGATGCTGGGCTCCTGGGGTCTCCCCCCCCCCCCCCCCCCCCCCGCAGCGCCCCAGCGGCTGCAGCTCCCTGCAGGGGGGAGGGGGGACACGGCCGGCTGGGAGCCCCTGACCTCTGCTGCTTGGGGGTAGCCCCTGGCCTCTGCTGCTGGGTGGGGGGAGCCCCTGACCTCTCTTGCGGGGGGGGGGGGAGCCCCTGGCCTCTGCTGCCCTCGGGGAGCCCCTGGCCTCTGCTGCTGGGGGGGGGAGCCCCTGACCTCTGCTGCCCTGGGGAGCCCCTGGCCTCTGCTGCTGGGGGGGGGGAGCCCCTGGCCTCTGCTGCCCTCAGGGAGCCCCTGGCCTCTGCTGGCTGGGGGAGCCCCTGCCCGCGGGGACGCTGCCGGAGGGGAGCTGGGGGCAGATCGCGTGCCGGGAAAGCACTTTCTCACCGCGCGGCTCCTAAATATTGTTGCATTTCCTTGGTAACCCCCAGCCCGGGGCGGAGGCCCTGCCCCGCCCGCCCGCCGCGGCCTCCGCTCGCCGAGGGTCAGCCCCGGGTCCGCGCCCCGCAATCCGCGAGGCCCCAAAGCGCAGGGGGAGGCCGGCGGCGGGGCCGCCCCGCTGCCCCCCCCAGGCCCGCCCCTCCCCGCGGGCGACCCCAGGGCGCGGGGTGCAGACGCGCTCCGTTGGCTCCCGGCTGGGCTCCGGCTCCCAGAGGACGGTAAGGCTCCCCCGACGGTCGGGCCTGCGGGAGGCCCGAGGCCCTCAGCCGCCCCGGGAAGGGCAGGTAGGCACTCGCCCAGGGCTCCCAAAGCCCCAGTGTGCACCCCGTACCCCACGGAGAGCCCCGAGCTGGAAAGGCGGCGCCAAACACCCCAGGCAGCAGCCAAGGAGAGCGGGGGCGAGGCCTGGCGGGCCCCGAGGACGTGCGTGGGGCCGCCGGGCCAGGTGGGCAGGTGTAGGGCGCCCAGGGGATGGGGATGGGGATGGGGATGGGGATGGGGATGGAGCGGGGGCGGGGGCCGGGCTGCCCAGGCCCAGGAGAGCGGGATGCCCGGGTCCTAGGGCCTTAGGCCCGGCCTGAGCACCGGGCAGGACTAGACCTGGGCCTCGCAGGCCCCGGGGGATGCCAGTCTCTTCCGCTGGGCTTTAGTTCCTGTGCCAGGGCTAGAGCTTGGCCCTTAGTTCCTTTAATACTGTTGAGTCGTGGTGAGTGCCTTTAACTGACCAGACACTTGTACACACTCTTCCAATAGGGGTGTGTGTGTGTGAAACACAGAGGGGATTGAGTGAGATTTTTCTGGACTGATGAGAAGATTTTCAGTTTCAAATGATGGCTCGGAGCCCACAGATGTGCTAAATTTCTCTTATTTTCTTTTAATACAATTAGTTTTTTGTTTTGTAATGTGTCTAACAAAATGATGTTCTTAATTCTGGCCGCCCTGACAGAGGTAAAACATCAATGCCTAAGAGGAAGCCAAAGTGAGAAGTATGTGTGTGCCAACCTTGGTGTGGAAAAATATCAGTAGCATTTCTTATTTGACAAGGAAATGCATTGGTTCGGTGTGTTTCTTTTTCTTTTCTTTCTTTTTTTTTCCCCCCTCTCAGTTGGCAAGGGCATCGTTTTTAATATATATCCATGTTTATTGTTTCTGTTTGGTACTTTGGTCATTTGCGGCACATCTGTTTCTGATATTGTTCCTGTGTTAAGCACACACTATTGTGTTAGCAGGGTTTTACACCATCTGTTTGAGAAAATTCTTGCCAGTGCTATTTGATGCCCAGTTGAACTTTAGCCAAACTTCTTCATTTTATAATGTTCTCTCGGTCCTGAGCATATATAATACACTTTAATGAAATTATGCTTTTATACTTGCTGACAGACATCAGAAACACATTTGTGCAGGTCAACAGCAGTTTAGCTAAACGTTGGATAGGAAGAACAATATTAAAATAGTAAAGATGTTAAAAATAAAAATATTTGGAGACAAAACTATTAAATTAAAGTCAAATAATCACCCAAATAAACGAGTGCTACGCTCACACACACACACACACACACACACACACACACACAAATTTGGACAAAGTGGCTATTGAGAGTTAATGTATAGTTCTGACAATTTATGTATTTCTGAAATGTATATGTATATATATTTCCTTATATAAATTAAATTTAGGACTTTGTATTCTTGATGTTATTCCCAAGGGTGTAAACTGGTTTCAATAATAAAGTAGACTACCATTGCACTGTGACTGTATCAAGTACATATTAAGTGTAACACATAAAGAAAAGCCTAACTAAAGTATTTTTTTCTTTTTATCCTGTGACCACTCATAAAAGTATTACACTGTATTATCAAAAACTAACAGGTGACGTTACCCACTTCTGAACTCCTTAAAAGTAGAGCTATTTGTGACAATTCAAAAAATACTCAAGTATCTATATTTGGTGGCTAAGCATATATAGCTGATGATGGCATAACTAGGAGACTGGAATTGACTTGAAAAAGTGTATCCTGGCTGTATGTTTTGAAAAATCTTTATAAAATGTAATACTTCTGTTGATACGTTACCTATTTATTTGCACCAATGTGTATATCTAGGTGTAAAGCCTTAAAAATAATCTCTGATGATACTTTAGTTATAAGCCCAGAAATATATACCTTGACATAATAAACTTCTGACATTCATTATGGGAAATCAGTATTCTCCAACTGACAAAGAAGTTTCCTTTGACTGAAATCTGCCCAAAATAGATTGTCACATTCTTTTAGTTGTTACCTGGACAGACTACTTTTATTGTAGATGCTGTGATTAAAGGTATGCCCATTAGATAACTGCTTAGAGGTACACAGTGTCCTTCTAGTTGTTTCTTTAGGAAAACAAATCTTTGTTTTGGTGTACTTCATTTGTATATAGACTATATCTGTGGTGATCTAGGTAATTGGCATTATTTATGTAAGACTGTTGGAATTCAGTACTTTATTACTATGAGATAAATCTGCAGAAAAGGGAACCAGTGTCATAACATTTCTGCCTACATACACCTGAAGAAAGTTATTTATAAAGATCTCTATTATCCTTAAATTATTAAGTCAGATGTATTGAAATGTAACTTATAAATTTTATTTTTAATAACTAACGTTACAAAAAAAAGTAAACCTTATGAATCTTCACATGCCTGGTTCCAATTAATCTGCTTACACTATTTAATGGATAAAATAACAGACTTGATTTAGTCATTCTGGAGTTTTGTACCACCGATTTTCTGTGTGCTTCTTTAAGGTCTGTTGCCTTTTCCTACACATATTTAGTTCATAGTTATATAAAACCTGGGATTAGAAGAAAAATTAAGTGCATTTTCTTGAATATTTTTTGTAGTTACATACATCAGTATAAAAGGGAGATGGTCTCCAAATGAATGTCAGTAGTTATTAAAATAACACTATACA
Organism: Vulpes lagopus; assembly: GCF_018345385.1. NCBI lineage: Eukaryota > Metazoa > Chordata > Mammalia > Carnivora > Canidae > Vulpes > Vulpes lagopus. Next base: position 160,328,670 of record NC_054826.1, read on the forward strand.
CATCTTTGTGAGTTCAACTTTTTGAACATCTACAATGTACCAGTACTGGAGATATAAAGAATAAGACATGGGTGGTCCTTGCTCTCAGAAAATTTCCAATCCATTAAGGAGACTGATAAATACAACTGGCTCATCCCTGCAATTCTATAATAATCTCTATCTACTCCTTGGGCTCTGAATTGGAAAAGTATCAGATGATCTCATCACAATACTATATATATATTTTATAATTTTTAAACACTTTCATTTATGTGGAACAAAATGAACACAAGTGAAGTGTCTCCAGAAGGCAGTATGGCTTCTGAGATAACTTACATTTTCTGTACTTTTTCAGGTGTAGGAAGGGGACAGTATTTACTTCCTGTTCCTGAAACATCTGCTTATTTTGAGTCTTTATCATAGTTATTTCTTAGGTCTGTTGTAGAATCTGCTGAAAGAGTAGTGGTGGGGCACTATGTTGAGCTAGGAAAATCTTTTAATTTGTTTAGTTCTAAAATTTAAACTGGTTCTTTTTCTCTTACCACTTCACTCTCTCCTATAAAATAATTTTGTATTTTTATCACTGTAAACTTTTATAGGTGATTGGGAAAATGGAGGAGGATTCTCCAAAGACTATCATTTAAGTCAACTTGCTATTTTTTCCAACATATATTTGCTAGCTTTGAGAATTAATTCTCTTAAAACTACAAGACTGGGTTTATTTTTCCACACAAACTGGGGATTAACTGTTTAGCAGGCTTTTTAAAAAGGATTTGTTATAAAAAGGTTCAGTGGGAATTCAGAGTAAAAAAAACATGGAGATTTAAAGTTTCTTTACACTTACAAGAATTAAAGCCAGGTTAAATTTAATTACTCTCTAATACTTTTAGAGATTAATTTTTAGAGTACAATTTGAGAGTATAATTTTCTTCTTTTATATACATGATGAACAATATCAGGAGAGAAAGGAGCAATCATTTGATTGAATTAATTTTCCGTTTACCCTTGAGGAGACATTGTATTTTAATTGTCTTCTGTTTAATCATGGTTTTTGGAGTAAGTCTGTATTATGCTTTCCTTTTGGAGGATATTGCATCTCATTTTGCTTCACCATAATCACAGATCTGTTTATGTGATCAGTTGATTCCTACTGGGTATTGTCACACAATTCATTTCTGATTCTCACCATTTTCCTCAACTCCTTGCTTCCACTTCAGCTGAAGTGAAAGCTCTTGCAGTTGTAGTCTGCTGACCTCTAGTTCACTTGTAGCCCCTTTGATTTTTAGCTGTGTGATGACCTTGGGCAAATTACTTAACTTTCTGAGCCCCCGTTTCTCCAGTTTTTTGGGGGGATGGAGAGCAGGGAATAGGGTCATCAGTAACTTATCATTGAAAATCCTTTTAGTTTTCAATGGTAAATCACTGTTCACAGATTTTCAAGAGCTTTTCTCAAGATGGCTTTGAGATCTTATATAACTGTCCTCCAGGGGGAAATTTTTCTTGAGACTATACCTCTGTTTAAGAATACTATCATACCATAGTTTATTTACTGAATCTAAGCTGAGCCTAAACTCTAATCTCTAACCAGCAGCATTTCCTTCTCCAAAACTAGGCAGACTTAAGAAAAGTTAGCTGACTTCAGCCAAGAGTATGAAATCCAGGTCTAACAAAATGAAATGTTCCCAAACAGGCTTCATTCTTCCACTGGTCCTCTCTCAATTTTTTTTTTAAGATTTTATTTATTCATGAGAGACAGAGAGAGAGAGAGAGAGAGAGAGAGAGGAGAGAGGCAGAGACACAGGCAGAGGGAGAAGCAGGCTCCATGCAGGGAGCCTGACATGTGACTTGATTCCGGGACTCCAGGATCACGCTCTGGGCCAAAGGCAGATGCTCGACCGCTGAGCCACCCAGGTGTCCCATCTCTCTCAATCTTTAAATCCTACCTTAGATGATGCTTTCTCCTTGAGCATTTCCATCCAAACTCAAGGTGGTTTTTCTTTGAGCAGCCATATTCATCAAGTTGGGCAGTTGCTTGGTGGTTTAATTAGGGTCCACTACAGGCACAGCTGAGTGTGATTCTGCTAATGCTGTAGCTTTGGCATCTTATTTTTGGTGATTCAGCCTCAGAGTTTGGTATAAATAAGCCCTGCTAATGACGCCGATGATGCAACGCTAAAAATTGGCAACACGATCTGATAGGTCATTTGTTAATAAGCTCAACATATTTTTCTTTGTGTCCTTTATTTCAAGAAGACATCTCACCCATCATGAATATGACATGCATCTTTTGTTTGTTTTCTGGTAATGATAATGAATTTGGCCATCCTCTCTTCAGGCCCCCTTCCTGGATATATAGGGTGTTGGACTATAGTCAAAGATGAAGAAGCTGGAAGGGGAAGTAGAACACTGTAGGCTTGGTCTGGAACATGGTGCTATTTTACTTTCTAAAAATATACATTTAAAAAAAAAAGTTTTGCAGTATAGTTCCTGACATTAATTATGGTGGCAAAAACACTGGCATGACTAATGGTTTTTTTCTTTAAGGTGGCCGACATCTTGGTATTACTTGGGTAAAACGAGTCTCATCATCCTGGGAATGGGATTTGCAACCCATTTCACGACTGCAGGAGATTACTTCCATTCTCCTCAAGGTATAGGTTATTTCCATATTAAGTAGTTCTTTATAGGTATTTTTCAACTCCTACAGAATTGTGTATTACTTGATATCAGTAACTACTCAATATCATTGCCAAAATATTTCCAGGTCGAGAGATAAACATTGCAACTGCCTTACCAACACCGGTTCCTTACAGCATGTGTAGTAGCCATGTGATTTGGTTAGGATTGATCCTAACCTTAGTCCACAAGTGCCAAACTAAGAGAGGTAAACCAGTCCTCACTGTGATTGATTCAGGGATGGTTATAGGAACTTAAACTGTACGAAAAAAAGAGGTAATATGTTTTGCTCATTGCTATATACCCAGTATCAAGAACAGTCCCAGACATACAGTAGGTGATCAATAAATATTTGTTGAAAGAGTGAATGAAACAAGATTGTCTGATCAAAATGATCCTTGGGAATTTTGTGTGATCCTGAGAATTTTGGAGTGTCCCTGTAGGTTTTCTGTAAGTATAAACAAGGAAGCATGTAGCAAATGTATTAATTTTTTGAACATGAAGGAAATGCCTAAGGATGAAACTGACACAGGGAGGAGAGATGGGGCAAAATTCAGAAAATGAGTGAGAAACAGACCCTCTGTGTTAATCTATACCTCTGCATCACTCCCATGGTTTATCTTGAGTTAGATATTTTTGGTTCAACCAAGAGCATCCAAAATGGTATATTGAGAATGGTTCAAGGTATATATAGCAAAGAACAGTTACAGTCTTTAGCTCTTTTTCTATACATACTGATTCTTGAGGCTAAGAATTTAAAGACTCAAATACAAAACTATCACATGACGATCTTTGACTGAATTAGGGTTTTTGGTAAAAATTTCAAGACATGAAATCTAAACAGTTTCCATGTTGTGGTTGAGCCAGAGCTCTTTTAACAAATCAACACATAGTTTTAAAAACATAATTCAGTTTTTCTACATCCAGGAGCTTAGTGAGTATTAGGTAATAATACACAGAAAACTGAATATGTTCTTTTTAGGTAAATTTTGGTTATGTGGCTTTTTCCTTCCCTAAATTTGGTATAAGATCATGTGTACTCAGAACACAGTGGTATACATAGTGCTAAATAAAACATTTGAAATAGCTTTAATCTAGCAACAATATTGAATATAATTTCCTTTATTGATCAGAAATAAGGCATGTCTCTTATCTACCTATTACCAAAATTTGGTAATGATTTGAAATTAACCAGAAGCTATGTCTATAGTTTTCATTCTATATGACAGAATGTTAATAAAGACTCAGAGGGATGCCGGGGTTGCTCAGCGGTTGAGTGTCTCCCTTCGGCCCAGGGCGTGATCCTGGAGTCCCCGAGGTGGAGTCCCGTATCAGGCTCCCTGCATGGAGCCTGCTTCTCCCTCTGCCTGTGTCTCTGCCTCTCTCTGTGTGTGTCTCTCATGAATAAATAAATAAAACCTTTAAAAAAAAAAAACCTCAGGATTTACATTTTGAAAGTTGCACTCAAGTATGCCATTTGAAAACATAAGTGAGAAAGATAATGGAGACTTAAACTAGCCATACCTTGGATTACCTTCCAAGATCTGATCCCACATTCTGATTTAAATACCTGATCTTTGTGCTTGGCCAGCACTTTGTCCATTCCTCCATCTGCTACCCAGTTGTCCAGGAAGGCTTATCTGAGTCCCTCACTACTTTGAGGGCAGTGACCATATCTTATGAAACTTGAGATTCCTAGTGTTTCAAATAGTGGCTGTACTGTGAACAAATGGATGGATCAGGATCATTGAATTAATGAAGGGTTATTCTTTTTGATGGGATCTCAATGCAAATAACTTCAATGACCAGGTAGTAACATGAATGTGGGAAGGGACATAATAAAATACAATAGGGAATGGTAGGCCTGGGACATACCTTACTTATGCAAATTTGAATTACTTTTGGTTTTAAAAGCTGAGTGGAAAAATTCGAGAGGGAGACAAACCATGAGAGACTCCTACCTCTGGGAAAGAAACAAAGGCTTGCAGAAGGGGAGGTGGTTGGGATGCCTAGGTGGCTCAGTGGTTAAGCATCTGCCTTTGGCTCAGGGCATGGAGTGGGATTGAGTCCCAAATCAGGCTCCCTGCATGGAGCCTGCTTCTCCCTCTGCCTGTGTCTCTGCCTCTGTGTGTGTGTGTGTTTCTCATGAATAAATAATTAAAAATCTTTACAAAAAAAAAAAAAGAGGGAGGTGGGTGGGGAGATTGGGTAACTGGGTGACGGGCACTGAGGAGGGCACTTGATGGGATGAGCACTGGGTGTTATACTATATGTTGGTAAATTGAATTTAAATTAAAAAATAAATTAAAAACAGAAAAAAAAAATTACTAAACATAAAAAAAAAAAAAAACCTGAGTGTCAAGATACTTATGAAGATTGCTAGTTTGGGATACCGCATTAGGTCTTCCTTTAAAAAAAATCTAAACTTGGAGTTAAAAGACTCAGTTCTGCTACTTACTAGCCTTGTGACCTTTCTATGCCTGTTCTTTATTTGGAAAATGAAGATAATAACTTCTTTGACTAACTTATAGGGTCATCCTGATGATCAAATGAGATAATGTATCAGATTTCTAAAAAAAAAAATGTATAGCAATAAACAATTCTTAGGTAACCATATGAATTTCTAGAAGCATAAATTATGGAGGACATTCTGAGTGCAAACAAACAAAAAGAGCCACAGTGATAAGGGCTCATTTGCACTTAAGGAATATAACAAAGAAGTCTGGTAGTGGTTTCTATTGTAATTCATAATCTAAATTTAATTGACTTGATTGTGGTACGTAGTGTGCAACCTAGGGATTTGGAACTGCTTGGGACTTTCTAAAGAATTTATAAGGTGAAAAAAAAAAAGAATTTATAAGATGAGGTCCAAAAAGTCTTCTATTTAGAGAAAACTCATTGGAAGGTCCTGGTGGGATAGCAAATGGATTCAGACTCTGCTTGAATTAGATTACTACATTTCCTCTCCCCAAATCTGTGCTGATGGTTGGTCTTCCCTCACAGCCAGGCTCTTAGGAAGGTAAAGCCTAAAACACGTCTATGGGGAAGGAAAAAGCTATGGCACTAAGTTTCTTCCTCCCCCAAAGGGGAGAACAGATAGATAGAATTTGTTTCTTGTTTTGTATTTAAAGATTTTATTTATTTGGCAGAGAGAGACAGAGAGAGAGAGTGAGCACAGGCAGGATGAGCTGCAAGCAGAGAGAGAGAGGGAGAAGCAGGGCGTCTGATACAGGACTAGATCCCAGGACCCTGGGATCATGACCTGAGCTGAAGGCAGGTGCTTACCTGTCTGAGCCACTCCAGGCACCCCTAGAACTTATTTTTAAAAACATAGAGTATAGATAACCCAAGTGATGAGCAAGAGCAGCAGTAGACCTTGTCTTCTGGCAGCAAGAGAATGGAAAAAATGGCCTGCAGGTATTTTATCAAAATATTTACTGAGTACCTGCTGTGTGCCAAGCACTGTGGCAGACACTGTGGACACACTGATGAATAGTAGGAGGGACATAGTCCTTCCTGATCCCTTGATGCTTACAGTCAGGTTGCTGATGAAGACATTAAACAATTTACAAATAATTTTTCCCATACCTGGAAATAGATAACACCAAAATATTTATGAACCTGTTTTCCAATGTAGAGTAATACAGTCTTTCCAATCTTTTGTCTCCAAACGAATTTTGTTACATCCTTCGAAATGAATTTTATTTTATTTTTATTTTTTTAATAATAAATTTATTCTTTATTGGTGTTCAATTTGCCTCAAAATGAATTTTAAAGTACTTCTTTGTTTTTCTTCTTCAAGCTCGCTACTAAGTCTGAGTGTTTAAGGATTTAAAATTTAATTCAACCCTGGAAGTAGACATAGTCAAATTCTCCAATATCTCAAAGTAAATAAAGCAAATAATTAAAAAGCAAAAGAATAAAGAACAAAGCCAAGTTTTTTTTTTAACTTAAAAACAAAACAAAACAAAACCAGGAGAGTTTAAGTATAAACACTCTCGCAAGATTTTTAATTTAAATCTTAGTGGATTTTTTAAAGGTAAAAAGTCCATTAAATCATATTTCTTGTTAATCATTTCTTATTCTTGTTTATATCATTTGTAGTAGGTATTCAATAAATATTTATCGCATAAATGAATAAATTCATGGTCAGAGCCTGAAGGATGTGGAAATACAGTGGGAAAAAATGCAATTTTTACTTCCCTCCTACAGGCCATGACCCTTATGGAACTAATGAGTGTAGTTTAAAAAACAAACAGCAATATCAAAACCTCATAGTCTAGAGGGCAGGAAGAATTAAAAAAAAAATACAACCAAAAAAACCTCAAAGGCAAATAAACACTATTGAGAAGTTGCTGGCTTGAGAGTCAGTTGTAAATCTCAGAATGCTTCATCTTAAGTATTTGCTACTTATCTCACTTTCAGCACAAACATGCTATTTACGAAGTTGTTTTGCAAAGAAGTTTTCCACATCTCTCAATTATTTCTAGCTACTAGCTCATCTAGTAGTTCAGATCAGAGAACAATAAATAGTTTAACTGGCTTGTTTATCATGATGCATCTGAAGCTTCTATTTTTTAGGAAAGTACTTTCTAAAGTACTTTCATCCGGTCCACAATTTCACCATTTTTTACTTTACAAAATACTTTTAAGCTGTTGGGTATGCAACTCAGTCATTAATTCAATGTCTGATAAAGAATGTAGACTTTCTTTTTTGCTAGACTGTAAACTGTCTCCGAAATGCTTTTTGAGAGTTTGCTTTGGGGTATCGCCTCTTCTCTGTTGAGTTACTGTTCACTTTTTTGCTTACATTTTTCCAGATTGTGGATTTACATGGGGCAAATATTCCTCATTGGTTACTTTCTCCTAGTTTTTAAGAAATAAAAGATGTGTTAAAATAAATGTGATGTGCTCATAAATTTTGGTGTTATAAAGAGAAAAGGCATGGGCTTTTGTGTTTTAAAGTAAAGCATAGTAGTCTCTTATTTTTGTGAATGTGTCTTAACATGTACATCTGCCCTAAATAAAATCAAAAGGAAATTAAAAACTCCACTTGAGTGCTTTTGAAAATGATGAAATCCAGGGGGTAGATATATTTTATTGATATTTGCCAGCCAAAAATTTAGAATGAGTTATGTTTCAGCTCTGATGGTTGAAGCTTTCTTTTTTTTTTTTAAGATTTTATTTATTTATTCATGAGACACACACACACACAGAGGCAGAGACACAGGCAGAGGGAGAAGCAGGCTCGACGCAGGGAGCCTGACCTGGGACTCGATCCCAGGTCTCCAGGATCACGCCCTGGGCTGAAGGCGGCGCTAAACCGCTGAGCCACCAGGGCTACCCTGGTTGAAGCTTTCTAACAATTTTATATGCCATTCATTTAGACCTTTCTCACTATTTTAATTTGTGGGGGAGATGTATTTAAAAACTTTACAACAAATGTCTCTATCTTAAGGTGTTTGCCTTTTTTTTTGGCTTGAACTCTGGTTTTTAAAAATCTTTAATAGTGGGGTTAACTGGAAAAGTCTGTAGTTCTCTAGCATGAAAACTGAGTTCTAGAGCGCACAGTTAAGTTAGAGGACTATCCTGGTCTTATATGGCACTTTCCCCCCACTTCAGGTTCTTTTTTGCTACTTGCTCATCTAAGGGTTACCAATTGACAACCTTTTCATCTCTCTGATGGTCAGTGGTCATGGTGGCAATAGATAATTGACTAAAGGCCTATGTATTAGTAATTAGTAATAGACACTTTCCAGAATATGGTGGTTTTAAAGTAAGCTGTTAATGTATAGTACATGCAATTTTAAACATGTTAACTTGCTGATATTTTTAGGTTAGGGCTCTAGTATCCTTTCAGTTTTCTTCCTTGTAAATCTTTAAGTGTAAAAACATGCATCATTACAAATCTAGCATTTTATAAGTAAATATTATTTCTGATGCATTTAAAATGTTCACAAGAACTTAGTTTATATCTTTTGTGTTCAATAAAAATGTAATGAGTGAAGTGCCATTATATATCTTTTAGCCAATGCTACTGTTAGATCTACCTAGGATATTATAGTTTAATCAACATTTTGTCTTTAGAAAGGATTTCTAGGTGTCTGGGGGAGAGGTGAAATTAAGAAAAAAAACCCACTTAATACTCAAGTATAACTTATTTTGGCTGCCCTGCTATTGTATCTATTGGTAAATGTGGCTTTTTTTTTTTTTTTATGTTTTGTTTTGAAGAGAACACTAAGCCCAAAGTTTCAGCAAAATTTAAATTTCAAATAAAGCATCTCTAATTTTAGGGCTTTTTTTCTTTTTCTCTTCGCCTTGGAAAATAAGAAAATGTTTAAAATAATACTATTCAGAAAACAAATTATCAAAGAGAAATGCCAAGTAGAGATTTATGAATGACTAAAATGATAGCCAGAATAACCAAAATTTTATTTAAATTATCCAAATAAAGAGTTGATACTCTATTTGGAAAACGTTTCGAAACAGCCACATTGTAGAAAATATGATATTATAGTATTTTAAAAAGATTGGTTAGTAATATCTTGAATGTATTATCTATGAATGTATAAAATAATCAGAATTACAGTGTAAATAAGGTCGATTTTAATAGACACTTTGTTCTAAGTACATTCTTATTCTTTATTTTTGATAAAGAATTTGGCAAGTGAGCCTTAATCAAGGCTCAGTATTGAAATAGCCAGGGGCTTCAGTACTTTTTGTTGTTTTCCTAATATCTTTATTCTCTGTTAAACTGGTATTATAGTGAAGGGAAATACAATATTAAGGCCTTGAGGATTAATTTATTACTTAGCAAAGTAAAATATTTTCTGGAAAAAGTGATATTAAAACAACCATTTAAAAATAGTTATATTTTCTTTGAATATTTTGTGTAGACTATTGAAGACATTACTAAAATGAAATTGAAAAAAAACAAAAGAAAAAGAAATAAAGACCTTGTGGAAATCGTAACAGTTTATTTCCCTCCTGATAAGAAACATATTAAACAGTTAAGGAACTGATGCTCTTAAATTTAAACTTTTCTAAGTAATAATAAAAATTACATTATTACTTTATATTTAAAAAACTATTAGAATTGCAGTTTCATTCTTCATAATCAATATAGTTAAATAATTATAATTAAGTTGTATAAAATTATATAATATTTAATGTAGGTGGAATTATAAAGATAGTTAACATTTATAATCTTTTGTTAATTATATTCATATCTGGCTAACAGAATAATATAATGCATATTCATTAATGAAGATTATAGGTCATTATCAACATCTGGGCTTTAAAATTTTGGGTCACAATTTAGGCATTACTTTTACATGAATTCCTCTGTGTGACCACAAATAAGAAATGAATCTGCTCCAAAATGTTCAAAGCCAGTGTCAAAGAAAAAAACACAAACCCCAAAACCTTGACAAAGGCATTTTGAAATAATTGATGTGTTCAATCAAACTACAAAGACACTGCAATGAAGAGCCTAGGTTATTTTGTTTTCTTTTGCATTTCATAAGGTATGCCAGCAGTAGATATATTTTTACATTTTATAATTTGAAATAATGAGTTAGTTTAGACAAAGTAACAGTGTATTCAGAGTTGGAAACTAGTTTTTATTTTCTTAGCTGCATTCCATCTGTTTTGTCCAAGGCATGGCTCCAGCAGTTTCATGATATCCAAATCATTAGACACAAAGCTCTTGTATGTATGTGAATCAGGGTAGATTTGTCTTCTGTTTGACTTACTTTGGAGGAAAGAACAGCAATGATCGTGAAGTACTTAGATAATTCAAATATGCTTGAAGAGAAAGCCATACATGGATCCCTAGTTATAGTAATTGTTTAAAAAAAGTATAATTTTGAGCCAGATTGTCATTTGTGAACTATTTGATTTGATTAATTATAACAGTAGATATGATGACATCATGGCTTCATTTTTAGGACTACTAACATTTTCTCCCCTAATAGATATAAACATGTAGTGGTGTACTAAGTCTCTGAAGAGGGGACCCCTGGGTGGCTCAGCGGTTTAGTGCCTGTCTTTGGCCCAGGGTATGACCACCGGGTCCTGGGATCAAGTCCCATGTCGGGCTCCCTGCATGGAGTCTGATTCTCCCTCTGCCTGTGTCTCTGCATATCTGTGTCTCTCATGAATAGATAGATTAAAAAAAAAATCTCTGAAGAGATTTTCAGATAGATATAAACATGCAGTGCTGTACTAAGAAAACTTTGTTTTGTTTTGTTTTCATGAAGGTAAATCAGAAAAAATGTTTTGGGTTTAATTAAAAATCATTATTATTTTTCTAAATACAAATATTACACTCATTGTAAAATTAAAATATTAAACATACAAATAAAAAAAAAACCCACACAGTATCTCACATGCAGACTGGGTTGCATTTTAAATGATTAAAGATGGTTTGTTTCCTTTGTTGTATCCTATGGGTAAAGTATAGATTCTTAAAATGCATATTGTTGATTTCATTGGCAATGAGAAAAATGGCTGTGCTTTCAGTCAACAAAATGTTAATATATAAACATATTTGTGGAGAAAAAACATGGAAGTTATCCAATCCTTTGTGAAGAAATTAGACGCATATCTTGAAATTAGATTATGTACGTGGTAACCTTTTACCATTTCCCTTCCTCCAACTTATTACTGATAGAGAATATCTGAATTACCTTTAATTTTCATCATATATATTTTTTTCAGCCAGGAAAAGGATGTAAATCAATTTGGAATTGCTTTATTTCTGAATATTATCTGGATTATTTTGGGAAGGTTTTGCTTAACGTGTTCTAATATGTATGCTTGGTTAAACTTATTCTTTGTCCAACTTAGTTCCTAATAACATGAAATAAGTGTATTTTACTTACAAAATGAATGATTCACACTCCTTTCTCAAGTAGATTTTAAAATATAAGTTTTTACTCAAAATTTGCTTATACCCACCTGAAGCCTCAAAATAAGCATGAATAATAATCTAATTTGATAAGCTCTCTAGAATTTACTAAATAATTTTCATAATGTATAATATAATTAAGTAAAAGTATTCAAAAAGATTTTGTGAAGCTCGAAAAACAATCTGTTACTTGAGAATTTTGTTGAATCATGATAAATGCCTATATTGACCTAATATCTATGGTTTTGATTAAAATAACTTTCTTTGTAATCTTGAGTAAGTTAAATAGTATTTTTGTGAAATTTATTTACTACTATTAATGTTATGAAAGGAAGAGTTTTGCCAAATTTGTTTAGGTTTTTCTCCACTTAAAAAATCATTATATGAAAACTTGTTTTCTTATTTTACTCTTCCATAATTAAGGATGCTGTGGAGGACCTGAAGTTGATGCTATATGTACATTGCTTCTTGCCTTATGAAAATACTTTTATGCTCCTTCCTAGCTTCTCCTACAGACCTCAATGCCAAGAACCACAAATTGCTAATTAAATAGGTCATTTTATATCAAAAGGCCAATTATGAAGCACCTAGAATTTTTCAATTAAAAGAATATAATCTCTGGGTTCTCTTATAAACCAGAAAGTGTTAACTTCTTTTTTTCCCTATTGTGGATTTTTATTTCTTTCCCCTCAGAAATTGGTTTTATTTGATGTACACAAGTCTAAAGTTTCTCAAATTAAAAAAAGAGAGAGAGAGAGAGAGGGTAAAGGAATACCTGTAAAAGAAATCCCTGTATGGGTATTCAGATTTGGTAGTAGCTCTGTACACTCACAGACTTTCCTATGTGGAAAAACAAACATGTAAATTATCATTATTTTATAGTCATCCCTGGTTTTTAAAGTGACAAAAGATAGGTAGTTCACTTAACCTACTTTCAGAAAAGCCTTATTAATTTAAATACTGCTAATTTAGAGTTGATAATCCTGTAAATGGAAGTTAGCCTTTCTTAAGAGAGAATACTCATGAATAATTTGCACAATATTATTTTAGTAATATTTAAAATATTCCAGGGAATTTTTAGGTACTATTTATATATAAACTATGAGATGTTAAATAAAATTTGTCTTGTAGATTATTTCAACAATAAATTTTGTAGCAGGGTGAAATAAATTTTGAATAAATGTGACAAAGAATTGATGACTTTGTCCTATAAAGAGCTCCTACAACTCAGTAAGATAAATATGAAATCTCCTAAATAAATGGACAAAAAGCATGACTGTTTTAGGGGAATTACAAATGGTTAAGAAACATGAAAAGATTTTTCAACCACAATTTTTCAGTTTCTGAAAAAATACAAATAATAGAGTAATGAGATTATTCATTACTCAGATTAGTAAACTGTAAAATATACTAATCCTGGTGAGGGTGAGGGTCATCTATACTCTTGTTGGGAGTAAAAACTGGTTCGGTTTTTAACAATATGTAGCAAAAATGCTTTATAAAATGTTTATAAGGCAGCATTTCTTTTTAAATAATCTATACAAGGAAATAATGAAAAATTTTCATTAAGGTTTATACTCAAAGGTGTTTGGCACGACCTTTTTTATGACAAAGAAAAATTGTAAATAGCCTCCATTCTCAGGGACGTGATTAGGTAAATCATGCTTCACTCAAATGATGGTGCATAATGCAATCATTAATAATAATGTAAATGATCTTAATGCCATATGAAAATACTTCTGATATATTAGATGAGAAGAGCTGAATACGAAAGCATATATACAAAATAACTTTAAATATGTTAAAATGAGAGAAAAAAGACTGGAAGGAAATTTGACAGAATGTGGTTGAACAAGGAGAAAAGTTATGGCTATTTTTTCCCCTTCTGCTCTTTTATTTACAACTACGGACCAAAGAGCATTATCTTATTTTTAAATTAGGGAGGAAGGAGGTTAAAAAAAAAATGTCTGTGCCCTTTGCCTCAGCTGTCTGTCTAGAAATATATCCTGAGGAAATAATCCTTAATACTCAGATTTGTGCAAAAGGAGTGCAACATTTTTTGTTGTTTTTAAGAATATGCTATTTGGAGCAAGCAAGATATTCAAAATAGGTGAATCATTAAGATGTAGTAGATTTCTAGAATAGACTACCATTATTAAAGTTATTTTTTCTGAAGAGATTTTCAAATGAAAAATTTTGTGATATAATTAAGTTTAAAAATGTCATATATAACGCATGATCTAACCATATGCAAAATAACTTATGTAGAGAAAATAACAGTAGAACAAAATGTGTCAACTGTTGGTGATTTTTACTTTCTTCTTCAAATGTTTTTCGAAATGTATCCCCAATTACTTTTACCATCAGGAAAACAGGAATTTTTAAAGAGCAAGTTTTTAAAAGATTTCTCCTGGGTAAAATTTGTTGACCTTAAAGTAATTACTTAATAACATATATTACTTTATAGCCTAAGAAATAAAAAAAAGTAGTAACCTAAAAAATAATAACAGCTTTGAAGTTTACAGTCAGACTTTTACCAGCGGTTATAACTGTTCTTTTAACCTGAATTAGAGAGGTTAAGCATGTAATTTCATTAGTGACTAATAACTGATGGTCTGTTAGAATGTTGATACTTGGGTCACTCTGTTCTGAAACACTCAATGAAGAGCGGAAAACCAAATCAAAAAGGCTAGCGAGCAAGTGTGCCTGACAGTGTGGTTTCATGCTTCTCACTACATCACAGTTCCAGAGTATCATGGATAACTTTCAAAAATAGTTGTGACTATCAGATATATCTGAGTCTTACTGTGCAGAAAAGTGCCGTCTCCTGGGAGAAGGTGCAGAGGTGGCTCTTTCCCTGTCCTAGGATAACACATGGATGGTACCTACTGCAGTGTCAAACTGAGTGAGAAGGATTGTACACCAAAGCCTGTTTCCAAACAATGCAGGATAACGTGGGGCCCACCCTGGGGAACAGTTAGGAAGATAGACCCTCCCCACCCCCTTGACTAGCTACCTTAGGTTGTAGCTAGCTACAGAGTCTGAAAAATGTAAATGTTCTTAACAAAAAATAGTTATTTCCACCCATATAACCAGTCAGGGATGACTGGCAAGATCAACATTTCTTTCTCTCTTTTTAAATATTTTATTTATTTATTTGACACAGAGAGAGAACAAGCAGGAGGAGCCGCAGGCAGAGGGAGAAGCAGGCTTCCTGCTTGGCAGAAAGCTCCATCCCAGGGCCCTGGGATCCTGACCTGAGCCAAAGGCCGAGGCTTAACTGACTGAGCCACCCAGGCGCCCCAAGATCAACCTATCATAGTCCATTCACACTCTTATAACTATAGAATCACTACAGGTATTTTCTTGGAATGTCAAGAATATTCCGTCAATAGACACATGCATTTCGACATACATCAGTGGTCATAATAAAGAGCTAAAACACTTTTTCTTTGAAAACGGTGACTTAAAAGGGAAATGTGGATGAAAGAAGAATATAAAATGGCTTAGAACATAAGATCTTTGCCTTCTTTTAAAAATCAATTTCAAATAAAAGTATGCAGTACCATAAGACATTTACTCACATAAGACATCTTAATTTGAAAATACTAGAATTAAATACTCCTACTTATTTCTTTAGTCACTGTTTATGGATTTATACATGTTTACTATAAACATGTGTTCATATTAAATATATATTAACATAAAATAAGTTCAATCACAGTCATATCTTCCTGTTTCATCTCAGAAACACATAGTTAAGATTTAAATTACTCACTTTACCAAAATCAACTTCATTTCTTTTAAAAGTGATAACAGTCTTAGAAAGGGCACATGGTCTCTGATTGTGGGGAACCAGAGATTTAAGAGTTCATAAATATCTAATGGGGGAGCTTGTAAAAGGTAAAAGACATATTTGTTGTTACATATCACAATGATTTTTTTTTTCCTTAAATTTAATTCCATTTTCTTTCTGTCTACACAAAAGCCCTGGGTCAATTAAAAAAAAAAAAAATCTCATCCATGACTCTTTTCTGCTTCCCCACATCCCCCAAAAGCAAAAAACAAAAAAACAATTTTGTTCATATGATATTTCCCTTGAGGTCTTAATCGGTTTAGTCTGTAGGATTTCCTTTTTGGGTGACATTATCAGAAGAAATTACCCTGTACCATTACCTATGGTCAATGAGGTTTGACAGGCTTTCCCTCTCTCTCATCTGCATCTGAGTGGAGGTTGCAGGCAATTCCCTGAGACAGGAAGGTGTCGTCTAGCGTGACCCTTTGAAGTTTCTCCTACTTCCATCTTCAGCTCACTGAAATTTCATTTTGGAGGGTCATCAACCTTAAACACTCAGAGCCTGTGGACAATGCTGCTCTAGTTATTATAACCATTTCCCCTAGTACTCTATACTGGAGGAAAAGTCAGGCTGGCCTGTGAAATTTGCCTGGAATTCATTCCGTGTCAGCCTTGGGTGGCCCTTACCCAGGCAATGGCTTCAGGCCACAGAAAAGGACAGGGAGAAGCTAGGAAGAGAGCTTTGCAAATTGGGAAGGTCCAAGGGAGTTTATCTCAGTCACGCAATAGTAATTTTTTGTTTTGTTTTTCTGAGGAACAGAGCATTCATTGCAAATTTGCAGTTTAAAACTGGTAATAATCAATAATGACAGAAAAGAAGGGTGCTTAGCCAGTTTCTTAACTAACTTAAAGAGCGTGCATTGTTTTGGTTTTATTCTTTTTACATTGCCCGCATAAAGCAATATAGTTAAAGTCCCCTGATATTAGTACATCGGGCAAAGTTTCAAAACAAATTCTCACTTTAGGAAAAATGCTCATCCCCCATAAAGTACCCCCACTCCTTCCAATGGATACAGTAGATCGTGGATAAGGGGATGATATTTAGAGAAATATCTTAAGAATAATCTTTGAATATATCTAAGAAATATCTTAAGAATAATCTTTGCCTTATTTGTTGTGAGTACAACATTAAAGAAATGATGACCTTAACAAACCCAGAAACTCCTTTAGACTTTCACCTAGAAAAAAATGACAACTTTCAAGAGTTAGTCTCACCACCATACTATTTTTTGAGAGGGGTGGGCGAGCTGGGGGTAGAGTTGGAGTGGCGTTGTAATTCTAGATTTTTTCTTTTACTGATAATAGGATAAACTTCAGTGTCTCACTTTACGTGCCCATTTTGTGGCTTTAATATCAGTAACTCCCCTGCATTTGTTTCTCTGGCTGTAGGAAAAAGGTCTCTTCACTTTAAATTCACATCCGCTTTATCTGAGTTATAGTTGGAAGTGGAAATATGGAAGTGGTCAGTTTGCAGAAGTCTTTTATAAGTAGGGCTTTACACTTCTTCTGCCAAGACCTTAATTCCAATGGGGAAACTTTCTAATAAGTTAGCCAACATGGTGGGAACAGGGGCTTTAGAAAGCCCCAAGAAATGCACTTATATTTTTCAGATAGTGCTCTAGGTCTCTTAAGATCACATAACTGATTTCAGTCCCAAGATTTAGGAGGGGGGTATTTTGGATTGACTCCTATCAAAAGGGAGAGAAAATGGAAGAGAGGGTGTAGCATAAATACTGTAAGGCCAGAGAGGACAGTGCAAGTAATAATACTCCTTATCATACAAAGTATTGCATAGTTTATTTACCTTTTTAAAATATTTTATTTATTTATTCATGAGAGACACACAGAGAGAGGCAGAGACACAGGCAGAGGGAGAAGCAGGCTCCCTGCAGGGTGCCCGATGTGGGACCCAATCCCAGGACTCCAGGATCACGCCGTGGGCTGAAGGCAGGTGCCAAACCGCTGAGCCACCCAGGGATCCCCCTATTGCATAGTTTAAACAGCATTTTGGCTATCTATCATCTCGCTTCAATTTTGATCCTAAAAATAATCCTTCTTAAATAGGCTATCGTAAGTAGCCATTACCAAATTTCCATTTTCTAGGATATAGAAGCTGAGGCCCCTGCTTAATAATATTCTTAAATGTGCATAATTAATAAAAGGCAAAGAATTAGAACCTAGGCCTTCTGATTGCAGGATCTTGCCAGTAGACCAAAATTTGATTAGGATACCTCAGTACCTCAATGAAAAGGGAATTGCAGAGAAATCTGGTTTCTTGAGATTTGCCAAAGGCTAAGCCTGTTGTAAGCATCATTAGGCCTGAGAATAAATCTGTGAGGCACAAGGCAAATATGCATTGTTCTAAATACCCACAAATTGATTTCTAACTTCTTTTTTACATTCTTTTACAAAGTATTTTAGGTGTTCAGTTTTGATAGATCTTGCCTTTTTACTTGTATACATGACCGTCAATATGTTTTAAACATTCTCCCCAAATTATACCAGGTAAATTTAGGAGGTGGTTTCTAGCTATTTTTCAGAACAAGTTTTGTGGCATGTGGGATAAAGTAAGATTTTTAAGTCTAAAATTTATGGTTCGAGATGGAGAAAGGTAGATTCTTAAGATTCCTAAGAAGTGACACATTATATATGTTATAAATATCCAGAAGTTACTTTGTGACTCAAATGGGGAGGTTTTATTGTGGATTCAGTTATAGACTAAATTTTCTATTTTAGTTTATTCTTAATTCATGACATCCTAGAAAAATTATCCTTAAATACTCATCCATAAACTAAATAATAAAGTCTTAAAAAGTAAAACTTTAAAAAGTAGTATCATGAAAAAACAGATTAAAAATAAAAATCATATACTAATGCTACATTATCACAAATATTTAAAATGTATACATGTAATGTATATAGTCAAACATTTTAATGGTCAGACTGTGTGGTTTTTTTATTTTTAAGAAGTTATTTTCTACTGTTGCAGTAAAAAATTATCATGCATAATTTTTTACAGTAATTTTTTAAAACAAAAAAAACTACTTAGAAAAATATTAAAAGTAAGAATTTGTCATGATATAATTTATTTAGTGACTTTCTAGTCATCATTACAATTTTTCTTGGTCTGTTATAACTTATCTTCTATATTATGATTTTGAAAATTAATGGTAGTCTTCATTAGTGCTTTACTATCTAGCAGAACTAGAGAATTAAAAAAATAATGGATCTCACTGTGATTCTGAATCATCCAGTAATTTTATTGGGCCTCAAAGTGTTCTGAGCCTGGAGGAAACACTCTATGTAAAACTTGCAGATTCATCTGGTAGTGATTTGTCATTTACCATGTTTTGGGCTTATAGCCAGGTCAGCTGTTGCCAAGAGAAGGCAGGCAGGGGAATAAAATTATTATCAAGGAAAGACTTGGAAATATACTGAATGAAGCAAGCTGAGACAAACTCAAACAAAATCTAGGATGTAATGAACTCCCAGAAATAACTTAAAGGGGGCTACAAAAAGAAGAGGACTCAATCCCTCTAGGCTAGTTTTTTTTTTCCCTCTGCCTGCCCTTGACATATCAGGTACTAGTCTTTAAATTTATCTTATTAATTGGACAACTAGGAATAGATTTCCTCTAACATTTTGGTCAAATCAATTCTATGACCTGGAAATTTACTCTTGAATCGACTCTTTCACCACTTTTTTAGTAGTTAAAGGTAATTTCTAGCAAATTTATCTCTTGAACTCACTATTCTTCAGATTCAGTCAATAAAATATGTAAATCTATAATGTAAAGAAGTTTAAGAAAAAGAATTTAAATCTACTAAGAAAATATGGACTAAGAATTTCAAGTGGACTTGAGGGACAAATACATGTATTTAGGACTCCTATAGCTTTCGTAAAAGAGATTCTGAATAGAAAGAAAGAAAACATATAGATAAATTTCAACAATAAGCAACTCAAAAATATTTGTAACAGGCTTGAAATTAAGGTTCAAAAACCTTTAGACTTGAAAAAGCTCCCCAAGCCTCATTAGTTCTTTTGGCATTTTTAAATTAATCATAATAATCATTAATATTGGTGGAATGCTCTAAGTTGGTACTATTTATTAAAAAGCTGAAGATAGAATTTATGCATTCAGTCAATAAATTTCAGTTGATACCTTTTGTCTTACGGGAATAGTTGTAAAACAAACTATATTGACGATGGTCAAGAAATAGTAGATACAAGATACTTAGCTGACTTGTTTATTTCATAGTCTATCTGAAATGTAGAGAACTTCTCAGGATGATGAAGACAATTTACATATGCCCGAGAAACCAATAGAATAATTTAGAATGTCAGGTTGATTTATATGTCTAAAATAGTAGTTTGTATCAAATAGGCTGCTTTCTGAGTGACTTGTTTATTTAAATTAAGAAGGTATTATATAGCATAAGTGGGAAGAGCCCTGATTAAGCTGGAATCCAAGCTGTACCACAAACAACCTGGATGACTTTGAGCAAGTCATTTAAACAGTTTCCTTCATGCAAAGGGGACAAGGGTTATAGTAATATCTTCCTCATAGAATTCATAGATATGTAGTTACAGTGCCTAGACTGATAAATGATACATGCAGAAGTTCAAAAAATGGTGGCCACTGTTATATTTCTATATTGTTATATTTCTAATGATTATTCTAAGCTTTTAAATTCATAACGTTGCATAATTTTTTTAAAAAAGTATAAGCTTTATTTCTTTATCTTTACTTTTTTTTTTTTTTTTTTTTTTGAGAGGGAGAGAGAGATTGGGATGCCATGGGAAGGGGCAGAGGAAAAGGGGAGAGAGAGAATCCCAAGCAGGCTCCATGCCCAGCACAGGGCCTGATGAGGGGCTTGATTTCACAATCCCGAGATTGTGACCTGAGCCGAAGTTGAGTCAGAGACTTAACTGACTAAGCCACACAGGTACCTCTTTATGCTTCATTCTCTCTTTTTTTTTGTTTTGTTTTGTTTTGTTTTTGTTTTATTGTAGTTCAATTTGCCAACATATAGTATAACACCCAGTGCTTATCCCATCAAGTGTCCTCCTCAGTGTCCGTCACCCAGTTACCCCAACCCCCCACCCACCTCCCCTTCTGCAACCCTTTGTTCATTTCCCAGAGTTAGGGTCTCTCATGGTTTGTCCCTCTCTAATTTTTCCCCTTCATTCTGATGTGAAATTCTTCTGTGATTGTTTCTTGACCATATCTTGACTTTAGTTATTTTGAGCTAAGGCGGGACATGATTTGGGGCAAATGAAGAGACTCAATGCTGAAAGTTGGTGTGCTTAAGTTTATCAGGCTGGAATTCTGGGCCATTATTCTATTGAAGCCAAATCTATAGCTCAGGATTGCTGAAGAAGAAAGGGCAGCTAGAGAATTCCTCTGCTCAGGGACACCTGGGTGGCTCAGTCGGTTAAGCATCTGCCTAAGGCTCAGGTCATGATCCTGGGGTCCTGGGATCCACCTGTGCATTGGGCCTCCTGCTCAGTGGGGAGCCTGCTTCTCCCTCTCCCTCACCCCCCCGCTCTTGCTCTCACTCCCTCTTAAACACGCACACACACAAAAGGAATCCCTCTGCTGTTCCAAGAGTTGGTACCATTATTACAGCCACCACAACCTATGGGGCCATCATACTTTTTGTTGCAAAGGCCATCTGTCATAAGTCCATTATTCCTATTATTTAAGAAAGATAAGTTGGAAATTTTGATTGTTATATTTATTATTTTTCAATCAACAAAATACTTTGTAAAGTTATTAAGTGGCAATCTTTTAGGACTCATCAGATTTCTCTGATTATTGTTTTTTTAATGTTAATTTAAGCAAGAATTTGCCTTTTATTGCTTTGCATTCCCCATGGTGCCTAAGCGAGGGTCTTGAATGTGTAAGTTTTACCATAAAAGTTAATTGATTTAAAAATCTCTGTTTACCCTGAAGACTCTACCTTTTAATGAGAGCATTTTTTTTCTTTGAGAATTATAACAATATGGATTACTCCATATGCTGCCCTGAGACACCATATAAAGAAGCCTGAATTAGTTTATTTGAGGATGAGAGGTCTTATGGAAAGAGAGGTCCTATTGCAGAAAGATAAGAGAGATTCAGTGAGACCCTGCCCTTCCAGCCATATTAACCTAGGACCTTGACATGTGGATAAAACCATCTTGGATCTTTCAGCTCCTGTCAAACTGCAAGGTGACTGCAGGTGCATGAGTGAGCCCAGTTAATACCACATGGAACAGATATCAGCTGCCTAATGGACCCAGTCCATATTGCAGAATTGTTAGCAAATAAATGGCTGTTTTAAGTCCTGAATTGGGTGGATATTTTGTAGTGCAGCAATAATTAACTGTTATATATAAGAAAAGTATGTGTACTCCTGCCACTTTGCATAAGCAAACATTTTGGAGTAATTCATAGTGTGTAGTGTTTGTAATTTGCTTTTTTTCATTTAACATTGTATTATGAATTATTTCCTCATGCAATTAATCCGTTGAATATTTGGATTTTATAAGAACTCAAAAATAACAACAACAACAAAAAACTTAAAAAAGCACCACAAAATAGACTTTAAAAAGTGAGCAATCTATGTTCCTCTCTATCAATGTGGGCACAAATATATGTGGGATATGGACTATGCTGTGTTTTAGCTATCTATTGCCATGAAATGAATCACCCCAAAACTCAGTGGCTTAAAATAACAATAAACACTTATTATACTCATGATTTCTCTCAGACAAGAATTCAAGAGCAGCTTAGTTTGGTGGTTCTGGCTTGGGCTCTGATGAGGTTGTAGTCAGGATGTCTAAAGCTTTTACTAGGGCATATTCACTTCCCAGGTGACTTACTCAAAAAAGGCTGACAAGTTAGTCCTAGTTATTGGTGGGAGGCCTCAGTTTCTCCCCTCCTGTCCTTTTTACAAGGCTGGTCGACTGTTCTCAGGGCATGATGACTGGCTTTCCCCACAACTAGTGAGCCAAAACCTAACATGGAAGCTGTAATGCCTTTTATGACATCACATCAGAAGTTACGTACTATTACTTCTTCAATTTCATATATTAGTCACCCAGGTCAACTCTAGTTAGTGATATAAATCACCTTTGCTGAAATTCTAATAGAATAATAGAAATGATCATAAGCAATATGTTGACAATAATTGAATCTGACAGATATTGAACCAAAACTGGCTATAGAATGAAAATAGTTTTATTGAAATATGGCCTTAGGACTTGAGACCTAAGAATAAGGTAGCTTGGAAAACAAGGTTTATATTCTTTTTGGAAGTAAACTTTCTATTTAAAAAAAAAAATCATGAATGATGAAGAATAGCTTAATGATATGTGAAGGAATTAAGTTGGATTATAGTATTTTAGTGAAATAGTATGTTAAGAAAAATTCACCTTTGGGTTAAAAAAATTCTCCATTGAAGATTAACTCAGGCAGAAAACTGAGCATGAATAGGAATTCGAAGTCATTTTAAAAAGCCTTAGCAAGGGAGTTAATGCACATGGTATGAATTTGCACAAAAGTGAGGTAGAATTAAGATATTTTCTGATAGATGAAATGGGTTTATAATGTAGTCAATCTGGAATATACACATATTACAAAAAGTTATTATTTTTGAGTAACTATTTTCCTTTGTTGATTTATCCACAAAACCAAAGCGGATCCGTGGAACCCCAGCACATTAAAACTTGAAGATACTTTGGCAGTTAAGAAGTCTTCTATCTTATATAATAATTCTGTAGTTTTTTGGTAACTGTGTACCTTTTACTTGAATATTTCTGTTGTTGGGGAATCCTAGTTTTTTAATTTTCTTTTTTTTTTTATGTTGAGTCAAAATGTAGCATTTTGTGATCCACCTATTTCCTCCTTAAGGGTACCAAATAATCTATGTACTTTTGCTTCTACATGGCAGTCCTTAAATATCTACCTTCATCTCACCTTCTCTATGTCATATTTGCTGAAATCCATGCTACTCACAGGTAGTATCATTGCCACTTTCTATTTCTTTAGGACTTCATTTTGCCTTACTGTGCTATTATCATAAAAGCAGCCCCAAAATATGACCTGGAAATAGAGATATACCTCAAGCTAATAGAATTTGTTTTTGTTTTGTTTTGTTTTGTTTTATTTTGTTTTAGCTAATAGAATTTGAATTTAATACTTTACTAGACTGTAAACTTCATGAAGGCAGGGGCTATATATTTTTTCACACATTATATCCCTAACACTTGGCAAATTGCATAACACATAATAAATAATTGTTGAATGAAGAATGAATGAATGAATAAATAAATATGGCTCAATTCAGCATATATGACTTTTTTTTTTTTTGCTAGATCCTGGATTTGTTCCTTTATTAAAATTGCAAGTTTACGTTACCAGTGGAAAATAGTATATTTTATTTTATTTATTTTTAAAGATTTTATTTATTTATTTTTAGAGAGAGAGGGCTCAAGAGGAGCAGAGGGAAGAGGGGGCAGGGGGAGGGAAGACTCTCAAGCAGATTCTGCACTGAGTACAGAGCCAGACATGGGGCTTGATCCCACGACCCTGAGACCATGACCTGAACTGAAACAAAGAGTAAGTGCTTAACCGACTGAGCCACAGAGGTTACCCAATACTTTTTATTTTTTAAAGTTTATCTCATCACTTCAAAATATTTTGTGAAAGCAGATGAACATAGTAGAAGGGAAAAGAGAGAGAAGCCAACCATCAGAGACTCTTAACTATAGAGGACCAACTGAGGGTTGTTGGAGGGGAGGTGGGTGGGAAGATGGGCTAAATAGGTGATGGGGATTAAGGAGGATACTTGTTGTGTTGAGCACTGGATGTTCTACGTAACTGATGAATTACTAAATTCTACCCCTGAAACTAATATTACACTGTATGTTAACTAACTAGAATTCAAATAGAAATTTGAAAAAAAAAAATCTCATGAACAAATTAGTGAACCATCTCCATACTGTTTCACAATGTCTGTCATTCATTGAACTAACGCTACCCTAGTGCCCTTAGGCATCTTTTTAAGTAATGAAGAGGAAAAGTATGTTATGTCCAGTGGGAAGGAGAGTGGAGCAAGAACAATTCTATAAACTAAAAAAAGACCACATGACAAGGATAGTCTCTTTATTCTTATTCTTATAAAAGTCAACCATAGAATTTTATAATTCCTTTTGAAAACAAAATGAAACAATACCTCTTTCTTCCATATGGGAATCATTAGATTTAGGTCTGGTTCAGAATGAGGACTCCATACTACATCACCTGCATACTTTCTGGAATTTACTAAAACTGTTTATTGTACATGTAGATTTAGTCTCATTTTATTAAGCTTATAGTGACTGATAGAATCAATGTTAAAGATAAAAGATTAACTTTACATTGAAACTATTGATTAGGTGAGGTGATTAGTTGAGATGATTTTAGCCTTCATGTTAACCTTCAGTGGAATCTACCTACTTGTTCTGGTCATTGAAGAAGTATTGTTAAAGCCAAACACTTGCATAAGAAAGCCTCAGCTCCATTATTTGATTGCAATGCACCTAATTCAGATATAGTCAGGATTTGGAGCAAAATGAGGATTCCTCTATAACTTGAAAATAAGACTTTCTAAATGTAAGGCAAGTAAGAATTATCAAGAGATAGCGATCTGTAGAAACTGTTACTATGCATTTGAAGTCGATAGTTTGGATAAAATATCCTTCCAAATTCAATTTGCTCAGATTCGTTGCTTACAAAGCTACTTTCTGACTAGTAAGTCAGTCTTCCAGGTATTTTGATCAGCAAGATCTATTTCCCTGAATAAGAGACACACCTGTGTCCATGGTCACTGGAAAAAAACATATTCCTTATTGTAAATGAATGGGTTGCTTCATGAATTGGCCTCTGGGGTGTTTAGCTAGCCCATTGATTGATTGATTGATTGATTTAGAGCGATCATGAGTAAGGGATGGGGGGAAGGCAGAGGGAGAGAGAATCTCAAGCATACTCCCTGCTGAATGCAGAGCCCACATGGGGCTCGATTCCAGGGTCCTGAGATGATGACCTGAGCTGAAACCAAGGGTCAGATGCTTAAGTGCCTGAGCCACCTGGGTGCTCCATGATTAGCCCATTTAAAATATATGTGGACAGCTAACACCTGTCCTTTCATCCCTAATCTCTCATTAACTTTATTCTAAACATTTGAAAGCATTATACTATAGTTGTCAATATAGTGAGTAGATATTAGCATCACCATTATTATTTTCTTCCCTGACTTAAAAGTCATACTACTACTTTCAGTATTGGGTTGCAGGTGGAAAGTATACAGTTGTGCCTTTGATGACATGCCTTGTAGTCTCGTTATATGATATTTCGTTACATTAAAATGTTCTAAATTTTTTAAATACTGAAGAGTCGTATATGCTCTTGGCATTAAAAAAAAAACATTTGGCTAGATTAGCAAATGTGTCAGGATGATAAACATTAGGTTTTAATTTACCTCAATACAATTTATGTTTGTCATGATTCTTGGGATCTATGAATAAGGCACAATGGTGACGTATGATGCTCGTTTTTCTTTTCTCTTTGACTTCCCGGGTCTAGCACTGCACCTTTTAGAGACAAAGAAAGGAGCACTTATTTCGGATTCTTTGCTTGAGTTTTGCACTTACTGGCACTTCACATAGACGATTCTTTCTTTTCCCTCCCTCATTCCTTAGATGTTTATTAAGTTGCTTTTATCTGGTATGCATTATTCGAAACGCTGAAGATATGGAGTAGATGATGCAGATACAGTCTTTTCTCTAGAGTAGCGACTAGCCCATTAGTACCTTTGCAGAAATTGGTAAAAAGTGCCTCCTTTCAGCTGGTGCAGTCTAAGGGCACAGGGCTTGTCCAGCTGAATACAGATGGATTTTAGTCCCACTTCTCCTTTAGCTGGGCACTTTTATGCACAAAGTGCACAGCTACAGGCAGAAGCCCTGCTTTGTCTCAAGATTATTTTGTAGCCATAATAATGATTTTGTCAGTCCCTCTAGCACATCTCTCTACTTTGAAAAAGGGACAAAACCTTTTTCTGGATTATTGAATAGAGCAGACTCCATCTCCAAATTACATTGCATATGCCAGAGAATGGAGAAGCTGAGAAGGTGAATATTGATACTTCCTCCTAATAAGAGCCTTTCCTCATAAAGCTGGTGGATTTATCTCGACAGGTTTTCATAAACTTAATTCCATCCCACAGGTCAGAGAAATTGTTCTATTTTCTGTTTCCCAGAAGGCGAAATGCTGATGAGTAAGCCTTGTGTACACTGGGTTAAAAAAAAAAAAAAAAAGATAAAAAGAAAAAAAAAAAAAAGAAAACCCAATTACTGATATGGTTAGGAATATTTTGTGGGCTGTAGGCTGCTAAGATTTGTGGAGAGATGCTAATAGGTTATGAGAAACTATTTGGGAGGATGATATGTTGAATGAAAAAAAATATTGCAAGAACACATGTAGCCAGAGCTAGTACACAGATGTGTATGGAGAAAAAAGCCACTCTTTCCAGACTACTCAGAATTATTACGTGACAAAAACGGAGAAAGTTCTTGAATTCTCAATATACGTTGTCTTCTTTTCCGCAGCAACAAAGATACATGTGGATACATTATCCATATCTCTTCCTAAAGTGAAGATATATTTGTTTTGTTTCAAGAAATAAATTTTTATTCACCTGAAACTTGAGCAGATTGTGGGATATAGGGTGTGTGTGTGTGTGTGTGTGTGTGTGTGTGTGTGTACGTGTGCGCACATTCACATGCTCTAAAAAGATAATAGGAGAATAACGTTTCCTTTCACAGCATAGGGATCTAGGGACATAAAAATAACATCTGATAAGTGTTTTTTTTTTTTAAAGTCAGGAAAAAAACAAAACAAAACAAACCCAACCCTGAATCAGTAAGCTAGCTTGCCAAATGGAGACTGTTGTATAAGAAATATTTGTATTTTAGGAGTTGGAGTTGAGTGGGAGTGGAGGAAAGGATGTGAGGGGGGGAAAGTAACCAACAACAGGCTGCAGATAGTTAGGAGGGAGCCAAGAAGGAAAGACGGAGCCAAGATCTGGAAGATTCATTCCATTCTAAAATAAGTATCTCCACTGTTTAGTTGAGAGAAGGTTTATGTTAAAATTGCCTGTATGTGGGATAGCTCACTATAAACTTTCTCTTGAGATAGCTGAACCACTCATTCAGTTATAATTAGGTTGATCAAAGCAGATGGTTTTTTTTCCTTTGAGTTTTAACCGTACAGATCGATTGTGATTACACTGTGTTACTACAATTGTGTGAACTTTTGAGCGTGATACAGAATTACACTTACCCAGAAGGTGAGATATCTTAAAAATGGTCTTATTTTTTCACTTCCTTTTTTTCTTTTGCCTACAGGGAACAGACACATCCCTATAAAGAGTCCTTTCTCTTTTCTTCAGTTTCTGTGTTGAATCTGCAAGGCAGTGTATCTTCTCATCCTGTATCCTCACAGCGGAGATAAGAAAGGCCATAAGATTAGAGATCTCCAGTTTATACAACTATGCTGGCTCTGGTTTGGGGCTTGGAACAAAGCTGTAGAACTCAAGTGGGCACCATTCCAAGCAAAACTGGCTTTCTATAGGTTCAGACCTAGGATGATGAGTTTGCAAAGCAGACCCAGTCTGCTGCCTAGAACGGACAGGAGAGCGATCTGAAACGTTACAGGCCGAACCAAATACAGATATAGTTGACCAATGGGTTTTCACCCCGGAGACTAGCTGTTTGTGGCCGTGGTGGCCCCAGTAGTATAAATTATAAACCGTATCTTCAGTACCACAAGAAGCTGTGGCATCCCTCCTCCTCTGCTTCTCAGGAAGGCCTAGTTCCTGCGGAGTCCTTTGTTGGTCAGCCTGCATTCCCGATTCCTGAATGCTGAGTCAGTCTCCTTGCTCCCAGCCCACTCAACACCACCCTTATTAGTAGAAAGTTGCATCAGTTCACAAAAGAGGAAGTGGTAAGGCCCAGGAAAAGTGCTTTGCTGCTCTTTCTCTTCTCTTTGGAAAATTGCTAAAGCGTAGGAGACATGGGAAACTACAGGCGACAATTCCCAGATCCCAGCCTGGGAAGAGTTCAGCATCTACTGCGAGGCAGCGTAACATGGCGATTAAATGTGCTGAAATTCAATTTTCTGGATTTGTGTTCCAACTCCTGCAGGACTATAGGGCTTTGGGCAAGGTAGCCAACTGCTCTCTGTGTCTCAGTTTCTTCATGATGAAGATGGTGATAATAACAGTACCCATCTCATAGGGTTGTTGCTAGCATTAGATGAGTTAATAGATGTATAATGCTTAGAATAGCGAGCATTTTGCAGATAATAGGATAATAGGATAATATTGGATATTAGGATATTGGATAATAGGATAATAATAATATCTTTTAAGATACCATGAGTATCCCCTGCAAGAAACCGCTTAAAGAGTTGAAGAGTGATACCTCAAATTATTTCCCCTGTAGAGTTGACTAATAACGCCTTACATGACTTATTAGAAATCATTCCAGGATTCAGAGCAGAATGAAATGAAGGCAGGGGATCTGTCCGAGGTCCCAGAGCCATATGCTGGAGAAAGGGCAGTGTTAGGGTTAACAGGCTGCCATAAAGGGGAAGGGCCGTGGCCTTCCCTACCCCTCTCCTCTTTAGCTAGTTTTGTCTCTGGATAGGGTCCCTCTGCAGGGACACCAAACGGGCTCCTTAGCAGAAATGACATCGTGATGGCAATTTTGAAAGATCCAAAGAGTTGTCCGCTGGAACAAATACAGAACTCATTTATTTCTGTAAGAAAGTACCAAGATGAATGACTGGAGGTTTGACGACGGCAAACTTTTCAACCACAAAGGTGTTTAAATAGAAAGGGGTGTCTTATAGGCTAATCAACATCCTAACACTAAAAATACCCCAGCAGAAGCTAGCCCATCGCTTCTCAGAAATGTCCCTGTATACTCACATGTGAAGTGAAGATAATAATCCTTCGGCTGGATTGTTATAAGGATTAAATGAGATAATGTGGGTGTGGCAGTCAGCCTAGGGCCTGGATGATGAGTGGTAGTTGTGGATACTACCACAGCCACCCTCTCCTCCATCACTACTACTGTCATTATGGTTATTAATGGGAATTTTAAACTTAGCTAAGAAGCTGGACTTCAGGATCTCTCTAGTTTCTATGAAAATAGACTGTTGGCTTAGGCTTTTTAAGGTCTCTTTCCACTCCGGAAGTCTGAAATACATAGAAATGGGAGACATCTTACATTGTAGGATGTGGTGTTACTCCTCATGTGTTTATTATGCTAGCTCCTTTGACTATTCTATTATTTATTATTCTCGACTTTATTTAGAATGGTTTAACCTGTGTACAGTTCAGCTGTATTCTTTGTTAGTATAGTAATTATAGACTTTCTTCTGTTTATAAAAATGAAAAGGAGATGGGATAAAGGGATGAAGAAAGTTCCAAATTTAAATACCACGTCTTTTATTTCTCAGCTGGTAAACAGGTTAGATGAAGATTATTTTTTAAAAAGTGGCACCTTGTTTATTTTCTTCTGAAAGATTCATTATGTTTTAAACTTAGACTTTGAAAGTTTTAATGCTTTTTGTGTGTGTGTGACTAAGCCTTTTCCTACAAAAGAAATTGAGTTAGGAATAAAATTTAAAAATCAGCATATTTTCCTACACAGCAAATGAACAGAACTTGCAGGAACAAATTGGGAATAAAAAAAAAATCTAAACAAAGGACATGTCTAAATGAAGGGGAAAAAGTGAATGCTATGATTTCTCCCATTGCTATAAGTATATGCTCTTGGTATAAAGTATTTTATATCCCTAAAGGATATCTCTAATTGTTCTCACTGTATGCATTTATTGATGGCGAGGTAGGGCTCTACAGGACAAATGAAAGATTCCGGATTTATCAACATCTATGAGAAAATAGGGGAAAACAAAAAGGAACACAGATAGTGAGGTTGTAAAGAATTCAGAGCCCTAAATGGTTTTTGCTCTATAATCCCTGCTTGCCTAGCAGATGATAAATGGAAGCCCTGTTGGATTTTGGCTTCATTTTTATTTTTCCTCTATGTGTGCCATTTACTTAGACTGCCTCTTCCTTCGAGGATTTCCCCCCCTCGCCTGGAGGCCTGCAGAGGCAATCAAGGCTAAACGATAGGTGCCTTCTTAATTCAAGTGGGCAATTTGCATTTCTGAAGATCTCCTGACTGCATTAAACACATTTCTCAGAGGCTTCTGCAGCTCCTGGGAGTGTTCCTTCTAGAAACTTATGTTGTCTGTAGCAGGGTGGGATATTGCTCGGCTTTCACACTCCTGAGAAACAGAAGGCACCTCAGTCTGCACAAAATAATTGTGTTCATTTCCTCCGTGATCCTGTCATTCAGAACGATTGAGTCTATACTCTTTCCAAATTTTCAAACTGCTCATTTGTGTGTTTTACTTAAAAGGGAGCAGACAAGGGACACCTGAGTGGCTCAGGCAGTTAAATAACTGACTCTTGATTTTGGCTCAGGTCATGATCTCAGGGTCCTGGGATGGAACTGGCATCAGTCAGTCTGCATGGGGTTCTCAGCAGGGAATCTGCTTGGGGTTCTCTCTCTCCCTCTGCCCCTCTCCCTCAAATCAATCAATCTTTAAAAAATTAAGGAGATAAGTCCCTAAAGAGATGGAAACTAGATTTTTGAAATTCTGTCTTTGATGAGCTCTGCAATTTTAGGTCAAATACTTTGCCATCCTGAATCACAGTTTCCTCATTTGTAACATGAGGGGTTACTCCCCTTTAGAGGTCTAAGAGATGAAAATTCTATGCAAAAGGTATCACTGACTAACCCTCCTTTCCTTCCTGCAACAAGGAAAGATTGTAGACTTATCAAGTGTCAGGTACTATCAATACAAACTGGATAATGTACAGCTTTTGCCCTCAAAAGCCTTAATGTTTACTGGGAGGGACTGACATACAACATATGCAAAAATGTTGTGATAAATGTAGACAAAGA
This sequence comes from Vulpes lagopus, assembly GCF_018345385.1. Taxonomy (NCBI): domain Eukaryota; kingdom Metazoa; phylum Chordata; class Mammalia; order Carnivora; family Canidae; genus Vulpes; species Vulpes lagopus. The sequence continues at coordinate 160,360,157 of NC_054826.1, forward strand.
ACTTTAGGAGCAGACTTTATAGATGAGGTGGCATTTCGATCTTAAAGAATGGGAAGAAATTCAATGAAGAACGGTCTGTATTGAGAGACAGGAGAGGTTGGAGCCCTGGGGGTTGTCAACATCTGGCCTGTGTAGAGGAAGCAGAGCTCATGATGGAGTCTTAATGAGATCTGAGAGGTAAGGGGGAAAACGAGAGTCCAGAGTCCTGGAAGCCAAGAAAGATAGTTTCAGTGGAGTGCTCATAAGCCATGTCAGACGTCACTAAGGACTCCAAGAGTTTTGAAGAGACCACAGAGTTAATCGAAGACTTCTCATGAAGTCAGGTGCACAAGAGATATACTGTAGTAGGTTTTAGCAGTAAATGTGCAATGGAGACCAAAAGTATAGATTCTTATTTTCACAAGCGTGGCTACTTGGTTTGGAAGAGAGGGAAAGATAAGAGGATAAGATACAGAAATGTAGGATCAAGAGCGTTTTTCTTCTTTAAGGAGGAAAGATATTGATATATATTGAGAGAACAGAGATGGTAGAGAAGGAATAGCAGATAAATGCCAAGAAAGAGATGCAAGCCGCTGCCCTGCCCAAAATTCTCCAGTCTCTTTGGGTTGACATACAGAATCTTTGGAGTTCTGACCTTTACCTCTCTAGCTTTATCTATAATCGTCCTCTACGTGCACTTGAACTATGCTGTGCAACTGAACTAATGACATTTACTTGCATGTCATCGTATATGTTGCCCAAAATGCCTTTCCATTACCATCACCACCTCCTCCCCCACTTCTTCTTCCTTCTTCCTTCTTTTTGGGCCTGGTCGATTTTTACTTACCCTTAAAGATTTGTTCAGGTCATCCCTTTCTCTGGGAAACATTTCCTGACATCCCTCCCTTTGCACACACCTCAGCCAGGGTTAGCCACTTCGAGTTGAACTCCTTTAATGTTATTTGTAGATTTCTATGTTATTAATCATATGGTATTAACATTTCCTATTTATTTGTGTGCCACCTACAAGTGGCCCTTAATTCCTTGAGTCTAGAGAACATTACTCAACAGATAAATGCCTGAAAAGTGTTTATTAAACAAGACAAGGAGGGCAACACTTGGGTATAGTGGTACCTAAATGAACATTTGCTTTGCTTCAAAGATCCTTGTTTGAATGTCTTTCTGTTCCCCAGTTGTCCCTAAAAATAACTACAGCCTTCTGGGTCATTAAGAAGAGGTGCTGGTATGAAAGACAGTACTTATATTGTCACTTGTTCCAAGACCAAGGCAGACACAATTAATCAATGATTACACTTTCTAACACAACCTGGATGCTACCTCTTTACACGGCAGCTATTATTAATGGATCAGAGTTGACACTTGGGACAAAAACTATTTGCTGTTCTTACACATTGCACAGAAGCCTCTTATTTTTCTTAAATCTTTTCTTTTAGAGCTGAAACTTTCTTCAGCTCTAAGACTGTGTTCCCTGGGTTCCCCAGGAATCTCCCTGGGTCATATGCCACCCTTAGGTGTATATGATCTTTAAGCGATGAGGTTCAGAGGGAATTTCATTTTCTTTAGTAATTTATGATATGAATTATGCCTCTGCGTATAAGCAGGGGGTAGGAATTTCATTGCTCAGATGAGGGAGCTCAAAATCATTAACATCTTTAGAAGCATTGCAGAAGGGGAATGTTGTGGAGAAGAATGATGATATTATACCTACACAGGAAAAAATGGGAAGAAGTGAGGAATCATCATGATGATTCTCTTTTTCTTAATTCCTTGTTCTCCCTTTCTCACTACAATGTAATTCAGGGTAACAAAAATTTATGGAGTTCTTACGTGTGTTAAGTACTGTATTAGGAACAGGAGATATAAAAATGCATGAGAAAAACAGCCCTCAAGGAATTAACAATCTTATTAGGGAAGGTGTTAAGAACTAAGGCAGAGGGATACATAGGATGATAGTGAAGAACATGCTAATGTAGCTTGGTCTGAATGGACCTAGATGTTGCTAGGAGAGTGCTAATAACCTTTTAACAGTCAGTGTCGCTTAGAATTTTTTTCTTTTTTTTTTTAAAAGATGTATTTACTTATTATTTTAGAGAAAGAGGGGGGGGTTGTAGGAGTGAGGGGTAAAAGGCGAGGGAGAGAGAATCTCAAGCAGACACCTTGCTGAGCACATAGCCCAATGTGGGCTCGATCTCACAACCCTGAGATCATGATCTGAGCTGAAATCAAGAGTCAGATGCTGAATTGACTGAGCCATCCAGGCGCCCCTAGAATTTTTGTTCTTAATCCTGAATCATCTTTGTATAGGCGATAATTTCCTTGACTCATGGAAGCTGGGTGTGGATACGAGCTTAGAGTTACGTAGTTTGCTTTTATGGATAAAAATATTTAAAAATATTACATTATAAACAAGATATATACGTATTTTCTGTGTCAGAGAGTCAGAAGTTAGAATTCAGTGAGACTTAAGAATTAATTTAGAAAATATTACTCATTTCTTTTAAAGACCATCCAGACTTTGTGAAGTCTGTAAAACTGGCTTGTTATAGGAGGCAAAAGACAAACTTTATTTAGAAAAACACACAAAAAAAGACATCTCCCAACTCTGTTTATCCTTGACTCAAATTGCAGCACAAGCATTAAAGAAAGCCTCGCTAGAGTCCTTGTGTTCCCCCAATGAACATTACAATTAGCACCCATGTGAATATTATAAAAATAAGGAACAACATGTTCACAACAAACCTTAGGAAGATTCTGATGCAGATAAGGGACAAATGTTTCATTTTCATTTTTTAATGTAACGCTGTTACAACTTAGCTGCAACATTATTCCCTGCATGGCGGCCCCCTAATTATTTCATCATGCAGCAGGAAATCCTGGTAGGTCATATATAAACAGCCTGAGGCAGGAACCTCTTCATCTGATAGAGTATGACATCTGACATCTGTGCAGCCTGCTGCTCGCCTGCCACAATTAACCAGGAAGCTCAGACATTAACTAATGCAAAGGCAACTGGGAGCTTGGGATAATGTGGAGTAGCAAAGGTCTTTCCTAATCCAATAAATTCCTATGAAGATGAAAAAGCAACAGCAAATAGGTGACAATTTTCTCGGGAACTGAACCTTTGTGGGCTTTTTCCTGACTGTTTTCCAAGAAGCAGCAAGCCATCTTTCTTACCTCCCCTCCCCTTCCACTTCTCATGTATGCATAATTTCCCTTGACTTTGAATGAGACTTAAGTGCACTTAGAGGCTGCTGGATTTAGCTCTTGGTATTGTTTATGCTTACCGCTGCCGTGGGGGTGGCGGCCCATTTCTGGGCTTCCCAAACTAAATGCAACCCAGAATGAAACCTCTGTAGAGAACATGTGGAGGGGTTGAGCTGGCACCTGCCTTATAGGCTAATTGTTTCTACCAGACATTTCTTGTTTATTATTCTGATTAGAGGGAAAGGCTAAGGGCAGTGGGGGCTTTGCATTGCCAGAAATTTCATTGTGCTACCTGCTAAGAAAATATAATTTTCATGTTTTATTTCAGTGTTTTTATTAAACAGATATTTACTGAGTACTTACCACGTGTGGACACTATGCGTGACCCAGGGCTGAATAAGTTCGTCTCTACTCAGGGCTCAAAAAGAGGATGGATCTCCGCCCATGAACTCGGTCTACTGAAGGAGACTCCACAGGAAGCAAATAACATGCAAATGTACTTCATGGCTTGGAACATGATACCTCCTTGATAAGGAGGAAGCGACTATCATAGGAAGAGGAGAGTCAGGAAAGATAACACAGAGGTAGTGACATCTCTTCTGCATCTTAAGGGCTATGTTTTCCACGTTTGCAAAGTTAGGAAGAGTGTCATAAAGTAATAGAGACAGAGGCGCTGGATATTGAGGAGCCCAGGATGTCTGAGGGAACTTGGGAGGATTAAGATTGTGGGCACATAGGATGTGTGGAGGACCGTGGAAGGAGATCGGGCTGGATGAGTCTGAGGGTCATGCCAAGGAGTTACTGTACAGGCAGTGATTAGCTTGATTTTCTTCAAAAATTAAAGGAAGGTTATTGCTAGAACTATACTTTTGGAAGATTATTCTGGCAGAAGCGTGTGGGATAGATTGAAGAGGGGGGAAAAAAGGTTTTGGTCAGGAAACCCGCTAGAAAGCTATTTCATTAGGGACTCTCCACATCCATTTGTTGATTCCTTCAACAGATACATGCCTAAGGTCAAAACAGATACCTTTGAATTTTGATCTCTTGGTATTTGGTATGGCTTCATGATTAATTTCTCTAAACCTCTCCTTCTCCTGACTCCCCTACCCCATTCTCCATTTTCTTTTCTCTCTTTCTGAGCCATCTGAAACCAGAAATCACTGAAATCACACCCCTTTGAGGTTAAAGCTCTTGGCCAACATTCCAATCATTTCAACACTATCCAACTTGAACTCTTTGAAGTCCATGCCTTGCTAGTAATGATATAGCAGATATTCGTCCAAAATAATCACTAGTGGGTTTATAAGAGAGAAAGAAGCCTAACAGGCAAGGATTGGGAAATACATATGGTCAATTATGAATTGACTTTTAAAAAGTAGGCTGCAAGAATCCGATAAGAAAAAGTCTGTGGGATTCAGGATAAACATACTGTATTAATTATTATTATTCATTCTATATTGCCACAAGTGTACACAATGCTATATACATGGTTGACAGTGCTGGAGAAAGAATAATATCCCAGCCCTGGAGTGCTTATAATTTATGTAAACATGTCCTTTTATTTTGTTTTTCCAAGCCATATCTCTGAATTGTGATTCTGCTTATTTTGCGCATATTCATATTTCAACTCTGGTTCTCATATAAACTAAAAAATGAGTTGTTTTAGGAATCACACATGTTTTCCAAAATGATGGTTCTCCTCCATAATACTAGCACTGTTGCGTTGGGAATTGTGAGTACAGAGCCACTCTTTGGTTGAGGTCCCCATATACATATGAAACGAGAGAAGGGAAGTATATTTACACCCCTCTGGAGATGAATGGGGCTAGAAGAGAGTAGAATTATTAGGAGTTTTTCTTAGTAGAGTATTAAAAAAATCCTTTGCCTTTAAAAGTGTTTTTGCTGCTATGAAAATACAGAGGAAGCCATGTAGAGAAGATTAGTATTGAAATTTACTATTACCCTAAATTCCTTGCTAGTTCCACCTTCTGAGTGCACTGTTAATTCATCAGGTTCATTGGTCTCCCCCAGTACACATTCATGCTATATTATTGCTTTATTTTACCTTTCCCACAAAAATCTGTAAGCTAGTTGAGTTTAGAAGCAGACTGAATAATTTATACAGCCTCTCAGGTGTTTGTTAAATGGCAATAAGTATCCCACAGGCAGGCAAATTTGATATTAATATGAATGTGATAGTGGAGAAACTTAGGTTCTATTGCAACTACACATAGTACTTGTTTTACTACCTTATATTTTCCTATTTCAAAACATTCGAAAGACACAATTTAAACCTTGACACAGCCTATATTAGTCTCTGAAAAGATTTTCCTTGAAGTCAGAAGGAAAATTTGTGAGTAAATTTAGAACCTCTAATTTGAAGGTCCTAGAAAATGTGATTGATAATAGTAACATCTATTTTTCTGATATTACACAACCACCATTTATAAGAACTAAATAGGAGGTCAAGAAAAATGAGTCTATTTTACCCTGGTATTAATTGGGCTTTTCATCATGTGAGGTATTCTACTGGGCACTATTGATACCGTGGTGAATAAAATAGACATATATCCTGAACTTACAGGTATGCATAATATAAACCGATAATCATAGTAGTTTGTAGAAGTGTTTCCATAAGAGAAGTACAGAATAAGCTGTGGGAGCTCCCTAAGGCTCTCAACTCCTACTGAATGTAGGGAGGACTTCCCAGAGAATGACATCTACGTAGTGATCTAGAAAATGAGTGAAAGTTAGATGAAAGTGAGAGTTGTGAGTTTGGAGATGATTCCAGATAGAGAGCAAGTGCAATCCTAGTAAGAGTCTAGAACTAAAACTAATCCAGTATGGCTTGAAGGAAGAGGGGAATTAAACAAAAGTCAAAATTTTCAGCATCATATAAGCCAAGATATTGTATTTGAACTGTACACTGAAACGGGGTCTATAAACTTGGGTTCCATGGCCTTGTAGGGAGTCAGGATGAGGGAATTCAGGGAATTGCTTGTGAAAATTTTGTGTATAAGCAGATTCCTGGAGGGTTCTGACAAGCCACTCTCCTTGTTAAGAATAAAAATCTCTTCTGTGATGTCCACCCCCCCACCAACAGACGTGACTATTTGTGAAATGTTCACCAGTTGGGCCATGGCAACTTCATTTTATTCATTCACACATTTATATATTCAATAAATATTTATTGAATTTTTCATAAGCAAGGGATACGGTGAAGATACATTTCTGAAAGAGGAGGACAGAAAATCAGGGACAAATGAATGAGATTTCCTAGTAATAAGCACTATGAAGAAGCTAAAATAAGGGACTCTGGTAGAAAGGCTTACACGAGGTGACATTTGACCTAAAACTTGAATTGGCAAGAAATTGAAACAGCCGGTGCAAAGACAGAATTGATTTAATGTATTTGCCGAGTAGAAGGAAGGCCAGCATGACTACAGTATAAATAGCTGGTGGGAGTAATACAAAGTAGGGTGTAATATGGGAGAAATGGGCCAGGAGTCAAGTCACGTAAGTCATGGCCATGAATTTGAATTTTATTTTCAGTGCCATGGGAAATCAATGAAGGAATTTATCAATAACACTATAGAATCCAATTTATGGTAAAAGAAAAAACCATGAAGGGGAGAGTAAAACAGAGAGACTAGTTGGAAATCTGTTGCAGTAGTTCAGGTGAGATGATTTTATCTTGAACTAGGGTAATTTGAGAAGTATTTTGGAGCAATACGTAGCTGCCTGTGTGTAGGCATGGAAAGATGTCAAACTACAATGGGCTAGAGTCTCTAAATATAAATACCTCTAAAAGGAGAATACTAAAGATATTAAGATATGTCAGCAAAATTACTTTCGAGAACTGACAGACAAAACGAAGTCAGGATATGTGAATTCACACCTTACCCTTAGTATTTGTGACTTTGGACCAACCAACCATTGATCTACCTTCTCTGGGTCAGTTTTCCCGTCTGAAACATAAAGTGAGTAAAATGTGAAAGCATCTGATACTCCTGGTACCAGCTTAATTTTGTTTAGCTTTAAAAAGAACAACAACTAGGGGCAGCCCAGGGGGGGTTCAGTGGTTTAGTGCTGCCTTCAGCCCAGGACCTGATCCTGGAGACCCGGGATTGGGATCGAGTCCCATGTCGGGCTCCCTCCATGGAGCCTGCTTCTTCCTCTGCCTGTGTCTCTGCCTCTGTGTGTGTGTGTCTGTGTGTGTGTATCTCATGAATAAATAAATTAAATATTAAAAAAACCCCAGATCTCTTAAATAAATATAAATAAATAAATAAATAAATAAATAAATAAATAAATAAAAACAATAACTTAAAAAAACCAAATGATCTTTGCGAATGAGTAGCTAAAAGGGGAGAAAAAGAGAATCCAGAAGAGAAAAATATTACTTTTGCCAAAAGCAAAATTGCTACTTTTTTAAAAAAAATCATGGCTACTTCACATTAAAAATTTGCTTTTTGGACCCTATTACATATGATCTTAACTGTTCCCTTTGTTTCTGAATTCAGAACTGCGTGCACACAAGCTAGGCAGTGAGGAGATTTCTAGTGCTGTGTAAACAATGTAGTCTGGCTCCTGAAAATTCATTCTGCATACATTATATGCATTGATATTCAAATATTCACATGAACTTCCCAACAAGCTCTTAGTGATTATGACCTCCACAATCACCTTAATTAGGCCCAGCCCCTCTCCAGGAGTGTGTCCAGGAGTCGTTGAGGATGAGCTCAGAGTTCTGTGGCTATTTACAAATTCTCTCTTCTTTTCTCTTTTCTGTTCGCTGTGAAAGCTCTGTGGTTAAAAGTAACTAGAAAGCAGGTTTGGGGTGGGAATGTAGAACAGAGTCTCAGAAAGCTTTAATTAGATACTTGCTTTGTGAAAACTAGGTACTAGCATTGTTTATATATATTCTTTAAGAATTATGATGAGGTATCTTTTGCTCTCTTAAGCAGCTAGGTGAGTGTTGAGTAAAATTGTGGCTTAGTTAGTGATGTTTATGGAAATGGGTTTCTTTGTCACGCTGCCATAGTAGTATGAATCCAAAGAAACACCACGTGGCTTTGTTATTCCCCTTGGTATAGAAACAAGATTCTTGAATTTAGCGGTGGTGGTGGGGGTGGTGGCTTGGGTGGGAAGTGTAGGCCGAGGTGGTGGCATACATAAAATTTCCCTGTTGGAGAGTCGGCTATTCACAACCTGCCCCCCAAATCCTGTGAATGGATGTTAAGCTGTGCAGCCAAAGCTGATCTGGAAGGAACTTCCTAGAAATGAGCCAAGGTTTCAAAAATGTTAAAAGAAAACAAATGCTGTTAAGACTTCAGAATTCAGAAAGAAAACATGCTTTTAGGTCGTGCCTGTGAATATTATATAACTAGTATTTGGATCAACTAGGCAATGCCCCTGTGGCCAAGAGAAAAGGTTTTGAATTTTAATTGTGATTATTCTCCAGATTTCTGCTCAGATATCTCCCCTTCATTCATGTTGTTATATTTTAAAAAAAAATGAAACAAAAAAAGGAGCCCTTGGACTTGACACCTGAGCTTTCTACACTGTTAGAATATTCCTTGGAATAGGAGGGCAAGAAATCTTCCTATAAAGTAAAATATTACAGTACGTGAAGTTTGCCCTACAGGAATGATCTCTGCTGCTCTTTTGACATACCCCTGTCAACCTTTTACTCTACAATGTCCTGAAAGATAATTAACAAAAATAAAATTATGGTTCCTATAGATATAAAAATGAACATGTATTAAAAATCTAACTCATTTAGTGAGGGAACCAGGCAGAAAGTTCTCCTCCTCTAGCACTTTCTTTTTCTCTCTTGCCCCAAAGGAAACCACTGTACTATTCTGAGGTTGGGATTTATCATTTCTATGCATACTTTTTTTTTTACTATGTATGTATATATCCAGGATATATATGCCTACGTTGCAGATATCATGCATATATATGCTAACGATACGTACCCAGAATTGCATAGTATTCTGTTCTCTATATACTTTTGAAACCTTATTCATATTATTTAAAAGATGATCTATAGTGATACACTAGATACAGTTAGCTTATTTTGATTGCTCTATAGCGTAAAAAGATAAACTGAGGCACATTAAAATTGTTATGAGTTTATTGAGGCAAAAATTGATTTTACTCAGGCGGCCCCAAGCCAGAGGCGGTCAGGAGCTCTCCACCAGCAGGTGCGAGGGGAAAGACTTACAGAGAAGAGGCAGTGGCTAAGCAAGGAAATTACTTGATTGGCTATAGCTTGAGTGGTTGCCTTACTTGGGAGGGTTGACTTGACTGTGATTGGTTGACCTTTTTAAATTTCTTAACCTTGAAGCATTTTAGGCTCAGGTTTTGATTTGCTTTTAGTAGGTTGCTAAAGCCACTTCAGCCTAATGGTCTCCTTGCTTCATTAATTTAACAATAGTATCTCGTTGTATGAATAAATACAATTTATTTTCTGTCCCTCACTGAGAGACTAATTAGATTGATCTCACTTTTTTGTTGTATAAAATATCCCAAGAAACATCCCTTTTCATGTCTTGTTGCGTTTGTGTGCAAGCTTCTTTTTTAGAAAAATGGACGTGAAATTGCTCCACTCTGTGGCCTATGTACCTTCCCACATACTACATATTATTAAATTGCAACCTCTTCAAACTGCTTCTCCTAGTATATATACTTTAACAGCAGCCTATAAGAACTATACTTTCCCTGAGTCATCACTAATACATGGTGTTTTCGGATTTACCGCATTTTGCACACGGGAGAGTATTGTTATTTAATTTTTATTTTCTGGTATATTAGTGAGGTTGGTCATCTTTACATTGTCCATCATAGATTTTCCTTTTCTGAATTGTCTATCTATTGGGTGGCTTGAGTTTTTCTTACTGATTTGAAGGAACTTTTAAAATATTCCGGATATGAATATTTTTGTCATTGAAAAGATTTAAGGTTCCTTTTACCAGGATGAGGATTGTCTTTTCATTTTGTTGATTATACCTATTGACATATGGAGCTTATGATTTTCATGCTGATCTGTCTTTTCTCACGTGATTTATGCCCTTCTTTGGTGGCCATAGGAAATTCTTTCCCAATTGTGGCTTTCCAATGCCTCAGTTCTGCTAGGCTGAACTACACTTAACAGAATTTCCTTCTGCAGGTTCCTGGCTAGGTAGGCCAAGAGAGAGATTCCCACGTGAGATTTACAGGCTGAAGTTAAGCAACAGGCATTTTGTAGCTCATACATTTTTATCATTTATCTGATAGATCACTTCATTGGCCAGAAGCAGCTGTCAGGCTACAATTGCTTTACTTTTCCCTGGATCCTTCTTTCGCTTCTCTAACACCTTGGCCGGAGGTGTGTGTGTTTTAGCTCTATGAAGAAGAGCCCTGGTTTCTTTCCAACAAGGTCAGGGGCAGCAAGAACCGAAAAAGATTTTAGCCCATCCATGTTGGTTCCAGCTCATGCTTTTGAGTTCCGGGTTGGTCTTGGTGTTCCCCATCACATTTATGTTGCCTTCCAGCTTGAAGCTCCAAGGTCACGTGGGAAGATAGCAGGCTCACCCAAACTGGCTAACCCATCTTCCACGATTACCTAAGGTCAAATTTTTGTAACAAAGATTGCTGTGTGTGTGTGTGTGTGTGTGTGTGTGTGTGTCTATCTTCTAATGCTTCTCTGATGAGACCCTGACTAATACAGTATCTTTCTGCCATGAAGAATGTCTTCTGCAGGCTTTTATAATAGTTCTATTTTTAATATATAGATATTTGTCCATCCAAAATTTACCTTATTTTGGGGCAAATTGCATACACAAAGATTTATCTTTTTTTTTTTTCACATGGATAGCTATTTGTCCATCCCTTTCTCGCTGACTCATAATGTCACCTCTATCATAAATTAATTATCCATATGTATAAAAATTGTTTTTAATTCCAATATAGTTGACATAGAGTGTTATATTTGTCTCAGGTGTATGATAGAGTGACTCAGCAATTCTGTACATTACTCAGTGCTCATCATGATAACTGTACTCTTCATCCCCTTCATCTATTTCACCCGTCCCTCTACCCTATCCACCTCCCCTCTGGCAACCATCAGTGTGTTCTCTAGAGTTAACAGTCTGGTGGTCTGGTTTTTTTTTTTTTTTTGGTATGCCTTTTTTTTTTTCCTTTGTTCATTTGTTTTGTTTCTTAAGTGCCACATATGAATGAAATCATATGGTATTTGTCTTTCTCTGATTTATTTTACTTAGCATTCAAAGTGATGATTAATATATTTGGATTGTGTTAGTATCTATCATATTCATTACTGTTCTCTATTTGTTGCTCTTGTTTTTTCCTATTTTTGTCTTCTACTCATTTTCTGCTTTTTGTGGTTTTAATTGAACATTTCATATGATTCCATTTTCTCTCCTTTCTTAGCACACTGGTTATACTTCTTTTTAAAATTCTTTTTGGAGGTTACCCTATAGTTTTTGGTACACATTTACAACAAATCTAAGTCCATTTTGTAATAACATTATACCACTTAATTGGTAGGGTATTTTATCTACAAAATAATCTTAATTCCTTCCTTCCATCATTTGTATCACTGCTGTCATTCATTTCACTTATATAGAAGCATACAAAAGCATATACACATAAACACATACCTATATAAGATATATATGTACATATATATAAACATATCTAACCAAATACATTATTACTATTATTATTTTGAACAAACTGTTATCTGTTAGACCAATTATATAAAGATAAATAAAAGTTTTTACTTTTATAAAAGTGTTTACCTTTACTTATTCCATCTTTGATGCTCTTTATGTAGATCTGAGTTTCTGATCTATATTATTTTCTTTTTCTCTGAAGAACTTTTAATATTTCTTGAAAGGCAGGGCTACTAGCAACAGAATCCTTCAATTTTTTTTAAAATTTGTTTTAAGATTTTATTAGATAGATAGATAGATAGATAGAGAGAGAGAGAGAGAGAGAAGCAGAGGGAGAAGCAGGCTCCATGCAGGAAACCCGACGTGGGACTCGATCCCGGGTCTCCAGGATCATGCCCTGGGCTGAAGGCAGGCGTTAAACCACTGACCACCCGGGGACCTTTCCTTCAATTTTTGTGTAAGAAAACCTTTATCTTTCCTTCTCTCCTTTTGAAGGATATTTTCACAGGAGACATAATTCTAGGTTGGTGGGTTTTTCTCTTTCAACACATTAAGTATTTCATGCTGTTCTTTACTTGCTTGCATGGTTTCTGAGGAGAAGTTGTATGTAATTTTTATCTTTGTTCCTCTATAGGTAAGGTATTATTTTTCCTCTGGCTCCTTTCAGGATTTTTTTATCTTCGAATTTCTGTAATTTGCAAATGACATGTCTAGGTTAGGTTTTTGTTGGCATTTATCCTGCTTGGTTTTCTCTGAGCTTTCTGGATCTATAGGCTGGTGTCAGAGATTAATTAAGGGGAAATTCTCAGTCATTATTATTTCAAATATTTCTTCTGTTAATTTCTCTCTTTCTTCTCCTGGTATTTTCCATTATGTGTATGTTACACCTTTTTTGTAGTTGTCCTTATAGTCCCTGGATATTCTATATTCTGTTTTTTTTTTTTTTTTTTTTTAGTCTTTGTTCTCTTTGAGTTTTGGTTTTGGAGGTTTCTGTGATACATCCCTCAAGGTCAGAGATTCTTTCCTCAGCTGTGTCCAGTTTACTAATAAGTCTATCAGAGGCATTCTTCATTTCTGTCATAGTATTTTTTATCTCTAGCATTTCTTTTTGGTTCTTAGGATTTCCATCTCTCTACTTATACTACCCATCTGTTTTTGCATGCTGTCTACTTTATACACGACAACTTTTAGCATATTAATCATAATTGATCAAATCCTCAACCTGATAGAGGGCCCTGAAGGAAGCTATTCACAGGGATGTGTCATATAGTTCTAGTGTCTGGTGCAGTTATGAGCCACAGTGGCTGCTCATACAGCACACTGCAGAGCCTTCCAAAAGAAGGAACTAGATACAGAAACTACGTTAATGTCTCCTGCTGACAGTTTCACACTGTGCCGGCCAGCAAAAGAGAAATATTTACAGGTTGCAGAGTAGACAGTGAAGGGTGGATTTGGAGCTGAGAGATAATAAATAAATTGGTAACTGGAACACCAACCATAACATATTTATTTCTGTTATTTCTACATTGAGGAAGTAACCTGAATGAGAAATTTTGGGGATGTCTTGCTTCACACCCATCTACTGATTACAATAAGTATTTTCATTTTAATATTATTTTTATCAATGATTTGGGGGCATATAAATCAAATTTATGTATGACTCAAAGCTGGAAGAGCTGGCTAACAGTGACACAGTGAGTATTGGCACCCAGTAGGTATTCTTGTAAATATTTGTTGGGTGAATAGTTAAGTAAATGGATAACTATACTTATCATTGAAGAAGATCTCAAAAGATTCAAGCCAACCTTGACATTTTAATAAGTCTTTAAAAAGTTAATTCCAAGTAATAGGATGAAGGATGAGTATAGGGGGGCTATAAGGCATGGCAATTCCTTATAAAGTCACAAGGGTTTTAGATGGCTGTAAGTTCAAAATGAGTCAAATGAAAGAAAAGAGGGGGAAAGTCTAGGTGGATTCCAGATCCAGATGTCAGATTAATTTCACCTTTGGAGATTCTTCTGGTAAAATGATAGTATCTGCCTAGAGCTATTATTTTGAGAATTGTGAATCTGCTTTGGAGCTAGTGGAAAATGATTTAGTAATTGATTAGCATTATATATATGAATGTGGGAAGGAGAAGTACAAAGAGATAATGACATCAACCTTGCCCACTGATAGGACACCTTCTGCAATATTGTGTTTCATGCTGGACATCACCATTTAAGGGTTACATTGTACCAACTGTTTTTAGTATTTTGAGAATTTGATGAAAGTTATGAACTTTCTCCTGAAAGAATGCACGTTGCGTATGTATGTAAAATTTTGTATGGAATTGCAAAAGATCTATGGTTCATGGAATCTAGATGAAGACTTTTTGACTTGGAGGATACGCGAAAATATGCCTTAAATAATAATAGAAAGAACCACTTTTAGTGAACTGTTCTATGGGCCCGTGCTCTACTAGACAATTTTGTATGTAGTATCTCCTTTAAGATGCAACAACACTCTTGCAAAATGGGTAGTGTTCCTTCCACTTTTCAGTAGAAGTAACGGTTAAAGACATTCTGTTATTTGTTCCAAGTCACACAGTGGCACATCTGGATTTCCAACTCACTGGGGGTGCTTCTCCCTCAAAGCTCATTGTCTCCATTTTCTATAAAGGAACATATCTTACATGTCTTAATAAATGTCTGAACAGTAAGTAAATAAAAAGCTACCACGTGGAGAATATCATATTTTGTATTGGCCTGGAAGGAATGCGTGGGTAGAACTTATACAGAGTGATGTTTATTTGCTATTTCATTCATTCATTCATTCACTCATTCATTCACTTATGGACCCACAATACTAGTCCATTGCATTTGTGTAATGATTTATCTCTTCTAGAGAACTTGTTTTAGTGTAAAATCTCACATAGATTTTTACCCTTACTTTGTGAGGCAGATAAGGCAGAGAGAATTATAACTGTTTTATAAGTAATGCCGCTCAAAGGGCTGATTGATTCACCCAAGGTTGGAGAGCAAATTATGAGCAGAGTTCCATGTCTCGTCTCAACATCTAGTCCAGGTTCTTTCAACCATGATCTTCTGCTTCTCAGAACATCTCACTGTAAAATGAGACACGACACGGTCACAGGTACAGATACATGCAGGAGTCTAAAGGACGATGCAGTCCATTTTGGCTGGCCAGATAGTCTATGAAAACATAGACTTAGAAACTCTAAATCAATCATTAATATTTTAGATTCATAGGCTCCCTACTAATATAAAGGAATTCAAAGATGTACAATTAAACATCCAGACTCTTGGAAGGGAAGAGTATGACTTTTGAATCTTGGGGGGAAACTTTTACGCCAGAGGTCAGTGGTAACAAAGAATTCCATGAGGAGCTTCCCTGCTGCCTTCTCTCTCTCTTCTATTTCTCTTTCTTTCAGAATTAGCAAACGTTCCTTCTTCTTCTTCTTCCCTTTGTTTACTAAAGCAAAGTACGGAGTTTCACAAGATACCTTAGCTACAGTCTAATTTCACGATGCATATTAATTACTTTATGTGGAATTGTACAATTTACCGAGTTCTTGCTTATACATTGGCTTTTGATTTTAAACCACCTGCTTTCATAGGCAGACCAGACCTGTGTATCTTTTTTTTTTTTTTTGGAATGAAGAAATTGAGGTCCAGAGAGGTTGAAAGACTTCCCTCAGTCACACAGCTCTGTGTGGTAGATTCAGGGTTGCAAGCCCAACAGCTTTTCTATCTTTTTCCACCAACAGAGCTGAGACAAGAGAATTTGGTAAGTACAAATTGGAAAGTGGATGCTAAGTGTACTTGTAGTTAGCGGCAGCACTTAAACCTTTCAGGACAACTTGGATCTGTTCTTAGAGTTACCTTCAATCTTGTTTTTTTTAGGACAGTCTGTTTACCTATTCTGGTATGGAACAATCTGGTTTTCTTGTGTTCAAAATGAAAAGGTAAAGGGTATAAATTGTTCTCGTGACAGTTCCAGGTTTTTGGATGGATCCAGAGATTGTTTTCTGAATCTGTTGAGTGCTCCCAATGATTGAGATTTTGGCTAGAGATGCTTTTGGCAGTTCACTCAAGTGCAACCTTCCGACTTTCCTTCCCTCGCTTGTTTTTGTCAAGTTGGGACCTGACTTACATAGGTCTGACTACTTGTCAGAGAGCGCCAAGAATGAAAACAAACAGTGGCATCTATTCACACTTCCACCAGTAAACCACACTCTATTCACTTTTTTTTTCTTTTTTTTTTTAATTTTTATTTATTTATGATAGGAACACAGTGAGAGAGAGAGGCAGAGACACAGGCAGAGGGAGAAGCGGCTCCATGCACCGGGAGCCCGACGTGGGATTCGATCCTGGGTCTCCAGGATCGCGCCCTGGGCCAAAGGCAGGCGCCAAACCGCTGCGCCACCCAGGGATCCCTATTCACTTTTTTTTTTAAAACTGGGGTATAATGGATATATAGTATTATAGTAATTTCAAGTGCACAACATAATAGTTCCATATTTGTGTCCATGCTAAGATTATCACCACAGTAATTCTAGTTAACATATCACAAATTTTTTTTCTTGTTTTTGAGACTTTTAAGACAATTTTTTGAGAACTTTTAAGATCTTAGCAACTTCCATATATACAGCACATTATTAACTATAGTCGCCATGCTATACATTATATGCCCATGACTTACTTATTTTATAACAAGAAGTTTGTATCTTTTGACCCTCTTCACCCATTTTTTCCACCCCCACCTCCCATCTCCGGCAACCACCAATCCGTTCGCTGTATCTATGAGCTTGATGTATTTTTAGATACTGCATGTAAGTAAGGTCATACAGTATCTGTCTTTCTCTGACTGACTTATTTCACTTAGCACGATGACCTTCAGGTCCATTCATGTTGGTGCAAATGGCAAAATTTCATTCTTTTTTATGGTTGGATAATATCCCATTGTATATATGATATAGGCTGCATTATTTTTTCTAGTATTGTCCTTTGAAGAAAAGTGATGACTAATTCATCTATTTTTTTCTTCTAAAAAAACAATTGCACAACATACACATACACACACACACTTTTTAGTAGATAGATATAGAGATCTATGTATACCAAATTTTCTTTCTTTGTTCATCCATCACTGGACACAGGTTGTTTTCATGTCTTGGCTATTATAAATAATGCTGCCGTGAACATCGGGGTGCAGGTATCCTTTTGAGTTAGTTTTTTTTACTTCAGATAAAAACTGAGAAGTGGAATTGCTAGATTATATGATGGTTCTATTTTTAATTTGTTGAGAAGCTTCCAATTATTTTCAGTAGTGGTTGCACCAATTTATCATTCCCACTGATAGTGCACAAAGATTTCCTTTTCTCCACATCCTTGCCAACAGTTGTTATTTCTTATCTTTTTGATAACAACCATTCTAATAGGTGTGAGGTGATATCTTATTGTGCCTATTTGCTTTTTAAAGCAATTATTATGACAGCTGCATTTCTTTTTTGTATTATTTTTATTTTTTTAATTATTTTTATTTATTTTTAAAGATTTTATTTATTTATTCATGAGACACACACACACACACACACACACACACACACACACACACACACAGAGGCAGAGACACAGGCAGAAGGAGCAGCAGGCTCCACGCAGGGAGCCTGATGTTGGACTCGATCCTGGGACTCCAGGATCACTCCGTGGGCCAAAGGCAGGTGTTAACCATTGAGCCACCGGGGCTGCCCCTTTTTTGTTTTATTTTTTATAATAGTTTTATTAAGCCTTAAATAATGTATATCCTATAAAATTCACACTCTTAAATTGTATAATCTATTGTTTTTAGTATATTCCCAAAGTTGTACAACCATTGCCACCATCAAACTTTAGAATATTTTTGTCAGTCTGAAAAGAAACCAGCATCCATTAGCAGTCACTTCTCATATCCTCCCTCCAGCCCCAGGCAACCAGTGGTCTACTTCTGTCTTTATGGATTTATCTATTCTGGATATTTCATATACATAGATTATACGATATATGGTCTTTTATGATTGACTTTTTTCACTTGGCATAATGTTTTCAAAGTTCATCCATGTTGCAGCATGCATATTTCATATTGTAGCATGTAAGTGGTAGCATGCATCATAACATGTGCTCATTTGTTTTTATTGCTGAATATTATTACCTTGTATGGATATATCAAATTTTGTTTATCCTTTTATCAACTGATGGCCATTTGGCTGATCTGTTTTTTGGTTATTATGAATTTTGTTACTATGAACATTTGTGTGCAAGTTTTTGTGTGGACACATATTTTTACTTCTCTTGGATATATACCTAGGACTGGAATTGTTGGGTCTTATGGTAACTCCATGTTTAACATTTTGAGCTACTATCAAACTGTTCTCCAGAGAGGCTGGATTGTTTTATAATCCCACCAGCAATGCACAAGGGTTTCAATTTTTCTATAGTCATTTTAAGCACCTGTATGTCTTTTTCAGTTTTTATTTTAGCCATTCTAGTTGATGTGTAGAACTTTCTCATCATGGTTTCGGCATTCATTTCCCAAATGATGAATGATGTTGAGTATCTTGTCATGTGCTTTTTTGGCCATTTACATGTCTTCTTGAGAGAAGTGTTTAAATCTTTTGTCTATTTTTTTTAACTTGGGTTGTTTATATTGATTTGTATGAGTTCTTTATATATTCTTGATATAAATTCCTCATCAAATATATAATTTTGTTATATATCTAATACATGTAATTTTGTTTTCTTGGTAGTGTCTTCAGAGAAAAGTGTTTATTTTTTCTTTTTAAGAAACCATTGCCTAACATGAAGTCATGAAGATACACTTCTAAATTTTCTTCTAAGGATTTTATAGGTTTATCTCATGCATTTGGGTCTATAATCCATCTTCAGTTAATTTTTACATATGGTATGTGGTAGGAGTTCAACTTTATTCTTTTGTATCTGGATAGCAGTTGCCCCAGCATCATTTGTTGAAAAGACTGTTCTTTCCCCTCATTGAATACGTTGGCACCCTTGTCGAATATCCGTTGACCATAAAGTCTGGGTTTATTTCTTAACTCTCAATTCCATTTTGTTAGTCTAATATCTGTGCCTTTGTCAGTACCATGATGTCTCAGTTTCTGTAGCTTTGTAGTAAGTTTTGAAATTGAGAAGTATAAATTCTCTAACTTGGTTCCTATTTAAGATTGTTTTGGCTATTTGGGGTCCCTTGAATTTCCATATAAATTTTAGGATTTGCTTGCTAATTTGTGCAAAAAAAATTAGCTGAGATTTTGACAGATCAATTTATAGATCAATTCACTGAATATTGCCATTATAATATTAAATCCTCAGATCTGGGATGCTTGGGTGGCTCAGCGGTTGAGCATCTGCCTTGGGCTCAGGGCATGATCCCAGGACCCTGGGATCAAGTTCCGCATTGGGCTTCTTGCAGGAAGCCTGCTTCTCCCTCTGCCTATGTCTCTGCCTCTCTCTGTCATGAATAAATAAATAAAATATTAAAAAATAAATCCTCAGATCCATGAACATAGCTGACTATTTCAATTTCTTTAGATTTTCTTTAATTTCTTTCAATGGTTTTCAGTATACAAATCTTGCACTTCATTATTAAATCTGTTCTTAAGTACTTAATTCCTTTTGTTGCTATTGTAAATGGAATTGTTTTCTGAATTTCATCTTTGGACTTTTTATTGCTAGTGTTTTGAAATTTAGGATTTTTATTTATTGATTGTATATCTAGTACCTTACTAAAATCACTTATTCTAATAAGTTTTTTTTAATGCATCTATGTGGATATATATATATGTTTTTGTTAAAAATCTGCAAGTAGAGATAGTTTAAATTCAATTTTTATCTAAAACTCTGTTTTGTCTGATCTTGGCTTAGTCACTCTAGCTCTCTTGTGGTTACTGTTGAGTGTTATATGATTTTCAATCATTTTAGAAGCAATTTATTTGTGTCTATAAATTTAAAGAATGTCTCTTCTGAGCAGGATGTATTTGGATTTTTAAAAACCATATGCCGATCTCTGCCTTTTGATTATAGTGTTTAATCCAATTACATATGCTTAACGTAATTTATGCTAAAGTAGTATTTATGCCTGACATTTTGCTATTTGTATTCTGTGTTTTTGTCCTCTTTAATTTTTCTATTTTTCTATTTGTGCCTTCTTTTGTGTTAAATAGATTTTTTTTTAGTATTCCAGTTTAATTTACCCATTTCTTTTATTTATGTATTTTTAAGTTATTACTATAGTTGTTGCCCTGGAGATTATAATTCTCATTTTAACTTAAGACAATCTAGTTTAGACAAATACAAACTTAATTTTCATAAAATACAAAAACTTCTAATAGTGCTCCATTCTCTCATGCTCCTTTGTGCTATTTATCATAAAAATTACATTTTTATATGTAAGCTAGTCGGTACATAACTATTGCTTAATACAGTTGTCTTTTGAGTAAGAGGAGAGAGTTATAACTGTACATTTTTATGGTCTTTTATATTTACCTACGTAGTTAACCTTTACTGATGTACTTTATTTCTTTGTGTGCATCTGAGTTACTGTCTAGCATCCATTTATTTTAGCCCCAAACACTCTTTTTACTATTTCTTGTAGGGCTGGTGACAAAAATTATTTTTTCTCTTAATCTGGAGTATCTTAATTTCTTCTGCATTTTGAATGATAGCTTTGGTGTTTATAGAATTTTGGATTGGCATTCCTTTTCATTCAACACTTTGAATATGTCCTTCTTGGCCTACTGAGCTACATAGTTGAGAAGTCAGCTGTTAATTTTGTTGGGAATCCCTTGAATATGATGAATTGTTTTTCTCTTGTTGCTTTGAATAGTCTCTCTCTCCTTTTTTTTCTTTCAGTTTTCAGTATTTTGACTGTGATGAATTTAGGCACAAATCTCTTCGAGTTTATTTATTTTATTGGACTTCCTTGAGCTTCTTGGTTGTGTAGATAATTTTTTTAAAATCAAAATTGGGAAGTTTGGGCACTTTTCTTTCAAATATTCTTTCTATTGTTGTCTGTCTCTCCTCCCATTATACATATTTTGGTATGTCTCTGAGGTTCTGTTCATTTTCATCATTCTTTTTCGTTTTGTTCTTCAGACTGGATAATCTCAACTGATATGTCTTCAAGTTTGCTGATTCTTTCTGTTACTAGTATGCTTGGTCTTTTATTGAGACTCTCTAATAGATTTTAAAATTTCAGTTATACTTTTAAACTCCAGAATTTCTATTTTCTTCTTGTAAACAATTTATATCTCTTTGCTGATATTCCCTATTTGTAAGGAGTTGTTCTTTAATTCTTTAAGCACCATTCTTTTAGATCCTTGAATATATTTATGGCTGTTTTTTAAAAGTCTTTTTTCAGTAAGTCCAACATCTGTACTTCCTCAGACATAGTCCTATTGATAGATTTTTTATGGTCCAAACTTTCCTGTTTCTTTGCATATTCCATTCTTTTCCTCAGAACTAGATATTTATTTTTTTATTATTTTTAAAAGATTTTATTATTTATTCATAAGAATACACAGAGAGGAGACAGAGAGAGAGGCAGAGGCACAGGCACAGGCAGAGGGAGAAGTAGGCTCCATGCAGGGAGCCCGATGTGGGACTTGATCTGGGGTCTCCAGGGTCACGCCCTGGGATGAAGGCAGCACTAAACCGCTGAGCCACCAGGCTGCCCCAGAACTAGATATTTAAAACAATATAATGTGACAATTCTATAGATCAAAGTCTCTCCTCTCCAGGACTGTTGTTGTTGCTGTTGGTTATTATTATCTCTATTTGCAAAGTGACTTTCTGGAATTAATTCTCTAAAATCTGTTTTATTTATTATATGTGGCCACTGGCATCTCTGTTTAGTTGGGTTAACACTCAAGGAAATCCAGTTTTGTCTCTTTAAAAAATTAACTCTCCTTGAATTGTTACAAGACTTTGGTTAACATCCAGAGTTCTGAAAAAGTTGATTTTGGCAATTGTTGCCAGTGTTTGCATTGCTTTTACAGGGCAGTGGATTTTCTGAGGTCCTTTCCTCACCATTCCAAAGTGCTTCTTTTGTATTATTTCCTACTAAGTTTTACCAAGACTAATGGAAAAATACACTCCCCTGAGGATTCCTAGCCCCATTTGCCTCACATCACTTTTTTTCCAGAAATGCTGTTAAAATCTGTGGATCTGAACATCAGATTGTCTTCTTGTGAGCAGAGAATTTTATTTTGAATTCATGTTTATATGACATTATTCAAGAGTACTTACTCTCTGTAATTAGAAACAACATTGAAACTTGTGACTAAATCCTAGCCCTCCCATCTGCTTTACTTCTTACTAATGTAAATATGCCTTCCTCAACCCACCTGCGTTATCTTACAGATATAATAAAATCTAAATGTAGTCACTATTTACTACTTGTCAGCAATTTTATTAGTGCTTTACGTGCATTATTTTATTTGATGTTCACAAAAACTTTATGTTGTTCATACTTTTGTTAGCCCCATTTTACGGCAGAGGAAACTGAAATTGGAAAGGTCAAGCAATTTGTCTAAGGTCACCTAGCTAGTAAGTAGTAAACCTGGTGTCCAGAAAGTCTCCTTGTGGAGACATGTGTGGTGACTACATTCTGCTGATCTCTATTTCACAGAGATATGAGGATTTAGGAGAGTTTAGAATGTGGAGGCAGACTGATTAATCTTGAGGGACTCTCTTGATGGAGACATTTTTGGTACTATGAGTGTATATCCTTCTTCACCTTTGCTGATCTTTTATTCAGTACTGCTGTAAGAAATCTTGGAAGCTGCTTTGTTAAGCTGACCAGTTAGAGAGAAATCAGACATTTTGGAGACACAGACTGTTGTATTAGATTATTTTTTATTTTATTTATTTATTTTTAAATTTTTATTTATTTATGATAGTCACAGAGAGACAGAGAGAGAGGCAGAGACATAGGCAGAGGGAGAAGCAGGCTCCATGCACCGGGAGCCTGATGTGGGATTCGATCCCGGGTCTCCAGGATCGCGCCCTGGGCCAAAGGCAGGCGCCAAACCGCTGCGCCACCCAGGGATCCCTTATTTTTTAGTTTAAACGTAAAGATGAAAGTGAGAGGAATTTGTGGACTGAGAGTATTTCTGTTGGATAGAATAATTATAGTGACTTTTGGATAAAGAGAATTAAAATGCCAAGTATACGCCTTTTACATAATAGTATCTGGGTGAAAGAAAAATATTTTATAGGGAATTTATAAGGATTATTTTAAACAATTTTTAAAAATTGAGGTAAATGTGTTTTTTTAATTTTTGTTGTAATTATTATAACACAGTAGTTTATTTTCCCTAAGAAAATTATGATTTTCTTAGTGATATTTATAATTATTAATTTTTCAATTCGGAATTATAGTGTCAAATGCAATCATAATTTTGGAGGTAAAAATGCTATACTGTGGGAGTCATATAAAAATATTTATGTCATGATATTCTTTTTATTTAAAGACATAAAGTTAAAAAAATAAAGATATAAAGTTATATAGTTTGGAGAGAACATGAATTGAAACATAGTTGCCAAGCTTAAGAAAGTAAAAAAAAATTGCAAACTTTATTTCTTATTATATAATATGTATACACTGACATTATTGAAACATACAAACTTAAATTTTCCTCATTAGTGAGAGTATTGATGTCTTGTAGCTGTATTTAACATTTGAAAGAGTGGTATTCTGAATTGAATCTTTTTATTCTATTGATGTCCTTATTTTTCCTTCCAGTGGAAGTAAAGCTTACATTCATTTTATAGAGATTTTAAGGTCATGTTCAGCTTGCTATGGCTGAAGATATTCATAACATTTTCTTTAAGGCACCGATGAAAATTTAGCCAAGAAGCTTCTAAATAACAAGCCAAGAAGCTTCTAAATGGAAAAGAACCAAACAGTGAGAAAAATGTTCTCAAGTATTTCTTGAGATTAGTCACTGGACACTCACCTATGGGAGCTGGTGTGTTGTTGGCAATCATGCTTTTCTGACTGGCCACCACCACGCAGAACAGAGGGAAACAATCCTTGTATGACGGTCGCGTGCTGGCACATCTGTTTCGGAAGTCTGGTGGACGTGCATTCTTTTAAGCAACACACTCTAGCTCTTACACCTGTGTTCGAGTTGCTTGGTTTGCACTCTTACTCATGTGTCCCCAGCCAGTTGGCCTGGAAGTGGCTGGATAGGCCTTTGAGAACTGCTGCTGACCTTAGGGCATGGGGCAGTTTACTGCCTCCCTCCATAAAAGGGAGATAATAGAAATCTGGCTACGCAGAAGCGACCTTAATACAGCTGCTTCACATCAGAGCAGTCTACTCCTGCTGGAAGATGAGCTGCTACAGACAGTTAGGCAGGTTACTGGATCAACATTTTTCTGGATTGCAGCCCTGTCAGGTGCTTCAGGCTTTGCCTCATTTAGCCAGATTTCACCAGAGATTTTTCCTCTGGGTGTTGCACCAGCCTTTGAATTCTGGGGACACGGACTTTGGAACAGTAAAGCTGACTCCCTCAGCATTCCGTCAACTGCAGGTGTTTTTCTGCTGTGCATTTCAAGACATTGAAATAGTAATTGGTATTTGGAGACATTGGTTCATAAAGGCAGGAGGTTATAGTGTAATAGTTAGAAATTTTCAGCTGTGGAGTTAGACCAGTCTGGGATGTGAATCCTTCTTTAAACACCTATCAGCGCTATGACTAGTTTTCTCATACGTAAACAGGGATAGTAGTATCTCCTTCACAGGTTGTAAAAAGGTTTGAGCTAGTTAATGAATACAAAGGGCTTAACATAGTATCTGGCAAATAAAAATCCAGTTTGTTCTGGGAAGTTCTAACATATTCTAAAGATTTAACAAATGGTATTCATTGTATGGGACGCCCCTGACTTTTTATCCAAGCTGTTGATTAATCAGAATATTCCATTCCAGATGACATTAATTCTCGTATATATAAATTCTAGTTTCTGAAATCTTGCTATGGTATCCTTTGTTGGAACAATAGTTATCTTAGTCTATTTGGGCTGCTGTAATGAATGTCACAGCCTAGATAGCTTATTAAAAAAAAAAACCAAATTGATCCTGTGTTCTGGAGGCTAGAAGTTTGAGATGCGGGTGTGAAGTGGGGGGCTCCAGTCTCGGTTGCAGGCTTCTCATATAGCTTCACATGGTGGCAGGGATTGAAGAGCTCTCTGGGGTCTTTTTTATAAGAACACTAATCCCATTTATAAGGACGATACCTGGGATCCCTGAGTGGCGCAGCGGTTTGGCGCCTGCCTTTGGCCCAGGGCGCGATCCTGGAGACCCGGGATCGAATCCCACATCAGGCTCCCGGTGCATGGAGCCTGCTTCTCCCTCTGCCTATGTCTCTGCATCTCTCTCTCTCTCTCTCTCTCTCTCTGTGTGACTATCGTAAATAAATAAAAATTAAAAAAAAAAATAAGGATGATACCTTAGTTACCTTATCACCTCCCAAAGGCCCCACCTCCTAACATCACATTGGGCATTAGGATTCTACTGTGAATTTTGGGGGACACAAACATTCAGATCATAGCAATAGCCTTTTGATATATTTGTAATATATCTCCAGGTTAGGTATAAAGAGACAGGCGGAAGCAAGCAGCATGCCGTTGCTGTTCTACAAGAGTTTGTAACCATTTTTTTTTTTAAGGCTTGAGTGAGAAGCCAATTAGCTTACTTCTAACATTCTTTTCCTCTTAGATTTTGAAGAAGTGCTTTGATATTATACTGGGCCTGAGGCATCATACTTCTCTTGGGGTTTTCATCATATATAGAGCTTCCACTGATGACCTACCAGTAATTTTATATACATACCTAGTAATATGGGGCTATCATTGTGGTTTATTTTATAGTGAAGAAGTACCTCTTGGGATATCAAAATGTTTTCTGTTTCTAATAAGATATTTTGGCTGGTTACAATCTCTTAATTTTCCTTTGTATTGTATTTCTAAAACCATAGCAGATGTTTTCTCTGCTGGGTAGGTTGGATGATGGAATATGAGCAGACGTTGAATTTTTGAAATAATTGGCTAGTGAGTGACATTAGGAATAGGAAGAAGAGGGGACAGCATCTTTAGATGAGTCTCTTGTTCTAAGTTACTTAATTTTTATAAATTTTGACCTTCGGTTTTTTTCTTTGGGTTATGACTACGGTTTATTTGGAAGGTGCTGTGGCCTAAATGTTTGTGTCTCCCCCCCCAAAAAAAAAATCATATATTGAAATACTTATGCCCACTGTGATGGTTTAGGAGGTGGGGACTTTGGGAAGTGATTATATCTTGAGGGTGGAGCCCTCATGAATGGGATTTGTGTTCAGATAGGAGAAACTCCATAGAGCCCTCTAGCCTCTTCTACCACATGAGGATACAGAGAGAAGTCAGTGATCTGCAGCCCAGAAGAGTTCTTTTGCCATGACCTGACCACACTGGCACCCCGATCTTGGACTTCCAGTCTCCAGAACTACGAGAAATAAGCTTTAACTGTTCATAAATCACTTAGTCTGTGGCATTTAGTTATAGAAACCTGAATGGACTGAGACAATAGCAAGTTTTTCATTAATAATTGAATCAGGGGGATCCTTGGGTGGCTCAGCAGTTTGGCGCCTGCCTTTGGCCCAGGGCGCGATCCTGGAGTCCCGATCGAGTCCCGCGTCGGGCTCCCTTCATGGAGCCTGCTTCTCCCTCCTCCTGTGTATTTGCCTCTTTCTCTCTCTCTCTGTGTCTATCATAAAAATAAATAAATAAATAAATCTTTAAAAAAATTTAAAAAATAAAAAATAAATGAATCAGGATGAGAATTACCAGAACAATTATGTCCAGGTTTCTTAAACTAATGAAATATTTAAAGCGATGATCCAGAAAGTTAAGATTTCAGAGACATTATTAATTGACAGTGAGATTTTCTAGGTTGGCTTGAGTTCGACCATGTACATATTCCACCTATAAATGCTCCATCCTGTTTTGTGTTGCACAGACTGGTCTTAGAAGAGTCAAGGTCTGCTATTAATCCAGATGATTCAAACTCAAAAAACCCCTAATGAGCAAATTATTGAATTGTCTAAAAATACATATGCAGCTAATAGCTACAGCACAAGCCAAGAAACCTTTTTCTTGAAATGTCTGGATAATAACAATACCAATTATCTGTGTATATATGGTGCTTCAAAATTTTCCAAATGCTCTCCACCTACCTTATTTGTAAGTTAGTTTCATTCGATAATAAAAAAGAAGAGATGAGAAATTAGGATACAGAGAGGTTCAGAGTTAAGTCTTACTTTAGGCCACACAGCACATCGATGGAAAGGGACCAAACTTAATTACTTAGGCTGCAGTTCCAGCTCTCTTTGCATTATGTAATCCAGCCCAATAGAGTCTAATAGCCATGTCATTCTCTTTAAGTTAAGCTCCATTTAGGATATGACTGATAAACGTATGCATTTGTAGTAGACTTTTAAACCTTGAAGTATTCCCTCAATTAGTCTCTTGCATGGCTGATGCAAAATTCACCATGGAGTCAGCTTGCCTGTCATGTGGAATGTAACGGTGACAAATCACATTCCACACTGCTAGACTTTTCACAGTATATTTAAACTTCATTGGCTGTAGATCTCTTTTTGAGGAAAGGGAATGTGAACAGTACAATAGCAGAACATAAAACATCTGTTAGATTTTCTTGTTGCTAAACAAGTAATTTTAGCACGAATTTTGAGATAAGAAATAGCATGTCAGTAACAAGTTATGGAAGCTAGAGAAGTCATAATTACATGAGTAAGCTTCTGAGGGTTGGTTGTATTTGCGTACTTAATCTTCTAGATGACCCTTGCATAAAATATATCCCAACGATCTAACTTGACTGTGGCTTTTAATACCACGTACAAAGAAAAGTTTAGGCTAAAAATGAGTGATTGTAACTTACAAATGGTATAATGGGGAAACACACAGAGCCAACATACTGAAGTGTTTTCTATTATTTATACTAAACAGTTATCGAAATTACATAGATGTAGGATATAATGACTCTAAATTATATACCTTCTATAATAGTCTTATTCAGTAACCTTTATCCTCACCATGAATAGATTCTTTTCCAGGAGTGGGATGAGAGTAAGAAAAAGGACCAAAAAAGTTCAGATAGCCCTGAATTAGACAGTACTGGGTGTAGCTGACTGCCCCTCTTATTGAGGAAATATGCATTCCTTTTCCTTTGTACTAATAGAGGACATTTGAATGTCTTACTTTCTCCTAACCATCTTTCATCATTCTTGATAATGTAGCTTGTGTTTTGAGTAACCGAGTACCAGATTTTTTCTTCTCCATTAATTCTTTTTAGTGAATTACTGGATGGCAAACTGGTGGAATGTTTGGAAACATGGGTTATGGTAAACAGCTATCATCCCCTATAAGATAGACAAAGAAGCACTTTATTATAATGCTTCTACTACTGTTTGACATGTGCAATTATGAAAGAGTATTTATAAACATGCAAGAGGATAGCAAAACCATTTTATGATCCTTTCCATCCCTTTTGGAAATATATGAATTTGTTTATTCTTTGTACTAGGGAATTTGTAAATAGTTATTCTAAAATAACTTTTGAGGTAAGTAAAAGGTGGATATTCAAGTTTTCAGGCCTTTCTTATAGAAAGATGGAGAGCTGTTAACCAATGTGAGCACAAGTCATTTCTTCTTTTTTCTTTTTTTTTTAAGATTTCATTTATTTATTCATGAGAGACACAGAGAGAGACAGAGATACAGGCAGAGGGAGAAGCAGGCTCCCCATGGGGACTCGATCCCAGGACCCCGGGATCACAACCTGAGCCAAAGACAGACACTCAACCACTGAGCCACCTAGGGCATCTCTCTTCTTTTTTTCCTTTTTTTTTTTTTTTAAATCTTTATTTATTTATGATAGTCACAGAGAGAGAGAGAGAGAGAGGCAGAGACACAGGCAGAGGGAGAAGCAGGCTCCATGCACCGGGAGCCCGACGTGGGATTCGATCCCGGGTCTCCAGGATCGCGCCCTGGGCCAAAGGCAGGCGCCAAACCGCTGCGCCACCCAGGGATCCCTCTCTTCTTTTTTTCCAATCATGAATCTACACTGTTCAAAAATACATTTATCATGCAAATATCAGAAGACTTATATGTGTGTTTTTAGCTAAATATTTATTACATCAAGTGAATTGTGGAGTTAGCAAATATCTAGAAAAACTGGGCTTGGCAGACAATCAAAACCAGTGTTGGCCAAGTTAAAAAACAAAACCAAAAACCTTAGCCATTCAAACAAGCCAAAAAACACACACTTGATTTAACTCTAATTCAAATTCTAGAGTTCTTTTACCTGATTTCCTCAGGTCTCTTTGCAGAATCAGAATAAGCCTTTTTCTATTTTCATTAAAGACTGTGCTTAAAGAAGATGACAAGTAAGAAGATTTTTAAGAAAGATATTTTGCATATCCAAAAAGAGAAGTTTAAAGACAAAATATAAAACATTCTTGGCACTTAATAATTCCCTCAGAGTACCATGAGTGTGTTTTCACTCAGTCAGTAGGAACATCAAAGAAGCCTGGATTTTAATGAGATAGGTATGTAAGATATCAAACGATTGACAGAATCATTTCCTCATGTGTCAGCCTTCAAAATCCAAGTGGCTGGGGATCTCTGGGTGGCTCAGTGGTTTGGTGCCTGCCCTTGGCCCGGGGCCTGGAGACCCGGGATCGAGTCCCGCATTGGGCTCCTGGCATGGAGCCTGCTTCTCCCTCCTCCTGTGTCTCTGCCTCTCTCTCTCTCTTTCTCTATGTCTATCATGAATAATAATAATAATAAAAATCCAAGTGGTTTCAACACTTTCCTGTGTTCTAACAATGTATGAATGTTGCATGGAAAATGCTTTCATTGCTCCTTATGTCTGTCGGTTATAGGTCAAAGTACTATTTGTGCCATTTGCTGAACTGCCTAGAACATGTTTAGAATTTATATTAAAAAAAAAAGGTAATCTGAAGACAGTAGTTATCATCAGTATTAACAAAGATTGATAATGTGTCATTTCCTATTGGTATTAACTTAATTTCTCAGGAAATTGATGGATAAGTGACAAAGGAAAGGAGTTCAGAGTAGATGAGATGTCACTGGGAGTGGACAATAACAAGATTTTAGTAAAAGAAAGGCCTGGCTAACCCTTAGGAGAGGGAGGAGCAGGACTATCGCTACTCCAACCAAAGATCATTGTCATTCAGTGTCAAAATATTTCTAAAGGAATTTTTTTGGCACTTGATTCTGGGTTTATGAAATGGAAACAAGAAAGATCTTAGTTTGGGCTCAGCTCCACCGGCTGCGTGATTATGGACAGATATGTCACTGGAGCTCTCTGGGCTTTGATTTCCTTGCCTATGAAATTAGAGACTTGGATTGAGATCTCTATGGATCTTTCCACCTTTAAAATTCTAGGAGTCTAGAGGAGATTAAAGAGGAGAAAAACACATGGAGATTGTGATCAGTTTTTAAGCAACTGAAAATAATCTTTTGGAAGTAGTGGTCTTTAGAGTTTTCAAGGTGTATCTATAAATACATATATAAGGCGGAGGGAACATTTATCTGTGGAGCACTTGGAAATATTAGCTGTCACTTTCTCCGGGAAGTTTTTCCTAAACACCTGTCCTCCTGCAAACCTTTGGAAGTAGATATTCATTCCCACCTCTATATTTCATCTGCATCTTTTGCATGCTTTTATTGTTTTGCGTTGTGTTTATTTAAATGCCTGTTATCTCCTCTAAACTGCTGGTTACTTGTATATAGAACTGTTCTTTGTTGTCTTATTCATCTTTTTTAATCCAGTATCTCAAGCCAACCTGGCATATTAAAAGCACTTAATCAGTATCATTAGAATAAATATTTGGTATACATATCATATCTCAGTGAGTGCACATAATAATCCTATCTCTATGTGAATGAACTCACAGTGGAAACGTGACTTCCTCGTACTACTAGTAAAATGATGATGCAAAGATTCTCCTTATGGGTCTCTGACTCCAAACTTGAGTTCTTTCTTCTTCTTTCTTTCTTTTTTTTTTTTTTTAAGATTTTATTTATTTACTTGAGTGAGAGCAAGAGTGAAAGAGTGAGACAGCAAGAGCACGAAGGGAGAGGGAGAAGCACACTCCCTGCAGAGCAGAGAGCCCAGTGCAGGGCTCCATCCCAGGACCTCTAAATCATGACCTGAGCCCAAGGCAAGATGCTTAACTGACTGAGCCACCCAGGCATCCCAATCTTGAGTTCTTCCTACCTGACCACACCACCTTCCACACAGAAAAATGTGAAGGCCTCTAGGCCTTATAGAAAGTCAGAATTTGGTTTATAGCTTGGTAATCATAGGGGGAAATTTAGTCAAATCCAACATTGTTAAACAATGTACCTATTTTATTTCCTTTCCTTTATTTATTTTTTAAAAGATTTTTTATTCATTTATTCATGAGAGAGAGAGAGAGAGAGGCAGAGACACAGGCAGACAGAGAAGCAGGCTACACACAAGGAACCCAACACAGGACTCGATCCCGGGACTCCAGGATTATGCCCTGGGCCGAAGGCAGGCATCGAACCGCTGAGCCACCTAGGGATCCCCTTTTATTTCCTTTACTATGACTGATGTAGCTGTGTTCCCAAAGGAAACAAAGTTGGTTTAGATGATCATTTTGAATATTTAAAGTTTGAGTGTCATTGATCCTTGCATTTAAAAGAATCATCTCAACCACAATAGGGAATGTTAGAGACAAAGGGAAAAAATATTGGTTTGTCTCTCTTCTCACTCTGGGCTCCATGATGAGTTCTACAACCATCTATTCTCTTTTCTTTTTGACTTCTGGTTATTTTACAACTTGTTTTTGTTCGTAGGTTATCAGTATTCCTAGACAAAGTCCCAGCATCCCTTTTTCTGACTCCACCACAAATCCTTACTTTAACATTAGCTAGACTTTATTGCCGCTTTTACATTATGTTCATTCCTGTCAGATTGACTCCCTGTTGCATTTGCCACACCTTTTCCAAATATTCTGCGTTCTTCTTAAGGTCCTTACTCCACTCTCCTCTTCTTTCATCCCCTTCATCTTCATCTCCAATTTTTGTGGATAGATTTATGATTATAATATAGTAAGAGTTTGAGCTTTGCTTTCTCCATCTTAATATTTCTTTCACTTTTCCATTTTTCTCTGCTTCACTCACATGCCTTCTTCCTCTTGCCCCCTATAGAGTGGTGTTTCCCCAGGTTCTGTCTTACATCATCTCTGTATTTTTCTTTTTGCTATCTCATGCTTTCCATGACTTAAATTATCATCTTTGTAGGAATGATTTTCAAATCTATCTAGATCCGACCTCTCAAATCAATTCCATCCTTATGTTTAAAATTACTATTTGGAAATCTCCACTTACCTGTCTTTTCCTCACTTCAAAGTCAGCTTGGCACTATCTTGATCCTAAATCACCTTTTCCTCACTTCCTGGTTTCTGATAATAAGTAGGTGTTCTTCCTAAATGGTTGCAAGACTCATCATCTGAAGCATAGTTCTGTTCATGTCATTCCCATTGCTGATTCTGTGTTTAAACCTCCTAAGCCTCAGTTTCTCCTCCTTAGTGTGTTGTGTTTGGATTGTGGAGACTAAAGTTTAAACTCATAGGCCAGACATGGTGCCTGGTACATGGTAGGCATTAGCTGTTAGACTTCCACTTATTTAAATGTCTGTGCTGGCTCTATATTGTTTACAAAAAATCAGCCTGATATGCCAACTCTCATCAAATTGTCCCCTGAAATGGCTTAATGGCTTTCCTTTTTTTTTTTTTAAAGAAATTGGGAAGAGGGTAGAGAGAGAGGGAGAGAGAGAATATTAAGAAGGCTCCACCATCCTGAGATCATAACCTAAGCTGAAATCAAGAGATGGACACTTAACCAACTGAGTCATCCAGGTGCCCCTGGCTTTGCATTTTCTTATTTCTGCTTACATTTTTCTTCCTTTACCTGAAAGTTGACCCTTTATCATCTATACCAGTTGAAATCCCAGTTTGAGTACTTTGTCTTCCATGAAGAGCTCCCTAATGTTCATAGTAGATGTGAATTCCTCTTTCCCCTTCTCAATCCTTTCTCCACCATTTACAAATTCCACTTTTGAAATATAGGTATAAGTAAGGATGACACCTTTCTGTTAGTTTACATTTGTTTCATAAGTTAGCCTTATCTTAACTATTTTTATGACTTTTGCAGTACTCAAGGAGCACCTTCTCCAAAACAGATCCTCAAAAAATATCTATTGAATAGCTTTTAATAGACAATCAGTGTGCTTTGCTTATACTTTCAGATTACCACAGGATTCAGTGGGAAGAACTGATTGTGAAATATGATAGAGTTACGGGTCATGACATTATACAAATATGCTAAAACTATATTTGATTAGATCATGTAATCGTCTGCTAGAGAAAGCATGTATGATTTGCTCACTTTATGTACCATTAGGAGAATGGGACCAGCCTAGACTAAACATTTTTATAATCTTTCATTGACCTTCCTGGAGATAGACTTCTCAGTCTTTGCCATCTCTAATTATTGTAATTTTGTACTTAGAACACATGTGTTATATGGAAATCTCCCTTGCCTGCAATACTTCCCCATGTGCTGCTGGCAAGCACTGTAGGTAGTTGTTGAGGTTCCATTTTGCAAAGGCTACAGTTAAACTCAAAGCCATTTTGAAGAGAATTCATGGGTCTACCCAGTCTAAGTGAAGGGGGGAATTAAAGCAATTAAAATATCTTATTCACGAAAACATTTTAAAAACCAATAAAACTCATAATATAACACCATAATTTTTTTTAAATTTATTTATAATAGTCACACAGAGAGAGAGGCAGAGACACAGGCAGAGGGAGAAGCAGGCTCCATGCACTGGGAGCCTGATGTGGGATTCAATCCCGGGTCTCCAGGATCACGCCCTGGGCCAAAGGCAGGCGCCAAACCGCTGTGCCACCCAGGGATCCCATATAACACCATAATTATTGAGGACAATCAGAGGAGGGTGTGGGGGTTGGGATGTGAAACATGAAGAGATGAAGAAGAACGCCACCTGGTTTATAATTTCTCAGCTCTTAGTCTGCCTTTCCCTGTGAGATACGGCCTTATGATTGCGAGAGCCTTTTATACGAAATTGGAATGGTCTTGGTTAGGAGGAAACACAATTCAGTTCATAACATAGCATAAATCCTATTTTCTATTCCTTTTATAGTACTTATTTGAAATTATTTTGTTTACTCTTTATGTCTGACTTTTTCACTTGAACATACACTTTGTGGAAGCAGAGACTAGATACTATTACTTTTGTGTGCTCTGCCTCTAGTAAAGTGCCTTGCACATGGTAAGTACCTGGTTTTATCACTTACTAGCCATTGTAACTTTGGGCAAATTATTTAACTCCTCTGTGCTTCAGTTTACTTAGTAAGGTGGAGATCTTATGATTATCAACTTCCTATTATGATTATCATTTTTTAGTGCCTAGAAAAGTATCGGACATAGAAAGTGTCAATAAATGTTAGCCATCGTTCTTACTTTTCCATACATTTGTTGAAAAAGTGAATTAATGAACCGTATGTCTTTTAACAACTTTTTAGAAGTTAAATATTTCCTTTTTTAGAACTTAAATATTTCTGAATTGATTTTCATGTGCTAATGTATTCACACACACATATTTTTAAATTCAGAGTGTCACATCCTTCAGTGAACATAGAAACAACCATAAAACCCCCTTGGTGCTAGAAGATTTGACATTCTAATTGCATTTTTAGTGACGTCCTTCTCATTTCTTTGACCGCATGTAATGCGTATCTTTGGTGGGAGTGTCTTTGTGTATTTGTATTGAATGATGTATACTTTTTGTGTGTTTGCAATTGTTTATTCAGAGTTAACTGGAAATAGGAAAACAAGCATGTATATAAGACAAAATGACTCTAGATTCCAGGAGAACTAGAAATCAAAAGCCTAGCTCCAGCAGGAGATGTCAGTTCATGAAATTTGGGGTCCAGAGAGCTGTTGAACAAGGAGCCAAAAGACCTGGTTTAGGAGATCAGTTTAGCTGAGTCCAGGAGCCCAGAAGGCCAGATGAGAGCTACTTCTTTGGATATCTAGCTTGTTCCAGGAGACGTGGCTGAAAGCTCAGAGAGCTTGTGATTCTCAGTAGGACTTGGACCAGGAATGTATGTATACCTCTACGGGAGGATGGATATATCTAGATGGAGATTTTTTAATGATCTAATCAATTTAGGAGTACTATGTAATTTAGTATTTTTTTAGGGCTGTATAATTCTCTACTTATATATAGAGAGGGTCCCATGTCAGCCTTTATGAATGAACTTATTTTACAAAGATTTTTCTGAAAGTATGCTAAAATATGTTATTTATACAAGCATTCAAGAAATAATGAATTAATAATAATCAGTTATGTTCAGAGAATTTGGAATATATCAGGCACTGTGGTGAGCACTTTAGATGTATTATCACATTTCATCATCCCACATCCATGAGATAGGTAGTAGATCATTCTGATTCATTCTGATTCATTCAGAAAAATTACATTGGCCAGTTTATGGTTAAGGTTACACAGTTTATAAGTAGTAAAGCAGAGTAGAAATTAGATGTTTGCTGACAAACCTCTGCACTCTACTTCTCTTCCAATAGCATTTATTGTTTATGTCTTCTGTGCTGTATCTGCTGAATGGCATATGAAGGTTATAATTTTCAATCTTGGCAACTTTTTTTGTGTGTGTGGTAGGTATTATAATTCCTAATTTTCTAATGTGGATGCTGAGGCTTAGAGAGGTTTGGTTAGGAGTTTCACTTTGGGAGATAGAATCACAAGCAAGAGTTTCAGGGCTTTGAGTGAAAGCAGTAACAGGAAAAATTTTGTCTTATTGTCACAACTCTACTCATAGATGATACATTTTTTATATTTGCAGTCCAGATGTAGTTAAAAAAAAACAATAACAACACAGTGCAGTTACTATAAGTAGAAGGAGGGAGGGGGGGTCTCTGGATTAAACAGTGGTAAATATCAGTTTTATTCAGTGTGAAGCAGAGAAGCTTCCACACAGAAATACTTCCAACACTAATACAACATCTGTGTCTCTGAAGCCAGTTATTTCTCACATTGAACAGCTTCTTATTTGGACGGTGCTGGCACTAAACACCATGACAGGAATGATTCTTGGCAACACCTTTCGACAGGAATGAGATGGCAAAAAAAAAAAAAAAAAAAAAAAAAGTGCATATGTAAAACAGACATTTGGCAGATGGACTATCCAATTTTTAACATCCCTGCAAATTCACCCTCATTAAAAGTAAGAGTTGAGACATATAACTTTCCCCTTCATTTCTCCTAGGATAATCTCTAAATTCCCACGTTGAATAGAAAATGCTAAAATATCAACATCTCTATGAATCACTCCCATACCCCAATAAACCCTGAAATTCAACCTCAGAATTCTGTAGTTACAGGCCCACTACAAGTGTGTTTCTTTTAACACATGACAGTATCCATGCACACTAATGATTCATGTTCATTCTCTCTAGAGGTTGTAAATAATCCTGCACAATATATGTGGCTTTTAAAAAAATATATATATAACTGCAGGAGTAGACAGAAAGTTTTAGGAAAAACACGTATCTGCTTCACAACCCTCTCCCTGCAAGGAATTCTTTATCTTGAATCTGATTAGTGGACCCAAGATAAGTAAAACCCAAGTGTGTTTGCTCTTAATTAAAGCTCTTTTTATGGTGTACCCAGAGGCACCACTAATGTGTGCTAACCAGATGAAATGAATGGAAAACACTTAGGTTAACTTCCCCCCAAATTTATCTGTGCATTTTTGTTTCAAGAAATTGGTATTAGGAATGTAAACAGGAATCCTTAACACTTAGGAGAAAGTAGGTATGTATGTCAGTCATTCTCATGAATTGTGTTTCCATAGCAGGGAGTTTACAAAGAAAGTACCCTATGGATTGGGAGTGAGGGAAGGAATAAGACAATGACCTCACCTACAAAGAAATGAGGGGTATGCCTCTTACCCCTGAATTTTTTTAGCACTCTCTCAGTTCTCCTAACTTGTCATCAAAACATGTGGCTTATGTTCTCAAGTAGATTATAAATTCTGATTCATGTTTGTTGTGTGAATAAATAAAAAAAAAAGAAAAATGTTAGTACTTATCACAGAAAATAGGACACCTCAGCAGGATCTCATAAAACTTGAAAACAAAGGCTTCACTTTGCTCTTTAGATTTAGGAACAAATGGAGGGGGAAGAGCTGTTTGTCTAGATTTAGTTTCAAGAACAGTAAAACAAACACAAATAAGCAAATTTTCCAGCATTGGCGCTCTAGATTCCGTATCCAACCCTCTTCTTCTATTTTTATAACCTATCTGTGGATTTTATAACCTATGTAGATTTTAACCTCTCAGATTCTTACTTTTCTTATCTATATTAATATTAGATAACTTTTAGACATTGTGCAAAGCTCATCACATATTATTCCTTTAAATCTTCACAATATACCTTGAAATAGATATTATTTTCTATTATGCAAATGAGGAAACAGGTTTAGGGAGGCAAAGTAATTTGTCCAAATTGATACAACTAGTTGAACATCAGACTTGTGACATTCTGATATAACACCCATGCATTTAGCCCCACATGATTGGTTGTAAGGATTGTCTAAGATAAGATTCAACAAATATTTAGGAATGCTTCTGCAATGTTCTGTGTACTGTTCTATTCATTTAAGGTATAACAATGAGTAATAAAGACAAAGTCCATGGACTTATGAAAACCATATTACAATGAGGAAAACACATTTTAAGAATTTAGTGTTCTAAGTAGTTATGACTGCTAAGAAGAAAAATGAAGCAAGGTAAGGACTAGATAGTGATAGAGATGTGATGACTATTTCAAAGTTTCTCTGATAAAGTGACATTTGAACAGACACGGGTAAATGAAGAAGCAAGATACATAGAAATAAGTGGGAAGAATGTTTCAAGCAGAGAGAAAAGTTAGTGCAAAGCCTTGGGATATTCAGGAACATGAAGGCATTCTGTTTGGCTAGAGAAGAGTGAGCCAGAAGGAAAATACTGCAGGATAAAATCAGAGGAATAGGAGTAACATCATGAAAGGCCTTGTAGACCATAGTAAGAACTTCAGATTTTATCCTGGATGAGATGGGAAGCCATTATAGGATGTTTAAGCAAAGGAGTAACAGTACCTGGTATAAATTTTAAAATAAGGTACACTCTGGTTGTTTATTAGATTTTAGGGTAAATTATTAGACTGAAGTCAGATTGAAGGTTAGAAGTAATCAAACTTGCCTTGATTGGATGTGGCTGGGAGTGGTGGGGAGGTTGTCAAAAAAGCTTTTGACCTGAGTAACTGGAAAAAAATGGAGTTGCCATTTATAGAGTTAAGGAAAGATGGAGGTAGTAGGTAGAAATAGGAAAATAGGAATTCAGATTGGGAAATGTTATATATGAGATACCTACTAAGCATCCAAATGGAAATGTCCAGTGGGCAATTGGAATATGAATCTGGAAATCAAAGAGGAGGCTGCTGTTAGAGAAATACATTTAAGAGCTGTTAGCCTATATTGGTATTTAAAGCATAGAACTGGGTAAGATTACTGGAAAGTGAGGTTAGCTAAAGGATGGAGAAATCTGAGGCCAAGGGTATTCTAGTAAAAGAGGTTCTGGAAGATACCAGAAGAGAAGACTGAAGAGAAGAACTGAGAGAATAGAAGGAACACAGTGTTGATATGGTTGCCAAGTGAAGAAAATGATTCAAAAAGGAAGAAGTGATAATCTGTGTCACACACCGCTTATAGGACAAATAAGATGAGGATTGGATTTGGCAATGAGGAGGTCATTGGTGATCTTGACAAAAGCAGTTTCAAAGAGGTGTTGGAAAGAAAACCTTTATGAGTGTGATTTTGAAGGAGGATAGAAGAAAAGGAAGTGCAGAAAATGAGTATCAACATG
Source organism: Vulpes lagopus (assembly GCF_018345385.1). NCBI lineage: Eukaryota > Metazoa > Chordata > Mammalia > Carnivora > Canidae > Vulpes > Vulpes lagopus. The sequence goes on from NC_054826.1 coordinate 160,399,158, forward strand.
ATTTTGAAAATTTTTGTTTACATGAGAGTATAAAAGTTGGGTGATAGCTAGAGGAAAATGTGATATACAGGAAAGTTGTTTTTTAAGATGGCATATTACAGCCGATTTGTTGTTGATGGGAACATTCCTTAGAGGGAAAATAGACCATCAGGGAGGAGAGGCAGCAGTTATTATTGCTATTTTACTGATTCATTATCATTGCTGCTAATTATTTTTGCTACTACATGAGAACTGATATGCAAAATTCATATCCAAAAGCTTTATAAACCCCTCAGTTGTACCAATAGCCAGTATTTACTGTTTACTCTATGCATGGGATGATTTCAAACTCTTTCCATCATCATTATCCTGCTTAATCCTCTCTGTGCTTCTAGTATCACCCTTATTTAATGTAAGAGAACACATAAGCTTAGTAGAGTGAAGAATTGCCCACAGTCACATGGTCAGTTGAAGTCAGAATTCAAAACCAAACCCAAGTTTGGCTGCCTTCAGAGAAGCATTAATCTCTGCTAAACTACCTCTACTCATCTGCTTACTGGGCTTCACTCAGGAAGCATATTAGACTTTTTGTGGAGATTTCAACAAATAACTTCTTAGTTATTCCTAAATCAACCAGAAATTTTATATCTTAGTGAAGGCATGGTCTTAACACAGATTTCCCATTGCACATAGATTACTTTTCACTTAAACATAACTCTAGGTCTGAAATCTCTGTGAATGCCTTGGATGTTGTATAAATGAAAGGGTCATTTAAGGGCAGCAAGGAAGGAGGACCCCTTTTCTTATGAATGTCTTTGAGACCCGTGTATGAAGAAAATACTAAGAGATCTATGAAGTTTTGTGGCCTTGGGCATATTAATATTTATTTGTCCCAATTTTCTTATCAGTAAAATGGAAATATTGTGTACTTTGTAGGATTATGGCAAAGGTTGCATACACACGAGGAATAATGTGTGTAAATTGTTTAGCATGGTGCCCGACGCAGAGTGAGCAAGCACTTAATAATGCTCACTATTGCTTTTCTTCTCTTGGTAGCTTGGTAAAGGCAGTTCTTCATTTCCAAATGGGTTCCAAGGAGTTTTCTGAAATTATAGAGCGAAGGGAATTGCTTAATTGGAAGAAAATATTTGGGGGAATTGAACAGGAAAGTATATTTAGAATGCTGAGTTGTAAAGAGAGAGTCTCATGCTCCGGTTCTACTCAACCCAGTTTCAGCTGGGTACCACGTGAAGCACATCCTCTGGCTACGAGTGTAACTCACCTAGACAGCTGGTTCGGTTTATCTTATAAAATCAACATCTTCATGAAGCAAACATTTTGGAATTGTGCTATATTGTCAATGACCTAATCCCACTGTTTTCTTTTTTAACTTCCTGTATCAGTAGACATCTTATAAATAAAATTTTACACAGAATCTCAAAATATGAAATAGACAAAGGCAAACTGCTTGGATTGGAGTAGGCTCAGCTTCTTCCGCAGCAGTTTCTCCTTCCCCCCTTAAGTGATTCCTAAAGCACAGGAATGAAACTTTAGAATTTTACTTAGTTTGAAAATCATTGGCATAAAGGATCTGGGCACTAAATATATCAATAAATATATTTGGCATCAATAAGTATATTTTTCAATAGTATTTATCAATCCTATACTATATTCTAGGCACTGTGTTGAGTGGTGATAGGGAGAATCTGGTGAGTACGTCAGGCCCAGCCTCAAATTATATAGGTTTTAACTATAGGGAAATGTATTGTATCAAATGACTACAAGTCCAGAACTGGAATAGCTTTTCCAGTTTTAGCTCTGTAAAGGTGTTCATGTCCTAATTCCTGAAACTGGTGAATATATTACATGGCAAAGGGAAATTTAATTCGCTAATCAGCTTAACTTAAAATAGGGTGATTATCTTGGGTTGTTGGGGTGGGCCTGATATAATTGCAAGACTAGAAGAGGGAGGCGAAAGAGGAGTCAGAGACAGAAACATGATAATGAAGCAAAAGTCAGGGTGATTCAATGTGAGAAGGACTCAACCGTCCACTGCTGTCTTTGAAGATGGAAGAAGGCCGTGGGCTAAGGAATGTGGATGGCTTCTAGAATCTGGAAAAGGAAATGGATTCTTCCCTAGAGTTGCCAGAAAAAAATGCAGCTCTGCTGGAATGCATTGTAAAACTCTGTCCTCTAGAACTATAAGATAATAATAATTTTTTGTTTTTTGCTAAAGCTACCAAATTTGTAGTAATTTGTTATAGCAGCAATAGAAAATGATGTAACCTTCAGTATATTAATTAAGCAACTCAAAAAGTCATGAAAGGTGTAAAGAAAGACATATACAACAATAGAATGGAACTGAAATTAATAAGCAAACTCATATATTTATGGCCAGTTGATTTTTGATTTGAGTACCAAGTTCATTCAATGGAGAAAGAATTTTCTCTTCAATAGAAGTGCTAGAGCAACTGGATTTCCACATCTGAGGAATGAGTTGGATCTCTACCTCACATCATATACAAAAATAACTCAAACTGGGTCAACAAGCTAAATATCAGAGCTAAAGCTATAAAACTTTTAGGAGAAAACATAGGGACCTGTGGATTTGGCAATAGTTTCTTAGATATGACACCAAAAGCAAGAATAACAAGAGGAAAAGTGGATAAACTGGACCACAACAAAATTAAAAACTTTTGTGCATCAAAGGACATTGTTAGGAAAGTGAAAAGACAACCTAAAAAATATTTGTAAATCATATCTGTGATAAAAGTCTAGAATATATATCCAGAATATATAAAGAGCTACTAGAAAGCAACAACATAAAGACAAACAACTTAATTAAAACACGAGCAAGGATTTGAATGGACATTTTTTCAAAGAAGAGGTACAAATGGCCAAAAAGTACATGAAAAAATGCTCAGCATAGGGAAATACCAACATCATTAGGAATTAGGGACATGTATACCAAAACTATAATGAAATATCACCTTATGCCTACCAGGAGGACCATAATATACTTCTTAAAGAAAATAGCTAACATTGGCAAGGATGTAGAGAAATTGGAATCTTCTTACATTGCTGGCGGATGTAAAATGCAGCCCCTGTGGAAAAGTTTGGCAGTTCCTCCAAAAGCTTGATAGAATTACCATAAGTCAGCAACTCTACTCCTAAGTATATAATCAGAAGAATAGAGAGCAGGGACTCAGATACTTTGTATGTCAATATTCATCTCAGCATTATTCACAGGAGCCAAAAGGTGCAAATAACCCAAGTTTTTGTCAACAGATGAATGGATAAACGAATGTTGTGTATATGTGTGTATATGTACAATGGAATACTATTCAATAATGAAAAAGAAATGGAATTCTGAAGTTTTTTATATAAGTATTTATTGAGCTGATATTTTAATTCTTTTCTGAAATTCATCTACAAATAGCTCTACATAACACGGATGCCAGTGATTTAATAAATAAGAGGAATGTATCACTTTGCAAAAAAAAAAAAGCCTATACATTTATGTCTCTATATAAAATTTGTAGAATCAGTTTCCTAAGGTTCATGAAACTAAAGTGTGCACACACCACACACATACCACATACATTACAGATGTACCTTGGTGATAATGCAGGTTCAGTACCAGATCACCGCAATAAAGTGAGTATTGCAATAGAGTAAATCAAATGAATTTTTGGTTTCCAAGCACATACAAAAATTATGTTTTCACAATATATATTATAGTTCAGTAAGTATGCAATAGCATTATGTCTAAAAAAACTATGTATGTACCTGAATTAGAAAATACTTTATTGCTAAAAATTGCTGACTATCATCTGAATTTTCAGTGAGTTGTAACCTTTTTGTTGGTGGGGGGTCTTGCTTCAGTGTTGATGGCTGCTGACTGTCCAGGGTGTGGTTGCTGAAGGTTGGGAGTGGCTGCAGCAATTTCATGAAATAACAATGAAGTTTGCCACATTGATTGACTCTATCTTTTCACAGATTATTTCTCTGTGTCATGTGATGCTATTTGATAGCACAGTAGACCATATTTCAAAAATGGAGTCAATCTTCCCAAACCTCACCACTGTTCTATCAACTAATATTCTAATCCTTTGCCATTTCAACAATCTTTACAGCATCTTCACCAGTAGATTTCATAGCTAGAAACCACTTTCTTTGCTCATCCATGAGAAGCATCCCCACTTATTAAAGTTTTATCATGAGGTTGCAGCAATTTAAGCATCATAATGACAACATTTGAAATATTGTGAGAATTATCAAAATGTGACACACAGAGATGAAGTGAGCAAATGCTGTTAGAAAAATAGTGCCACATGAGAAAATGCTCTGCATCACTTGCCATCAGGGAAATACAAATCAAAACCACAATGAGATACCACCTCACACCAGTGAGAATGAGAATGGGGAAAATTAACAAGGCAGGAAACCACAAATGTTGGAGAGGATGTGGAGAAAGGGGAACCCTCCTGCACTGTTGGTGGGAATGTGAACTGGTGCAGCCACTCTGGAAAACTGTGGAGGTTCCTCAAAGAGTTAAAAATAGACCTGCCCTACGACCCAGCAATTACACTGCTGGGGATTTACCCCAGAGATACAGATGCAGTGAAATGCCGGGACACCTGCACCCCAATGTTCATAGCAGCAATGTCCACAATAGCCAAACTGTGGAAGGAGCCTTGGTGTCCATCGAAAGATGATGGATAAAGAAGATGTGGTCTATGTATACAATGGAATATTCCTCAGCCATTAGAAACGACAAATACCCACCATTTGCTTCAACGTGGATGGACTGGAGGGTATTATGCTGAGTGAAGTAAGTCAGTCGGAGAAGGACAAACAGTGTATGTTCTCATTCATTTGGGGAATATAAATAATAGTGAAAGGGAATATAAGGGAAGGGAGAAGAAATGTTGGGAAATATCAGGAAGGGAGACAGAACATAAAGACTCCTAACTCTGGGAAACGAACTGGGGATGGTGGAAGGGGAGGGGGACGGGGGGTGGGGGACAATGGGTGACGGGCACTGAGGGGGTCACTTTACGGGATGAGCACTGGGTGTTATTCTGTATGTTGGTAAATTGAACACCAATAAAAAATAAATTTATTAAAAAAAAAAGAAAAATGGTGCCCAAAGACTTGCTTGACACAAGGTTGCCACCAACTTTCAATTTGTAAAAAATGTAATATCTGTGAAGTGCAATAAAGACAAGTGCAATAAAATGAGATGTGTGTGTATAGTCAAATCAAGTGTATTTATATTAAGCATCAAGATAAATGCTGTGTAAAACTTATACACACAGAATATGAATTGAATCATGAATATACTGTTGATAATGGGTACTGTACTTCACAAACCTTCAACCTTGAAAGCGTTATGCCAAGCAAAATAAACCAGACACAAGAGGACAAATATTATGTGATTCCACTTATTTGAAATTTCTGGAATAGACAAATTTATTAAGGCAGTAAGTAGATTAGAGGTCACAGGGGCAGGAGAGACTGCGGAACAGGAACTGTTGCTGAAGGGTTGCAAAGCCTGTGTGGGGTGATGAGAAATAGGTTTTGGAAATAGCAGTGATGGTGGCACAACATCGTGAATATAATTAATGCCACTGAATTGGACACTTAAGAATGGTTAAAATGGCCAATTTTGTGTTATGTGTATTTTACCACAATAAAAGAAAGTCGTCAAAGACCCAGGTTTTTTCCTTCTTTTCACTTTGTTGTCCACAGCATCAACTCTGTTCTAAAGCTATTTCTACCTTCCTCATCCTCCTCCCTCAGACAACAAAAACTCACTGAGGTAGGAGACCAATAGAAACATAGAGGGCGAGATGAATGATATGAACGTGCAGATCACAGCCAAAAATAGCGATGTCAAGAAAAGTAAGTCAGGTCAGCATGAATTTTGGTTTCCAGAGACACATCAGCCAATGTTAGCCTAGGTTTGGAAGGACAGCAGGGCTATAGTGCAGGAAACTCAGGTCTTCCTGGGCGTCACCAGAGTAGTGCGAGCCGTACTTGTAATAAGAATTCAGGGAGTGTCAGTCATCATCTCTAGGAAATTTTCAGTTTGTTAGGGGGACCCCAAAAAGCTTGTAGAAATTTTAGATTCTGATCCTAAATAAAGGAAGAGAGTCATAGTGAGAGTCATAGTGAAAAAGGGTGAGTTTAAAGGTAGGCACGGAAACCAAATATATGGCATTTAGAGGAGAATATGGAGACATTTGGGTGAGGGAAGACTGCAGACAGTCAGAAGGAGATTTGGTTGATTTTAGGTGGGATCTACTATGAGAGGAAGGGATTTAAGCAACAGAGCCAGCCTCCAGAAAACGGGGGGCTAAGGAAAGAATTGGTCTGGTATCCTGCTCTCAGCAGGTACCAGGAGGCCTATGCCTGCTTTCTCAATCTTGCTGTCCTCCTGCAGTTCCTCTGGCATCTTGGTTATTGACAGAACTTTCCACCAATGAGAGCTATTCTGTGACACATTATGGGCAACATTCAAGAATATGGTCTGGATTTCATAAACTTATTCTCTAGAACTTAGCTCTGTGGTCTTCTCCAGAGTGGATATTTGCTATTGTTTTTATTGTTGATAAAGATAAGGATAAGATTAACCTTTTGGGTCTCACTGGATGAGATTCTTATGATGAGCATGAAGGAAGACGATGAAATAATACGTGGAAAACTCCCACTTTTGTGAATTTTGGTATTTTTGGAGCCCATGGAATATACTATATTGTTAACCTCATCATGGGCCATATCATTATCTATTTTGGGCTGAATCCTGGGCCTGGGATCACATGTATCACTAGTGTAAAGGGTGGTCAGACTCAGAGGAGAGTAGGATTAGAAAAGCTGAGGCAGGAGCCTACACCCTATCTAGGAAGTCAGTCGGAAGACTGATGTCTAAGGGGCTGAGTCTCAGGAAAGACGGGGTTTCCAGAAAGTTGATATATGGTACTACTAGCCAAAGACGCAAGTGTGCTCAAAGAACTTGGAATCAAGCAGGTCTGAAATATAAACAGAAGGCTGGATTTTGCTTACTCCCTAGCCTCAAGCTGACTTTTATAGCCTTTGCTGTTTGTTCTGCATGGTTTAAAGGCCTGGCAGTTTCTACTATAAGCAAAGGTCTGATGGGCAGAAGTTGAGTGGATTCATTTAATGGTTCAGGCTCAAAGTCGTCATGATTAGAGGACAGAACGGTATAGCCTGGGATTGATGAAGGCCTTTGGGATCTCTGGAACATATAATTCAAAAGTTTGATCTTCTAGGATTACTTGAGAGCCGTGACAATGCTGAGTCTTAACCCTTTCAAGCAGGATCCCTACTACCCATATAGTGCTTTTGTGTGGATTAGGAAAACGTATCCTGTCCTCTTGGTGATGCAAGTCCCGAGTGAGGGCACAAAGCGCGTTGAGCAGCGTTCAAGCTTTATTTCAGAACCCATTCGTTGTTTTAGGTGGTCATTTTTACCTGGTGAGCAACCTCCACAGCCATACAGGATAGCTGCCCAGGCTTTACAGAAAGTACACAAAGTTGACCATGATTATTAGCAGATTTTGGCAAATCTCAGTGGGTGAGAGTATCAAGTACATCAACAGAAAGCATTCTGATTAGCTAACTAATGAAAACAGAATTAGGAAGCTTTACTTTCTGACCAATCTTAGATGCAACATTATTATACCCTGAATATCCTTTTTCACATCATCATGTAAAATTGCTGTTTCATTTCAGCTTCTTCACTATTCTGTATAAAAGAGGGTAGGTGCAAGAAAGGTTTGGTTTCATTTTAGCAAGCTAAGACCTTAATACTTGTTATCAAGGTTGGGTCTTGGTGTTTCTTGTGTCTGAGATAGCTTCAATTTGGGATAGGTGGGGTTTGTACATGGAAGTGGGAAAGCAAAGGGAATTTATGATCAGCTTGGAGCAAATATTGGTCTAGACTCAGTGTTGGAGTGACTAACCGGAGGATTTTCCTGAAAAATTCCTATTTCTTGCCACCAAAGGAAGTTAAAGGAACTCTTTTTAGATGAGGAGGTGTTCTTACCTCTGCCTGGTGGTTTGGTTTTATTTTGCTCTTTTCTTTGCTTTCAGTTGTTCACTGTAGGATCAGTGAAATACCCATGTTGCCCCTCTATCAAACTTTTTACTTATTTATTTATTTATTCATTCATTCATTCATTCATTCATTCATTCATAAGAGACACAGAGAGAGGCAGAGATACAGGCAGAGAGAGAAGACTCCCCACAGGGATCCCAGGACCCCTGGATCACAACCTGAGCCAAAGGCAGATGCTTAACTACTGAGCCACCCAGGGGCCCAACCCCTTTACCAAACTTAAAAGAAAATTAATGTGTTTACTAGATATAGTCAGTCTTCAGATTCAGAATCTGGAGGCACAGCTGCAATTCCTGGAATCTAGTAGGTCCCTTAGATGTCTGTTTAAAATTTTTAAATCCCCCCCCCCCCAATTTAACTGGAAGTTTATACCCTTTGACCAACATCCTCTCATTTTCCCCAACCCCTAACCTTTGGCAACCTTGTGCTATTTTATTTCTATGAGTTTGACTTTTAAGATTTCACAGATAAGTGATATTATGCAGTATTTATCTTTTTCGGTGTGACTTAGTTTTCTTGGCATAATGCCTTCAAAGGCCATCTGTGTTGTTGCAAATGGTAAGATTCCCTTCTTTTTTATGGATAAATCATATTCTATTGCATAAACACTGCATCTTTCTTATCTATTAATATGACAATGGACACAGGTTGTTTTCACGTCTTGGCTATAGTGACTATGCTGCAGTGAACATGGGAGAGCAGGTAGCTTCAAGATGGTGATTTAATTTCCTTGGGAGATTATATATATATAATTACTGGATCATATGGTAGTTCTATTTTTAATTTTTTGTCTAATTCTTTTTTATAATATCATTTAGATTCATGATCAGGTATGTCAGGAGTGTAGCTCCCAAGCTACAGAATCCAATCCACTAATTAAAGATTCACTGATTGCACACTGTGCTTTAGGCAATGCACTAAGAGCTGGGAGTACAAAGTTGATCAAAAAAACAAAAGCAAGAAATGAGACACTGCAATATGGTATTCATAGCCCTTACTACAGGGTTCTTTTTTTTTTTTTTAAGATTTTATCTATTTATTTATGAGAGAGACAGAGAGAGAGGCAGAGACATAGGCAGAGGGAGAAGCAGGTCCCTGTGGGGAGCCTGATGCAGGACTTGATCCCAGGGCCCCGGGAACAGAACCTGAGCCAAAGGTGGATGCTCAACCACTGAGCCACCCAGGTGTCCCTACAGGGTAGCATGGGGATGGGGCACTGAACCCAGGGGGAATTGGGAGCCCTCTTCGACAAAGTGAAAGTAAGACTTAGCCAAATGAAGATGTACAAAGCCTAGAAATAAGAGAGAGCTTGATACATGTAAAGAGCTACAAATAATTGGGGAGGGCCAGAGCATGACTGTAAAGGATGTAGTAGTAGGAAATAGGGATTGGCAGGAAGCAAGAATAGTTAGGGGGCTACTATAATAATCTAGATGAAAGATGATGGTATCCTGAACTAAGGTATGACAGTGGGGATAGAGAAGTGACAAATACAAAAGACCTTAAGGATGTGGAACAACGGATTGGTATTTGATTTGGATATGAAGGGGTGGGAGAGGGAGCTATAATATGTGGTGCCTAGGTTTCTGACTTGGGCATTTGAGTGAGATATTAGGGCTAGTGCCAAGAGGAAGAAATATGGGAAAGAGAGGTGTCTGGGAGCCTTCATTTCCCACTTGGTGACCTGTGTGGTGATCCTTCCTAGTATTCTAGTCAGGCTTCCTCGAGATCTAGCATCCCTCCTGAACTCTGACTATTGCTGGGTTCTGACAATCTCATTTGTCCTCTTGAGGGCTAGAACTGTGCCCCTAGAAACAAGCCCACAATCCCCACCTCCAATGGCTGGAGACTTCTCCAATATGGACAGAACTCCTTGGATCATAGTTACAATACACCAGGACATCACTGTAAATTCCTGCTGAGATCCCTTTCTGCAATAGTAAGTCTGACAAATGTACCCCTGGTACTGACGGTCTTATGCCTGATGTTGCATGACCTTGACCTAGGTCTTCACTCAGTCACCTTCTATTACCAGGCCAGCAGCTCTAATAATGATTTTTTTTCCTTCCTTGGTAATCTAATGTTGCCAACAACCCTGCAGCCTTGTCCCAAACTGGCCTGAGTTATGATAACACTGTGGATAAAAGGGCATGGAAACTAAGCAGCACCCCAAATTCTACTTTGCCAGCTCTGTTCCTGCCTTTGACAGATGAACTAAAATGGAATATCACTGGAGCTGCAAGAAGGAAGTCCTCTGTATCTCCAAGTGATATATTCCAAGATCCCCAGTGGATGCTTGAAACTATGGATAGCACTGAACTCTATACATACTAAGTTTTTTTCCTATGCACACGTAACTATGACAAAGTTTAATTTATAAATTCAGCACAGTAAGAGATTAATGACAATGCCTAATAATCAAATAGAGAAATTGCAGTTATAATATATTGTAATAAAATTTATATGAATGTGGTTTGTCTCCAAAATATCTTATTGTTCTGTACTCACCTTTCTTCTTATGATAATGATGATGTGAGGTGGTGAAATGCCTATGGGATGAGATGAAATGGGGTGCATGATGTAGGCATTGTGATGAGCATTGGGATACTATTAACCTTCCGATTTGTCAGAAGGAGAGTCATCTGCTTCTGGACTGCAGTTGGCCGTGAGTAACTGAAACTGTGGAAAGCAAAACTGCAGATAGGGAAAGGCTACTGTAGTTTCTCATTATTTCCCTTTCTTCCTCTCCCAGAAAGCACTTAGGGAACGATGAACCTTCTATTAAGTACTGGTCACTTTCACTTTCTTAGCTATGGTCTGAAGCTGGTTCTTGGTCCTATAAATTTGAAACAAAGAGCAACCCAACCAAGGAGAGACCTAATGAGAATTAGAAGACTCTTAAGCCATTAGATTGCCTCTTAAAATTCTTACCTGTGGTGAGGACACAACATTCAACACCTTTGCTCCATGTGCAGCCTCTCACAAGGCATTTAAAACCGATTACTTTATGTACAGATTTGTCAGAGTGCTTGACTTAATGCAGCTCATTAAAACCTCATGGAGATAAGTGACTCAAAGATCCCTGCTGGCCAGAACACCTCTTCTGGTCAGGTTTTTGCTGCTGACAGACAATGGGAAGTTGACTAACCAGCAAATCTGACAAGGTTTGATATAACTCAGAAGTTTAAAATCTGCACAGGGACCTTTTAAAAACCTCATAGGCTGCCATACTGGGGAATCAGACCATTTTCCAAGGCCAAAAAAAAAAAAGTATGCAACAAGGTGTCAGAGGAGGGGGGAGCAGTCAAATAAAAATGCCTTATGATCATTTTTCTATGTGGAACAGTGGTATGGTTCTGGGAACTTTTCCTAGCCACTCCATTTCCATTCCTCTGAGCAAAAGTTGAAGTCATCGGGAGGCAAAGGCATGACCCCCGGATAAGAAAGCAGGAGGGGTGGATAGGGAGGAGGCTGTCGAAAGATAGTGTATCTGAGCACTGCTGCTGCACTGAGTATGTCTGCATACTGGACTGTGCTAGCTCCTCCAGCAGTGGCAGAGAGGTTGACCAGAGGGCTGGAGCTGACGTATACAAAAGGAAGAGCCATGATTTCTTGGAACCCAGTAAACTCCCTGAACTAATGGTAGAGGAGCCAGCTGGGTTTTCATGCAGAAAGCGAGGCTCCTGTAACAGTGTGATATGCCTCGGTTAGCAGGGACTGGGTCATAGCAGGCTCTGCTATGCTATTTAACATCTGGTAGGTGTGGGGATCGCCTCAATCCTCAAGCAGCCAGTATGGCATTTTACAGGGTGCATGAGGTGGAGAGTTGTAACTTGTTTGTTTTGTTTATTTGGTTTACTTTTTATTGAAGTATAGTTCACATACAATATTGTATTCATTTCAGGTGCGTAACATAGTGATTCAACAATTATGTACCTCACTAAGTGTGGCTCTGTCGCCATGCAGAGCTTTTATGGTATTATTGACCATATTCCTTGTACTGTGCTTTTCACCCTTGTGACTTATTTATTTTATAATTAGACATTAGTACCTCTTTATCCCCTTCACCTATTTCATCCATCCTTCCAACTCCCTCCCTTCTGGCAACCACCAGTTTGTTCTTTGTATTTGTGGGTCTATTTCTGTTTGCTTATTTATTTGGTTGTTTGTTTTTTTTTTTTTTTTTGGACTCCCCATATAAGTGAAATCATATGGTATTTATATTTTTCTGTCTGGTTTATTTCACTTAGCACAGTACGCTCCAGGTCCACCCATGTTGTGAACAGTTGTAACTTGTGATAGAGGTGGTTCTGAGCAACCTCTTCAGAATATATGGGGATTCTTCATTATCTACTGGGTGAATGGTGAAATCTGGCATATTACATGCAACTTCCTACTCTATATTCACAATGATCTTATAAGGCAGGTATTATTACCCCAATTATACAAAGAAGGTACGAAAAGACAAAGTAATTTTTATCCAAAAACATGTGCCCTTAATCACTTTTTCTGCTGTCTCCCACTTTTATGTAGTTCATCTTATAGCTAAGGACTTTAATTCTTAATATTTTCAGTTTAATTTGATGAGAAAATATAATATTTTTTCAGTTGACTTATTAGACTCAGACTGTTTATTGTAAACAGGCTGATTGATCAAGGTGAAGAGAATAAAACTGAGTGAATACAGCTGCCTTGTCTCTGTGCATAAGCACCTGAAACTGGTTTGAGGGATTGGATAAAGAAATAATGCCTGTGCAAAAATACCAAGCACAGTGCCTGGCACATAGTGGGAGCTCAAAAAATTTTAGTTTATTTTATTCTCAATCCTAGAGTCATATAAATTGCCTTTAATTAGGAAGAGACTCAAGAGAAAATTATAGGAAGAGTCTAAAGAGTAGTTCAGATTTTCTTTAAAAGTGGAAGATTTTCTTTTTCTTTTTTTAAAAAAAGATTTTATTTATTCATGAGAGACACACAGAGAGAGAACGAGACAGAGACACAGGCAGAGGGAGAAGCAGGCTCCATGCAGGGAGCCCGATGCAGGACTCAATCCCGGGACTCCCAGGATCACATCCTGGGCGGAAGGCAGGTGCTAAACCGCTGAGCCACCCAGGGATCCCGAAGCCTTTCTTTTAAAACACAGGACTTTAAAAGGTTTTAAAAGATATTTCTTAATCACTTCTAAATTTAGATCTAGACATTTTACCTGCACGCTACTTGTGTACTTACACCCTTTCTTATATTAAGACCAGAAGCATAGGATAGGGATGAATTAGGGATGGGTGAATCCAGCTGTACTCTTGAGTTCACTGAACATCTCAGATGATTTTTCAAATGTTTTGGGCTCACTGAAATCCAAAACAGGTTTCACCCATGCTATACTCTTCAGTTTGGAGCATGTGCAATTTAAGGGAAATTTAATCCATATGTTTCTGATTCGTTTACACTTAAATAGTCAAAATATTGTTTTTAATAGTTATTTGATGCCTAAGTAGCCTTTTGAACCTTTTAAATAAGCTTTTAGAAGCCTGCATTTCTCCTGGAAACAGGAAAGCATGTCTCTTTCCAAGGAGGTAAACTAATTTATATATCTGAACATTCAGGTTCAGTTGAAAACACCCAAAGCCACAGGTTTTTAATGGCCTGTCTGCCTGGCAAATGAACACCCAGCTTTAGACTAAATGCTATTTGAATACACCTACTTCTTGCTGTGTATTTGGACTGGACATCCATTTCAGTTCGTGATGGGCTATTTTGAGTAGTGGATTTAGGGTCCTGAAACTTCCACTTTACCTTTTTTTTTTGTACAATTGTTTTTTATTTTGGTACAATTATTTTCAGTTTTAATTTATTCAAGTTTTCCTTGTTAGTAAACTAACATGGTTACTTATTTTTTCCAAACATTTCGTGCATGATGAACTTTTTCTGTTTTTCCTCTTTTCTTGACCAAGTATCTTAATCTTCTTAAATAAATAAAACTATCTGATTTCCAATAAAATCATGCAGAACTTCAATTAATATATGTGCATTGTCTTTCACCCGTATGCCCAGAGACTGAGAAAAATCATGTAGCCCAAAGGAAATTAGGCAACATACTCTACAAAGAAGAAAAGAAGAAAGAAGGGAAGGAAGGGAAGGAATGGGAAGGGATGGGAAGGGAAGGGAAAAATGGGGTTAGAGGGGGGGAAAGGAGCTTAATAATATTACTTATTTTGTGAATTGGTTTTAAATGAATAAGACATTTGCTTAGAGAAACTGAAGTATAGTTGCATGACTCTCCAACTCCTACCTCTTTCCTCATTAAGTATTTATTGAATAAATGAAAGAGCATAGTTTTAGCTTACATGTATGTGTCCTTATATAGCCATTTCTACTTCAAAGCATTCATAAATGCTTATTATTAATAGAGATGTAGATTGCCAACACATGCTTAGTCACTAGCTACGTGAACTCGGATATATCACTAAAGCTCGACATGTGCATATTCCTCTTCTATAAAACAGAGATTAATAATAGGACATAATTCATAGAGTTTGAGGAGCATTTAAAATATGCACACATATGCCCTATTGCAGAACCTAAAAATAGTTCTTAGTTAATGGTGGCAACCGCAACAACAACAGAACAACAAAACACCATGTTAAACAAACTTTGAGGAGGAGATGCTTTGATGTATGAGGCGCAGATTCACTCTGGGGTTGCAGACTTGTAGTATCTTCCCCTAAGTAGTTCATCGATGACTATTACTATATAGTTAGTTTTAGAAATGCTTCAACAAAAGTTCGCCTACAGTGATATTGAAGTCCACTTGAAGGGTATTTAGACTTAGTAGGTTAGGAAAGGCTTAAACTGCATCATGTAGGATAAGTAGAACCTAACAGTAAAGAAGAAAGGGTAGAACAAAATGATGTGACAGGTAAGAGGACCAGTATTGTAAAAAGGCATGGAAGCGCAAAATAGCTACTCGAGTATTTCGGTGTAGCAAACTTTGGGTAATTTACTATAGCCAGATAAAAGGACTTGACTTAGATGTTCACATTTTTCCTGATAGTGGGAGAAAATCATTGAAAAATTCTAAGAGGAATGATACCAGATTTCGGCAATAACTCAGCAGTCAGCGAAGTACAAGGATGTTTGAGAGTAAAATGATAAAATGAACTTTGCTTGAAGTTCAAGCCACAAGTGTTTTTCCCAATCTCTACAGATTTGGTTGAAGAGCAGGGAAAAGAAGGGGGTTGTTGGATTTCGTAGGCCCTTCTGGTTCAAAGCATCTGTGTCTGCTGAGCTAGTTTAATGTGTATGGATTCTCTCCTTATCCTGCACATTTCCTTAATCTATATTGTGTAAAACCAGATGTAGACCTTAGTTCCTTTTTTCCTTTTTGTTTTTCTTCTCTTTCAAGGAACAACCACTTCAAATTTATTCTAGTCTACCAGGAAGACTACTTGTGGGAAGACAGGAGAATAGTTTTTGCCTCCTGCAGAAACGAAGTCCATCTGGTGGAAGTGTGGGTAAGTAGTAAATTGGAGACCCAGATAGGAGGCAGGTAGACCTGGTAGGAGGCTATTGTCGAAGTGCAAAATGCTGAAGATCTGAGGTAAGGCAATGGCATTGCCAGTAAGAAAGATGAGAAAAGAATATATTTGAGTTGTTTTTAAGGGAGGGAATCCGTGGGACCGGACTCAGTGACTGAATCACTCTGGGGCAGTGGTACAGGGGAACATGATAGTGGAGAGGTGTGAAAAGATTGGTAAGAGGATGCAGAGCTCTTTTTGTCATTCAGGATTTTGTTTGGGATAAATGAACAGTTGGAGGTGACATTCTCTGTTTGAAAGAAGTGCCTATTTTGAAAGAAATTTAGAAGTACAGTTTTGCACAGGTTAGGATTGAGGTGCTAAATGGAGATGTTATTAAAGTTCTTAGATGTGTGTATCTGGAAAGAGTGATCTGGACTGGAGAAGTGAGGTTTAGGAGCAGATCATTTAGGGACCATTCTCAAGTGCAAGTCTAACAAGCTCAGCTACAAGAGTTTAACCAAATAGATATATATATATTTTTTTAAGTAATAAGAGCCCAGGGGATCCCTGGGTGGCGCAGCTGTTTGGCACCTGCCTTTGGCCCAGGGCGCGATCCTGGAGACCCAGGATCGAATCCCACGTCGGGCTCCCGGTGCATGGAGCCTGCTTCTCCCTCTGCCTATGTCTCTGCCTCTCTCTCTCTCTCTCTCTGTGACTATCATAAATAAATAAATAAAAAATAAACAAATAAAATAAGAGCCCAGAGTTAAGTAGTTCAGGACTAGTGTGGTAGTTCCATGGTTTCACTGGGATTTGGGGGTCTTCTATTTTATTTTTCTGGTCTATCATCCTTAGTGTCTTTGGCCAGGTTTCCTAGAGGCTGAGTCTTAGGTGAGGATTCAGGATATGAGATTCATTAAGGGAATGCTCTTTTTTCGGGAAAAATCTGTGAGGGAAATTGTGTAGCAGGTAGAGACCAGGTAGTCTGACCTACTAAACTATTAAAAAATGGACCATGCATGAAGCAGTAATGACTGTGCCATGAACCAAGGGTTATGATTAATCCCATTCTATGAACATGAGGTTCAAGAAACAAATGAAAAGAATGGGTGAAGAAAGGAAAGAACTCAAGGCACATAAAGCTCTTCTTTCAAGTAGTATGACTTTGAAAGGACAAAGAGTAAGGGGATGTGGCAGAGAGGACTTAGGTTAAAAGAGAATTTTAAATAATAATAGAGCTGCTTACAGGATTGTAAGGGAAAGAGCCAGTAGAAAAGGAAAAACTTGTAGAGAAGGAAGATTGAACATCTAGAAATGAGAGGACTGGGTTGGTGGAGTGATATCAACGAGTTGGCAGGGAGCCCAGAGGACAAGTGAAACAATTCTCTCTGGATACAGAGAAAGACACCTTTTCACTGATTGAGGAGGGAAAGACATAGAAATAAGCAGGTTCACAGACAAATTCATGATGGTGGCAAGTGAGGAGCTGAGGAATTCCTACATTATTGCATTTAAATTTATTTTTTCAGCAAAATACAGAATAAATCATCTGTTGAGCATGTGTGTGTGGAATAGAAGGCGTTGGTGACGGTAGGACAGCGGAGAGGTGTAAAAAGCTTAAGAGTGGTGAAAGCTTGGAACAGCCACTGAGGGGAATAGGAGAGATGTCTGACTAGAGCTGCCTGGCAGCCTTTCAGGCCCAGCTAAGGTTGAAGATCATGAATTTGCAGTAGCAGCACCCCTCGCTGTGCGATTTTCGCCAGCAATGCCTTAGAGTTGGGGATAGCATCTGGGTGGGGGATGAGTTGGGCTATTAAATCAAGAGGCATTACACATGTGATTCATTTTCTATCCGTTAAATACCTTTCAGTTGTAGTTTACAAAGAGACCATGAATATATATGAATGTCTGCACCTACATTTAGGCGGTAGCATGGAATACCATTTTGGGGTTTGGGTGGATTTAGGAATCAGCCAATAGAAGTCCCAACTTTTCTTTGGTTATTTGGTGCTGAAGCTGTTTTTAATTATGGTTTAGAGATCAAATGGGGTTACGTAGATGGATGAATCTCTAAGGGTGAGTTTGAATGACAATAAAAAAAAAAAAAGTTGGCCTACCTTCTGCAAGTTCACTTGCTGTATGTTTATGTCTACCTGATGCTCCTATAGCCCAGAGATTTCTAATCCATCCAGAATTCTGTGGCCAGATAAATCTTTCCAAAACACATCACTGCCCAGAAGCCTTCAGTAGCTTCTTATGCCTCTAGTACATGATTTAATTGTTTTAGCTGATGATTTCAAGGTCTCCATAATTTAGCCTCACCCTGCTTTTCTTTCTTTTCCCACTGTTTCCTAAACTCAGAAAGTATAGTTTAATGGTTAAGAGCACAGACTTTGTATTTGTGTTTGAATCCTAGCTTTACAAACTACCAGCTGTGTGATATTAAGAAGCTTAACTCTTTTAGTTCTAGTTTTCTCACCAGTAACACAGAGATAATAATGTGTACCTTATAAGATGATGAAGATTAAGCGAAATAACATTATATGCTTAGAACAGTGCCTGGAGTACAGTATATTTACAATACTTTCAGTACTTCATTTAGCTAACTCAGCTTACATAGTGTTTGGACACTGTTCTAAATATTTTGTAAACTCATGTGGTCCTTGTAACAAGCCTCTAAAATAGATAATATCATTATCTTAATTTTAGAGAACAGAACACTGAGATTAGGGAAATTAATTAACTTACTATGTTAACAGCTAATAAGTGGTAGTGTATTTCAAACACGAGAAGTCTGTCTTCAGAGGCCATGCTTTTAATCACTAAACCATGTAACCTTTCAATAATGGCAACTATTATATTAATGATCTATTTATTGTCTCTAAACACATTATGCATATTTCTACTTTCTTGCTAATATTCATATCATCCACTATCCCAGGAGTCCTTTCTCCTTTTCTATGCAAATCCTCTTAATCTTTTCTTTCTTTTTTTTTCCAACTACAGGTCTTTCATTTCCTTGGTTAATTTTATTCCTAGGCATTTTATTATTTTTGGTGTAATTTAAAATGGGATTGTTTTCTTAATTTCTGCTACTTCATTATTAGTCTATAAAAATGTAGCAGATTTCTGTATATTGATTGTGTATCCTATGACCTTACTGAATCCATTTATTAGTTCTACTGATTTTTTGGTAGTCTTCAGGATTTTCTATATAGAGTATCATGTCATCTGCATATAGTGAAAATTTCCCAATTTGAATGCTTTTCATTTCTTGTTCTTGTCTGATTGCTTTGGCTAGACTTCCAACACTATGTTCAATAAAAGTGCTAAGAGTGGATGTCCCTGTCTTGTTCCTGATATTAGAGGAAAGCTCTCAGTTTTTCACCATTGAGTATAATGTTAGCTGTGGGTTTTTCATATATCCTATATGAATTCTATAGTCTAGGAATTTATTGTGTTGAGATATATTCCCTTTAAGCCTACATTATTGAGGATTTTTATCATGAATGCATGTTGTACGTTGTCAAATGCTCTTTCTGCATCTATTTGAAACGATGATATGGTTTTGATGTTTTTCTCTTGATGTGGTGTATCATGTTGATTGATTTGCAAATATTGGACCAGATTTGCATCTCAGGAATAAATTCCATTTGATCATGGTGAATGAATTTTTAAATGTACTGTTGGATTTGATTTCTTAATACTTTGCTAAGGATTTTTGCATCTACGTTCTTCAGAGATATTGGCCAGCAGTTCTCTTTCTGGTTTTGGTATGAGGTAATGTTGGCTTCATAGAATGAATTTGGAAGCTTTCCTTCCTCTTCTAATTTTTGGAATCTCCCTCTGCCTGTGTCTCTGCCTCTCTCTCTCTCTCTCTCTCTCTCTGTGTGTGTGTGTGACTATCATAAATAAATAAAAATTAAAAAAAATAAATGTTTGCTAGAATTCACCTGTGAAGCTCTCTGGTTCTGGACTTTTATTTGTTGAGAGTTTTTTGATTACTGGTTCATTTTCATTGCTGATAATCAGTCTGTTATATATTTCTAGGAATTTATCCATTTCTTTTCCTTTTGGTTGTCCAAATTGTTGGAGTATAATTTTTAATAATATTCTCTTATAATTCTTTGTATTTATGTGATGTCAGTTGTTATTTCTCCTCTTTCATTTGTGATTTTGCTTAAGTCCTTTCACTTTTTGGGGTAAGTCTGGCTAAATCCAAAATGAATCCATTTTGCTGATCTTTTCAAAGAACCAGCTCCTGGTTTCACTGATCTGTTCTATTGTCATTGTTGTTGTTTAATTTTCATTCTGTTTTTTTCTGATATAATCTTTATTACTTCCTTTACTTTGGGGCTTTTTCTTTTTCTAGCTCTTTTAGGTGTAAAGTTAGGTTGTTTATTTGAGATTTTTCTCACTTCTGAAGGTAGGCCTATATTGCTATAAACTTGCCTCCTCAAACAGCTTTTGCTGCATCCCAAAGATTCTGGGTCATTGTGCTTTCATTTTCATTTGTCTCCATGAATTTCGTTATTTCCTCTTTGATTTCTTGGTTGACCCACTTGCTGGATTGTATTATCTAAGTTCTATGTATTTGTTTTCTTTCTAGATTTTTTCTTGGTTTATTTCCAGTTTCATAGTGTTGTGGTTGGAAAAGATGCATGGTATGACTTCAATCTTTTTGAAGTTGTTGACACTTATTTTGTGGCTGAATATGTGATCTATTCTGGAGAATGTTCCGTGTGAATTTGGGAAGAATATGTATTCTGCTTTTTTAGGATGGAATGTTCTGAATAAATCTGTTAGATCTATCTGGTCTAATGTGTCATTCACAGCCACTGTTTCCTTGCTGATTTTCTGTTTGAATTATCTATCCATTGCTGTAACTGGGGTGTTAAAGTTCCCTATTGTTATTGTATTAGTAGTGATTATTTCCTTTACATTCGTTATTAGCTGCTTTCTGGATTTGAGTGCTCCCAAGTTGGGTGCATAAATATTTACAATTGCTATGTCTTCTTGTTGGATTATCGGTCTTATGATTATATAGTCTCCTTCTTTCTCTCTTGCTATAGGCTTTTAGGAAGTCTATTTTGTTTTTTGATACCCTGGCTTTCTTTTCATTTACATTTGCATGATGACTGCTTTTCCATACCTTCCTTTCAATCTGCATGTGTCTTTAGGTCTGAAATTAGTCCCTTGTAGGCAGCAAATAGATGGGTCTTGCTTTATAAATCCATTCCTTCGTCCTATGTCTTTTGATTGGAGCATTTAGTCCGTTTACATTCAAAGTAATTATTGATAGGTATGTACTAATTTCCATTTTATCACTTGTTTTATGGTTATTTTTGTAGTTCTTGGTCCCTTTCTTCTTTTGCACTCTTCTTTTATGGTTTGTTGGCTTTCTATAGAAAAAAGATTCTGATTTCTTTTTTCCTTTTTTTTAGGATTTTATTTATTTATTCATGAGACACACACACACACACACACACACACACACACACACACACACACAGAAAGAGAGAGAGAGAGAGGCAGAGACACAGGCAGAGGGAGAAGCAGTCTCCATGCAGAGAGCCTGATGTGGGACTCGATCCCTAGACTCGAGGATCACACCCTAGGCCAAAGGCAGGCGCTAAATCACTGAGCCACCCAGGACTTCCTAATTTTTCATATCTTTAACATTTTTTTGTGGTTACCATTAGGTATATGCCAGAAGGTTTATAATGTCTTATGCATATAGCAGTGTATATTAACTTGATCACTTAAGTTTAAAACCATACTTTACTCCTCTCTTCCTCACATTTTAGGTATTTTAAAATTTACATCCTTTTATTTTGTGGATGCCATGACTGGTATTTATAGATATATTTAGTTTTACTGCTTTATGCTTCCTACTTCTCTTACTCCTCTTATGGTCTTTCCTTTCCATTAAAAGAGTCCTTTTTAACATTTCTTGAAGGGCTGATGTAGTGGTCCTTTAGCATTTGTTTGTCTGGGAAACTCTTTTTCTCTCCTGTTCTAAATGATACCCTTGCTAGATAGGTATTTTCAGTTGCAGGGTTTTTTGTTGTTGTTGTTTTTCAGCCTATTGAATATATCATGTCACTTTCTTTTGTCCTGCAAAAGCTCTGTTGAAAAATCAGGTGATAACCTTATAGGGTTTCCCTTGTATGTAAGTACCTTTTTTTCTCTTGCAACCTTTAAAATTCTTTTTTTTTAAAGATTTTATTTATTTATTCATGAGAGACACAGAGAGAGAGAGAGGCAGAGACACAGGCAGAGGGAGAAGCAGGCTCCATGCAGGGAGCCTGACGTGGGACTCGATCCTGGGTCTCCAGGATCACACCCTAGGCTGCAGGTGGCACTAAACCACTGCACCACCGGGGCTGCCCTTTAAAATTCTTTATCACCACTTTTTGCCATTTTAATTACTGTATGTGTTGGTGTGATCTCCTTGGGTTGATTTCAGTAAGGGCTCTTTGTGTCTCCTATATTTAGATTTCTGTTTTCTTCTCCAGATTCAGGAAGTTTTCAAATGTAATATCTTCAAATAAAATTTCTGCCCAGTTCCTCTCTCTTCTTTTTCTGGGGTCCCTATAATGCAAATATTATTAGGCTTGATGGTGTCACTGAGTTCCCTTAGTCTGTTTTCATTATTGTTTTTTGTCTCTTCTATTCACCTTGATTGCTTTCTTTTACTCTGTGCTCCAGTTCACTGATCCATTATTTTGCTTCTCCTTATCTATCATTTTTAAAAAGATTTATTTATGTCTTTTAGATGGAGGGACAGAGAGAGAGAGAGGGAGGAGGTGGAGGCAGGGGGAGAGAATCTCAAGCAGACTCCCCACTAAGCATGGAGCCTGATTAAAAAAAAAAAAAAATTAAAAAAAAAAAAAACGGGATCCCTGGGTGGCGCAGCGGTTTGGCGCCTGCCTTTGGCCCAGGGCGCGATCCTGGAGACCCGGGATCGAATCCCACGTCGGGCTCCCGGTGCATGGAGCCTGCTTCTCCCTCTGCCTATGTCTCTGCCTCTCTCTCTCTCTGTGTGTGACTATCATGAAAAAAAAAAAAATTAAAAAAAAAAATTTAAAAAAAAAAAAAGCATGGAGCCTGACATGGGGCTTGAACTCACAACCCTGAGATCATGACCTGTGCTGAATCAAGAGTTGGACGCTTAACTGACTGAGCCATCCAGGTGTCCCTCCTCTAGCCTACTACTTATTCCCTCTAGTGTATTTTTAATTTTGACTATTCTTCATCTCTGATTGTTTTTTTTTTTTCTTAATGTTTTCTGTCTCTTTGTTGAGGGCTCACTGAAGTTCTTCACTTTTTTTCATATCCAGTGAGTACTTTTATGACCATTACTTTAAATTCTCTATCTATATATATTATATATTTCTTATCTCCATTATAGTTAGCTCTCTTACTATAATTTTGTCCCATTCCTTTATTTGGGACAAATTTCCTCTGTCTCCTCATTTTGTGTAACTCTCTGTGTCTCTTTCAATGTGTTAGGAAAGTCAGCTATGTCTCTTGCTCTTGAAAGTCATGACTTCATGAAGAAGAGGTCCTGTCATGCCGTGCACTACAATGTCCTGTTCACCAGAACCTGGTGCTTCAGGGGTGTCTCCTGTGTGTGTTGTATATGTCTTACTGTTGTAGCTGAGCCATGTTTGGCTTTTGTCCAGTTGTCTGCAATGGCTCTCTTTGCCTATTGTGGGCAGGGTTTGGTTAGTAGGCCAGTCTGGTGCCACCTTGGGCTTGAGTTGAATCAGACCATGCATTTGACAGAAATACAGCACCATGGAACTGCAGGGCATGTTTCCTGTGTTGTCCCCTGAGAAGCTTTTGTTGGTGAACAGGGGCTGCAGTCAGATCCTATGTCTGCCCCTGGCATGTTGTAAGGGCTTGAGTTGGGCTGGTGCTTGTGGTTATCTTCCCTTCTCCTCAGGGCAGGAGTGACTTTGGAGTTGTGCTGGCCACTGTAACACCTGGTTGCACACTGCTAGGCTTATGGCACTGCTTTGGATGGCCTCCACCAACCACATATTAGAGGGGTGCGTCCACAAGAGAGTGCAGGGATGGGGCTTGTGATGCCAGCAAGGTCCCTGCTGGTTCCCTGTAGGAAGGGACCTGAAGTGGCTTGAGAAAATTTCTGCAGAGGCCTGAAATCCTCTTAAACTTTCAAGGCCCTCTCAGCATCTGCCCCTGCTGTGAACCTTTCCAGGATTCCTCAGTTATCAGCAATCCTTCTCTGCGTCTTTGGCACCTAGTGCCTACATAGTTTAGCTGGCACTTTAAACACTGTTTTGTAGTAACTATACTGCTTTATGTTGTTATTTAATCTGTCTTTTATTTTCAACTAGGTAAAATGTGTGAAGGTAGGAAAAATATGTTTTTATCATCTTTGTGTCATTAGCACTGTTTAAGGGGAATTAGTTCACTGAACTTTCTATCAGAGGACCCTAATTCAAGTCACAGCTCTGACACTTAATAAACCTGGTGAATTAAGACATATTTCTTGACCTTTTGGAACCTTAACCACATCATCTATAAAATGGTATTAGTAACTTCTCTTAGAGATTTATGGTAGAGATTAAGTGAAAAATATATATGAAAAAGTTAAAAAAATGAAAAATAAATAAAAAATAAAAAAGCAATAAAAAAGAAAAAGTTATGACATTCTGTGTAAAAGTTAGGTGTTTTGTGCATCGAGTACCCTCTGTAAATATTTGTTAAGGAAATGAATAAATGAATTAATGGATTCACCAAAGATGGAAAGAAGCTGAAATATCTGGAAATTAGCTCTCTGACCTTTAATCTATAATTTCTTGAGTTAGTCACTAACCACTCTGAGCATTCGTTTTAACCTGAAAAACAGAGATAAGATGCTAAGTATATAGGACACTTGGAAAGAATTTAGGCCTTTACGGAATTCAGCTTTGAACTAAAATATGAAGAGCCTGGGTCTCCAGGATAGAGAAGAAGGGTAATGAGAGATAAGTGCAGACATACAAAAAGTGGGAGGTTGTAAAACACAAACTCTCACCTTTTTGCTCAAGCTAAGCTCTATCTTTAGATTCATATTTTTCACAAATACATCACTGACTAGCATATCCGAAGTTCCTCTCTTGGCTGCAGGGTAAAGAATTCCAGCCAATTTCTCCTCATAAAAGTTCAGCTTGAACTTAAATTCCCTACCCACAGGAAAAATTTATCCAAAATTTCACATGACTGACATGTAGCATTTTAAGATTTCTCTAACCACATAACCATGGATGTCTAAATAGCATGTGAAAGTTCTTGATTCTTATTAGACTTACTGGTATAAGTCCAGCCAACTTTCACATTTTTTCCTTTTCTTGATCATTCTTCCAAAATAAACCACCAGTTGCTAAATTCTTAGAGCTTATGATTTGCACTTATATCTCTGGTATCTGTCACCTTTCCACAGTCAAGTTTTCCACCACCTGATCCCCTTGTGGTCACTTCTTATTTTTCTTTCTATCTGATTCTTATGGCTGATTACTCTGCATTTCCTTCTGGGTTCCATACTCTTATGCTTACAGCCTGCTCAGCCCTCTTTTTCCCCTCCATTCTCTGCTTTAACATAAACAGATTCTGTATCCTATAAATTGCGGGAATGAAGTGGTTAAAAAGAAGGGACCTCAGCTGGGGATGAGGTGGTTAAGAAAAACTTGAAAATAAGAGGCAAGAAACCACCTTAGAAAAAAGAATTTCAAGGTCTGAGGAGAAAGTCTTCCAGGTAGCACTTAGCTCAGAAGAAATACTACTTTGGCCAGGACCTGCCTGCCCTACTTCCACCCATGGTCTATAATTACGTGTGTCATTTGCAGACTGTTCACAGTCCAGTGAGGTTTAGAGTTTCTCTCTCTCTCTCTCTCTCTCTCTTACAAATAGGATCTCAAAAGAGACTATTCCAGCCTTTTTTTATAGTTATATAAGGACTTGGAGAGTGATTAATGCATTAGAAGTCACTGTCTTGTATTTCAGTACCTTCTGTAATCTCCGTCACGTATGACTAGTCTGCTGAATTGACCCTTGCTCAGGCGCTGGGACTTGGATATTCCACCAACTTGCCCTTTGCTTCTTTCATGGAATATGAAGTCTACCCTTAGATCCTAGCCAGGAAGCTGGAGATTCTAACTTCCGCATTGGATTTTAGTGAACCTCTTCCTCTAGAATTGCGTCCTAGTTATTTAGTCATTGAGAGTGACATCAGAAACATGATGGCGTAGGAGTTTCTAGAGCTCTTCCCCTCTGAGAAACATCCATTTGAACAACTCTCCAGGCATGAAAATACCTTTACAAGAGCTAAGGATTCCAGGTGAGGGTTAACCAAACCTTGGTGGAACACAGAAATAAGATATTTGAAGAGGGTCGGAAAGACAGTTTCCTAATACCCCATCACCCTTTGGCCAAGCACGAGCAGCCCAGCATGGAGAGGAATGACCTCTCCGTGGAAAATAAGTGCCTGAGAGTATTGATCCACACGAGTGCTTGACTGCCTCCTGCAGCCCTAGGCAGCTTTCAGGGCTCAGGCTTCCAGCCCCCTCTAGCACTAAGCTGGCCCTTATGGACCTACACTCCAAACTAGCTATTGTGGGCTCCTGACCCCCCTAGCACCCAGCTGGTTGATGTGGCCTCAGTCTTCTGGCAAGCCCCAGCCAAGGCCTATAGACTTAGACTTTAGGCTGGCTCCTGTGGCCTTAGGCTACAAGGATGATGAATTACCGAAGAAAGGTAACATCAACAAAGGAAACTAATAAAATTTCAATGACAGACCCTAAAGAAATGGAGATATATGAATAGTCTACCAGAGAATCCAGAATATTCCACTTAAAGAAATCCTGTGAATTGCAAGAAAATACAAACAACTGAATGTTATTTCGACTTAAAAGTTCTATTCTAAGTCTTTTGGTTGCTGCTTAAAGTAATAACATTTTATTTTCCCTATCTGCCTTTAATATTTTCTTCTTTTTTGGCAGTTTTAGTAACATAGCTTTGGATGTTATTTTTTATTTACTCTTTATTCTGGATAGAGTTTGGATGGTTCTTGAATCTGTAATTTGATATCTTTAATCAATTTTGAAAAAAATTCTTGAACGTTATGTCTAGAAATGTTGCTTATATCTCTTCCCTGTCTCCACTCTCACTTGCTCTCATTCTCTTCTTTTCTTCTGAGGTTTCAATCACATATATATTAAATTTTTACACTGTGTTTCATGTCTCTCTTTTTCCCTCAGTGTTTCAGACTGGATTTTTTTCTTATGCTATGTCATGTCATTCACTGATCCTCCCTTTATCTATGTGGAAGCCCATCACCAAGTATTCCAATAACTTAATTTTTATTCTAGAATTTTAATTATTTTTTTTCATAATTTCCATTTATTTCGTGGAATTCTCCACTGTGTTAGTCACTTGACATATTAATCACAGTGATTTTATAGCATGTATCTAAAATATCAGTATCTAGATATCCTGTAGGTATGTTCCTATTTTCTGTTTGTTGTTTGTGCATGAAAAATTACAAACATAGTTTAAGGTCTAGATTATAAATCTTTCAGAAAGGATTTAAATTTGCTTCTGACAGACAATCAAATTCAGGGAAGACCAACATAACCCAGTAAAAACTGAAATGATTCAAAGCTGAGTTTCACTTTTTTTGACGACTGATCTACTTCTTACTCTTTACCAGGTGGCCCTTCAAATTCCCAACCAAATGCTAGAGGTGTTTTAACAGTGCTCTACTTCTGTGAAAGTCCCCAAACTATTATTTGGCCCTCTGAATCATGAAACTGCTGTAGGCTTTGCTCAGCTTCTCAGCCTCTCAGCCACTGTGCTGCTTTTTGATATTAATATTCACCTCAAGGAATAAGTGGCTCTCATATTTGTGCTCCCTTTACTTGGCTTCTCTCTTCTTCTTCTTGATATTGTCCCACAAATCCTTGCTGTCTTGGTCCTTAATACTGTCTAATTAATATTTAATTGAGAATTTAATGTGATTCCATTTTCTCTTCTTAGTATATCAGTTATCCTATCTCTTAGCATATCACTTCTTTTATTTTTTTAACCCTTTTTAGTGGTTGCCCTAGAATTTATTTATTTATTCTTAAAGATTTTATTTATTTATTCATGAGAGACACAGAGGGAGAGAGGCAGAGACACAGGCAGAGGGAGAAGCAGGCTCCATGCAGGGAGCCTGATGCGGGACTCCATCCCGGGACTCCAGGATCTTGCCCTGGGCTGAAGGGAGACACTCAACCAATCAACCGCTGAGCCCCCCAGGCACCCCTGCCATAAAATTTAAAATATATGTTTACAACCAATCCAATGACATTTTTGAATAACAGTATACCATTTAGTGGGTAGTGTAATACCTTATTAACAAAATAATCCTAATTCCTCCCTCCTGCCATTGTATCATTGCATATATCCCTCCCTGTATCCATCTATAGGATGTAGATATATTCACATGCATACATCGATGTGTGTGTGTATATGTATATACACATGGATCTACGCACACATCTATGCATACATAAATACACTGTTGCTGTTATTTTGAACAAACTTATTTGTCAGATCTATTAAGAATAAGAGAAATAAATTTTTCTTTTACTTTCATTTGTCAATCCTTTTCTGACGTTCTTCCTTTATACAGATTGGAGTGTCTGATCTATATTATTTTCCTTCTCTCTAAAGAACTTCCTTTAGCGTTTCTTGAAAGGCAGGTCTACTGGCAACAGATTTCCTCAATTTCTGTCTGTTTGAGAAAGCCTTTATTTCTCCTTCAATTTTAAAGGATAAATTTGCAGGATAAAGGTTTCTAAGCTAGTGGTGTTTCTTCCTCTCCACACTTTAAATATTTCACTCCATTTTCTTCTTGCTTGCTTGGTTTTGAGAGATTGGATATTATTTTTATCTTTGTTCTACTATAGGTAAGGTGTTTATTGTTTATTTTCCTCTGGCTAATCTAAGGACTTTTTCTTTGGTTTTGTATAGTTTGAAAATTATATTCTTAGGTGTAGTTTTTGTTTGTTTTGTTTTTACATTTATCCTCTGTTCTGTTTGATTCTTGTTTTTGGAGATTTCCGTTTATATATCCTCAAGCTCAGAGATTCTTTCCTCATAACATGTCCAGTTTACTAATAAGCTCATCAGAGGCATTCTTCATTTCTGTTATAGTCTTTTTTTCTTTCTAGCATTTCTTTTTGGTTCTTTCTTAGCATTTCTGTTTCTCTGTTTATATTGCCCATCTGTTTTTGCATGCTGTGTACTTTATACGTTAGAACCTTTAGCATATTAATCGTAGTTGCTTAAATTCTGGTAATTCCAACATCTTGCCATGTCTGCTTCTGATGCTTGCCCTGTCTCTTGCAACTATGTCTTTTGCCCTTGATAGACCTTGTAATTTCTTCTGGATAGCCAGACATTATGTATTAGGTAAAAGGAACCTCCATAAAGAGGCCTTTAGTAATTTAGTGGTAAGGTGTGTGTTGGCGGGGGGTGGGGGGTGGATGGGAAGAAGCATTCTATAGTCCTATGATTGAGTCTCAATCTTTCAATGATTCTGTGCTTCTGGACTGTGAACATCACACGTTTCTGCTTTTTATTTCCCTGTTAGGTAGCACAGGATGGTTACCATAGACTGGAGTTGGACATTTCCCCTCTTCCATGTGGAGGGCTGGAGCTGACAAAAGTTGGGTATTTCCCTTCTCCCAGGTCAATCAGGTTGTGATAATACCCCAGCGGGTTAGGCTCTGGTTAACTAGTTTCCAGAGGGCAGGACCTGTCGAGAACAAAGATCCAGTGTATTCCAAAATGCTTTCTTTTCCCTTTCCCCCACCAGAAACCCGAGGGAATTTTTCTCTGATATTTACTGTGGGAATCTGGTTGAGCTCTTGGAGGTAAATCTCAATATTGCAGGGGCCCTCCCATGACTGGGTTCTCCTGAGTTTTTAACTCTCAGAGTTGTCCCCAGTTAGTCCCCAGTAATTCATCAAATACAGTTCAGGTTTCCAACCCTGGCCCTGGTTCCTGAGGCAGTTGCTGCGTGTGAGTTCTGTCCTGGTAAACTGTGACTGCCTGTAGTTGCCTGTCTCTTCGGTCTTAGGACAGCAGTTTGTTCTGTGTTTTCCCTCGATCTGAGAAGTTGTTGATTTTTCAATCTGTTCAGCCTTTTATTGTTAGGGCAGAGTGGCAAGTTCCACATGCTTTACATCTGGAACTAGACACTGGAAGTCTCCACACTAACGGATAGTAAACATTATGTCCTTCTTTACTAGTTGTTCTCGGCAGTAAGGTTGACCTAAGCAGCCTGGTCAGCTCTATTGCCATAAGTGTATCTCAGTTTTGCCCAGTCCCAGTCCAACTCTTTAACTTCCATATTCAAGCCTATCCTTGCACTTGAAACATGTCTACTCATCTTGGTTTTCCTGGTTTAATCTTCACACTTTCTGAAATCTTTTGCTTGGGATTCACATCTCTGTTTTACCTATTCCTCACTGTCTTTAGTGGTAATCCTAATCATCACAGGCCTTTCTAGAACCCAAACACCACTGTAGACTGTATTGATTAATGCTTTAAAGATTTTATTTATTTATTTATTTATTTATTTATTTATTTATTTATTTATGAGAGAGAATGAGCACATAAGCAGGGGAAGGGAGAGAGGGAGAAGCAGACTTCCTGCTCAGCAGCGAGCCTGATGCAGAGCTCAATCAGGGGATTCCAGGATCACAACCTGAGCCAAAGGCAGAGGCTTAACTGGCTGAGCCACTTGGGCTCCCCTTTTCCTCTTTCTTATACTATAGAATTTTTTTTTTTTTAGGATAGCTTTAATTTTCTGCATTCAATTTTTACGCCCCTTAAAGGGAGGAGACATGGCTATTATTTATTTAAGGATTCAGTTTCCTGGGGCACCAGGGTGGGTCAGTGGTTGAGCATCCGCCTTTGGCTCAGGTCGTGTTCCCCGGGGTCCCAGGATTGAGTCCCACATCAGGCTCTCCATAGGGAGTCTCCTTCTCCCTCTGCCTATTTCTCTGCAACTCTCTCTGTGTCTCTCATGAATAAATAAAATCTTTTTAAAAAGTAAAAAAGGATTCAGTTACCTGAAGCCTATTGTTCATTTATTCTTCTCTTTAAAGGAATTATACAGAGTTAGTAGCACTTCAGTGAGGAATAAAGTATGAATATATTGATTTCGCTCTACGTACTATGGACCCCCAAATACAGGTTGAGCTAGGGCACATGGTTGCAGCTAAGGCCAACATGAGGCCCCTTGCTGCCTTTTCTTAAATCCTTACCTGTTTCCCAAATCCTTACCTATTCCTTTTGCCTTTCCCCCAAATTGAAGGTGGAATTTTTCTTCCTAGAGCAAAGGCATATACTTTTATTTACTTCTCTAAACATGTCTAATTAATGGTTTCCTCTCTGTAGCAACCAGGTTTATCTCTTATTGGCAGGTCCAATATAACTGTCCCGGTCCTGAGTGTCTAATTCAAATCCTACCACTAATTATTATAATCACGATTTATTCTTCATTTATTTGTGGCTAAGCAAAGAATTGGTCTGGGAACTGGTGGCCATTCTTCTCTAACAAGATGCGGCCATGGTGGTCGGGTCAAATGGCAAGTAGGGATGCTCCTTCTAGGCCCTCTGAGAAGGAAATTAAATGCAGAAAAAGGAATTAGATGTGTGGGACCTAGGGACGCCTGGTGGCTCAGGGGTTAAGCGAGTCTGCCTTTGGCTCAGGGTGTGATCTTGGAGTCCTGGGGTTAAGTCCCACATCAGGCTCCTTGCATGGAGCCTGCTTCTCCCTCTGCCTGTGTCTCTGCCTCTCTCTCTGGGTTTCTTGTGAATAAATAAATAAAATCTTAAAAAAAAAAAAAAAAAGATGTGTGGGACCTGATATCTTCAGAGCACCTTCCTAGGCTGGGTTATTCCCTAGGATTAAGATATACGTGGACAGAATAAAATGTTAAATGGGTAAAATGGATGATAAATAATCAGGATATATTATAAAATAAAAAGGATATGTTATGAAATCCAGGACTAGAACAATCACATAATTTCTCTTTGCTACCATGTATTACTTATAAATTGCTACATGTCTATGTGTGATTAATTGTTGTTGAATAGTTAAATCCAACTATTCTTCAATAGTCTTTAAGAGTAGGTGAATATAAAGGTCTCTCTCTATGCATATTTATTGATAAAGACATAGGCAGAAATAATTCGATAAATATAATGGTCATAAATTTCAAGGTCTTAATAAATAAGGTGATTTAATTTGGCCTTATTGACTTTCATAAAAGAAAATCTAAATTGGAACTCTAGAATCACTACACACATTCAGTTGTTCAGTTTATAAAATGAATGCTACTCCCTGAATTTGGGCAATGAAAATTCTGTACAACGGTATGTTGTTGCCCTTCAACTTCAAATAAATATTTCTATTTATTTATTTAGTTTATTTATTTATTCTAATATTTCTATCTACTAATGATCTAGGTTTTTTTGTGGTTTATTTATTTATTTATTTATTACTTTAAAAAGATTTTATTTGACAGAGAACAAGCAGAGGGAGGGGGGAGAGGGAGAAGCAGACTCCCCTTGGACATGGAGCCTGATGTGTGACTTGATCCCAGGGCCTTGGGATCATGACCTGAGCTGAAGGCAGACAACCGACTGAGCCACCCAGGAATTGCTTAATTCTTATGTATACATTAGATCTGATGCTGCTTTATAATCTGTCTACAAAAATAAGAAAATCAATACATTGTTTTGATTTGTAGGTTTTCTTTCAATCAGTAAAATGAGCTGTTCTTCAGCAGTTTTTCATACAAGTAAATCTCGTGGCATTAGCCAGAAATGGGTTACACCTTAAGAAGGTTCCAGCAAACTGGCCTCTTTCCATGGGCAGACAGCAACTCCACATTTAAAATGAGGTTGCTAGTCAGTGACATCTTTAGGTCCATTATTATCACTCTCCAGGAAGCTGAGTTAAGATTGTCGGGTTTCGACCAAGTAATTTCCCAGCAAATACTCTCACGTGTTCTGGAATTTTCCTTTGCATCTCAACATCTAGATAGCAGCTTCATTCTGCCACTGAGAGCTATTGTTCCTTCCACCAAACCAGTGCCTCCCAAGTCCAGACCTAAAATCTTTTTGTGTTTTTTAAACAAATATTTCATGGTTGCTGTATTGAATTTTTCATTTTTGAAATATTTATCTTTTTAATTTTTGAAAAATATCTTAGCTGGACACTATTCTTAGATCATACTTTGTTTCTCTTAGAACTTTACAGACATTGCTCCAACAGTTTTTGGAAATCATTGTTTTGGGGAAATCTGAATTCAGTGTGACTTTTTTTTCCCCCCTACAGGGAATTCCTGAAGAATTTTTTCTTTATTTTCAAAATTCAGTAACTACCAGTTATATCTTTTTGCTGATTATTGTATTTGCTTTATTTTCTGGAGCAGAATGTTTTTTTGATATACAAATTTAGCTTGTCCTTTATCTGTGGATAGTTGTATTATATCTTTGAGTTTATTTTGTTCTTTATTACTGGCATTATAGAACTCAAACCCACTCATTTTATCTTTATTGTTGTTACAGTTTGTCCTTCATATCCATTATCTTTTCTCTAACGACTTTTGTTGTTTTGGCATTTTCTCTGGGTTTGCTATAATTACTTCATGTGTTTCCTCTATATTAGTAAATCTATTTTGTTTCTTGCTTCCTCTAACATACTTAGAAGTTCTTTTATTTATTTTTATTTCTAATTTATTTTTATTTTTTGAAAGGTCTCTTTAAATACTATTTTTTTCTTATGCCGCAATCTCCTATTTCATCTCATCTCACTGCTTTTTTTTTAACCTTATTTTTAGGTTGATGAAGAGCTTACTTTATTAAGTTTAATATTTTTTATGCTCTTCTATACAATCCATTCATAATGAACTTTTCTATTATTTACATTTTTGTTTCAGAACAGGCTATTGAATGCCATTTTGCATACCCTTACTATTGTCCACTGTTTTATTTCTATAGGGCAGTATCTGTAGTTGCTATGCCATTTTTCTCTCTAAAATGTGGCTTATGTTTAACATTTTTAGGTATTACCTTTCCAGACATTCTCTTTGCTTTGACATATATGGATGCATTTCCCTTGATTTGGTTCATCATCCCCTCCAAGCTAAATTTTTGGCCTGGGAAATTTGTATTCCATCTACTTTTCTATAGTTTGAGAGTATGGGAGTGCTTCTGGAATTGGATAGAGCTGAGACAAACTTGTATGAAGTTTTATGGTAATAATCTGAGCTTTGCTCTCCTAGGACACTGTAAACTATGGTGTATCAAAATTCACTTTACCTTATCATGAACATATCCCATTCCCATGGTGAGGAGATAACTTAGGGCTTTAAGTAACTCTCTTAATTCAGCATAGAGCTCCAGAGCCTTTGTTTCCAATAGATAGACCTAAAAATTTCTTCAATTTCACCAGTGTTTAATCCATCCTTCTCCATACCTACTTCCTATCCATTCTTCCCAGCTAATCAGAAATGAGAGAAAAGAGGTGCCTGGCTGGCTCAGTTGGTACAGCATGTGACTCTTGGTCTTGGGGTCATGAGTTTGAGCCCCATGTTAGGTATAGAGATTACTTAAATAAATGAATCTTGAAAAGAGAGAGAGAATGAGAGGAGGGGTATCATCCTATAAATTGAGATAAGATGATACCCCTCCTCTCAATTTACTTCTTCTAAATTTGGGGTGGTGAGAATTAGTGAGAATTATCAGAAGTTTTTAATTTGCCAGTGGTAGAAGTTCCATGTACATAGAAGCCCTATTAAGACTTCCCTAAAGAAATCTACTTGATTTTGCTAAATCCAGCATTTCTTATATTTATATATATATTTTTTCCTCTAGAATAGGGCCCAATATTAGTATGTGATCTCTGATTTCTGAAGTCTCCTGGGTCCACATATCCTAAATTGGGTTTTGACAGCCAACCAATAGAATGATGGCCTGTCCCAGTGTGTGGTTGACATGAAAGCATGTGGAATGGGATGGAGGGAGAAACCTACATGGGGCATAACCCAGTGGAACATCATGGATGATGCCCCATGGCTGAAGCTCCATTGACATGATTTTTCAGTATTGGCTGAGAATAAGAAAAGTCAGAGACAGTGTAAGTTGTATTCCTGAGAGGATGAAGGGTTGAAACTAGAAAAGTCAAAGTCCAAAGACTAAGTGTTTAGTCAGGAAAGAAAGTTAAGCCAGGAAAATTTGGGAGTTGAATAAATGCAGGAACAGAATGGAGAGTGAAGAGCAATGAGTGGAGACAGGAAGTATTAGAAGTTTAAAAGATAATTGTCTAGTATTAGATACAGGTGCCAAGTCTGTTGTCTCTGGGGTTGCCAATCTACTGTATTAGAGATTCTGGAGTGTAGGAATATTGGCTGTTAATTGGCTCCATATTAAGATATGTCTCTGATGGAGAGGACTATTTCATATTTCAGTTAATCCTTGGGTATTCAAACAATATGAGGTTTTCTAGCTGCTAGCTTATTCTATATGTAACTGTCAATTGTATTAAAAAATATTTTCAGGGATCCCTGGGTGGCGCAGTGGTTTGGTGCCTGCCTTTGGCCCAGGGCGCGATCCTGGAGACCCGGGATCGAGTCCCACGTCGGGCTCCCGGTGCATGGGGCCTGCTTCTCCCTCTGCCTGTGTCTCTGCCTCTCTCGCTCTCTCTCTCTCTGTGTGACTATCATAAATAAATAAAAATTGAAAAAAAAAAGCTATATCTTTAAAAAAATATATATTTTCAATGGCCTGGCATTAATACAATGAACCTATACATTAAGTAATTGGCACAGTGCTTTTCCACTGTGTATTTGCATTTTTTAACTGAATTCAAATGTTTGACGTTGCTAGAAACTGTAGTACATTTAGCTTTCACCCAAATTCACAGAACAGTAGGTTGGGGTGCTCATTCTGTAAGAGAGTTACCAGTTTATGTCTTATGCCACACATGTGCCAAGCTGTTGATACGCAAAGTTGAACAAGATGTAGGTCTTGCCCTCAGAATTGTTTTCAATCCTAAGGGAAACTACTGTATTGACTGGTCCCATTAGAGTTCATGCCAAACTTTCCTTAACAATACTTGAAAAGTTTTGTTTAAAATGATATCTTATTAAAACACATACATACATACACAAAATTATATCTTAGAGCAACAGTTCTCAAGCTTGGTTTCACATTACAATCACTGGAGTATCTGATGCCTGGTCCTGTCCTAGGGGAATTAAATCAGAATACTTGTGTTTGGGCTTTTGCATCAGTGTTCTTTTAAACCATCCTAGCATCAACTTGTGTTGAGAACCAGTTTGTTAGAAAGAAAATACAAAGAGTCAATTGGGGAAAACTAAAACAATACCAACAACTGAACTGTGTACTGAGTTTTAAATAGTTAAGCATGTCTATAAATATGCATACGACAAATTACAGATTTAACACAGTTATAGGGCAGCCCAGGTGGCTCAGCGGTTTAGCGCCGCCTTCAGCCCAGGGCCTGATCCTAGAGATCCAGGATCGAGTCCCACGTCAGGCTCCCTGCATGGAGCCTGCTTCTCCCTCTGCCTATGTCTCTCTCTCTCTCTCTCTCTCTCTTTCTGTGTTGTGTGTCTCTCATGAATAAATAAATAAAATCTTAAAAAAAAAACACAGTTATATAGTTCAACAGGTTTTTTTTCTGGTATTATAAGTCTCCCTTCATTAAAGTATTGGTTAAAACCCACAGCTAGTTTTGACTAAGTTAGTGTCTTTGTTCTGGCTCTGTTAGTGACTGTGATCCAATGCTTTTCTGTCTTCCGTTTTTGTTTTCTATTTTATATTACCTCTTATCATTTACCTTAGTATGAAATTCTTATTATGAAGTATTCTCACTTCCTCATTCTGCAACTACTGTAATTCAATCATTGAAATAGAAAATGGTCGTTCTTTTCTTTTTCTTTTTTTTTTTTTTGTGCACACATGTGCATGAATTGGGGGAGGGGCAGAGGGAGAGCATCTCAAGCAGACTCCACATAGAGGATGGAGTCCTATGCAGGGCTCAATCTCATGACCCATGAGATCATGACCTGAACTGAAATTGAGAGTCAGATGCTTAACCAGATGAACTACCCAGAGACTCCCAAATAGTTATTCTTAAATCTTGCTTAATTTTAATCACCTGGAGAGCTTTTAAAAAAATGCTGATGACCGGGTTTTACCTCTGACCACTTAAGTCAGAATGTCTAGAAGTGAGACCTAGTCAATAGTATTTGTTTAAAAATATCTCAGATGGTTCTATGTACAACTGGGATTAAAGACCCTAGAATAATTTATTAGGATTGTAATGGACCCTACAGAATTATGCTTCCATAAACTTTTGCGGTGGACTTCTCCCATCAACAAATGGGTTCTGCTTCCCCACCTGGATTATAGCTGACTCTCTAGGTGAATACAGCACATGAGTAAGTGCAGGTAAGGTCAGAAGAGGAACCACCTAAGAAGAGTGAAAAATTAATAATAATAATAATAATAATATTAATAAATAACAATAATAATAATAATAATAATAATAATAAATTAAGCCACTTAGTGTAGGGGTGGTTTGTTACTCAGCAAAGTCTAACTGAAATACACTATAATCTAGTAAGTACTTATTATGTATTTGTACTGTTATGTAATAAGCTCTGACAAAAAACAGCTACTCTTGATTTTTTCCTTTTCCTCTATTTTTTTGTTGCTGTTGCCAGAACCACTCTAACAATTGCTTCTAAAGTTCTTTCTATTCTCCTAGGTTACTCCTCAGATTCCTTTACTGCTGGCAGAATGAGATTTAGGCAGAAATAGAAGAATTCCATGTCACTGTACAAATGCCTTCCTGTTTTTCTCTAAGGCACTTTTTCAGCCTGATTACCAAATGTTTCCTTTACAACCATAAAGATCAAACAAACCACCTGCCCCTGGGGCCGTGGCTCAGGCCGAGACTTTCCTAACACTGCATGTGGATTGCATCAACTCTTAGAAGACTCAGTTTCACAAGTTAAAGTCCAGAATAAAAAAATCCCCTTGCATTAGCAAGATGGCCCACCCTTAGGTTGATCCAAGAACAATTTGAAGTCTCCAGTCTATTTGTTTAGTGTGGATCATATAAAAGAGTTGTGGTTTGCACTATCACTATGCTCTCAGTGATGAAAATTACTATAATTTTTCCCTAATAATAAGATTAACTATTTTTAACAGGTCTGACTAGAAGGCCTTCCTTGTGAAATTAGTAGTGGAGAAAAACCCCACAAGAATTGTCTATATCATTAGTTGGTAGGAAAATCTAGGTTGGTGGGAGGAAATGTCATGGATTTGGAGTCCAAAGACATGGATTTGACACTCAGTTCTACTACTTCACTCTTGTGTGGCCTTCACTAAATCACTCATTACCTTTTCAATCTTAGTTGCATTACCTATAAAATTGAGATAAGGATAACTGCTCCAGAATATATCTAAGAATCAAAAAAATCCATATTTAATATTCCTTTTTAATCTTTAAAGCCTAGTGAAATGTAAGATGTTATTGTTCTTGGTATAGCTATTGGTATAGAGAGCATCAGGAAAGAATAAATATGGAGAAATTCTTTGACAACAGCTGAGAAAAGCTACTCATATTCTCACAGCATCAGGGAAAATGAATGCTTTATATCACTTCACAGTTTTCTTTAATCTCTGAATCTCAAAGCACCTTGCAGAATACTTTTATTAATTTAAAAAACCCCGTGAAATACATTTGCCCCCCCTTAAATTTCCTTTTAAACAAGGTGCCTTTCTAGGACATATAGTAAATTTAAGCCTAACTCAGTAAGGCCCTCAGATTTCTGAATGAATAAAGAAGGGTTCTGATCTTTTTTTTATGCTGTAATTTTTGTGTCTTATTTAAAATATGCAAGTCTCTTGATCTTGTCTGCCTTTACTCAAAGCCTGTCCCTTGATGCTTTGATGTAGTGAAAATGCCTATGAAACTCAAATCCTAGACAGGTGGCAGTCTTCATTCCTTGCATGTTAGGGATAAGGTTTGGGGAGAATTTATTAATTTCTTTCTTCCTTAAGTATCTGAAAGATGCCCATTAAAAATATGTGAACCAGATTCTTATACTTAGAGCCCAAGTTGAATTCTAGTTGGAATCAGAGCTGTTGAAGGCTGCATTTTACTCTTTGGCTCCCTGTCTAGCATGTAGGAGTTTTTCTTTTGGCTTACTTAATAGTAGTCTGATGATATGCATGA
Source organism: Vulpes lagopus (assembly GCF_018345385.1). Classification (NCBI taxonomy): domain Eukaryota; kingdom Metazoa; phylum Chordata; class Mammalia; order Carnivora; family Canidae; genus Vulpes; species Vulpes lagopus. The sequence continues at coordinate 160,438,144 of NC_054826.1, forward strand.
CCTAATGGGGCATTCAGCCAAGACTTGTTTAGGCACTAGAAAATGCAGCTATAATTATTCTCTGTATGTCTGTGCTTCTTTTTCAAGGAGTTCAGAGAGCTCTGCATACATTATTTAATCTTCCTGAGTAAGGTGAGCTAGATAAATTATGTTAGAAAAATTTACCTTCACTCTAACTTTCTATTGTCATACCTTTTGGCATCTGTGTTTATTGGCATTTAGTGGTCTGGTTTTTTCCATGGATGATCCAAATTGTTCTCTTTTCCCTATGAAATGAACCTGATTTCCATCTATTCCTTCGAACTCTATTTTTAAAGGAAAGGGTATGTATGTGTGTGGATAATTAATTTATTATTATGCTCTAGTCCAAAGAAGTGTGATTAATGGTAAATTTCTTAGTTTGAGACCAGTATTGTGTGAGAAAGAATGATACATTTTGGGAACATGTGGACCTTTTGCTCTCCTTTAAAATAAGGATATGCACAAGAACTGATTAGGCACATGCAAGATAAGAGCATGCATAATCAGTTCTCATGCATAGAACTGAAGCTGTTATATTTTCTTTTTTACAGAAATTACCTGTTACAAACTATTTTAGAGTGAAGGGAGACCGAGGTACAGTATAGTACATGAAAACATAAGCCAATTTTTGGTACGTTATGATTCTGATTATTAATGTTTATGACCTAATATCTGCTTTTGACAGCCTGACTTATAGAGATTTCCAATAGTCAGTTCTGAAAGTTTGATCAGATAATCAGAGCACTTTGAATTTGAGGCTGCCAGAAGTTTAAGAAACTGATTTTTCTTTATAAATGTTGCTGAATGATTTCCTATTTAACTCAACACATGTTTACTACAGGGAGTTTTCTGTATTAAATCAGTTGAAAAATGAGCCATCTTTTTCCCCTAAGGACTGTTTTTCTCTCTTTGAGTGATGCACAGACATACACACACTAAAGTCTTTAGTTCTGAACTCTGGTAATTATTAATTCAGTGGTGTGTGCAATGTACATGTGCAGGTGATATGAGTGGTTAAGACACCAATAATGTTTACTTCACTTACGAATGTAGGACCCTTTCCCTTAAGACCAAATTCACTATCAATATAATTGCCATGGGATTGCTCCGTTTTATATAGGATTATACTTCCACGGATGCCTTCCAGAGCTTATTTACAGTAGACTTACACAGAGGTCATGCTGGCTTTTCTAAGTAACTTTCTGGAAGAGAAGAGCATACTTGCCCCCTTTCAGGAAACTGGTATTCATCAAGAAAGGTTTGCTTTCCATGTCTTTCCTGGTGGACATCAGTGAGTTTATCAGGATGCTCAGGTCTCTCCAATTCTCTTCCATGTTTTTTTGCTTCCATCTCTGATTTTCTTTGAATTACTTTTCTCCTGATTGATCTGACTCAAGGTAAGTCAAACTAAAACACATGAGGGAAATAAATACGTTTACATGAAATAACTCCTTAGAAAGAATAACTTCTTAACCCATTACAATAAAATAAAATCCCTAAGAAAAGGTATTTTGGTGTTTGGATTCTATTAACACTTTTCTCCTTTATTGAAATTGTTTGTCATAAGTGAAAACATACTATGCTAGCACAGGCACATCCCAAGTAGAAGAGAAGGTTCTTTATCTTTTGACAGAGAGATACTTGCCTTTGCAGTTTGACCATGTTTTCCTTTGGCAGTTTCATTTAATAGAAAGAAGGAGTCAAAAGGGCCTGGATTTGAATCTGCTTTCTTACTGATTGTATGACCTTGGGAAAATTTATTAACCTTTCCAAACCTATACCTCTTTCCCTATTAAAGGAGATTAATAATGTCTAATTTATCAGAACACCTTAAAAAATAAATGAGACCATGCAAATGAAGACATGTAGCACATGCCTATTTTAATGAATCCTTCATAAATTTACTTACTTTTCCTTCCTGTCATATGTTGGCCAGAGAGTAATTTTGTAATTTGGCTTAATAGGATAAAATAAAGTAATATATAAAAGTAAAGAATGAGGCATACAAATATAATACGTTTTAAGAGTCATTTTGTACTTTGTAGGGTACGTAATTAGTTCAGGAAACCCAATAATTTTATATAGATTGCTACCGTGTTCTTGTAAGATAGAAAAATAGGAGCAAAAGCAAAATCAAACTATTGGGACTATGTGTTTCTTTTCACAGCAAAGGAAGCACATCAACAAAATGACAAGGCAACCTACTGAGTGGGAGATGATATTTGCAAGTGATTTGTCCAATCAGGGGTTAATATCCAAAATATATCAAGAACTTAAATAACTCAAAACTGAAAAACAAACAGACATTTTTCCAAAGAAGACATACAGATGGCCAGCAGACACAGGAAAAGATGCTCAACATCACTAATCATTAGAGAAATGCAAATCAAAGCCACAATGAGATAGCACCTCACACCAGTCAGAATGTCTAGTATCAAAAAGACAAGAAATAACAAGTGCTGGCAAAGATGTGCAGGAAAAGGAACGCTTGTGCATTCTTGGTGGGGATGTAACTTGGTGCAGCCACGGTGGAAGACAGATTGAGGGTTCCTAAAAAGAAATTAAAAATAGAAATGCCATCTGATCCAGTAATTGCACTATTGGATACTTACCCAGAGAGACAAAAAATACTAATTAGTAAAGATATATGCACTCCTATGTTTACTGCAGCATTATTTTACAATAGCCACGCTATGAAAGGAACCCAAGTGCCTATAAAAAGATGAATGGATAAAGAAGTGGTAGGGACGCCTGGGTGGCTCAGCGGTTGAGCCTTTGGCCCAGGGTGTGATCCCAGGATCCTGGGATCAAGTCCACCATCGGGCTTCCTGCATGGAGCCTGCTTCTCCCTCTGCCTGTGTCTCTGGCTCTCTCTCTCTGTCTCTCTCTCGAATAAATAAACAAATATCTTTTTTAAAAAAAGTGGTATTTAAATATACAATGCAATATTACTCAGCCATAAAAAATAATGAGATCTTGCCATTTACAACACTATGGGAGAAACTGGAGGGTATTGTGATAAGTGAAATAAATCAGACAGAGAAAGACATATACCATATAGTTTCACTTCTATGTGGAATCTAAAAAAAAAACAAAACAAAACAAATGAACAAACCAAAAAAAAAGCAGAAGCAGACCCATAAATGTAGAGTATAAACTGATGGTTGCCAGAGGGGACAAGCATGAGGGATGGGCAAAGGGTGAAGGGGAGTGGGAGATACAGGCTTCCAGTCATGGAATGAATAGTTCATGGGGATGAAAGGTACAGCACAGGGAAGATAGTCAGTCGTATTCCAACGGCCTCGTAGCTACACTTGTAAGCACAGCATGATGTAGAGTTGTCAAATCACTGTTGTACACCTGAAACTAATGTAACATTGTCAATTATCCTTCAGTTAAAAAACAGTAATATTAATATATTCATTTATCTGCATTTTTTGGTCAAAATATTTACCTAGTGCTATTATTTGCTAAGTACTGTACAGGTACTAGAGACACAATGGTGAGTAATATAGACATGGTTTCTGGAGTTGGCCTGCTAGGATATTTTCAGATTTTTAAATAGGAAAAATTAGGAAGGAAACTACTTTAAGGAGTACTGAGTTTGATCTCAGTTAATATATAATCTCTGGTATTATATCTCAAACGGGATTTATCATCATCTTGTAGCCAATTTACTTTTCTTAGTTCCAGTCAGTAATTAAGAATTTTTCCTTAGGCCGTGCCTGGAAACTCCATGGATAGGAAGGTATGCTGGGTTTTTCAACCATTGCAAGGAACTTGGAATGAGGTTTCAGTCACTTATAACTCTGGGACCACTTAACATGTTATTAAAAGAAAGATTCCGGGTTTTTTTCCCCTCTTAAGAAAGCAATATTGACCAAAGCCAGTTAGTACTCCAAGAAGAGAGAAGATTCCCCATTTTTGTGTTAAAGGGATCTAGCTCAGCCATGGCCCTAGCAGAAAAGCATGGCCTGGGGTGGGATTATGTTTCCTGTGTTACTGCACTTTCTGCTCCCACTGGAGCAACTTGCCCCATCCTCTGGAATTATGAGAATGAGGTACACATCCACACTGTAGTTTAATCACTTGTTTAGTGCCTGTGGGTGGTTGTCTTAAGCCCAGGGATGGTTGAGAGTAACCACCAAAGAGATTTTTTCCCTTGTGTGCTCTTTCCCTCTCCCCCTCTCTTTTCTCATTTCCCTTGTTACTCTCACTCTCTCTCTTTTTCTCATTTACTTTCTCTTCACCTCTGATGCCCAGCAACTTAGTTTCTTGTTTTGCTGCTGTGTGAGGTTTAATCATGTCCCCAGGAAGAGGGATAATTATTAAACCACTGGAAATTTAATGATGGGTATTTATTCCCCAACCTTAGTCATTTTGGTGTCTGGGGTTTGGCATACCAGTCAGTGGAAACCAAAGTGGATAAATGTCATCAAACCGCACGTGATTTTCCAGTGATTTACGTGTGTTTGTTGTACTCCAGATGGGCAATTACTGATGCCCTGCTCTGCCCTTTATTTCCAAGCATCTCATGATCAAAATAACAAAGACTTACAACAAAGTTCAACCTTCTACAGTGGTGGCAAACAGGTGTCATTTTTCCCAGTATGAAGACATTTTCTTCAACACTGTTCTGCTGTAGCATTTCCTTTCTGGGGTGCTTGTCATTGGTCTCCTGATCTCCTTTTTTTAAATTTTATTTTATTTTATTTATTTATTTATTTATTTTTTTATTTATGATAGTCTCAGAGAGAGAGAGAGAGAGAGAGAGAGAGGCAGAGACACAGGCAGAGGGAGAAGCAGGCTCCATGCACCGGGAGCCTGACGTGGGATTGGATCGCGGGTCTCCAGGATCGCGCCCTGGGCCAAAGGCAGGCGCCAAACTGCTGCGCCACCCAGGGATCCCCCCTTTTTTTAAATTTTAAAAGTTGTTTTTACCCCTAGTTTAAGAATTCGAATTGTTAGGATAAATCTTAGACTTTATCTTTTTTTCCAATGGATTGATGTTAACCTTCTAATATATTATGTATTTGCTTACTTATTATGTTTATTTCTATTGTCTGTCTCCTCCCACTAAGATTTAGGCAGGGATCTTTGCCTCTTTGGCTCATTAATGTATCCTATGTATTTAAAACAATGCCTGGCACATATGAGACACTCTTGATGTTTGTTGAATAAATGCTGAATCAATGAATGGATGGATGGATGGATGGATGCTACTAAGTCCTCAGTAGAAGACTTGGTTGAAATTACTATTTTTATAGTTGGGTGAGACCTGTGTTTAATTTGCCACTTTTTATCTGTATAAACTTAATAAGTTACTTAACCTAAGTATTCATTTCTTTATCTGGATTATGGGGGTTATTTTTTGAATATTAAGATTAATAGGCACCAACTAAATGTGACTAATGAATGAAAAAGTGTTCATCACAGTATCTGGCATATATGGTCAAGTGCTCAAAAGATTGAATTTGTAGCTGTTATGAGGTTGTTGCCCTTCAATTTAATGTTGTGCAATTTTGAGAAATATAGGGCTATATTCATGAAAGAAAGACTTTTTTTTTTTAATCAATCTTGTTTTGGCTGAAGCTCCATTGGAAGACAAAATAAATAAAGATAGGAACTTTATGTGTTTTTTGTTCCTCCAATGTGTCTTGACAACTAGAATGGTGCCAGCATATAATAGGTATTCAATAAATACCTGTTGAGTTAAACAACATTTAATTTAAACAATTAAATGTTTAAGATGGGGATTAGCTCCACAAACCTAACCTTCTGAGGCCAGCGGTAATCTGTTGAATTCATGGTAGAGATTTCAAAATACCATTCTACAAATGCCTAATTTTTTCATTGTTTGGAGTGAAAAACCATTAAGAATAAAGTTTTGAGAACTAAAAGTGAAGGAGGGGAAGAGCTGGAAATTATCTAGAAGTTCAGACTATGTAGAGTTACTCTTGGCAATTCAGAATCAAATAGACTTTTAATTTTCTTATTCCACTTGACTTTCTAAAATCCTTGGATCCACGATACTTAATTTCACTTCATATTCTATAGCTTGGTCTGAAACAGAGCATTTCCTCTAATCTTAGCTTCTTCTGGGTAAATGTCTTGGTGATAAGGCATGTAGGTTTCAGAAGAAAAGATACAATAAACTCCCTGGTAAGTATACCTTTCTGGTTCCTGCTGCAAACCAGGGCTCTGAAAATACCACAATCCAAAAGGGATGCTGAAATGTAGGTCTTCTATGAAGTTAAAGCAAAACAAAACAAACAAATCCATGGTCTGTTTTCCACTCTGCTAACTCAAGTTGTTCTGCTAAGTAACTATTTTAACTGATCTTTTATTGTATTTTCAAATGACTACATTTGCATTTTTTTACTACAGTTGTATTTTGATATTCTATTTATAACCAAATATTTACTGGCAATGCTCTAGCTTTATGGCTACTTTTTTAATATTGCAGTTTGTTAAAACAACATTTGATGGGATCATGAACTAAATTTCTCTAAAAAGTTACATCAGGCAATTCACAGCCATATGATTTTATTTCCATATATTGTTTTTAAGGTTTAGGTTTAGGTTTTGTTGTTTGTATTACACAAAATAGAATTCTTTTCCATTATATCAAATTTTAGCAGTCAGAAGTATTGCTATTGCTATCCTTAAGTATTTTAAATGCATGCTATTATTTTATTTTTATTTTCTCTATTTATTATTTTAGAGGATAATACATTTTAAGTGGGCTTTGCAACTGCTGAAATAAAGCCTGAAACTTTTCCAAAGATAAAGATTCTGAATAGTTTGGGTTTTGAAATTGTTCACAACAGCAACTCAAGGCATAGAAAGTTCCAGATAATTTTGAGAATGCCATGTTCATATCACGTGGATAATTTTTAACATAAAGAATTATATTGTATTGAGATGACCAATCTCTAAAGTAAAATTCACGAAAATCCAACTTCATTTGCAATTATAGGAAAAACAATTTCACCAACACTTAGCTATTAATTCAGTTTGAACCAACTCCTAAATAATTGAGCCCCCACATATTTTCCTACACTTCTATTTTGAGGGGTTTTTTTTTGGCAAGGTATATTTGCTTTTAAGAAGTATAAGAAAGCAGGGAGTATATTTTAGAAATGTTTATGATATGGAACAAGAATGGACTTAGAAATGTAGAAATAAGAGAATTACATAGACTATAGACATATGACTGTGTATGTAGTTTTGAGGATTATTAATCCAAGGGAGTCAGATGCAGTGTGATTATAGCCTGTGACTCCACCAAATTCACAGTCATTATTAGGAAGGGCAGTTGTCTTGAAGTCAGCTTCCTTATCTTCTGCATTGACAGAAAAAGCAGACAGTCTTGATGACAAGAAAAACAGATTTGTATAAAGTTTGAAAGTTGTTTTTCAAGAAGGAGAACATATCAGCTTTTCTCCCCCCCCTACACCCCCCCCCCTTGCTCTATAAATAGCTCCTGGCAGGCAGAAACAACTCTGATTGCACGAGATGAAGGAGAACAAGCAGCAGGCTGTAGTGCAGAATCAATGGCACGGTGCCAAGAGCTTCATCAAATGAATAATAGCTTCCACTTGACAATCAGTAAAGTGCCTCTTCTCCTACGGATTTAGTTTTTAATGATGATTAGAGAGGATGGGCCCCTAAAATTTCTCTGGTAGAAATGACCTCCTATTAATTTCTATTCCTTGAAATGCTGAATTTCAAAGCTATTTTACAGCTGCAAAACCAAAGGCACTGACATAAAGGAACTATTATCTTTGTAATTGTAGCAACAAGTACTAAATTTGTCATTGATTAACAGAGACTTTTTAACTTTATGATCCTTTGTTGGTTGAGTCCCCCCGATTTGGAGCTCTGCTGATTTACTTGCTTTGAAAGTCAAATGTTCACATTTTAGACTCAACAGCTATCAGAATGAAGTCCTTTGTTTTAATATGGTAAATACTTCCTTATAACATGAACATCCTTACATTGATTATGCAATGAAGGGTGAGGGTCAAGTTAGAGTTTATTGATTCTATATAGTGCTCTGTTTTCTATGCAGGTAATGAAAAAATTCTAAACAGCCATGCTTAAACTACATGCAGGAATGCAATATTTATTAGGCAAAGATCCTCATCAGAATTTTTTAAATTCCTAACACATTTTTATCTATGTGAATGTACCTAAAGTATGTTTTCCCAGAGGAATTAGATATAGAAGAAAGTCTCTTAGGAGTAAAGATGCTTATATTGATATCAAGTGACAAGAGTGCAGGCCTACTTTGTCAAACCAGGCTATCAGTTATAAAGTAATGTCCTTGGTGTTAAAAACAACCCATGGTATATCTCAGCCATGTAATATGTGGCATTCTATTGTTTTATAAATGAAAGTTTGGGCATAAAGAGTAATTCAGGAGAAGACAATGGCACTTTACAATGGTTTCTGTTTAGTTTTCTTAGTAATTAAAAAAAAAAGGCATAATGAAATGCTTGTTTCAAAGGTTTTTAAATTTAGGGTGACTTTGAAAAGCCACAGAGTGCAAACTGTTGAATCTCAATATATTGTCATATATAAAAGTTCATAAAACATATAGAAATACTGAAAATAGTCAGAAATTTTGCAGGGAAGTATTTATGAAGAATTCTAAAATGTTGCCAACCTCTGATTCAGGAGATTCCCTGGAAATGATCTTGATGTTCTTAGGTGGCCTGAAGAGAAAGGAGAAGGTAGTGAGTTCATACCTCAGTTTGTTCAGGTGAATGACTTTCTTCAGAATGAAAATGTCCTTTCTTTTATGAAATAATACGGTTGGTAGGTTTTACTTTTAAAGATCTTTATTTGATAATATAAAAAAAATTGGCAATCATTTATGGATTTCACTTTCACTTTAAAAGTATCCTGTGACATCCAAGAGTTACACATCTGCTAGCTTAAGAGAATTTAGAAATTAGTCAGCAAAACTTTTCTTTTATTCTCTAAGCTGGTACAAAAAGTCTATTATAGCTGCAGGTCAACCAACTGCATGAGGAAGAAATACGGAGGTGGAGATTAGCAAGCTGTGACACCCAAAAGAAAACAAATCATCAAATACTCTTACAATTATGTCATACATTTTAGGAAAAAATTCAGGAATTAAAACAATAAGATGAAATTTTTAGAAAAAGCGAATGTCAGAGCTCTAGGGAGAAGCTTAAACATGTTGCTTTCTCTCCATCATCGCTAATATCCGTGCTGTTTAGTGGAACCTACAGAACACATTGTTGTTTGAATAGAAAGGATTTAACATGAAAACAAAAAGATATCCTGACATTGCCAACATTCGAGAAGGGTGTTCTTGCTTCTATATCACTTGTTTCTTGGTATAGGAATGAAATAATTTTCTATACTTTATTAAGATTTAGCTATTCTGGTAGGCCTACAAAGCTAAAACTCCTTTTTTTTCTTTCTTTTTTGGGGAAAAGGCAGCATTTCCTTTCAAGTATGACTTAATTCCTGGTATTAGTCATCCAGGGAAGAGGTAGGTCTCTCTAAAAGGAAACTAAGGCTATCTGAAAGAAGTAAAAGCTATTTAAAGGGAAAATTTGGTAGGTAAAGGGAGTAGAAAGGACTGGAATGGTTGAGTCATGGGCTTCCTAAGAATAAGTCTGTTATCCTAGGACCAGGATGGATGATAATTATACCTTGTATGCCATGTGTTTATTTTCCTTCTTGTTTTCTTCACTATTTTAATAAATCCTAATTGAAATTTCTAGCTTGGTTCAGTTGCCTAAAGTGGCATAAAGAGGAAAACTTGTATCTGCAGAGTAGTTAAGGGAGGAATGCCCCCCAAGGCCAGTGTGATGGTGGCATCAGGACCCCTAGTGAGAGACCCTCACCAAGGGTCAGACAGAAAGGAACAGAGTCATGTTACTTGGTAAGCTGCTTTTTCCCACCAGGAAAGTTTCTTTTCGGTACTGATCCTGGAAAGATTTAGGCAAAGCTGGCTGTGTACGTTGCAGGGCCCAGGAAAAATGGCAAAATGAAAATGTGGGGCCCTGGCCAGGGGCAGGAAAGTCCATCTCCCCTTCACACAGACCTGCCGCTGCCAAATTTATTGCAGTTGGGGTCTCGCACCAGGCCTCCTTGATACCTCTGTAGGATTGGGAGAGAGATCCCATGGAGCCACCCACTAAAGGCACTGCCTCACTGCCAGCCCGGGACTCAGCAGGTGCCCCTGTGACCCGGGCGCTCCCTGACCCTAACTCCACGCAAGGGAGCAGAGAGGGTGGTTGGATGAGGGGGATGTGACCTTCTTCAGCCAACTCAGACTGTGCCCCACACAGAAGGTGGCGGTGGTGGAGGGCCAGAGCTGGGAGAGTTTCAAGATAGCCACCCCAAGAGCATTCAGCCCAAGCACAGAACATTAAACCCAAGCAGGGCCCTTGTGAGCACAAGACCCTGTAAGATTGCAGTAGGCGCACGTCCATGATACTGGTCCCGGATGTAGGATGTATTTTGTTAAAGATATTCTAGACCTTTATATCCTGTGGCCTTGGCCCTCTTTCCCAAAGCATTTCCTATTGCTATAGCCGTTTACTTTTTCACATTCGCTCTAGGAGAGTGAAACGTTAGTGCTTGGTCACCTGAGGCAAGGGGTAGTTAGTTTCTTTTTACAAGGCTGATGGGACCGTTTTCACTGTGGGAGGTCTGAGTTCTGCTGTAGGAGAACAGAGAGCCCCTAGAGGGTGTCCTGTCCACTGGCCAACGCTCAGTTTTTCTAGAGTAAGGAGTTGCCAAAGTGAGATGCAAGTGAGACCGAATCTATTTTTGAAAATACGACTGTGGACTCATTTCTGGTAGGAAATAGGTTCAGGTGTTGAATATGGAGGAAGTCAAGCAATTTAGGCTTGCAGCCGTTGAGAACTTACAGCAGAAGAGTCAGGTGGCTACGGTGATGGAACATAAAGGGATTCTGATAAATGGTTAGTTAGGTGCCGCGTGGACGTAAAGACCAAGCTCTGCTTCCGTTCTTCCCTTTCATTCTCTTAACCCGAGCACATAGGAGTTGACGGTGAATGGAAGAGGCAGATGCTTATATTGCTACTCATATTTTTTTCCACCTCTTCTGATTCTCCTCCCAACCTTTCCATTTCTTTCTTTTTTTTTTATAAAGATTTTTATTTATTTATTCATGAGAGACACAGAGAGAGAGAGAGAGAGAGAGAGGCAGAGACCCAGGCAGAGGGAGAAGCAGGCTCTATGCAGGGAGCCTGATGTGGGACTTGATCCCAGGACTCCAGGATCACGCCCTGGGCCAAAGGCAGATGCTAAACCACTGAGCCACCCAGGGATCCCCACCTTCTTTCCATTTCTTTCTTTCTTTTTTTTTTTTTTTGGCTTCATAATTGTGAATAGGGAGAGGTTCACTAGGAACATAGATTTGTACTACTGAGCCTAAGGTGATGAAGCAAGATAATACCAGGATCTAGTACTTAGGGTAACTCGAATTTTCAGAGGTAACATGGATAACATTTAAGATTCCTTCCTCAATAGCCAGCATATTCCTACTACCCCTACCCTCTGGTCAACTTCTAGATTATAGAACTGTGAAGATTAATTTGCACAAGATTCACAAGATTGCTTATTATATTAGAAAAATACCTCAAAGAGTATACAAAGGTAGCAATAACGTACCCAATAAAGAAAGGCGGACTTAATTTCGTAGCAAAATATTTATAAACATTTTATATTTTTTTATTATTGTGTTTTGGTAATTAGAGTGCAGAAGACTGAGTTAGTTGTACAGTTGTCCTGTCATCCTCAGTCTACATAATGACCCTCTCTCTTATTTATTTTCCCCTTCATCCTTATTCCTTAACCACGCTCATGCGGTTTGTTCTGTGTGCGTGTGTTTGTAAAATATATATTTATTATTATAAATGTATATATTATTATTTTCATGTTCAAACGTTTTTATTTAATGATCTAGTGCTATAAATTTCATTCTGTTTCTTGCTTGTTTTATTCAGCACTCTGCTTTTGGTAGCGATGTGCTGTACGTATTGGATATCCCTTGTTTCTATTGGCTTTAGGAGAGCTCCAAGGTCTCCATTTCCCTATCACCAGAAATAGCCGTAACCGAATGGTATTTTTTCTAGATCTACATGAGGATTTCTTGGGATACCTACCCAGTAAGTAGCAAGATTGATGTGCCAAACTGCTTTTCAGAATGGGCATATTTACATTCCCACCAAGAGTGTAAGAAAACCCGTATATCCTGACTTTACATACCTATCTCCTTAATTCTTGGCATTGCTTGGTATTGGCCAGTGTGATGAGTGTAAGCTGTATGTTGTTATTTAAATTTTAATTTCTCTCATTACTAATACATGTGGCATCTCCTAATGTGCTTTTTAGTCTTTTGGGTTTCCCCTCCTTATTACATGTTAATAGCTTTGAATATTTCTGATTTTCATTTTTTGTTGGCTTGTTTAAATGAAGGTTTTTTTTCATATTTTAGTTATTATGCCTTTTTTGGTCTTAGATATTGCCAATATATTTTCCCTGTCTGTCCTCTGGCCACTAACTTTGCCTGTTATATTTATATTAATTAGGAGGTAACTTCAGCATTAGTAATAGAGCCCCATAGTAACAATGGTTCCGACAAGAAAGAGGTTTATTTCTCTTTCAAGTAACAGTCTGGAGGAGGTGATCCTTTTGTCTTACTGTTCCACCATTTCTTGGGTACCACCTTTCTCAGCATGATGCAAGGTGGTTCTAATCAGCCATTTGTAGGAGAAAAGATGGATAAGAGGGTAGTAAGTCCCTTTGTTTTAAGGGCATGACATAGATGCCACACACATTTGTTGGAAGTTTCCTCACATTTCATTGGCTAGAAAGTAGTCACAGGGCCATATTTAGCTATAAGGAAGGCTAAACAACATCATTTTTTACCTAGGTGACCATCCTCCCACCCAAAATTAAGGAATTCTGTTAGGTTTAGAGACAGGAGAGTGAATTTGGGAGACAGCAGTCCATACCACATTGGCCTTCAATGAACAGAAATCCTAAATTTCAATATTTCAAGTATTACTTTTGCCTTATTTGTGCTTTTGGAGTTTTGTTTAAGTCATCTTTCACTATCACTGGATGACTGTCTTCTTTTACATTTTAGTTATTTGTTTCTTATATAATTTTAAATCTATTTGGAATTCACCTGCAATTATGGTATGAGAGAGGAATGCAATTATATTTTTTCTTTATATAGAAGACAATTTTCCCCAATAACATCTATGCAGCAACCTACCTTTTCATCATTTTTTGTATGTTAGTTCAGGTCCTCCTAAAAGCAGAAGTCAAAATGGATTTAGACGTGTAAGGGATTAATTGGGGGACAATAGGGAGGGTGACTAGAAGACTACTCCTCTGTGTCTGACACCTGTGAAGGAGAGACAGACGGAAGGTGGATTGGGTAAGAAGAGTCGCAAACTATAGTGCAGTTCTAAGAAAGTTTTGGCCAGGCCAATAGGGAGTCCTCAAACCAAAGTTGCCTGTCTGGGGAGTATCACGTCTTGTGGGAATTAGTACCCCCATGTGTGTAGTCATTGGCTGGGAACACCCTACAGGAAGTGGCCTTGGGATGAATTTGGTTGTAGATGCAGAGGGAGAGCATCCGGGGTCATCAATCAACTATGTTTCTGCAACAAGAATTCTGATCTATGCATTTTTATAACCATAGTTTGTAGGGTCAACTTTATCATATATAATGTTCTCCTCTTTGTATGTGTCTGTCTTGAGTTCTCTATAATATTCCGTTGCTGTATTTGTCCCATACTGTACTATACTTTTTTACTTAATCTGATTTTTCAAAGTTGCCTTAAACTAATCATAAGCTTTTATTCCTTGAAACCAATTTTAAAGTGTTTTACTTTAGGGCACCTGGGTGGCTCAGTTGAGCATCTGCCTTTGGCTCAGGGTGTGATTCCCGGGTCCTGGGATCAAATCCCACATCAGGCTCCCTTCCAGGAGCCCACTTCTCCCTCTGCCTATGTCTCTGCCTCTGTCTCTCTCTGTGACTCATTAATAAATAAATAAAATTTTAAAAAGAAGTGTCTCACTTTAAAAAATCTACTTGAAATTTTGACTGGAGTCATATTGAATTTATGAATTATTATGAAAGAGAGCTCAATCTTTATTATCTCTTCTAAGTATATAGAATGTCTATTTTTTTATGGCTTTCAATAAAGTCTAAATTTATCTCTACAAAAATCTTAGGTACTTTTTAATGCATAGAAATTTTATAGTTTTTATTACTTTCGTGGTGTCTTCATTTTATTATATTTTCTAGATGCTTATTTCTGATATAGAAAAATGCTATTGATTTTGTGTAGATTGAATTTTTTTTTAAGAGCTCATTTATTTATTCATGAGAGACACAGAGAGAGAGGCAGAGACACAGGTAGAGGGAGAAGCAGGGTCCACGCAGGGAGCCCGACACGGGACTTGATCCTGGGTTTCCAGGATCAGGCCCTGGGTCGAAGGCGGCACTAAACCGCTGAGCCACCCCGGCTGCCCATGTAGATTGAATTCGAATCTGGCCATCCTGCTGAAATCTCTCAATAGTATTATTTATATGTTGATTTTGTTGTTATTACTATCTAGAAAATCTTGAAATAATGGGAGTTTTATCTCTTACCTTTCAATACTTTACTATGTTAAACAAGAGCGGAGACAATAAGTATTTTGGTCTTTATTCTAAGCTTCAAGGGAATGTGTTGAATATGGAAGGGCTTTATGTACATACCCTATACCTAGTTCAGGAAGTTTCTGCTCATTCCTTTTTCAAAGTGTTGAACCTTCATTTTTCTTTATTTAAAAATTGATGATTGTATCTTTTTAGTCTTTTAATGTGGTTTATGTATATAAATATATAATTTTCTTTTCTTATATTATTCTTACCCAGTTTTTGAATAAAAATTGCACTTGCTTCATAAAATGAACTGATCCGTCTTCTTTTCCTTTCTATTATAGGATAACTAATCTTTGAAAGTTTGGCAGTACTCAACTGTAAATGTGGGCCTGAGACTTTTTTGGAAAGTCTTTGCTCACCACTCACATTTCTTTAATGCCAATTTGTCTACTCACATTTTCTATTTCTTCTTGTATATACTTTTGCATTTTATATTTCTTCAGAAACATATCCACTCTATAGAGGTTTTTGCATTTTCATCATACTATTTCATTATTATTGTTAAACATCTGTGTCGGTTTTTTAGTTCTCTTTTTAAAAGTTGTATATTATTTATTGGTATCTCATCTTTTTATTTTTCACTTTTTCAATTAGCCCTGGCTGTGGAAGATCATCATTGATTTTTTAAAATAATGAGTTTCAGTGTTGTGACCTACTCTATTTTCTTTTAAATTTTCTATTTAGTTGAATTCTGCTCTTTTTAAAAAAATTGTTTCTTTTCTCTTGGAAGATATCTTCTTTCTTTCATCTTGGTTAGCTATATTTTTCTTCAGTCTTTCTTGTGCCCTAATAAGTGCATTCAGAGTTACAGATTTCTCCATAAATACTGCTTCAAATGTGCCCACAAATTTTGACATACAATATGAATTCCATTGGTCAATTCTAAATACATTGTCATTTCTCTTATGATTTCCACAGGCTATTTAGTATATATTTTGTAAATTTATGACATATGGGATTGAAAATTTTATTAACTTAGTTTTGTTTTTGTTTTTGCAATCTGAAAAAGAAGCTAGAAGTTAATCTTATTTTTTTTATCTATCAGTTTCAGGAGATGTGTGTTAAAGTCTCCAGCTACAATTTTTTATTTACCTATTTTCCCCTGCAGTGCAATCTAACCTATACTGTTAGGTGCATTTATGTTCATGATGACTAAATCTTCTTTCTCTGTTATTCCCCACATCAAGGTATAATTACCCTTTTTGTTGTGTGTGTGTGTGTTTTTTTCCCATGAATTCTTATCTTGTTAATAATGTTAAGAGTCCAATTCCAGCTTTCTTTGGAATTTTGCACAATTGCCAGATCACCTTTTGCCATCCTTTTTATATATTTTGTTTAAATGGTCCTTCTTATAAACAGCAAGTTATTAAATCCTTTTTTTTAAATTAAAAAACCAGTATGAGAATCTCTTGTCTCTTAATTAGTATCGACCCCACCTAAATTTATTGTAATCACTATTATATTAGGTCTTATTTTTACCGAACATTTTGGTTCACTGGCACTGCACCATGCATCTGCTTTATATTCCTGGGCAGGGGTAATCCCCTAGGGAGTTTAGACAGGGAAGGAGTAGGGGAGTGATCTGTGGCATGTGACTGGTTGGTGGGAATATAGTTTCATTCCAGCAGGACTTTTATCTTGCCCTGATATTACCCCATGGCAGTGACCTGAACTGTTGTTGTGGATTCTTTGGCGACGGGGCAGATGATGATGATCCAAAGATAAGAACAGTTTTAAAACTCTCCCTAAACTAGTCCTTAATGCTGTGACACAGTAGCCTTTGCCCCAGGCTGCTGCAACCCTATACACTAGTTTCTATAGCTTTCTCCCTAGGAGTTTCCTCATTGTTTTTATAATACTTACTCTGACCCATGTTTGGCTCTGCAGTTTCTCCAGAGTTGATTTTGGGGAGGGGAGCTCACACTCTGCTGGTGTACTATCTTCTTGGGAAGCCACCGAAGTATTTTATGAATATATTCATAAGAATGGTAGTACAAAGATATTTTGGAATACATTGCCAATTAAAAACTACTTGAAACCCCTAAACAAGGTGACCTTGGCAAATCACATAATAAAAATATTAGAAAAGCCAAAATACTTCATATCCATACACAGTACTTCCTTGGGGAGGTTGATTTGGTTTTCCCATCTTTTCTTTCTTCCTTTAAAAATCTCGCTGCATCCCTTTCTTTGTGGTATCCCTGTGGCTCAGAATTTTTTTTGAAACTCATTCTCAATTCCATACCGGTCTCTGCTGACTGTGGGCAGTTCAACTTCCCAGGTGGTAGGCTGTTTAACAGGTTGAGATTGCCTTCTTTTACTATCAGCAGGCAGCAGTGTTAACAACATTAATCCCCAAACCCCGTTCATTTACCCTAATGACACCCTCCTGCACTCATGCACACTCTTGTGTGTTAATGGGATGGCATAAGGGCATATCTAGGCAGTCCCTACCTCTTCCATTAAGGGACCCACTTAACCAAAGACCAGAGTCAGTGTTTCTTCCCTGCTTTTCAGGGGAGTGACTTTTTGCCAGTCTTTCTAGAAGAAGCTCCTGCAGTCCCTCCTCTCTGGTGATTAAGGGATGGCATTGCCAGCCACAGATGAGCAGGAATAACAATTCATCTAAATAAGTTGTGGGGTGTGAAGATTTGTTTAAGAAAGACAATTCTCAGACGATTGGTTATGTTACCTCCTAAGAGTGTGTTTCAGAGCCTAAATCTCCCATCTCACTTATTCATTCGGTCAAGGGATTAGAAAAGCTGTCTAGGTGATAAATAAACTCTCCTTAGAAGGCTGAAACATCAAGCAGCTTGGTGCCATGGATTAAAAACAATGGATCAGGAATTGAGAAACAGATGTTAGTCCCAGCTAAATTATGAAGTAGCTGTATGACCTTGGGGAAATTAGTCACCTTCTCCGAGAATTTAGCTTCATCATCTGTAAAATAAACTTTGAGTCCCCATTCCTCAAAAATCCAACATTCTAAAGGTGTTTTTAGCCAAGACCCGTTTTTGCCCCTAAATAAAAAGGTTAAAAATTTATCTAAGTAGGGCCACAAGTAAATGCAGTTAATTTTTCATAAGAGATCAGAGAGAATGAATATATCCTAAATTGTGGTGGTTTTGCTGTGGAGACCAGACCCAGGCAAACTGCTGCACCCTAGAATCTGTAGATCTGGGGATCGTGGGAGAATAAGGATTGAAAAGGAGGGGCATGTCTGCAGGGAAGTGAGGCCATTTAAAGACTTTCTGCCCCTAATATGCCTGGAGCCATTCCTGAGTCCCTGAGATACAGGAGGACCTTTTGCATGCTCTTTATTTGTAGGCAGTGCCTGAAACTCTCTACCGCAGAATGATGAAGGGCTTACACATGGGGTCTGTAATGTCAGTTTTTTTTACTGTAAATCAGCTTCCTGATGGGTTCTTTTTAGAAAAGAGTTTTCATGTAGAATGCTCATTTGCCACCCTCATCTTACCCATCAACCCCCACCTCACCCCCCACTTCACCTAAGAGTCACATAGGAGTGAAATAAAGTGGTCTAGACATATTTTTAAGATTGGAGCATTTTTTCCAGACTATGATAGGACAGCTTCAAATGCGATGCAGCTGGATTTTCCTTGGGTGGCCTGTGGTGCCTCAAACCCGACCCTGACTCTCTCAGTAACCTAAAATTCATGTTTCTCAGGTCTTTAATTAGGAAGGATAGAGACAATTTTATAACCTTGCTTACATGAAGGAGAAGTAGCCAGACTCTGAATAGGAGTGCTAAGGGAACTTATCTTATGCTTTCGGCTTTTCAGGACCAAAAATCAGATTTCTAAGTTCTCCTATCTTTTCACCTTTCTCATAGCTTACCTAGGAGTAACTTAGAGCAAAACAGGTTAGCTCTCTGTGTCCCTCAGATTGCAGTGGTTGGCTGGGTGGAGCTACAAATGGCACCATGAAATAAACATATAAAAATGTAAAAAAAAAAAACATAAACCTATTTATCACATAATAATGACTTACAGTAAACACTAATATGGGAAGTACAGAATAATGTTAGGGAAATCTGTTAGAGGTGCAAAAAAGAGAAGATACTTTAAAAAATGAGAATATTCTGGTACAACAGAAAAAGTCTTGTCAGTTATATTTTACATGGTCTAATTAGAAGTTTGCAAGAAGATGACTGTATACCCCTTTGGGCACCTCAGCCTCTAGCACAATTGTAAACGGACAAAAATCAACAGCAAATGTACCATGGCTCTTCTTTAATGGAGCCTATTTATTTAATTTAGATTCCACTAAGTGAAAATAATATTTTAAAATTCCAATCAGTCCCTTAAGGCAGCAGGAGATCTGCGGCCTCCTGCCTAATGATGTAATTAAGCTTAGCTCATCATTATCCAGCCAGCCACACCACACACACACACACACACACACACACACGCACACAAACACACACTGTTGTGAATTGCAACTGCATTTGGAAGATTAAGGGGTCAGTAAATGATTGGGGACATGTGGGAGTTGAGGAACAAAAGGCCTTAGGGCATTTTTAGTTTTTAGACTAGGTAAATGTTGTGTTTTCACGGAAGCTAGAGTAAGGATGGGGATGTTTTGATGTTACAGTACTGGAAATCATTTTTGTATATCTTGACAGTAAAATATATAACACTTATTATCCACTACAAACATACTTAAGTAAAAATGAGGATTTTATGTCCTTGAAGAACACCTATCTTCCCATTATCCCACTTTTCGTGTTTGTCTTATAGATTAATGTAGAAAACACTGAGTTTCTTCGGAAAGGAGAGATTTTAGTTATCTGATAGCCATTTTAAAATCACTCTCAGCCATGATGAAGAAGTGTTTCTTTCAAATACTGTTTTGCTCTATTTTGTAAAGAGTGTATGCCATGAGAGTGGGTGCTATATGATATTGAATACCTATCCTGGGATTTTTGCACAAGAAGATCATTTATCAAATATAATTTATCCCTTCAAGTAGAAGCACAATTAAAGAAATTATTTTTGAAAATAAGCTTTATGCTACATGAAAAGCAAGGTCCCTAAGTGCCTTTAAGCACATGCACAAGAATGCTCAAACACTCGCCAATCTCTGCTCTGCACTGTTAAGCTACTCTCTCATCACATTTTTTTTTTTAAGCTATAATTACCTGATGGGAATTTTCACAGTTGGTATTGTGGGCACAGTGGTTAATTTTTAAGGGAGTAGGACTTATGAAATGAAATTTCTTGCCCGGCTATTTTTTTTAAAAAATCCTTACCTGTATGAATAGATCTGTATTTTCATTGTTCAGTGATTTCATATCCTAAGGAACTAATTGATTCAGAATAAACAAACAAGGTGCTCCCAAATCTGTGGTGTTCAGGAGCCTCTAAAATCATTCATTCCTCAGCACTCCTGAGACATATTTCTGGCACCAAGGCTGCACATGAAATGAGTTTGGGGAAGTCATACTGCTTTGCCAATGGCCAAAAACAGCCACAATGAAATAACAGATCACATCACAGAGGGCATTAAATTCTAGCTGGTGTAAAGGGGAGGCCATAGAATAAGCTTCAAATTCTCTGAACAACTGAGGATAGCATAGAGACTCAGTAGCTTTTAAGGTAAAAGCCTTAAAGAAATGGGAGTCAAATCAGGTAAAGATGTTCTTGTTGCCTAGAGAAGCAGGACATAAAGAGCAACCAAGAACTACAAGAGCGTTTGTTATATGTGCCTAGGACCACAAGCTGGGACATGGAGTAAAAAGCTATAAAACTTTAAGGAAGGGTGGGTGGCACAGGTCATGCTGATTCTATTTTACCACTGCTTTATTCATGTCATTAGTAAGCATTTATTGAGTGACTGCTACCTGCCAGGCATACTGAGGATCCAGCAGTACAGACACATGATATCCCTGTCATCATGGATCCATATTCTACTGGTAGAGACAGATGATAAACAGATAAACATATAATAGATATACACAATAAATATACAATAAATACACTTCTTGAGATAAGTCCTGCTGGGGAAACATCCAGGTACTGTTGAGGTGTCTAGGTGGTGGAGAGTATCAGAGGAGTCTAAGATCACTAGGGATAGGGTGATCAGGGAAGGGCCTTTTCAGGAGGCAGCATCTGAGATGAATCCCAAAGGCTAAGAAGAAGGCAGCTGTGCAGAGAAGTGGATAAGAGTGCTCTAAGCAGAGGGACAATAAGTGTAAGAGCCTAGAGTGGGGAAGGGCTTGGTGCATTTGGGACATCAGAAGGAGACCCACATAGCTAACGCGAGGTGTGATGATAGAAGAGGTTAGGGAGGTCAGCAGGAGCCGGACCATGCAGGGGCTTCTTCATTGAGGCAAGGAGTTTGGATTCTCTTAAAAAAGGAATGGGAAGGATTAAAGCAGGGAATCACATGATCCAATTTGCCTTTTTAAAATATTACTATTTTTATTTTAATTCCAGTGTAGTTAACGTACAATATTATATTAGTTTCAGGTGTACAATAGAGTGATTCAACACTTCACTATATTACTCAGTGTTCATCAAGATAAGTGTACTCCTAACCCCCTTCACCTATGTCACCCATTCCCCCCGCCAACCTTCCCTCTGGGAACCATCTATTTTCCTCTATAGTTAAGAGTCTAGGGGCCCCTGGGTGGTTCAGTGGTGGAGTGTCTGACTTCAGCTCAGGTCATGATCCCAGGGTCCTGGGGTCGAGTCCCACATCGGGCTTCCTCCATGGAGCCTGCTTCTCCCTCTGCCTGTGTCTCTGCCTCTCTCTGTGTGTCTCTCATGAGTAAATAAATAAAATCTTTTTTTTTTTAAGTCTATTTTTGCAGGGTGGCTGTGTGGCTCAGTTGGTTGAGCATCCGACTCTTGGTTTCAACTTAAGTCATGATCTCAGAGTCTTGGGATTGAGCCCTGCTTCAGGCTTCCCACTCAGCAGGGAGTCTGCTTCTCCCTCTCCCTTTGCCCCTCCCCCTGTTCATGCACGTGCACACTCTCTAATAGATGAACACATCTTTTAAAAAAAAAAAGAGTCTATTTTTTGTCTTCTTTTCCCTTTGTTTTATAAATTCGACATATGAATTAAATCATAGGTATTTGTCTTTCTCCAATTGGCTTATTTTGCTTAGCATTATACTCTCTAGATCCATCCATATTGTTGCAAATGTTAAGATCTCATTTTTTATGGCTGAGTAATATTCCTTTTTATATATACATATATATATATACCACATCTTCCTTATCTACTCTGCAGTCAGTGGACACTTGCACTGTTTCCATAATTTGGCTTTCGTAAATAATGCTGCAGTAAACGTGGAGGTGCATCCAGTATGCTTTTATTTTGATAATAAGGAAAGGATTGTTCATGGGAACCAGAATCATTTATGCCACACACACATTATACAGAAATAAGTCCACATTATTGAAATCTTCAAGAATGATTAGAAAAATTTAACTGTAGAAAAAAAAGAAAAATTTAAGTGTATCAGAATCAGACAAAGGAATTATCTTGCTGCCTTCATATTGTTCCACATGTGGATTCACTCTCATGACCTTTCATAAACCTTCCCAAAATCATAATTCAGCCAAACACAGAAGTGTATTTTTTAACTCTTTGGCAGAAAGACACTAATGCAAGTTCATAAGGTAAAAATATATCCTGATGATGAACTTACTGGAAGCATTAGAAATGGCAGGGCCACTTTATTGTATATTATCAGCAGGGCCTTCCTTGGTCAGAAAGACTTCTTTGTTGTAGGAGAACAAAAGAGTGGGATGATGGCTTGACCCACTGTTCCCATTCATTGGGGGATATACATCCATAGCCTTCCTGGGCTATGCTTTTCATGTCTAGAGTCGCCTGTTTAATGTTTGCTACCCTGTGGGCCGGGTAACATTTCTTGACTTCTTATCCATGAGCGTGCACTTGAGCTTAGACATTTTTATAGCAGTGCCTGAGACAGATGTCATTGAGTGTGGTTTTTAGAATCAAAGCAATTATTCAGAAAAAAACCTAAACTTTACAGTTAAAATATAAATACATTTCTTATACTACTCCTGTAGAAATGTCTACCTAACTGCCGATATTCTATGTTGATGGTGTTCTGAAAGAAGAGCATGGAGAGCATGAGGAATTAGGCTGACTTGCACACAGGCCTTGGCTTAGCCAGATACCAGCTCTGTGATATTGGTTATATCACTTTTGTGAATCTTATTTTGTCATTTATAACATGAAGATAGTTATACGTGCCATAGAGGGTTATTATGACGTTTAGAAATAGTGTATATACAGCCTGTGGCATCGAATAGTCGCTAAACTCATGATAGATTTGATTAGATTGAATCAAATGGAATAGATTGTTTTTATTGTTATATTTGCTAATTCCTCTCCACAGAGTTAAAAATCTGTTTCTAGTCTCAGAGTTACAATCCCTTTTTTACCTCTCTGATCCATTCGTTCTGTTGTTCACTTTGGTCTAGGTTGAGCCTCTTTCCCCCTCCCCCTCTCCTCCAAGGGATATGTCAGAACTAAAATTCCAAGTTTCCCTTGCATTTAAGTTACCTTTGACTTAGGCTCTTGAGGGAGATGCCGTAAATGAAGTTTCCAGTTTTGCTGGTGAAGGTGGTAGGAGCAGGAGTGGTGATGATTTTCCAGGATGTGTTTTGCAGGCGTGAGTAGCACTGGCAATGGTGGTGCCAGTGAATGAATGCGAGCAAAGTCAAGTTCCTGGCGCTGGTGGAGCTTGATGCAGAAACTGGTGGGCTTTGTTCCTTAGCCGTGAGAAGCCTGCACCTCATCTCCTATATGAAGTCCCCCATCAGTGTTATCTAGTCACAGCACATTTAGTGAATTTTGTTTTTGTTCATTCATTTTGTTTCATTTTGAATAAGAACTCTGGCTTTAGTACAGATAGGTCTGTTTCTATCCTCTTTTCAATCTTTAGTATCTTCATTATCTGGTTTCTTTCAGTTCTCACCCCTCTATCATGTAGGGGGCTTGTAGAATTCTTTCTGCATAGACCTAATTATAAATATATGATTAATATATAAATATATATATAAATATATAATATATAATATTTTAAATATATGTAATATATAAATAAATATAATCTATTGAAAACTAAGCTTGTGTGTTGTCTTTCTTGAAACATGCTTTTTCTCCAGTTTTTCCTACTTTGGTGAACAGCCCCAGCTACCACCAGTTGCCCATGCCTGAATATGGACTTTTTTGGGGGGTCCTTCATTCTCCTCCACACATATATACTATCAATACTGTTGCCTAAAATCTGTCCTTTTCATTCTCAGCCCTTTACTTTTTATTGGGTTCAACTCTTAACCTCCGTATACCTAGCATCCCATTACTATTGTTATAACCTCCTCGCTGGCCTCCTTGCCCTTCTTCATCTCCATTTCTATCAGAATGACATTTCTACCATAAAAATCTGACCTGATTACTCTTACGCTTGAAAATTTTAATTGTTCCTCAATACCGATAACATAAAACCTAAACTTCTCTGCTTGACATTCAAGGCTCTTCAGATTGTAGCCCTTATGTTTCAATCTGGCCTTATTATCTAGATAGCTTCCTTTGAATATCATATCCTAGCTATTATGTACCAACTTAGGTTCCCCTCAAACTGATTACTTTTTTTTTACATTATTGAAACTTTGAACATATTGTTCCTTTTTTGCTAGAGCCCACCTCTCCTACATCTGCTAAGAAAACTCTTTAGACAGCTGGTTTCTGTAAAAATACAACATTATCCTAGGCAGACTAGAGTTCCTTCCTCCTAATCCTCACTAGATGTGTTTCTCTCCTCACTATCGGCAAGGATTGTCTTTTCATCTTTGTAGCTTTATTTACCTAACATATGCTTGATGCTCAATACATACTTGTTGAATGAATGAATGAATGAGGGAGTGAAAATTTTCTTATAGGGCCAACACTTTTCTGAGTCTTTTCTGTTCCTGCAGCGCTTGTGGTGGATGCTCTTGTTTCTGGCCCACATTTACTTATGCTTTTTTCATTTTTCTCCATATCTACACATTTATGCATTATGTTTACAGGACTCTTTTTATTCGCGTCCACTATCAAGGTTGTATGTTTTTTAGTTACATACCCCATAAGCATAGATCACAGGTCCCTTCTAAGGGACCTTTGCCTGGTCACTGTCTCAATCATTTAACTATGTTTCATTCTGCTCACATTGACCATCTGGCTAGAGGGGTCATACCTGTCAGTCTGATTCCAGGGCTATGCTAGCCATGCACTGACTTTCACATATCTTGAATCTTACTAGTTTTATTAATCACAGTTTTCTCTGAGTTTGACCCAGAAGCATTAATTTTGTCTATCTAACAGATGGAAAAGACCATGCATAGACCACCCTCATTTTGGGCAATAAAGTATTACCCTCCTAACAGAAAATTACAATGACGAGTATTTCCACAGGAAACATTGACACTATAGTTAAAGGGTTGCCTCTGTTCCTCTAGTTCACAAGTCCCTTCCAGTAAATGACTTGATAAATAAATCCCAGCTAAGAAGGAACTTCCCATTTAAAAATATATATATTTTAGAACTCCAAATTCTTTATTTTCCTTCCATTATACTTAAGATGCACACAGCAAAAAGGTTATGTGAAAATTGACCAAACTCATTGAAGGCCTGGGAAACTATTAGAAAGCAAGTAAGCAAACAAACAATGACAACAACGCTAAAAAGAGAAAATAAAACTATTTGTGACCTATTCCTTTTATTCCTCCAACCTATTGTGGGTGTGTTTTTAAATTGTGCATGCTGAGACATGCTCTTGGGAGCATGATCCTTCAGAATAGCATCTAATTTAATCACAGCTGTGTGTAATGTGACTTTTTGTGTCTCTTTGAATTTAAAAGACACACTGTGAAAAACTGGCTATAAAGTGGTTGATAAGACTTCATTTAAAATGGTTTGGTGTTTTCTGCCTTGACTGATTCTTGGAAAGAGGGAAGGAAATGACATTTGTAGAATGAATACTTGACTAGGCACCGTAGCAAGTTCTGCAAATGTCACAGCTACCTTATGAAGAAGACTTTGTTACCCTAACCTTACAAATGAGGAAAGTGAACGTCATATTTTCTGGAATTGCACAGCTAGTAAATAGAAGGCTGAGGAAGATTCCCTGTTCTGACTGACTTCAAAGCCCATTTAGTGACATCTTTTAACAGTTATAATTGTGGACTGAGGATCCAGTTGAGTTATTCTGGGTATTTCTACCTCCCTTGGCAATTTGTGCGAGATCACTTATTCCTCTTTCTACCACCATTCAGAGACTTCATCCTTCAAGGGATTCTCAAAACAAAACAAAACAAAGTAGGGTCTTTCAGCACTGAAGGCCTGCATACTTTGTATTAGACAAAGATATAAGAAATACTTTGGCATGGAGTCGCTACGTATATTCTTTGGCCATTCTCTTTTTCCCTTCCTAATATGAGACAGGCTCTGAGAAGCTCATCAGTAACTGGTAGTAGCCAGCTGTCACTGCTTTGCAAACGATACCACGTAGACTATGCTGGTATGTGAACCACTAAGTGCCAAATTTACAGATATTAAATGTTCTAAGAATTCCCAGGTGAGATCAGGGATGGTTTTTATGGAGGAGATGGAACAAGCGTTTATGAAACTGATGGGTGCTTGAAGAATGATAGGTTTTGATAGGTTGAGATAAAGAGGTAAACCTAGGTATTTGAAGATAGGAGAAGTGTGAGCAATACATATAAATGAATACTTATAATGAATATTTATAAGTAAATGAATATGCCTGGTGAGTTGGGTCACCTCTACCGAGTGACTTAAGTGTCAGAAGCTATTCACTGGTACCGTCAAAATAGAGCAAGGAAAATTGGAGTGTGCACTATATGTCATATACGACAGAAAACTCCTGTTTTACATGCATTCACCTATTTAATTTTCACAATAATCCTGTATGGTTGGCGCTGTAATCATCCCCATTTTACAGATAGGAAAATTACAGAGAAGTAATTGTCATACATCTAGGAAGTAGTAGACTTAGAGAATGTCCGTGCTCCTAAGCCCTGACCTAGGCACAGGTGTGGACACACTATGTTGAGTGTAGCTAGGATATAAAGTGGTTGGAAAAATCCTCTTGTGACTGGCTAAATTCACCTGAATTTTTGGACATTTTCCCAATTAAAACAAAACAAAACAAACGCACACCTAGTTTCTAGTTATCTGATCTTCTCAGATCTGCCCTGATAGCCCTCCTTTATCTGGCTTTTTCTTTTCATTTTTCTTGACCTCTTTTTCTTCTCTTTTCTCTTCTCTTCCTCCCTCCCATTTCCGAGTTATTTGAGCCTGTAACGTCTCTTCCCATTTGTAGGATTATGGCTCAGGAAGTCCCATTCCCACAGGAATCTCCGGGGCAAGAGTGGAAAAGGTTACCATATTACAGAAGTTGGGGACAGCTGCAAGCAGAGCTCAATCAAGGGTCAGGGAGCGACTCTCCTCTCCTTCCACCCCTGCTACCTGGTCTTGTCCTGTCAGCCTAGGAGGGCCCATATCTTAGAAAGATGAGAGTCTTTAACGAAGGGAATCAGCCCAGAGCCTGTGCCAGGATAGGTTTTGCCCCCCTCTGCAGCTGTTTTTGTTGCCTCGCCAAGCACAGCAGTAGATGGATTTATTTGTATAGGAGGTAAAGCCAAGAGAATCTGGCCGTAATGTTCCAGCAGCTGTATCTTAGTTTTCTGGAACTGGAAACCTAGACCTGTCTAGAATTTTTTTTTTTACCAGGTATTTGAATGGGTGTCTTTACTTCTAAAAATGGAAGAAAAGAAACAAACAAAAAAGAATTTTTTGATGGAAATGGAACCACTAATTTCAACCTGGGGGCTCTGAGTTGGTTGGAGTTGCCCAGGTGGTTTTTATTATGTCTCTTTCTGATTGCTGGTTGCCTCCTACAGAAAGAAGGGCAGAGAAGTTTCAATATTATAGACATTGGTTGAGTGCCCATCATGTGTCTTCATTTTACATAGTACTGAGAAGTGTAGGGGGCAGATATGAGACTAAAACCAACAAACAATCCTAAAATGATATAAAAAATAAGTAAGGCCTGCAACAATGTCAAAACAGTAGTGGACTTAAACTTACTACGTTTAAAAAAATTGAGGAGCTCCCTTTTCAGCAATTGTATTAAAAACTAAGCTATAAAATAGTCCGGATACTTTTCTGCTTACTCACTTGCTTTGGTACTAGATTTGATGACAAATAAGTACTGATTTGCAAAATAAATTTCATCATTGGAGAAAAAGAATTCACGATTACTGTCACTATGCAAAAAATGTATTATTGGTTGTATAGAACTAAAGATGGCAGCAATGTTGAACAGGGACTGAATCCCAAAGTGACTACTTTCAAGAGATTAACTTTCATCTGTGTGTATTAAGTTTTTGAGTGCTTCCTCAAAAAAAAAAGTTGCATGATTTTATGGTAATGCTATGAGTATAAGGTCACTAATTTTAAATTTTAAAAAAGGGCACTTGGGTGGCACAGTCAGTTAAGTATCTGACTCTTGGTTTTGACTCAGGTTGTGATTTCAGGGTCATGAGGTCAGCCCCACATCAAGCCAGTGTTAAGCGTGGAGTCTGCTGAAGTTTCTCTCTTCCTCTCCCGTTACACTTCCCTGTCTTGTGCTTTCTCTCTCTCAAATAAATAAATCTTAAAAATAAAAAAAAAAAAGAATTTGTACCAAAAAAAAATAGGTAACTGTCTGAAGTGGTGCATTTAATTAACGTGATTGTGAAAATCGTTTCCTAATGTAGACATATATCAAATCATCACTTTGTACACTTCAATATATTAGGACCTTATTTGTAAGTTATGGTTCAGTATAACTGTAAAAAATTTATAATCTATTATATACCAAAAAAAAAAAAAGTCCCCATCTGTTAAAATGGCAGTTGAGTTTAAGGAAGGGAGACTGGAATATAAACTGGAATTCTTGCAAAAGAGTATTGGGAAGTGAGACTTCAAATGAATAAAATTTGGGAAAATGGAACATGAAAAATTAGAATGTAAGGTTTAAAGCACAGGAGCAGCTTAATTAAACATTGCCTTTAAATCAAGCAATTTACTGAAATAACTATAAGGATATTGGGCGATGTTATAAAAGTCCTCTAATGTCGTAAAAGTGACCTATTTAATCCTTGTTGACCTATAAAAAAATGCTAGCTCTTGATAGGAGACTTATGAAATAATGTTGGAAACATTGCCTAGGATATTTAGGTGCGTTTTCTTGAGACTGTTTACATGTCTGATTAACCCATGGAATATAGATCTCTTAGAGTTCTGTAGTCCCAGGATCCCACAGAATGTGGAAAGTCAGCCAGACTTCCAAAATAGCTAGCAGTCTGTGATTATACACCGTTATTTGTCCAAAAAGTGCTCCCAAGTAGTAAATGAAGATTAATAGACAAATGTATAGGAAAAATTATGCTCTGAAAATAAGCAACATATTTATTTCTCTAATTATGATCTGAAGATTTAAAAAAAAACATCTGAATGAACTAAATGGCTGTAGTTTTATTGGCTCTTGACTTTGTAATAAAAAGTTCCAAATTTGGCCATTTCTTCAAACACTCCTGCAGAGAGAGACCTTATTCAATATGTTCCATAAACTTAAGAAAAAGAATGTAACTTTAAACTTTTCACTAATTTCCAATTATAACATTAAAGGCCTAGATGAAAATCCACTATGAGGAAATAGATTCATTCTGAATCCACTCAAATTTCATAGACATTTAACACAATAATAGGTTTATTGAGCATTGGTTAAGTGCAAAACACTGTGCAAAGTGGCCTATTCAATCTTTATATCAAATCTATGTCATAGGAACTTTTATAATCCTTAT
Source organism: Vulpes lagopus (assembly GCF_018345385.1). NCBI lineage: Eukaryota > Metazoa > Chordata > Mammalia > Carnivora > Canidae > Vulpes > Vulpes lagopus. Next base: position 160,467,820 of record NC_054826.1, read on the forward strand.
TTTGCAGATGTGATACAAAAAGAGGCATAGAGAGATTAAGAAACTAGCCGCTAATCACAAAGTATTTGAGAGGCTTAAATAGGACATAAACCTACTTATTTCAACTTCAACTGAAAGCCTCACTTAAAATTTATTTATAATAGTAATAAATGTGCATAGTTTAGAAGTAAAGTAATTCTACAAATCTTGTAATTAGGGTGAACATTTAATTTGTTATACACTTTTGAAAATTAAAGAGGGTTGCTAATTGGATAGGACACTGGGAAAACAGGAATAAAACAGGACATTTCAGAGAAAAACGGGATATATGGTTACCTGATTTATGATGAAAAAGAACATTCTTGTTTTTAGTATCTCTTGCTCCCTAATTCCTGTGCCTTAGAGGCAAATTTACTCTTTTTGCTGTTTTTTTCGGTTTTCATTTTGTATTTTATATTTGTGAGCTCCTTTTTCAGGAATTGTATTGAGAACTAACTATCCAAATAGCATGCTGTCCTGTAAATTTTTGATGTTCCAATTTTAGATATTGATTTTGATATTTATCATATTGATTTATTTTTTTAAAGATTTTATTTATTTATTTGAGAGAGAGAAAGAGAATGAACAGGGGAAGAAGCAAAAGGAGAGGGAGAAGCAGATTCCCCACTGAGCAGGGAGTCCGATGTGGGGCTCCAGCTGAGGATCCTGAGATCGTGACCTGAACTGAAGGCAGATGCTTAACCAATGGAGCCACCCAGGTGCCTCTATCATATTGATTCAGATATTTATATTGCTTTACTTTATCACTATATTGATTTTTATATTAGTTATTGATTTTTTACTATGGAATATAGACTTTAGCTTTCTTAAACTTTATGATTAAAATTTTTTCACTCTCCTATTTTTTTGTTAAGTAATTTTATATTTAATTATTAGGACTGTATACATTTAATCACAATTGATCCACCTACACTAGTTTGTTGCATTTAACAAAACAACTCACTGTTTTTCTTCGAGTTAGCTATCATGTTTTTTATTTTTGCCTACTTTTCTATGTACATGTTGCTCATTCAGCCCAAGCTTTCTTTCTAAGCACGATTCTCCTCTTGTTACTGTTAAACCTCATAGGTAATAGATAAGTTCTACTTTTTTCCCTTAGAAGCATCTCTCTTGGATTTTTCATCTTTCTAATCTGTATTAAATCAATATGATAAATATTACAATCAATATAATATCTGAAATTGTATTAATTGCTTTCTGAATCAATGATACCATAGTTTTCTTGGGATCTGTCTTTATCTTTATCCTGTGGATACTTTCTTTTGTTTTAGACTTCCTATATCCCGGAGTGCACGACTTTCTCAGTGTGTCCCTCAAACCAGAGCCTTTCTGTGTCAATCTCCTCCTACAGCACTGTCTTATTTCGTCTTGGTGGGAGGGGATGTAGGCTGGGGGAGAACATCTAAACTCTGAATGCTCCCATTACAGACTCACTATACAAAGGGAGGCTTTGAGTTGAATTTGAAATAAGTAGGTTTATGCCCTATTTATGCCTCTTAAATACTTTGTAATTAGCAGCTAGTTTCCTATCCTCTCTGTGCCTCCTTTTGTATCACACAAGACTCAAACCTCTTGTGTTCACCGTACTTTGCCCTTAGTCTTCAAAGTCACCTGAAGTCACTTCTAATACCTGAATCTTTCTGGAGTCTAGTAGAACAAATGTGCTTATTTTTTCATTGACATCTCTCTTTCCAGGTAGTCGGATGTCAACTTTCTTTAACTTACTGAGTCAGTTGCTATTTATTCCATCTTTTTGCATCTTTCAAAACTTAGTTTCCTTTCCTGTTCTCTTTGTCCTGAAGAGTTTATACCTTGTTGTTATAATAAACTTTATATTTAAACTTGGTAGAAGTCCATTACCTGCCAACAGAGAATAAGGAATAAATTTCCAAAAATGTACAATTTCCTTTAGAGAAATTTAGGAACTGAAAGACTGATTTACATGAAAATCTGTAGAGAAAGTAGTTGAAAAGTCAATTCATAAACTTTTATTCCACTTAAAGGGAATTAATATATGTGTTCTCTACAATTATACTTGGCTTGTTCATGAAAATTTCATAAGACATTAAACAAAGCTAGTTATTTCCCTGTTAAGTATTTGTGCACCACATGCATATTATTAGGCAAGTATCAAAAAAAAAAAAAAAAAGAATCAAGAAAGCAAAAAAAAAAAAAAAAAAAAAAAACCTGAAAACAACTAACTAAAAAAAAAAGTTAAATCCATGAGATTTTTGTTTTGCTGTTGTGCTTGATACACAACAAAAAGTAATGAAGTAATTGATATTAAGCAATTCATTTTTACTACATTTTTACTTGTACATTTGTTCTTAGGTTGCCTAAAACATTTAAATACAAATCAAATGAATGTAGCAAAAATAATACAAGCAAACAGCAGGGAATTTTACAAATAATGAAATATGAACCATTTCTGCCCTTATCCAGAGTTGATTGGGTCACAGTGAAAGGAACACTTCTGCGATTGTAGTCAAAGGTGTGCCCAATGAGAATGAGTATTCAACAGGTTCACGTGGTTCAACACTGTAATATCCACGGGATACCTATTTCTACCACAGCCTTGTAAGTCCTCCAAACTTTAGTTACAGTGTCTAGAACCTGGTATTCCTTTTATTCCTCACCAGGACAAACCAACACATGGGCAGTTTTCTCTGCTTAGACGTGGAAGCAGTTTCAACACCGGCCTTTGCGAAGCCACAATGTACCAACAGGACTATGCCAAACACTTATAACCAGTATACAAGTTCCACATCCCATGTTGGCGACCTCAAGATGAAAACAGGGAACTCCCTAACTGTTCACCGGCTCTACTCCCTTAATATGAAACCTAAAAACTACTTGAGAAGAATAGAAATTCAAATAGAAATAACATAAACCTTTCATAAATCATAAACAAAAAAACTATTTGTGGGACCACATAGATGACAAAGGGTCTAGTGCGTAAATTTTAGAATGAGGCAGACAAAAGTTAGAAGGCTGGTTAATTTTCCCATCCTTCTCCTGCTTCAATTCAACTCCATCTTCTTGGGTATCCGATGTCCATGATGTCAAGTTGTCTCTCAGTAATTACATTATTAGCATGCTGTCTTTTTAAAATTATTATTATTTAAAGATTTTATTTATTTGAGAGGGATAAAGAGGAGAGAGAGCACAAGCAGGGGAAGGGGCAGAGGGAGAGGGAGCAAGCAGACTTCCTGCTGAGTGAGGATCCTGACGCAGGGCTCGATTCCAGGACCCCAAGGTTATGAATTGAGCCAAAGTCAGATGATTAGCCGACCGAGCCACCCAGGCACCCCAAGCATGCCATCTTGGTATGGCTTTTCACTCAATGTGTCAAGTTGAGCAACGGCTCCATCAAAAGCTGTCTTTGCAAGACAGCAGGCTTTCCCCGGGGAGTTCAGAACCTCATACTAGGACACAGAGAAGTTAAGGGCCAGACCCAATCTGATAGGATGTGTTGGTATTTCCTTTTTGCTGATTTCAAAAGCTTCTTGGTGTGCTTCTTGTGACTGATCCACAATCTCCTTCATACCCTCACCAGCGGAAACCCCGGCCAAGTCCTAGTAGTAGTCTCCTTTCATATTCAAATAGAAGACGGGCTCGCTTGTGAAGCACTGGGGATCAAACACTTTTCCAAAAGAGACCCTCCATCATGGCAGACATCTTGTAGCTCAGTCTCAATTTTCTCTCTGGATTCTCCAGCCATCTGCTGTCGTTCTCAGCACCTTCCATCTTTTGCCCAATACTTGAGACGACCCTCCAAGATGACCTATGGGCTCCTACAGCATTTTTATAAGCAATTGAGAGAAGATCCCTCTCTTCATTGAATAATTCAGCTCCTTGCTTTACCTCTTAGGGCAGTTTTACGTTCACAGCAAAATTAAGTAGAAAGGACAGAGTTTTCATGTGCCCCCTCCACCCCCCCACCCCACACTCACAACTCCCCCAACACTCAATGTACCACATACTACTGGTGCATTTGCTATAATTGGTGAATCTACGTTGACACGTCATGATCACCCAAAGTCCGTAGTTTACACTAGAGTTCACTCTTGAGTCATACCTTTTCAGATTCTAATAAATGTTCAACATCTCTCCACCACTGTAGTATCCCATGGAATGGTTTCAGTGCCCTAAAAATCCCCTGTCCTCTGCCTATTAACCCTCCATCCTCCAACCTCTGGCAAACACTGATCTTTGTAATCTCCATATTATTTACCTTTTCCGGAATGTCACATAATTGGCGTTGTGTGGTATGTGTCACCTTGGCTTTTTCCACTTAGAATATGCATCTAAGATTCTTCCGTATATTTTTCAGACTCAGCCCATTTCTTTTCACTATTGAATAATAGTCCATCATATGGATAAATCAGTTCATTTATCCATTCACCTACTGAGGGATATTTTGGTTGCTTTCAAATTGTGGCAGTTGTGGAGAAAACGTCTATACACAGTGATGTGCAGGCTTTTCTGTGTACAAAGTTGTCAGCTTGTTTGGGTAAATATCAAGGGCACGTTGCTGGGATGTATGGTAAGACAGTATGTTTAATTTTATAAGAAGCTACCAAACTGTCTTCCAAAGTGGCTCTTCCATTTTGCATTTCTACCAGCAATGAATGACAATTCCTGTTGCTCCAAATCCTCAACAGGGTTTGGTATTGTCAGTGTTTTGGATTTGGGCCATTCTAATAGGTGTGTAGCGATACGTCATTGTTGTTTTAATTTGCATTTCCCTGATGACATGTGATGTGGAGTATCTTTTCATATGCTTATTTGGCATCTATTTTTGTCTTTGGTATGGTTTCTATTAAGCTCTGATTTTTAAATAGTTTTTTTTCTTCGTGTTGAGTTTTAAGAATTTTTGTATATTTTCATATCAGTTCATTATCAGACTCTGTTTGCAAATATTTTCTCCCACTCCGTAGCTTGTCTTTTCATTCTCCTAACTGTGTCACACAGAGCAGAAGTTTTTAATTTTAATGATGTCTAGTTCATTAATTATTTCTTTCATGGATCCTGTGTTTGGGGTTGTATCTAAAAAAGTCATCAGCAAACCCAAGGTCATCTAAATTTTTTCCTGTGTTATCTTCTAGGAGTTTTACAGTTTTGCATTTTGCATGTGGACCTATCATCCATTTTGAATTGATCTTTGTCAAGAGTGCAAGGTCTGTGTCTAAATTCATTTTTTTGCATGTGGTTGTCCAGTTGTTCCAACACCATGTGCTAAAAAGAGAATGTTTGCTGCATTTTGTTTTGTGCATTTGCTCCTTTGTTAAGGAGCAGTTGACTATATTTGTGAGGGTCTATTTCTGGGCTCTCTATTCTGTTCCACTAGTTCATTTGCCTATTTTCACGAATATCATACTGCACCGATATCTGTAACTTTATAGTAGGTCTTGAAGTTGGAGTGTGCCTTCTGAATTTGTTCTCCCTTAATATTGTGTTGTTTATTTGGTGTCATAAATCAGATATTCATAAAATAATTTGCTGGGATTTTTATTGGAACTGTGTTTAATCTATGAATTTAGGAAGAATTATGACATTGTGATAATATTGAGTCTTCTTATTCATGAATATGAAATATCTATCCAAGTTTTAGTCCTTTGATCTCTTGCATAACAGCTTTGCAGTCTTCCTTATATAGATATTGTATATATTTTGTTAGATTTATGCCTAAATCTATTTCATTTTGGGGACTGATAATGATATTGTGTTTTTAATTTCAAATTCCAATTGCTCATGGCTAGTATATAGGAGAATGAATGATTTATATATGTTAACTTGGTATCTTGCCACCTTGCTGTAATTGCTTATTAGTTCCAGGAGTTTTTTGTTGTTGTTGTTGATTCTTTGGGCTTTTCCACACTGACAGTCATATCGTGTGTGGAAAAAAAAGTTTTATTTCTTTCTTCTTAATTCTATGACCTTTTTTTTTCTTCTTTTCTTATCTAATTACATTAGCTAGGACTTCCATAACTTCCAGTGCTGTTGAAAAGCAGTGGTAAGAGGGGACATCCTTGCCTTGTTCGTGGTCGTAGTGGGAAAGCTTCTAAGTTTTCACCATTAGACATGATGCTAGCAGTAGGTTTTCTGAGATGTTCTCTATCAAGTTGAGGCAGTTCTCCTCTATTCCAAGTTTGCTGAAAGTTCTTGTTTTGTTTTATTTTTATTTTTTATTTTTTGCATCTACAAGCATGTGAGATATGATCATGTGATTTTTCTTCTTTAGTCTGTTAAGTTAATGGGTTACATAAATTTTTGAATGTCAAAGCAACCTTACATGGCTGGATTAAATCCCACTTGGTCTTGGTATATAGTTGAAAAGTGTGATTTTCTTCTTATGCCTGGAAGAACACTTCAACTTTGGCAGAAAGGAGATGTGTGGTGGAGAGGGGGTTACCCAGGGCTTTGAAGTAACAAAAGGGAAGAAGGCATCAGATGGTAGTGGCCAAGAATGCAGGCTGAGGATTCAAATGAGACCCAGATACGAGTCTTGGCTCTACAACTGACCAGCTAGCTGACCATAAGTAAATTACTGAAATACTCTAAGCCTCAGTCTTCTCATCTGTGAAATGAAGACAGTAATATTACCTGTCTCAGAAAGTAGTCAAGAGGATTATAGAGATAAAAAGGGTACGATACATAGAATGAGTGACCAGCTCTCAGTAAGCATTTGATAAATGTTAGATATTTTTTTTAAAGCCAAAAGGGGGTACCTGTGTGGCTCAATCCGTTAAGCAAACAACTCTTGATTCTAGCTCAGGCCATGACCTCAGGATTGTGAGATCGAGCCCTGTGACAGGTTTCATGCTGGGCATGCAGCGTGCTTAAGATTCTCTCTCTGCTCTTTCCCCCTGCTCTTTGTCTCTGTCTGTCTCTCAAATAAATAAATAAGTAATCTTCCTTTAAGCATTAATAAATAAATAAATAAATAAATAAATAAATAAATAAAATTAAAAAGGCAAAGGACAATGGTAGATTTTTTTAGATGGATAAAGAACATTGAGATAATGACCAGAATAGTAAAAGTTTAAAGCGGAATGTGCCATGAAAAGATTTAATTAAGCTAAAGGAGTATATAAAGACTCTTTTAGTAACTGATAAGATTTTACGAAGGCATAGGACATACGTTAGAAATTAACTTTCACTTAAATTGGTGATTTCCAGCCTTGCTGTTACAAAGGCAAATGTATAGCTAGTGTGGGAGAGTGATAATTTTGAAAAACTGCCTGGAACCACCACATTTCATTATTCTCTTGCCTGTTCATAGTCTTGTTTTATGTTTGAGTGAGTTAAACTATCTGATTATGTTTTAGACACTCCTGGGTGAAATATGTGCTAAGCTGTAGACTGTTATGTCATATGTACATAATTTCTTCCTTCCTGAGACTCTCTGCTTTCTAGGTCTTTTCTTCTTTCCTCTACTTATTCTTACAATGTTTCCTTCTCTTTTTGATATGCTGCATCCTATTGTCTCTCCACTTAAATTTAACTCACATTAGTTTTATACAAAGAAAAGAATGCTATTTCCCATTTTTAAAAATCCGTTTTTTCTCTTTTCTCTTGTATTAATGCCGAATTCAATTCCATCACATTTAGCTAAGGTTTTAGGATATTGCTTACTTCAGGTGTCATTACTTTTCAACTATAAACCCCAAAGGGGTAGTTAATTTTTAGTCTATTTTTACATGGTCCAACCTTTTTTTTCTTTGTTAAAATTTGTTATTGATCAGCTTTTCTTAATGCATATATAATTAATACCACTCCAGTTCCATTGTATATTTCTTCTCTAAATGAATACTTAAGTTATTACCACAGCTTCTAATTCAGTATTGAGAAAGCTAGGAAATGTTGCATGTGTGTGTGAAGGGTCAATGCCTACATATAAGGCAGTGATATGTAATATATCTGTTGCTCATTTAAAACTTTGGCATTGCCTCCATTACCTACATGTCCTGTATATCTGTATAAGATCACATTGAGCCTGTGTGTAATATTTACCATGATACTGCCAAAGTCCTGAATTGAATTCTTTCCAGAAATGTTAAGGTTTGAGTTTATTGTTTCAAGTTAATGAGTATGACTTTTACTCAAGGCAAAGACAAGGGTTGAAACCAGATTATGTGGCCTTAAACCACACAACAATTTCCCTTGTGAAATTTTTTGCTGTTGGAGTTTAGTTTGTATAAAATAATCAAAACACTCTGTAGGAATTATAAGCTTCTAAAGTGTTTTATCCCCACAGAGCAGTTTAGATCATGTGTGGCAGTCCGGAACTTAGAAGGTGGTTGACTTAATTTATTGTAAGCATTAGAAATCAAAATTAGCATTAAAAATCAACCCCTTGTGACTTTTCCCCTCTGAGTTGAGCTTACATAAAACAATTGAGTATGCTCTAGGATTCATCAGTTTTTGGTGAACTTTTAATTTGGTTGTATAGTGGTATAGAATGGTTATAAAAGATTTGGAATCAAACTTGAATCACTTCTCCTTAGCTCTGAAAGTTATTAAAACATAGAGACCTGTAGACTTTTATTTATAAACATTCTGATTACAATTTTATTTTAGAGGACAATTCTTAATTTCCATGTTTGTGTACTTGTTGGCTTCCAAGATCTTCTCAGTCATCTTTTTTTTTTTTTTCTTTTTCAGGGTTATTTAGGACTGAACATAGATTTTAAAGGTTTTTTTTTTTTTCAGTTTTATGTTGAGAAATGGATGTGTTTCTTCTTTCCCCCAATACAAACCTTATAGGAAACTTGTGTATTATGTGAGCATTTACATGTACTTTGTATATACATAAAGTAATTTTCTTAAAACTAAAGTTTGCACAGGACAGTGGAAGCTGCAAAGACCTGTTTCCTAATAACTTCAGTTTGCTCTAAAGAGCATGACTTCAAAAGCAAAACAAAACAAAACAAAACAAAAACCTGACTTTGTTTCCTAGGATCTTAAAATACAGCAACTTCTCTATAGTTAATTAATTACGTTATTAGCTAAAAATCACAAACTTCAGTGGCATATAATTGCCAATAAAATGTGTGTATCCATATAAATGTCTTCATATTCTTTTGTATACATTACCTTTTTCTCCTCAGAGAAATAAAGAAAAAGGAGTAACTTTTCTAAAATAAATACCAAAAAGTAGATGATGAGGGGGAGGGATTGGTAACTGTAAAGTCAATTAAATCTAACATGGATGCAAGTGTCTTTACTTAATACTGATCACTTTTGAGAAACAACTGGATATTTTAAGGTGACAACTCTGTAATTATTTTTGGAATACTATGTTTGCTTTCTGAAATCCACAACCATTTCTATTTTCCTCTTAGTACAGCAATTTGGTGAACTGTAATTTACTGCAATTTGTGTGGACAAGGATTGTAGATTATATTTTGCTATTAATATTCCCCAATACAAATTTATATCAACAAATCCAGAGGTGGCATATGACCAAATTCAATGACTTATGCTTAAGAAAACAATAGTTAATTACAGTTTTAAAAGGTAGTATATTTTCCAGCCATTCAAAAACACAAAACAGCCTTCCAGCAGTAATCTGGAGTTTGTACCAAATGAAGGCCTCTTGCTGAAATGTCTGTGGGACCTCTTTGAAGCTTGGTGCTCATTAGGATGTGCATGCAGAACAATTTACTGTTCAGGGATCTGGTTAGGATAGTACTAAACTAAAGCAGTCACGAATAGCCTAGTCCTTTGCATGTCTCAGTAATTCACTCTGCTAGTAGATTGCTAATAGACTGGAGGATAAGTGTTTGTTACAGGAGATACATATACTTTAAATTGTGCACCCGAGTACTACATGGAGTTACGTGGGAAGATGAGACACCTGCTTTTGAGGTTTGTTCAAAGGACACAGAAAGATCCTCTCCACTCTCAAACGAACTCCTGTATCAGTTATCTCATCACCTGACATTATCATAAAAATCCTCCCCTATGAGTTAAACATTATATCCAGAAATAAAGTTCCCTTAAAGAGCTTTTGATTCACATGTCAATAATTTAGTATTTCCCCTAGTACTTTATAATTTACAAAGTTCTTTACAGACAATTCTGTGGTCTGTTGTCATTTTCCTATGAGCAATGAGGAACTGAGGCTCAGAGAAATTATAGAACTTGCTCAGGGTCATATGGCTAATGGCAGATGGAAGCCTCTGGCTCCAAATTTAATGCTTTTATTATTACATTCCAGGAAGGATAGAAGAGACTACGGGCTCACTAGTCAATACACAGGATTGTTTGGCAGGTTAGTGGGTCAGCATTGGGAGAGGGTTGCAAAGGTGCTTTAGGTCAAAGTGAAAAGGGAGGCCGTCAAGCACACTGGGTGCCCAGGGTTGGGGAGGGGTGGGGTTGAGGAGAGGGATGTACTAATCAAAAAGACTCAAGGTAGCAAAGATAGAAGTAGAAATTCTATGACCAACCTTACTCTTTAAGAATGCTCATGTCTATGGAAATAACTCTCCTCCTGCCACAGCTCCTAAGGGGCTCCATGGTATTTTCTAAATACCGTTCTACTATGTTGGGAAATACAGGTTTGTTGAGAAAGGGGATTTAGATTTTTTTTTTCCTTTTCTAGAAATTCTCTATGGGACTTATTTAGGCAAGAAAAAATATAGGGCGCTCTACCAGTACTCTGTCTGTGAGTGGCCTCAGAGATATGTAAGAGGATCTGGCAATCAGGTATTTCCTACAGTTACAACTTATTCATCATCATCATTAACAAGCACTCTTTTAGGGTTGGAGGATCTGAAGCCAGATTGCCTGGGTTAGAACTCTGTTCTTACTAGCTATGTGACTCTGGACAATTTCCTCATCTGTTAAATGGTCATAATAATAGTAGCTACCTCATATGTTGTTGTAGGGATTACATAAATAAACATGTAAAAATCTTAGAACAGAGTAGGCTTTCAATGAATTTAGCTATTATTATAATTCACAGCAAGTTATAATCAGGGCATGCCTCAAAAAGCATGGATATAATTGAAAAAACTACCCCCAAAGTTTGAGGTATTAATTTATAGTAATTATTAATATTTTTCTTAATAAGGACTTTTTTGTTTTATAGTTAGTAGCACTTTAATGAGACTTTTTTCCAGATTGGGTCACATGATATAATTTATGGTATAAATTTTTTAATGTAATTTTTAAATGTAATTTTGTATGTAATGTATGTAAATTATGTAAGTAATTTTTATCCCATAAAGATGTTTCCTAACAAAATATCAATTTCTTCTTTCATCTTCTTTCTCATTCTTAAAGAAGTAAGAGTCAAGTCTTTTTCCTTAAAACATACTGAATCCCAAAAGAAATATTTATGTAATAAGCAGCTGGAAAGACTGGGTACCATGAGATGTAAGAAGTAAAATATGAAAAGCCTGAGCTGGAGTTAAGAGGACAGAGTTAGGAAAGGGGACTTTGGTCTAAACAGCAGGTTCTGGGAAGCTCAGATAGAAGGAGAGAAATCATCATACTCTTTTGTTCGCTTGTTAGAGTCAATTGGTTTATCTCTCATCAATATTCTATGAAGATGATAGAAGCTATTTAGGGTCAGCTAAAGGGAAGTAATGCAGTTGCTTGGTGCTTGCTTATCTGAATTTTATTTTGTTCCCCTTCATATTTGTCTGTGTTTCTTGAATACTCCATGTTCTCTCTTGCTTTTTGAAGGGTAGAACTTTGCACATACTGTACCCCTTACAGAAATCTTCCCAACAAACTCATCCTTTGTCAAGTTACCTTCTTCTTGTCTCCAGTCTCTGTTAATGTCATATCCTTGAGATATTTTACCCCTAGATCAGGTAATTCCACTCCCCATTCAGTGCTCTCAGGGCACCTTCAGAACTTTCCCATTGTCACCCTAGACTGTTCTCAAATGTTTGGCTTCTCTAGGTTGTAAACTCCAGAACAACCTAGCCCTTATCTCCAGGATTCTGGGAAACGTACTCTGTCTTGATCTGGATGGTGGTTTACCTACATAAAAATTTTAAAAAGGGGCACCTGGGTGGCACAGTAAGTTAAGTGTCGTACTCTTGGTTTTGGCTCAGTTCGTGATTTCAGGGTCCTGGGATTAAGCCCTGTATCAAGCTCCGAGCTCTGCACAGAGTCTGCATAAGACTCTCCCTCTCCCTCTGCTGTTCTTTCCATTCTCTAAAATAAATAAATAAATCTTAAAAAAAAATCCTAAGATCAGTGAACTTTATTCTAGGCAGATTATGCCTCAATAAATAAAAACAAAAATCAGGCACGGAGCCGGAATTTAATCTGCACGTCACCAAACCTTGAGGTTAAATTGAACATTTTGAATAATTAGAAAAGTTCTTCCTATACTTAGTTGAAATATGCATTCCTATAATTTTCATCTGTTGGCCATATATCTGTTTTCTGAGCCAACTTTGAATAATTCTTTTTTTTTTTTTTTACAGGATGCTTTTTAAAATATTTGATGAGAGCTTTCATGTTCCAGGCGAATCTCAACCATTCCTCTCATGACAGTTTTAATTTTTTAATCATCTCAGTCTTTCCTCAGCAGATGTTCTCTAGTTTATAATGTCTTTCAAAATATGGCATCTAGAACCGAATACAGCATTCCTAGTATTATCTGACCAACGCAGAGTACAACTTGCCATTACTTCCCTTGAAATTATATTTTGCTACTATTAAACTGACTAAAGCATTTTCATTTCTGTTTAGTATTACCTCTCAGTACTAAGACTCCTTTTCAACTCCGTTTAAAAACTGCCATTAAACTAGATCCCCTCCATCCATATATGCAGAAGTCATTTTCAAAAAAATTAATTCAGGCCTTTAAATCTTGTTGGCTTTAGGCAATAATGGGTTCCAACTTACTCCACCCAAAATTACATTCTCTATTTCATAGGTTTACTATAAAGATTAAATATAGTACTGTCTATAAAATCTGTTTTAGAAAATGCACATACATGAAAATTTAAAGAAAATACTGAGATAATTTTGAAACCTAAGACTTTCATCATTTCATGTTGTTTATTAAGAATATTACGTGTAAAAAGCACAGGGACAGAGTCCTACAGCATAACTTCCTTTCAAGTTGATAATCCATCAACACTTTTTGTCTTACTTGTTTAATCATTCCTAAGCAGGAAAATAGCTGAACGCCATATGAAAAATCAAGATATATTAAGGAGCATATAGAAATAAGACAGAAGTTGAATAGCTTGTATTTCTTGTGTCATCTCTTAACATATTATTAACTGCTTAAGCAATAATCCTATACAGTCTTACTTGTAGCTTTATAATAGATTTTCGGGAGATGTTGACTGTTGTTGGCCTTCTGAATTTCTATACATTACTGAATATACTATTCTAGTCCTGCATTTGTGTGTTCATGTGCACACACACACATACACACAGTCTGTTTAAGATTTTGACTAGGACCACTTCGAGTCTATAGATCAATTGGGAAAGAATCAACATCTTTAAAATAATGACGTTTCCAGTCCATGACCACAGTATTCTTTCCATTTATTTAGAGTCTTTTTATTGTTTTTCAGTAAAGTTTTTAATTTTTCTATAAAGGTCTTGCACATTTTCCTATGTGTGTCATATTTTTGTACTGTGCTAAGTGGTGTATTTTAAAAATATAATTTTCTAACTTTGTTGCCAGTGTAAAACCTAATTGGTTTTTGTTTATAGATTTCTTCATCTACTAACCTCGTAAATGCTAATTAATTCTGACAGTTTTTTAGATTTTTAAAAATTATCTTACAAGGTCATGCCAATCCCTTTAACATATACCTTTCTGTGTCTTGTTTTAATCTATCTCTCTGCCCCTTCCCTCTCTCAGGCTACCACTCTCCTGCATCTTGCTTTTAATAATTTATTTCATGTTTTAAAATAATGTTTTATCATATGTATATATTCCTTCAAGACAATATTTTAATTTCTTTTAATTGTATAAGAGATATTATATTGTATATAATATTCTGGGACTTATAACCAATATTGCATTACTTCATTCTTATTGCCACAGAAATAAAACATGGGAGGGTTGCCTGGGTGGCTCAGAGGTTGAGCATCTGCCTTCAGCTCAGAACGTGATCCTGGGGTCCTGTGACTGGGTTCCCCACGGGGGTCCTGCTTCTTCCTCTGCCTGTGTCTCTGACTCTCTCTGTGTCTCTCATGAGTAAATAAATAAAATCTTTTTTTTTTAAAAAAAAGAATAAAACATGGGAGAATTCTTGATCTTGGTGTATGGAATGTTTTTTGGCAAGAATATATAAAAGTAGTATCTCTTTTCATCAAAGAAACTTTTCATATAGTAAAAACAGCATATTACAGAAAGTAGGGACTTGAACAGATATTTGTATGCCAATGGTCGTAGCAGCATTATTCAAAATAGCTAAAAGGTGGAAAATGGCCATCAACAGATGAATGGATAAACAAAATGTGGTCTGTACGTATGATGGAATATTACGGTACAGTGTGGTTGAGCCTTGAAAACATGTCAAGTGAAATAGGCCAGGCAAAAAGAAAAATTTGATTCCACTCATATGAGATAAATTTATAGACAGCTTCATAGTGACAGAAAGAACAGTGGTTAGGAGAGGCAGAGGGGAGGAGAGCATGAGGTGTTACTGTTTAACAAGCACAGAATTTCAGTTTGAGGTAATGAAAAAGTCCTGGAGATGAACAGTGGTGATGCTGGTGCAACAGTGAATGTATGTAATGCCCCTGCATTGTACACCTAAAAATGGTTGCTATGTATAATTTACCAAAATATTAAAAAAAATGCATGGTATGAACTAGGAGATAGTATTTATAGCAACTGTAACTCAAGAATGTAAAAGAACTAGGGGCGCCTGGGAGGCTCAGTCAGTTAAGCCCCTGCCTTCAGCTCAGGTCTTGATGCCAGGGTCCTGGGATGGAGCCCCTGGCATCGGGCTCCCTGCTCAGGGGGGAGCAGGCTTCTCCCTCTCCATCTGCACTTCCTGCTGCTTGCATTCTCTCTCTCAAACAAATAAAAAAATTTTTTAAAGAAAGATCTATAAGGAAAGGATAAACCACTCAATAGAAAAATGAGCAAAAACCATAAACAGGAAAACCCATGGCTGATAAACACATAAAGAGGTATTTAACCTCAGGGGTGACAAGGAAATGCAATTCAAAGCCCCAGTGAGGTGCCGTTTCACGTTCACATTTCACGTTCACTTGAACAGCAAGTACTAAGACGTCCAATAACCTAAGTGTTGGAGAGGATGTGGGATATCTCTTACTCATTCTTGGAATATAAATTGGGATAACAACTTCAGTTGTTCACAAACTCGACATTTCAACAATTCCATTCTTAAAATATTTACCCGAGAGAAACTCAAGCTTTCACTGCAGAAATATTTACAGTAAAGTCTGTAGCTACATCATAACAGAAAAAGCTTGGAAAATCTCAAATGTTCCCTGACAGGGAATAGGTAACTATATTTTTGGTATCTTCAAACAGTGTGTTATTCTATGGCAACGAAAGTGAATGAATTATAGAGGCCCTAAAATACTCATGGACCGTTCAAACTTCTTATAATACATACTGTGCTCGTTAATTATCAGTACTTCATCTTATGTAATATATGTATTTAATTAACTGCATCTCACACATTTTAGCATCCAGTAATTTTATTACTGCTCAATTCAAAACATTTTCTTATAATTCTTTTTTTTAGTAATGCGTTATCTAGAAGTGTGTATCTTAATTTCCAAACATAGGTTTTTTTTTTCTTCTTAAAAATCTATTTCTGTTTAGTTACAAATAACACAATCTATATAATTTATTCCTTTGAAATGACTTGCGATGTGTCTTATATCCCATGAAGTGGTTAATTTCTGCAAATGTTTTACATTCTTTTCAAGAATGTAAATTTTACACTTCTTTTGTGTAATATCCAATATTTGCCCCTTAGGTCACTTTTACTTATTATTTCATTGAAATCCGTATCTTTACTAATTTTTGTCTTATTCTTTCAATAATTGAAAAAATTGTTTTACAGTCTCCCACTATAATTATGAAGTCCTTTCTTCTGTTTTGTCATATTTTCCCCTTTATTTATTTTGAGGCGATGTTCAGTATATAAGAATCGAGAACTGCTGCATAGCTTTCTTTATACTCTGGGAAAGTTTTTTACTTAAAGTCTATTTAACTGATAGTAACATAGCTATAACCAGCTTTCTATTCATGAATGTTGCTACGGTAGACTTTGATTCAAACTTAGACTTTCAATTTTCCCATTCCTCCATCTATTAGAGAGACTTTTCATAAATAGTATTTGCTTCTCTTGTTTCTTTTATTTACTTTTCTTGCTGTCTTTTGGATTAGATACTTAAAAATTCACTCCATATTGGCTTTGGCTAGTTTAGAAGCTACACACATTGTGTCCAGTCATTTAGTGGTTCCCACGGAAGTTATTACATGAATTCTTAACTTATCAGTGTTTAAAGTTAGTACTTTTATTATTCTTTTAGAGAGCTTAAGGACCTTATGACACTCTCACTTCAATATCTCACTTTCAGCTTGTTTATTGCTGTTGTAATTCATTAGTGTTGTGAATTTTCAATTTTTAAGATGTCCACATGCTATTATAATTATTTTATATAGTCAGTTACTTCACATTTCCTACTTTATTTTTCATTCTTTCTTGCATACCTCATCTTTCATCTTTTTTTTTTTTTTTTTTGAGTAGGCTCCGTGCCCAACATGGGACTTGACAGCCCTGAGATCAACCCTCATAACCCTGAGATCAAGAGTCCCATGCTCTACCGACTGAGCCAGCCAGGTGCCCCACATCTTTCATCTTCTGCCTGAAGAGTGTCTTTTAGAAAGTTTGTCTTTTCTGTTTAGAAGCTTCTAAGAAATCACGTTTCATTATATGTGTGTGTATTTACTTGTTTATTTTTACTTTTGTTGCTTTTGGAGAGTGCATTTTTTAAACATTTGCTTTTCCTTTATTGGCAACTTTGGATGCATTTTTAGGTTTTGATTCCCAGAGGGCATTTTTCACAAATCTTGAAGCTGCATCTTTGTCCAGCTTGCCAGCCGTTTACTTGTCTGTTACTTCCTTGACCCTGTTCATGTATACTCTGATTCTTTCCCATTCCTGCTTTACTGGAAACCCAAAACATTGAATTTAATGTGTAAGCAGGAACTAAATCCACTTTTGCTTGTTCAAGGAGATCCAACTTCTGCAACAACTCATTTCTGGAAACAGACATTGTGGTCGTCAGCATCTTATCCACAGCACTGATGGAATTCTCAAATGTCGATAAATACACATGATTTTTTTTTTAAGATTTATTTATTTGAGAGAGAGAGAGAAAGAGAGAGAGCACACATGAGTGGGGGTTGGGGGTGGGGATTGGCAGAGGGAGAGGGAGAGAGAATCCTTGAACAAACTTCCAGCTGAGCACAGAGCCTGATTCAGGGTTTGATCCCAGGACCCTGAGACCATGACCGGAGCTGAAACCAAGAGTCAGCCATTTAACCGACCGAGCCACCCAGGCACCTCAATATTCATGATTTGTACTGGATAGTCTTCATTAATTTCTTTACCTGCTGTTATGACCAACTCATTGGTCTTCACTGCTGTCTCTGGAGAGTACGTTTTTTAATCTGAGGAATTTATTTCATTTATGGAAAACTCTCAGCTATTGCTTTTTTAAAAAATATTTTCTCCTATCTAATATTTGCATTTTATTTATACTAAAATGCTAAAGATGAGCATCCATAAATACACTACCCTGCTAAAGAACTAGATGCTGCTCATGCTACAGAATCAAACTTTGCTCTTCCCTTCTCTTGTCCCTTTCCCACTCCCTGAGATAACCAGCTTCCTGGATCATCTTCTTGCTTTAAAAAAATGTTTTAATACATAATTTTTTAGTTTTGTATAATTTTCCAGCTTTATACGGTGATGTCATACTAAGTCTTTGACTTCCTAGTGCTAAAATCTAAAATTTGGTTTCTAAAGTGAATCTATGTTGAAGGTGTAGTTCATTTATTTTCACTGTTATATACTATCCCATTGTAGAAACATTTATCATTCCATTCTGCTGTTGGATTATTTTGTGGGGTTTTATTTTTCTGTTGCAGTTAATGCTGCTGTGAATATTTTAATCCACATTTGCTGGTACACAGATGCAAGAGAGTCTCTAGAGAAGGTACTAAGAAGTGAAATTGCCCATGTTGAACTTGAGAAAATTCCAAATTGTTTTCCAAAGTGATTGAACCAAAACAGTCCAGCTAGTAATATGGAAAAGTTCCTGTTGTTTCCTCTTTTAACCCAAATAATATTGTCAGAATTATTTGTTTTTTACTTTTGTTTTGTTCTGTTTTGCCAATCTAGTAGGTAAAAAATAACACCTTACTGTTGTCTTAATTTAGGTTCCAAGATTACTAATGAGATTAAGCTTTTTACCAGATACTACTTGACGGTTACGTTTCCTCTGTATGAGACGCATGTGTCTGTATTTTGCGCATTTATTTAATGGGTTTCGTGGGGCTTTTTTAGTGTTGAAAGATTCTATTTTAAATATATACTAACTCTTAATCCTTTGTTGATCATAGCTGTTAAAGACATCTTTACTCTCCGTTGTATTACTGCTTGTATTTTTTTCTTTATTTTTGGGGGAAAGGGGTGAAAGTAGATAATATATTTTCCTCACCAGTTATAGCATAAAAGACACTTCCTAATATGTATTATAGTTAATTCCTAATTTTTCGTTAGAGAAAGGTTGCTTTATGCCTACACCCATCATCCTATTGAAGGTCAGTTTTGTTTCCTTTCTTTTCCAAATGAAATTTTCTGTAGAGCTCAAGTGGATCTTTCTTCTGACCTCCCTTCCTCAAGTGTGTTAATAACATATACTGGAGGCAGGGACAGAAAACAGCATAGGTAGGGCCACTACCCCTGGGCAGCATCAAAGGGTTGCCTACTCTTTTCAAAATTGCCCTAAACTTCTTTGTTCTTGCTTTAGCAGCATTGGCTTTAATATCTGAGACCAATATTTTATGGCTTTTTTGGATTTATGATCTGTTTCACTGTGTCCATAGTTTTGCTTCATCATATGGCCACCAAAGTGTCCACATTCTTTTGGTGTAAGGTGTTTCTCTCCTGCCAGATCAGGAATGCCTTGGCAGAGGGGCACCTCCTGCCATGCCTCCAGTAGCATCTCTCTTGGAGCTTCAGCACTTTCTGATTTCATGCACTGAAGCCTGAAATCTCCAGGAGCATCAGGTTGGCGTGCCCTGAGCTAACTCTTGCATGGTGTGCGTTTGACTTGAGAAGGCTTACCTCTTGGGAGTCTTATCCAGGAGAGCGCTGATGAGGACTTGGGCTTCACTCTTCACTCCTTGGAGGATAGAGACTCCCCGTCAGTGTATACCTCATAGCAGTTGATTAGGAGGATGGTGTCCAGAGGAGGTGAGCAATCAGGAGTAGCCTTGGGCCCGGCAGCAGGAAGGTCACATGTGCCCCTGTGGACAGAGGGAGAACTAGATGCTGCTACTAAAGAACATGCAAGCAAGGGGAGACTCTGGTTTCCTTCAGATGAATTTAACTCTTTTTTAAAACCTGTATGGATATATAATTGGCAGAAAGAAAATAATCCATACTTAAAGTATCCAATTTGATACATTTTGACTTATGTATTTCTGTGAAACATTACCACAGCTGAGACAATTAATTAATCCCCCCCAAGTGTTTCCTCCTGTAGCTTTGAAATTTTCCTCCCTACCCCTTCATTTACCTTCCACTTCCAGGCAACCACGTCTATCTATTTTCCGGTTTTTAAAAAAATATTTTATTTATTTATTCATGAGAGACACAGAGAGAGGCCGAGACACAGGCAGAGGGAGAAGCAGGCCCCATGCGGGGAGCCTGATGCGAGACTCGATCCTGGACCCCAGGGTCACGCCCTGAGCCAAAGGCAGATGCTCAACCACTGAGCCACCAGGTGTCCCAACTTCTATCTATTTTCTGCCATTATAGATTAGTTTGCATTTTCCAGAGTCGTATATAAATGGGATAAAAAGTATATATTCAGTTTAGGGAGTGGAATTCTAGGTTCTTTCACTCAGCATAATTATTTTGAGATTCAACCGTATTGTACATGTTAACAACTATTCTTTTTATTCCTGAGCTGTATTTTATAGCAATATACTAGTTTATTGATCTATTTGCATGTTGATGCATTTGTGTCGTTGCCGAATTTTACTGCTTACAAATAAAGCTGCTGTTAGCACTCACGTATGTTGTGTGGACATATGCTTTCATTTTTCCTGGGTACGTACCCAATGATGGAATGACTGAATCGCACGGTAGATGTGTTTAACTTCACAAGACTGATGAACTGTCCAAGTTGTTCTCCCATTTCACATTCCCCCTGGTAATGAGGGAGAGTTGTCCCACATTCTTGCCAGCACTTAGTAT
The DNA here is from genome assembly GCF_018345385.1 of Vulpes lagopus. Lineage (NCBI taxonomy): Eukaryota > Metazoa > Chordata > Mammalia > Carnivora > Canidae > Vulpes > Vulpes lagopus. The sequence goes on from NC_054826.1 coordinate 160,488,336, forward strand.
GATGTGAGTTTTTCAATTTTATCTATTGTAACCAATGTGTAATGGCAGCTCAATTTGGTTTTAATTTGCAATAACAAGTAATAGCTACTACTACGAGTAATTAATGCTGAGTACTTTTTCATGCCTTATTTGCAATCCATATATCTTCTTTGGTGAAGTGTCTATTCAAAAATTTGCCCATTTGGGACCCCTGGGTGGCTCAGTGGTTGAGTGTCTGCTTTTGACTCAGGACGTGACCCTGGGGTCCAGGATCGAGTCCCACATCAGGCTCCCTGCATGGAGTCTGCTTTTCCCTCTGCCTGTGTCTCTGCCTCTTTCTGTCTTTGTCTCTCATGAATAAATAAATAAATAATTTAAAAATTACCCATTAAAAACATTGAGTTGTATTGTTTCCTTATTTTATTGTTTGTATTTGCTTATTTCATTGAAGTACACTTGATAAGCAGTGTTATATTAGTTTCAGGCGTACAACATAGTGACTCAACAACTCTGTATGTTGTGTTATGTTCACCACAATTGTAGCTACCATCTGTCCCCATATAATGCTGTTATAGTACCATCGATTATTCCCTATGCTGTACTTTTTATTCCCATGACATTCATTCACTCCATAACTGGAAGCCCATACCTCCCATTCTCCTTCACCCATTTTTCCCATCCCATACCCCTTTCCACTCTGGCAATGACCAGTTTGTGTTCTCTGTTTCTGTCTTTTTTTTTTTTTTGTCCTTTTGTTTTTGTGGATTCCACATATAATTGAAATCATAATGGAATTTGGCTCTCTCTGTCTGACTTAGCATGATACGCTCTTGGTCCATTCATGATGTCGCAAATGGCAAGGTCTTTCTTTTTCACAATTGAGTAATGCTCCATTATATATATATATTATATGAATTATATCACATCTTCTTTATCCACTCATCTGTTGGACACTTAGGTTGCTTCCATATCTTGACTATTATAAATAATGCCCTCCCACTGTATGTTGTTTCCTTATAATTGAATTTTGAAAGTTATGTGTATGTTGTGGATATAAGTCTTTTATCAAGTGGATGATTTGCGAATATTTTCTCCCAATTTATGGCTTATCTTTATTCTATCATAAAGTAGAAGTTTTTAACTTTGGTAAAGTCCAATTTATTATTTTTTCTTTTATGCTTCAGGATTTTGGTGTTGTATATGTAAATTTTAATGCCAAATTTACCCTTGTTTCTTTTATGTCTAAGACTTTTTGTGTTTGGTTTAAGATATAATCCCAAGTCTGGTGTCATAAATATATCATCCTATGTTTTTGTTAAATATGTCATCAAAAGTTTTAAAGCTTTTGATTTAAATTTTTTGTTCGTATGGAATTGATTTTTGTGTATGCTGTGGGGTAAGGAACCCACTTTATTTTTTTTCTATATGAATACTCGCTTGACCAAGAATAATTTATTAAACAATTCATCCTGTCTCAACTGCATCAGTCAGGCAAACTCAGTTATGCTGTTGTAACAAATAATCCAAAAATTCCTGTGAAATAACATAGTAATAGTCTGTTTCTCAGTTCATGTTATATGTGTGGCACAAGTCACACAGACTGCTTATCATAGCCCCTCAGGTGCCCATGCTGATGGAAGTTCTGTTCTGACATAAATTTCTAGAATTACTTTGCAATAGGAAGAGAAAGACAACTTAGTGACTGGCTTCTAAGCTTTTTCAAAGAAGTGAGGTACTTATACTCACATTTTTTTTAACCATCACAAGTCACAAGTGCACACCTACCATCAAAGAGAGAGGGAAACTGCAATTCTTTCATGTACCTAGAAGGAAAATGAAGGGAAATATTTAGTGAATAATATTAATAACTACCTTAATGAAGTACCTATAAGGACACCTCTGTAATATATCTATTTTCATGTGTGTGTGGATTTGCTTCTGAGCTTTTTATTGACCAATTTTTCTAATTTTTTTCTAACTCAAATTCTGTTTTTATACTGTAATTCTTAGTTACTATCACTTACTTTACCAAGTGTCTCCAGAGCCTTTCCAAGGTATGAAAGAGAGCCAGATATAAAAATTAACAAGCCAAAAGGGTTGAAAGTCTGAGGGATACAAGATGAATTAGAAATCCTTAGTTTCGGGATCCCTGGGTGGCGCAGCGGTTTGGCGCCTGCCTTTGGCCCGGGGTGCGATCCTGGAGACCCAGGATCGAATCCCACGTCGGGCTCCCGGTGCATGGAGCCTGCTTCTCCCTCTGCCTATGTCTCTGCTTCTCTCTCTCTCACTGTGTGCCTATCATAAATAAATAAAATTTAAAAAAAAAAAAAAAAAGAAATCCTTAGTTTCTTGTGGTGACTAAGCTAAACAGGAATAAAGGGCGTAATGAGATGGCCTCAAGGCAAATAGAGTAGGAGATGCTCTCAAATGATTTTTATTCGTGAGTACAATTTCCTTAGGAATAGAATCTGTGCCTGATTTATTGTTTTACCACTGATTGCTTACCCTCCCTAATCAACAAGGACTTGACACTTTGTAGGTGCTCAATAAATAAATATTTGTTGAATGAATATTTGAATGAATAGTTCATGTTATATGAACCCATAGTAACAAAGAGTACCTTGTTTATGGATATTCACTCCTCTTCTGCTTCTCTTTGGCCCCATCTCAAAGAAAATGAGAATGCAAATTGGTGCGACCATTGTGGAAATCAATATGGAGGTTCCTCAAAAAATTAAAAATAAGACTACCATATGACCCAATAATTCCACTACTGAGTATTTACGCAAAGAAAATGAAAACATTAACTTGAAAAGATATGTATATCCCTGTGTTTATTGCAGCATTATTTACAAAAGTCAAGATATGGAAGCAACTAAGTATCCACAGATAGTTGAACACATGAGGAAGATGTGATGGATGTGTGTGTGCACGTGTGTGTGTGTATAAAGTGGAATACTACTCAACCATAAAAATGAATGAAATCTTGCCATTTATGACAACATGGGTTAATCTAGAGGATATTATGCTAAGTGAGATAAGTCAGACAGAAAAAGACAAATACCATACCATATTATTATACCATATTATTATACCATAATATTATACCATATTATTTCATTATTTTATTATTGGAATCTAAAAAACAAAACAAAACAAAAAACAAATAAATAGAATCATAAACACAAAGAACAAACTGGTGGTTGCCAGAGGGAAAGGGGTTGGGGGATGAGTGAAGTAGGTGATAGGGATTAAGAGGTACAAACTTCCAGCTATAGAATGGAAAAAATCTGCAAATTAACATGAAACTTTAATATTTGGCCTCTTGGCCCACAGTCAAATAATACTACATGCCCTTAGATAGCCAAATAATTCCTGGGGACCTGCTTGACAATGCTGCTGTTTGACGTTGGAAGAATCTATGGTCTCCTTTTTATTTAAGCTTTGGAAAAATGTCTTAATATGAAAAAATATAAATATACATATAAATATAGTAATAAATAAATGGTATATAATGCAAGACATGTTAGAAGACGTAATGAGAAAAGAATATTTTCTCTTGTGCAACAGTGTTATAATCAATTGATACCAAGGTTTGCATTCTTTAGAGAGAGATAGATTTTTTTTTTCTCCTTAATCCTTGGAAGATCAGAGTTCTGGGAACAGGTTTTGTGACGTATCTGAGACTGCATCTGACTCCTAGAGGACAGATTAAAATAAAGACCGTGACATTAGAATAAAATAAAATAACATGGATCACTATTAGCTAATATATAGGTTTTAATTTTATTTTATTTTGAGTTGTCTTTCTAGACAGTAGGTTAGGTTTTAATAAAGAAAAGCGCAAAAAGAGAGCAGGCCTATGAGAGTCAAAGAAAAAAAGAGAATTCAACAAAATGAAATCAAAATCATATCTGCCTGAAAGGGCTCAGGAGATAACACTTGCTCATTGAAAGCCACCTTCCCATCCCGGCAGTGTCTCAGGGCTGCAGCTGCTGCAAGGGACAGTTCCATTAGTTATCAGGCACCATGCTGCCCACCACTCACACTGCTGTAGTTTTAAAAGACACGCTTGAACTCGATCTGAACTAAGAAATGCAATTCGTGTGGCATACGAAAGCCAACTCTATCAGTTAGCAGCAGTGATGATACCAGGCAAGTCAAGTAAGTTTTCAGGGTCTTATTTTCCTCATCTGCAAAATGGAGCAGTAATACCTGCAGAGATTGAAGAAGGTGTCTTAGTCTGTCGGGGCTGCTGCAACAAAATGCCACAGACAAGGTAGCTTATAAACAGCAGAAATTGGAATGCCTGGGGGGCTCAGCATTGAGCGTCTGCCTTCAGCTCGGGTCATGATCCTGGGGTCCAGGGATTGAGTCCCACGTCGGGCTCCCTGCATGGAGCCTGCTTCTCCCTCTGCCTGTGTCTCTGCCTCTCATTCTCTCTCTGTGTGTGTCTCTCATGAATAAATAAATAAAATCTTAAAACAACAACAACAACAGAAATCTACTTCTCATAGTTCTGAAAGCTGGGAGAGCCAGACCGGGGAACCAGCATAGTCAGGTGACAGCCCTCTTCCAGGCACAGACTTCTCACTGTATCCTGAATTGAGAAGGGGCTAGGGGACGCTTTGGTCCTCCTTTATTAGGAGAAGCCCTAAATCTCACCAGGGTGGAGCCTCCCAAAGCCCCACCTCTTAATACTATCACTTTGAGAGTTCGGATTCCAACTATGAATTTTTGGGGAAAACATTCAAACCATAGCCCCAAGAATGTGAAAGTACTTTGTTAATGATTAATGTAAAGGGCAATCTACCTGGCTTTCTTGATTTGCCCTCTGCTGGCCAGGAGGTTTCCTATAACCTAAAGAATGTGCTTTTTCTTTCGCGCAGTGATTGAAGCTGAGTGACCTGCCATTTCCAAGCACAGGGCAGGTCCTGATGTCCTCTGGCTGTGCCCTGAGCAGCCTCTTCTTTTAACCATCACTAAGAAGTTCCAAGCATCCTTCATGAAGAAGCTGGAACAGATTCCTGCCTGTACCTGTAGCTGTTTTATTTTATTTTATTTTACTTTCTTCAGATCAGGCCCAACACATCTGGACTATGGTGGGATGTTTAGAGACGTATCATTTTTTGAAAGTCTTGACAGCAGGATTTGGAGCACATGTTGCCTGTACTGTCACTTTTTACTTCCATCTGGTAAACAGAAGCCTGGTTGGGACTCACAAGGGAGAATGATTTATGCATTTCAGTGGAGACCCCATTTATAATGTTCATAAAGCAAGATAAAGTTAGCAGGTTATTTTATTTATTTAAATGCTTCTACTCTGCCTCATTCCACAAAAGAATTGGGAGAGTTAGTAGGAGAGATGACTGAGAGAGAGTCCATTGCTTGGAAAGCTGTCAAAATCATAGTGAAATTAGTTCTAAGTGTTGATTTAGTTGTATTCTTTGAGTCAACTTTCTGTAAGACAATATATGTTTTGTGGCTCCGTCTATACAGGGAAAAAAGTACATGAAAAATATGCGTGTAATTTAAGATGCTACAGACAATTCTTTTTGTTTCAGTAGCACTGACATATAAATATGTGTATATATGATTTTTCTTGAAGTACCTGGATTTCATGGTTTCCTATTTACTGTGCTCAGTATTAGTGGTTCATTCATTGAAAGAAAAATAGCAGAAAAAAATTTGTCAGGCCATTTTGTCGGGGATATTCCATCAGCACACAACTGAATTATGAGGCCTGTCAGTCAGTAAATGCTTGACCAGAACTTCTAATTTCTTTGCTGTCATGTATTTCTTTGGCAGATACCTTTGATGAATCAGTACATTCTGTTTTATGTATATAAAGCCAGTCTGATGTCACATCTTGTTGTGTATATACATATATCCTTTGTTCTGACTACGTTACTACGTCCGCCCTTACTCATGTAAGCCAGGAATCCTTTTTCACTTTGTGGATATTGTATCATCTCCAGGACTAAGTTTAATCAGAGAACAGCAAGATGGGGGGAGGGGGGCAATTGATTAAGGCCAGATCTTTCTTACTTTTCATTATTTTAAAAGAAATGGAACTTGGACCAGGCAGACAAAGTGGTCATTCATTAAATCCCTTTCAGGAAGCAAAACATATTTAAAGTTAATTCCTTAGCATTTGAGATATATATAACATATTCATTTCTATCTATAGTTAGATGTTTTTCATACTTCTTTCATTCTCTCCCTGCCACCATCAAGTGCAGTACTTTGATTTAAAATAATAAAATAAAATAAATCTATTTAAATAAATTTATTTTGAGAAATTCTCATTACAAACTTAAAATGATTGGGTCACTCTTGAGTGTTTAGGCTTTCATCTTCACCAAATTTTCGTGAGCTTCTACTATGTGTCAGTCACTTTAATAAGGCAGAGGATTTAGCAGAGAATAAAATAGACCTAGTCCCTTCCTTTAGACTCTTTATAGTTTAGACAGCAAGAAAAACAGTAAACAACTAGCTACAAAAATAAGCAGGTATTTAGAAATTGAGATAAGTGCAATGAAGAAAAATATAGATTTCTAAGATTGAAATTTTTTTTAGATTTTTTAAATTTATTTATTCATGAGAGACACACAGAGAGGGGGTGGGGCAGAGACACAGGCAGAGGAAGAAGCAGGCTCCATGCAGGGAGCCTGATGTGGGACTCAATCCCGGGTCTCCAGGATTATGCCCTGGGTCAAAGGCAGGCGCTAAATTGCTGAGCCACCCAGGGATCCCTCTATGATTGAAAATTAAACGAATGCCTAGTTTAGACTGAAAGAACAGGATAAGCTTCACTGGAAATTACAATTGAACTGGTAAAAATACTGGAAAAATGAGCTGAAGGTGTGTGAGAAATGAGAGATTGTCAATGTGTCTGAAGAATTAGTGGTGGAAGCAAAGAGTGGAACCAGCCAAAACCAAGAGGTAGGACAGGTGGATGATAAAACACCTGAGGGCCGTGTTACAGTTTTAAAATTTGATCTTAAGTGCACTGGAAGTCATTGAAGGGTTTTAAAGAGATCTAAAAATACATGATTTGTATTTTTAAAAGATTCTCTGACTTCTGGTTGTGTAGAAAATTGATTTCCAAAAAAAAAAAAAAGTGAGGGATATCCATTATAAGATTACTGCATAGGGCTAGGTGAGAGATGATGGTGATTTGGACCAGGTTAATGGCAGGCAGTGGAGACAAAATGAAGTGGTACATATATTATGAAGGCAGTATGAAATTGACCATGAGAAGGATTGGATGAGCTGATGAAATAGAAAGTTATTGAGAATGGCTTCCACTTTCTATCATGAGCAACCAGTAGATGGAGGCACATGATGCACAGAATTGGAGAAGAATGGAACGGGAGCACTTTCAACAAAACTGAGTATTGAAAACCTGAAGTTAGGGATCATTTGTTCTAGAGAGGTTAAGAAGAAAGATGTAGTGAAAGACAGGCATTACGGGTAGCAAAGGAGGGACGCTGAAGATGACAGACCCTTGGTGAAAATTCAGCAGGGATAAACCTTGAGTGACAGCCCTCATAATTTAGGAAGACAATGGGCCTTGGTGCTTCAGTAAGAACCTCAGAAGCAGACACAACTCTCGATTACTCAAAACTTGTTTGCTTTTGGACAAATCACAGTAAGTTCTATTGGCTTCTACTCACTCATCCGTTCAACAAAGATGTTGGATGAGATAAGGCACCTGTTTATTCCAGCATTCCATGGTTCTATGCAGTGGCAGACAGCAGAAGTTTGGCAGTTAAAGGTTCAATTCCAGCTCTTTAATTTCTACATCTATAGCATGGGACTGATATCAATGACGTAGCTTGCACGCGAAGGGCTTTTCTTCCCTTCCTTCTCTCTGTCTTCCTTCCTTCCCCCTCCATCTCTCTCTCTCTTTCTTTCTTCTTTCTTTCTTTCTTTCTTTCTTTCTTTCTTTCTTTCTTTCTTTCTTTCTTCTTTCTTTCTTTCTTCTTTCTTTCTTTCTTTTCTTCTTTCTTCTTTCTTTCTTCCTTCTTTCTTTTTCTTTCTTTCTTTCTTTCTTTCTTTCTTTCTTTCTTTCTTTCTTCCCTTCCTTCCTTCCTTCCTTCCTTCCTTCCTTCCTTCCTTTTTTCTTTTAATACTAATCAGTAGTTCGTGTACATTTCATTTGCAAATTAGTCATATACATTCATTTCTAAAACTCAAGAGAGTGGAATCCCAGGCTCTATACATTTTTATGTGTTCTATTTTTTTCATGTGCTCTTCCTTCTCTGAAGGCTCTATTTTTTCATTTGTAAAATGAACTGGCAATATTTAGCTTATAGGGTTGTTATATGATTTGAATGAAATAATGTATACTGAAAGCCTAACAAAGTATCTGGAACATAGTACTCTCTCAAAACATTTAATTCTCTTTTCCTTTATTCCTTAAGTAAAAATTAATTGAACTATAATCCTCTCTACAGATTTTATTCCAAGGCAAAATAGAGATTAGGTAAGTAATCGTTAGGTCAGCACTACTTTCTGTAGTTACTGGATAACGGATCAGGTGATATTTATTTCCGTATTCAACAGTTATAAATATGTAGGCAGTCAGTAAGTGTATTACTGTTAATGCTTTACTGTAACCAGGGAAATTCTGACTGTCTCGTGGTAAGAGAAAATAGCTCCAAAAACAGTGAAAAGCTTCTCTAAGCCTAACCGGCATCTGTCAAAGCTTAGTGATATATGTTATTTAATGCCAGTGAGAGTCCAAGTGCCGTTAAATGGCAATAATGATCTTTAAAATAGGTAAGAAGTTTCTGGAGTGCTGTGTAAAAGAAAACACCATGCACATACCCCCTTTGACTTTCAGAGTGCGGCAGGCCTGATTTTGGAGCCATTACAATCAGTGCTGCTCAATCTCCTCTCGGTAGCCCTTTTCAGTAGCATCCAATTTCCTACCTCTCAGACCTGGTTATCCTAAGTGAATTGCTGAGAGAAGACAAAAGGTCCATCCCATAATATGCCTAGCATAGGCATATTAACCTTGCCAGGTTAAACGGGATTCCTATCACTTTTGTGTTCAAGCTCCAGCTTAGCTTACAGGTGGCTGTAATTGTTTCTGGCAAGGCCAAGAGCATCTTGAAATCTTGGCCAACGTGCTTTCTTCACCCAGCTTTTAAAGTCTAAGAATTGGGAGGTTCACACAATACAAATTTAAGATTTTTATCACCTCAGGCTCTGGCTATTACAATAAACCCTAATTCCTATCTCTCCCTCTAATCTCTCTGCCACCAATTTCTTCTTCAATTCTGACTTCCTTCAGATTAATCTTTCTAAAATAGCTCTCGAATGAAGTCTCACCTCCTCTTGAAATGTGTCGCTCTCGGTTAAAGTGTAAACTCTATAAGATGGCAAAATCTGACCTCAAGCTATCTGCCTAGATTTTTTTTCTCATTATAATCCTTCATGAACCTGACGTACTAGGCATATGCAATACCTTGGGATCTTGCCAAATTTCAATGGTACTGCCAGAAGCAGGATACACATCCTGTTTAGCTTTGAGATTCAGAGACTTTTTCCTTATTTCTCTTTCCCTAGCACATGGGAATCCTTATATTTTATGCCGAAAACCATTTTGCTTTCATGTAACTTCCAGATATTCTAACTATACTCATGAACTCCTTTCCCTAGTTTTTTTTTTAAAGCAAAAACCAATCATCCTCATAAGATCTTTCTGTTTTCACCCCCAACACATGTCTCTCTCTCCAATAATGGGCGTAGAGGTATCATCGACAATCCTGAAAGTAAATTAAAGTAGAAAATACAGGGAGAAAAAAAAAACCATGAAGTGAATTTCATTAAAACATTATGGAGGGATCCCTGGGTGGCGCAGCGGTTTGGCGCCTGCCTTTGGCCCAGGGCGTGATCCTGGAGACCCAGAATCAAATCCCACATAGGGCTCCCGGTGCATGGAGCCTGCTTCTCCCTCTGCTTGTGTCTCTGCCTCTTTCTCTCTCTCTCTCTCTCTCTCTCTCTATCATAAATAAATAAATAAATAAATAAATAAATAAATAAATAAATAAAAATAAAGGCAGATCTACCTGCCTGCATAGAATAGGCTTTCATTGAAGAACGTTGGTAGCCTCCAAGTATGAACGGTATATACAGGTCTGTCAGGCACATCTGAATGTGTCTACAAGGAATAGAAATGTGACTCCAAAATTCTGTTTTCTGGAAGCTAAAGGTTAAAGTTTTTTAGTTTACTATAAAAGGGAAGGGGATGGGAACTAATACTGACTGGCAGTGTTCTAATTCTAACTTGTGAAAGTGAACACTCAAAATATTGAGAGCTTGATAGTTCATTGCATATTGTCCAAGGCTGGACCAGAGCAAAATAAGGGCATTAGTTAGAGAGAAATGAGACTCTTGAGTACTAGCAATGATTGAGTACATGCTGAGGTAATTCAAGTGCAAAATCAAGTAGAGTAGCTGGCCAAGAAAGTCCAAATACCAGCTAGAACTTACATATATTGGATTAACTTAGGGATATTTGGTCTAAGAGCTTCAAGGCAAGAATAGATTGAGTCAGGAACGTGGGTAAGAAGCATGCCAAAAAGACCTTATTCAATTAAGAAAGATTTGGCAAAATTAACAATCATATGCCAAGATATAAAGGAATAAGCGGTTGAGTGATCCTACATGACTGTCAGGCCAAAAAAAAAAAAAAAAAAAGATGAAGTAACAGTCGAATTAGCTAGACGTATATTTTATCAACCATATTTATAGATCATTTAAACAAAATATCATGGGTTTCTCCAGACACCTGGCCTAAATGGACACAGTGGACAGTAAGAATACTTCAGAATCAGAGAGATGCAGCTCAAATCCTAATTCACCATTGCTTGTTACTCTAAGTTCTATTGGAGCAAACACATATTTCATGTTCATTTGCATATTGTCTGTAGCTGCCTTCAGGCAACAATAGTGTTGTTGAGATGGTAGAGATGATATGGCTCTTTACAGGAAAAGTTTGCCAATCCCTGGCTTAAAAGAGCAATAATTTATTCTTGGTTAATGATCTGTAGGTTGGCTGAAGCAGTTCTGTTCCATGTGTATTTACTGTAGGGCATAACCTGTGTAGTTCCATCTGGTGGGGAAAAGACTTTTCATGGTGACAAAAATTCAAGAAAGCAGACTCTTCAGGGCTAGGTTTAAAAATGACCTATTGCTGTTTCTGCCCATATGCGAGTGGCAAAAGGAAGTCAAATGACCAAGTCTCAAGTCGAGGGATAGAGAAATACCCAGTACTCATCATAAGGTAAGAGTGTGATGTTGGGAAGTTTAAAGAATTGAGGTCAATAATTCAATGCACTACAGTTGGTGAAGTAATTGGCCATGTGCCTATCTGGGGGGGTAGCATCTCAAGTGAACTGCCAGTACATAAATCCCAATGCAAGAATATCCCTGGTACATCCCTGGTATATTAAAGAAACAACAAGGAGACCAGTAGGTCTACAATGCAGTGAGTGAGAAGGAGAGTAGTAGGAGTTAAGATTGGAGGAGTAATGGAGAGCAGTGTGGGGAGAGCACAACAATTTGAGGAAGATGGGAAGTCAATATAAGGTTATGAGCAGAAGAATGACAAAATTTGACTTATATTTTAAACAAATCTCTGATTCCTGTGTTGAAAATAGATTTGAAGAGAAATAATGGAACCAGGCAAAGCAGTTTAAAAGCTGTTTCAGTAGTCCCAGTAGGAGATAGTGGAAATGAGTGGCCACAGTGGAGGTGGTGAGAACGATTAAATTTTATGTATATTTTGATGTCAAGACCAAGAGGGTTTCCTGACAGATTGGATGAGGGGTGCGAAGAAAAGAGAGAGTCAAGGATGACTTCCACATGTTTGGTCTGAATAGTGGAAATGATGTGGTTACTGTTGTGTAAGTTGGAAATCACTACAGGCTGAGTAGTTTTGAGAGGAAGAAGTTTGATGAGGGACATATTGAGTGTGTGATGCCTTCTAGACAGACATCCAAGTGAGGCTGTCAAGACAAGAGGATACCCAAGAGTGACGTTCAGGAGAAAAGCCTATGCTAAGGATATACATTTGGGCATCACTGGCTTATGGATGGTATTTCAGACAATCAGACTGGATCCAGTTGCTAAGTGAGTTAGTGTTAGAGAATAAGTCTAAAGATTGAGTGCTGGGGCATGCCAGTCTGAAGAGGTCTAGGAGAAGGGGAAGAACAAATAAGACTGAGGTAGGGCAACCAATGAGATAGAGTGAAAACTATGGTTGATTAACATAGCCATTTTGTAGGAAAGTCAGAAATCAGACCTAACTTGCTTCAGTTGTCTCGGTTTTCAGGCAGGGAAGGTTGGCTTCCTCCTTAGTGCCATCACTGACCATCTTTTCAGATGTGCCTGGTTATAATGTCAGCACAAACTGGAGTGAAGCACTGACCTAAATGTTATAGGAAATTTAAGTACGGGCATATCTCAGAGATATTGTGGGTTTGGTCCCAGACCACCTCATAGTAAATATTGTGAAAAATCAAGTCAAAAGAAGATTTTGGTTTCCCAGCGCATATAAAAGTTATGTTTACACTATATCATAGTCCCAAGTGTGCAATAGCATTGTGTCTAAAATACAAATGTACATACCTTAATCTAAAAATATTTTATGCTCAAGGCTCCTGGGTGGCTCAGTTGATTAAGCATCCAACTCTTGATTTCAGCTCAGGTCATGATCTCAGGGTTGTGAGATGGAGCCCTGTGGTGGGCTTCACTCTCAACAGGGAGTCTGCTTGATATTCTCTCTCCTTCTGTATCCCCCCCCCCCACAAACACACTTTAACACACTCTCTCTCTCTAAAATAAATAAAATCTTCTAAAAAATACTTTATTGCGGGATCCCTGGGTGGCGCAGCGTTTTGGCGCCTGCCTTTGGCCCAGGGCGCAATCCTGGAGACCCGGGATCAAATCCCACATCGGGCTCCCTGTGCATGGAGCCTGCTTCTCCCTCTGCCTGTGTCTCTGCCTCTCTCTCTCTCTCTCTCTCTCTGTGACTATCATAAATTTAAAAAAATACTTTATTGCTAAAAAATGCCAACCATCATCTGAGCTTTTAGCAAATCATAATCTTTTTGCTGGTGTCTCTAGAACCTGGCCTCAATGTTATGGCTACTAACTGATCAGGGTGGTGGCTACTGCAAGTTGGGGTGCCTGCAGCAATTTCTTAAAATAAGACAACAATGAAGTTTGCCACATTGATTGACTCTTCTTTTCAGCAACAATTTCTCTGAAGCATGCATTGCTGTTTGATAGCATTTTTCCCACAATGAAACCTCTTTTAAAATTGAAGTCAGTCCTCTCAAACCCTGCCAATGCTTTATCAACCAAATTTATGTAACATTCGAAATCTTTTCTTGTCATTTCAACAGTCTTCATGGGAACTTCACTAGGAGTAGAGTCCATCTCAAAGAAAGTGGTTTCTTTCTTTGCTCATCCATGAGGAGTAACTTCTCCATGAAAGTTTTATCATGAGATTGCAACCATTCAGTCATATATTCAGGATCCACTTCTAATTCTAGTTCTCTTGCTGTTTCCACCACATCTGCAGCTACTTCCTCCACTGAAGTCTTAATCCCTCAGAGTCATTCATGAGAATTGGAATCAACTTCTTCCAAACTCCTGGTGATGTTGCTATTTTGGACTCTTTTTTGATGACATCTAGAGTGGTGAATCCTTCTCAGAAGATTTTCAACTGACTCTTCCCAGATCCATCAGAGAAATCACTATTTATGGCAGCTCTAGCTTTATGAAACATATTTCTTAAATAATATGACATAAAAATCAAAGTTACCCCTTGATCCTTTGGCCGAAGAATGGATGTTCTGTTAGCAGCCATGAAAATACTAATCTCATTGTACATCATCATCATCAGAGTTCTTTGGTGACCAGTCATATTGTCAATGACAATTTACATTTTAATTTTAATTAAATTTAAATTTTAATATTTTAAAAGGAATATTTTTTTTTCTGAGCAGTAATTCTCAACAGTGGGCTTAAACTATTCAGTAAACCATGTTGTAAACAGATGCACTGTCATGCAGGCTTTGTTGTTCCATTTTTAGAGCATGGACAGAGTATATTAGCATGATTCTAAAGGGCCTAGGATTTTCAAAATGGTGAATGAGCATTGACTTCAACTTAAAGTCACCAGGTTCATTAGCTTCTGATGAGATAGCCAGCCTGTCCCATAAAGCTTTGAAGCCTGACTTTTCCTCTCTAGCTATGAAAATCCTAGATGGCATCTTCCAATATAAGGCAGTTTTGTCTACATTGAAAATCTGTTGTTTAGTGTAGCCACCTCGTTAGTTATCTTAGCTAGATCTTCTGGACAACCTGCTGTAGCTCTACCTTAGCACTTGCGGCTTCACCTTGCACTTTTATGTTACAGAAATTATTTATTTCCTTAAACCTCATAAACAATCTCTGCTAGCTTCAGACTTTTCTTCTGCTGCTTTCTCACTTCTCTCAGCCTTCACAGACTTGAAGAGAGTTAGGGCTCTCCTCTGGATTAGGCTTTGGCTTAAGGGAATGTTGATCTTCTATCCAGACCACTAAAACTTTCTCCAAATCAGCAGTAAAGCTGTTTTACTTTCTTATCATTCTTATGTTCACTGGAGTAGTACTAGAAATTTCTAAGAACTTTTTTTTTTTTCATCTACAACTTGGCTAACTATGTGGAGCAAGAGGGCTAGTCGAAGGTTTACAGTCTATCTCAGCTTTCGACGTGACTTTTTTATTAAGATAATCATTTCTAGCTTTTGATTTAAAGTGAGAGATATGCAATTCTTTCACTTGAACACTTAGAGGCCGTTGTAAGTTTATTAATTCACCTATTGTCAATATTGTCATGTCTCAGGGAAGAGGGAAGCCTGAGGAGAGGATGAGCAACAGGGGACAGCCAGTTGGTGGGGCGTTCAGAACACACATAGCATTTACTGATAAAGTTGCTGTCTTATCTGGGTGCAGTTCATGGTTCCCTAAAACAGTTATAATAGGAACATCAGAGATCACTGGTCACAGATTTACCATAAATAAAATGAAAAAGGTTGAATATGGACAGAAATATCAAAATGTAGTACAGAGACACAAAGTGAGCAAATGCTGTTGGAAAAGTGGTGCCAATGGACTTGCTCAACATAGGGTTGCCACAAACCTTCAATTTGTAAAAAATGCATTATCTGTGAAGTGTCATACAGCAAGGTATGCCCGTAGTATGCTGTACACAGCCACTTAATTTATGAGCCATGGGTTGGTAGGGGTTGAAGGGATGGATTAATTTGAACGTTAGTGTTTCTTGATGAATCTCAATTTCAGAATTCATTGCTTTTGTTTTCCTGGTAGCTATGTGAGAAACAAGACTTATCATCAATCTTATATAAACACCAATTTATACAGATGTGTATGGCTTGATTATTTCATCCCACAGCTTAAACCCTATAATAATTTAAAAAAATTTTTAGGCTGATATAGAGGAACATTTGTGATCTGGGTCCTGATTCTCTCTTTGACATCATTTTCTCTCCCTGCCGCCTTCACTCTCCTTGTTCTGGCCAAGTTGACAAACTGTACTTTCAGTTCCCTGAATGAGACGCTCTCTTTTGCTTCCTGGTCATTGCATGTGACCTTCTCTTGGGATACTTTCTCTACTCATCAACTCCTTAGCTGCTTGTTCATTTTTAGGTCTCCATTTAAACATTATCTCTGCAGTACTCCTTGATTCTTCAGATCTTTGTTTAGAACTGCAAAATTCCCACATCGTAGCTCTTAGTAAACAGTATTATAAATTCCTATTTTTTGTCCATTTCTCCCTCCACTTCAAGGGTTGGCAAACATTTTCTGTATAGGGACAGATAGTAAATATTTTGGGCTGTGTGGGTCATATGGTCGCTGTCACAATGACTTGATGCTATCATTGTAGCATACCCATAACAAACAAACTATAGACAAAACATGATCAAATGATTGTGTTCTAATAAAACTTTATTTATGAAAAACAGGCAGTGGATTGGATTTGACCCACAATGGTAGGAAATATATTTTGTTGATTGTTATGTCCCCAGATGTAGCATAGTCCCTGAAACATAATAAGAACTCCAGAAACATTTGTTTTAGGACTAAAGGGCAATCTCATAAACTTTGTCAAGAAAATAGCCTCATTGTGAACCTGCAAAAGTTGCACAGTTCAAGTTACTTTTTGTGCATTCTTTTTTTTTAATATTTTATTTATTTATTCATGAGAACACACAGAGAGGATTGAGAGAGAGAGGCAGAGACACAGGCAGAGGGAGAAGCAGGCCCCATGCAGGGAGCCCGACGTGGGACTCGATCCCGGGTCTCCAGGATCACGACCTGGGCTGAAGGCGGCGCTAAACCGCTTAGCCACTCGGGCTGCCCACTTTTTGTGCATTCTTTCAAAGAAGTCCTCAGCCTTTAAAATCTTTTCTTCTTTGCTCCTATCTAAAATCAGCATCTATTCAAATGATCCAACTCAGTTTTTCTAATTTATCCTGTATGGTAAGACAGTTGTTACACAGACACATGGGGGCTGTACACTTGGAGCTGTGACCAGGAATGGTGCATATTTTTTTCTTCTTTATATGCAGTTAAGAAGGAGTTGTCCCTGAGATAGAGTCTGTGCATTGTGGTTATTGGGAGTCTGGTATTTATTGACCATTCCTGTCTCTCTGCTGTGCATGGAATTTGGGTAAGCAGTGATTCATTTGCAGAGATATCATTTATTTAGGTTCATTTAATGGAGCTTCATGTGGTTTCTCAGCCATGGTTTACTTCCCCAAATTATGAGCGGGAAATCAGGAGGTTTACGAGAATTTTGGCTTGTACCTTTGCCAGGTAATGAGTAAAACATGGTGTAGGGGATGAGAAGCTATATTTGTGGTAGTCACATCTTTTAACCAGACATTGTCAGGATGTTGAGCCAGATTTGGTCAGATGAGCAAGTTAATCCCTGGGAAGTCTCATTACTTCTGGGTTATTTGAAAGAAAAGGAAAATAATAGAAAAGATGTTTGTATTTTTAACATGACCCCCAAAACCATAATTGTTTCCACTTTTTTCCAGATTTGAACTGTACTTTATGTAGTACCAGGGGGAGTTTTAGTTGGTTTTGAGCACCAACCAAAGCCAGAAGAAAAGGGGCCTAAACACACCACCTCTCCTTGACTGGCCACATGTGCTAGGCACGGTGAAGGACAGGCTGAGCTGGCCCTTGGTGCAGATCTGACCCTGTGCTCGCCAGCGTGAGCAGAACTCACCCCTTCTGGCAGTTGAAGTACTGTGTCAGGCCAAGTGGTTTCAACTATGTATGAATTGTAATAAAAATCCTTCAGATTCTAGAGTTAAATGCAGACTAAAGAAAGAAGGAAAAAGGTTAATGAGAAGTTAGAATGAAAGAGTGAGGATCAGAAATGAGTGATAAACAGCAGCAAAAATTTTCTATGATCCCTTTATATTTACATTCGTATTTATGTAGTGCTTTACAGGGTGAAACAAATTCTTAAATAACCTTTATTTAGGTTGATATATTTCTTCAACAGCCCTTTGAATGAGGCAGGATTAAGCATGGAGCCTCCTTTACTCACGATGGGGTTATGTCCTAATAAACCCACTGTAAGTTGAAAATATGGTGAGTCAGAAGTACATTTAATACACCTAATCTACTGAACATCATTGCTTAGCCTGCTCAGAACCCAGGTAAAATCATCTAACACAAAACTGATTTTATAACACCATGTTGAATAGTTCATGTAATTTATTGAATACTGAAAGTGAGAGACAGGATGCTTGTCAGTGTATCAGTTGTTTACCCCGGCGACCACATGGCTGACTGGGAGCTGGGGCTCGCTACAGGGCATTATTGGGCCACATTGCTAGCCTGGGAAAAGATCAAAATTCAGACTTCAAAGCATAGCTTCTACTGAATGCATATCACTCACTTTTGCACCATCACAAAGTGAAAAAATCATAAGTTGGAACATCGTGAGTCGGGGCCCATCTGTATTGGTTTTGCAAATGACACAACTGGCTTTCAAAAAAAGACTAAGGGACTTGGTCACACCCTGTAGAGATCCTTATGGTAAAGGAGGGACAGGGCCATGCTTCCTTTCATTGCCTCTCACCTGCGCAATTCACTGCTTTCTTCCGTAGGATTCACTGCTTTCCTCCCGTTTCTTTTCAAATTCTAAACCTTGAGATTTCAGGGTATAAGGACGGGGTTTCTGTTAGCCAGTATTTTTCCTGCATCCTCATAGCTTGGTCTGGTTGTTTCTTCCATTGTTTCCCATTAGTCGGACAGTCTCGTGTGTCAGCCTAGGGAGCGGCGAATATGGGAGATCAGAGACTTGGTGAAATAGTGACAGGAGTGGGAGGAGTTGTGTGTACTGAGTGAAAGAGGTTTTAAATGAAGGGAAGGCTAGCAGTTGTAAGGATGTTCATTCCTCACATATAAGGAGACATTACTTTTTTTTTTCTCGTGTGCTAGCATAATAATTGGCATTACCATGACTGTAGGCATCTTGTAAAGAGTGCAAAGCACACATCCACTGTATAGTGATCAATTAAAGGTGTGTCAGCTGTAGTTTCCACTTGAATAAAAATCCTACAGTTTTCTTTTGGGCTGGGTGTATGAGCCATTTGGGTAGATTTTTCTGCTTTAAGTTTAGAATGTCAATTTGATTCTTCGAGATTTGATCCCTGGTGTTCTCAGGTGGCACACTTCTGGGAGGAGCAAGCCTTACATGGAGATGTTATCTGCTTCACTTGTTGTAGCCTGATGCTATCATCGGGTATTGACGTTGTGTTTGTTTATATATGTCTTGGAAACATTTAAAATTTGTGCCCATATTTTCTTCACTAGCAGATTCTCACTCGGGATACCCTACTGGAAACTACCACCTTACATTTGTGTAAACAATGATCTAACCATGCAAAATGTTTTAGATACAAATCGCAGATGCCCTTGTCTGTGTTAGGGAAGGTGCCCCAGAGCTTAGAGCAGCCAGACCCAGTTAAACTCATACACATGGAAATGCTGTGCTTTGTTTGCATAATACCTTTGTACTCACGTTTTCCGCTCTGTTTTAACACATGGAGTTAGTTCCTCAGACTTCATACCAATCACTGAATATGGAATCCTTTCATCTAGTGACAGATATTTAACATTTGCTTTCACATTTGTGTGTGTGTGTGTGTGTGTGTGTGTGTGTGTGTGTGTGTGCTGTTCCTCAGGTTCAGAAGAAACTCTAATCCTATAGATGCCTGGCCTTGTTATTGCCATTATTATCATCATCCACATTATTTTCTGCCAGTATTTCAGGTCACTTCTGGTTCACTATCAGAAGAGGAGTCAGACTACAGGAAGTTAAATGTTAAGCAAAATTTGAAAACAAACATTAAAATAATTTGGTGTATTCACATGGAAGAGCAGGAAAAAAGAAAGGTATGGTTGGGTCCAAGAATAATAATCAGTTTATAGAATGACGGAACTCTGAAGCTAGATTTAAAATACTCAGGTGGCTGCTCAGTTCACCAATCTTTGCCCTGTCATTACCTCCACAGCATCACCACTATTTCTTCCTTTCATAAGCCATGGATGTGGGTATTGAAAGGGCAAATGGCCCAGAAGCCAAGAAAGCTGGATTCAAGATCCGACTTTGTTGCTTGGATAAGAGACTGAAAGTCTCTGAGTTTGTTTTTCCAGCTGTAAAATGAGATTAATGACAATCGGCTGCCTCCTCTATGGGATTAAGGTGAGGTAAACATAAGAGAATGTGGAAGCATTTAAAAAATTCTAGTTTTATACCTACATAAGGAGTTTTTACAGTATTATTTCTATACTCAGTTACATTAAAATTTTAATGACTAAAAAAAAAAATAAAATAAAAAAAAAATAAAATTTTAATGACTTATTACACACCCATAAATTTTTTAGAAGAGGTGCTTTATCTGTAAGGGATGTAGACTTGGGGACCAGAGCTGCTGTTTCTCAGCAGCAATTTTTGCGCTGCTTATATTGAAGAGCAAGTGCTGACAGATCCACCTAATTAAAACAAACAACAACAGAAACGGAACAGAAGAATCAAGGCAGATGTGATAAATGACAGCATTCTAGAGAGTTCTTGATAAAGTGTGAGCTGAATTTCTTGTCCTGGGGTTTTGGGACTATCCTTAATTCTTCATAATAAATTTCTCCTTACTAAGGTCATTTTTTTTTTAATCAATCCAAGTTACCTGACTGTGAAGAAAAAGAATGTTGAGTTATACTGCCTTTGGTGACATTTGAATAGGGTGGTTGAATGTCACAGTTGGTCACTGATTATTTTTATATTTATTTAGCAAAATTATTTCGTGCTGAAAGACGGGTTCCTTCACCTAGGAAATCTCAAATAATTCTTGAGATGTATTTCAGCATTGAACTACATGACATCACCAGTGACATAGAATCATGGAAAGACATGAACGAGAATCAGAAAAACCTCTAGTTTTAGTGTTAGTTCCACACATGTGATGTTCGATATGCTACTTCACTCCCTTGGGGCTCAGCATCCTCATCTGTAAGATACGGAAGTTGGAACTGATGAGTTTCCATCCCCTTGCTGCTCCAATAATCTCATCACTCCATGAATAGCAGTGCTCCAAAGGTGCCATCACAGGTGACTGACATAGAATAAAAAATCTTGTGGGATGACTAAATGATAATATTTAATTATGTAGATTAAAATGCTAACTAGTAGGGGAGGGGTGCCTGGGTGGCTCAGTCAGTTGAGCACCTGACTTTTGGGTTCAACTCAGGTCATGATCTCAGGGTCGTGAGATCGAGTTCTGAGTTGGGCTCCACGGTCAGCGGGGAGTCTGCTTGAGATTCTCTCTCTCTCCCTCTGCCCCTCCCCCTGCTCACTGTCTCTCTCTCTAAAATAGATAACTAAATCATAAATAAATAAAATGCTAGCCAGTAGAATCAGAGTCACACAAATAGCAAAGAGCTTTATACAACCAGAAAATTAAATACACTGAAGGATTAAGAAAATTGAATCCCTAAATCAGCTCTGGATCACACAACTGGTTAAGAGTATTTCCTCATCCCAGCTTGAAATTCTGGCAAATCTGTGGGACATAACTGAAGCTTTGGCAGGTACTACTTCACTCAAAAAAAAAAAAAGATATATTTTTACTAAATTTGGAGGATATATTTGGGACAGTTTTACGTAATAGAGATGGGTCTCGACAGTTCCAATTTTCTCCCAAACCATCTATTGGGACTCCTTTTCATGCCACCAACTCTTTACCCAGTGACAAGGATCTATTGTCCATTTTGCCAGGCTGTTAAAGAAAGAGAAAATTCACATGCAGCAGACGAGATAGGGCACAGCAAAGGCTACAAGTGGGTAAATATCCCATTGAATAATAATAATAATATACCAGAGGCTGTCAACATAAGCCCCATACCCCACAGGATGAAGTGAGTAGATAATGGTGCTTGCACAAATGGTGATTCGTGGTGTAGATATTGGCCCAGATTTTGTTGGTCTCCTTGGCCCTGGCCCTGGCCCTGGGCTATAGTCAGAGCCTTCTAATGTTCACTCCTGTCTTCTCTTTGTATTTATCCTTGTTGTGTTATTATTTCCAGCCTCCTGACCAAGGTGATACTACATCTCCAATTCCCTAATGATCTCAGTTCCAGTGATTATCATTTATTTCCTTGAGGAGTAAGGATGAGAGTAGGGCAGGGACGATGAAAAAGGTATGTATGAAATTGTCGGCTGTTTTTCGATTCTCTTCCTATTTCTGGTATTATGGCATAAGCTCTTTGCTTTTCTTCCCTTGAAACTTCTGTTTTAATTCTCAAGAACCCATTTTGGCAGTTAAAAATATTGTCAGTTTCTTTTTTCTTTGCATCCCATTTATAACAATTTTCATTGAATAACTAACTCAACCAACAAGAGGGAGGGCCACAAAAAAGGAATTCCAGAACAAAGATTAATATTTTAGGTTAGAGGTTGGCAAGCTATAGCCAGAATATCAGTCACATGTACTTATAAATAAACTTTTATTGGGACTCAGCCACATTCACTTTTTTATGTATTGTCTGTGGCTGCTTTTGAGCTACAATGACTAAGTTAAGTATTTGTGATCGAAACTGGATGCTTTAAATACTGTTAGTATCCTGCTGACTCCAAAATTGTGTTACCAACCCTGCTCTCTCCCCTGAACTCAGCTACAACTCGCTTTCACTGCCACACTTATATATTCAAGCCACCCTTATATATTGCCCGAACCCTTGCTTCCATTCTCTCCACTCTTCCATCCATTCACTCTTCAGTAGCCAAAGTGATATTTTTAAAGGCCAAATAAGATCCTATTAGTTCTCTATTTTAAAACTACACAAGGGCTTTCCCTGCTATTAAAATAAAATCCACCTTCCTGACTGTGACCTAAAACAGGGGTGAGCAAACTAGAGCTTGCAGGCCAAATCCAGCCTGACATCTGTTTTTATAAATAAAGTTTTATTGGAACACAGTCATGCCCATTCATCTACTTATTGTTTACAGCTGATTTAGGGCTACAGTGGGAGAATTTAGTAGTTGCAACAGAGACTGTATGTCCTGGAAAGCCTAAAATGTTTACTATCTGGCCTATTAGGAAAATATCTGTCGACCCTAATTCATAGCATCTTGTTATGGGGGGGGGGGGATAGAAAAATGAAGAAAAAAAGAAAACAACAACAATTAAACACACACACACACACACACACACACACTCTGGTGAGATTATCTGAAGTCCAAATTAAGGAATTTTGAGTGTCTGGCTTCACTGGTAACTCTTTAGGCCTGCCAGGAATTTTGCCAGTCATCCTATGACTTTTCCAACAAATTTGCTGACAGAATTTTTAAGTTGGTGCCTTTCTGTGAAGAATTCTGCCAAAAGAGTAGATGCATTCTTGAAAAACTGCCTATGTTGATGTAATTAGAACACTACTTATGTGTTGGGATGGGTATGTTTTCTAGAAAAACCATTTTCCAATTTTTAAATATAAGCGAGAAAATAACTTTGCTACTCAAAATTTTGCATTTAAAGCAATTTTTAAGGAACACATCTGCTCTTGTACATAGGTAAACACTAAATTGGTTTTTCCTACTAGAAATTGTCCAGGAGACCTCAGGCGAAGGAATGGCTGTGAGGCTGCTTAAAATCTCTCTTGCTATATAGTTGGTGCTTTTTGTAGATGCTTTGGCCTTGTAGAGTCAAGCAAGGTGTTTAAACTGAGAGTGGGCCTAAGGACAGGGGAAGAAATCAGCACCAGATTTCCCCACAATAGAGAGCATTTCATAATATTCACATAATATTTTTAGGGGATAAATACCCAGATTTATATTGCTACATTTCTCAGCTTTATTATACTGCCATACTCTCAACTCCCTAATATTTTGTCCTAATATTGATTGCCAAATAAATACAGATATAACCCGCTTTTCAAAGGTTTTCCTTAAGCCACTTCACTTTTATGAAAGACCTACATTAGTACCAAAAGAAATTCAGAGACTTTTTGGTTTGACAAAAAGAGCTATTACTGTACTAATGAACAAAGGTCTTTCATAAAAGTAAAGTGGTGAGACACACACTTTCTGAAAGCAAGGAATACTCTATGCCCCATTTCAGCTTATACAAGATTTCATAGGAACACTGTATTTTCAGAGAAGAAGAGAAAACTGTACTGTCAAAATTTTGAACCTTCACAGGATATGATATGTAGTAGGCAGATGAGCATATTTGTTGAACAACTATAATACAACATGAAAAAGTGGAGTTTTGTTTTGTTTTGTTTTGTTTTCTCTGTGTGTGGCTTTTGTTTTCACTTTTTGGGTTTTGGGAGGTTTTTTGTTTGTTTGCTTGTTTGTTTTTTAGTTTTTTTAACTGTGGTAAAGACATTTATGAAATCTACCATCGTCACCATTTTTAAGTGTATAGTTGAATAGTATCCACAATATTCACATTGTTATGAAACAGATCTCCAGAGCTCTTTCATCTTGCAAATCTGAAGCTCTATGGTAATTAAACAACTCCCCTTTCCCCTGCTCCCACCTGACTCTTTTACCCACCATTAGACTTTCTGTTTCTTGAATTGGACTACTTTAGATACCCCGTGTAAGTGGAATTATACAGTATCTGCCTTTCTATAACTGGCTTAGTTCATTTACCATAATGTCATCAAGGTTTATCCATGTTGTAGCATATGAAGGATTTCCTCCTTTTTAAGGCTGAATAATATTTCATTGTCTATATAGACCACATTTACCCAATGACTGACATTTGGGTGGCTTCCACCTGTTGACTATTGTGAATGGTGCTTCTACGAACATGACTGTGAAAACACAAGATTCTGCTTTCAATTCTTTTGGACATACCCCCAGAAGTGGATTGGCAGATGATATGGTAATCCTATTTTTAATTTTGATGAAAAGTTTTATTTAGTATAATATAACTTACTGTATTGAGAATTTGTTTGCATACCTGTATGATCTGTTTCCCAGTGTGGTTCAACAAAAGTTATGAAGAGTATAAAAGATGGAAATACTTTTACTGTGAGCAGGAGAATGAGGTCATAATAGAAACATAGTAAAATCATACCAGAAATATCAGGTAGCATTGAGGCCCCAAGAAAATGGCCAGTGATCAGAAATTTATAGTGATGGTAATATAGGTGGATGCTGTTAATACAGTTACTACTACTACCACTACTGTTATCACTAATACCACGTGATAATATAGATTGACTTTTGAGTTAATAGCTGGGACTTCTTATGGTAGGCAATGAGTCTGTACCACTATGAGCCATCAAATGCTCAGTTACAAATCCAAAGCACTTTGTCTGTAATATGCATCTCACTATTTTGTCATAAAGAACAACATGTCCCAGAAGTGACCCTCTCAGAACCACAGATTGAAAATAGTAGCTTGGGAGGCAGCAGGAGTTCAGGCCCTGAGGTTGTCATCTTGTGTAGCTTTCTTAAGTTTATTTCTCAAAGTTCAAAGTCATTAAAATAATTCCTCAGCAGGGGCTCCACTCATCTTGCTTTGTTCTGCAGGGGTAATTACCATCAACACTAATGGGAATTCTGTATTTGACTCAAGAAGTAAGCTCAGCATTATTAGCTCCTGAAACAGAACACAAGTCACTGATCTGCATCTAAATGTTGTCCCATGGTTTCAAGCAAAAGGGAATTCAGTGGGCATTAGAAAAACACTTAAATAAATTCTTCCATTGCCTCTGCACTTAACTTATATTTTTTGAGAATTTAAGAATGCATGGAAATGTAAGATATTCTTTAGACAGAACAGAGCAACAATCATTTAAATGTTGTTATGCATGAGGCAGTAGACTTAGCGTTTCACTTATTTACTTTACATTTCACTTGTTCACTTTTTCCTCCTTCTTTTGAGGTGTTTGCCCCATTTTACAGGTGTAGAAACAAAGAATGGAGAGGATCATTGGTTTTCCAACACGTGACACAGGCTGTCAAGACCGAGCTAAGGACTGTGAGAGCATATTCAGGGAGTACTTCTTTTAAGATCTCATATGAAAGAATAAATCCATGTTGGTTATTACAAAAGAGAAAGTTATGATATGTACAGCAATGCAGGCCTGACCCTACTTCTCAGGGTCCCCTCTAGAGTGGGTGCCTCGTACCAAGCTCTACCCACAACCTCTCCTACTCACATTCAGCCATCAGCCATCTCTTAGCTATACATTTGGCCTAGAGGTGCATATGCTGATAGTCTGGCCCACTCTTGGAAAGTTGGACATCTGCATAGACTATGGAATTGGGATTAGGGCACTTGACAGGGAATCCCAAAATCCTACATGAAGCATGATCTAGAAGAGGAGAGTTTCTTAGTTCTATGAAAGCCTTATCCTGTGAAGAGTGGTGTGGTCAGAGGAGGGCCAAGTCAGGGCCACCTGAAGGATGGGCACAGTGAAGGGGTCTGAGTGGTCAACTTGACTTTTGGCTTTAGAAAGAAATTGGAATATCAACAGAGAAGTTGAAAACATTCTAGATTCCCCCAGACACTGGGATTTTCTTCCCAATGCCTTTTTTTTTCATATAGTCTTTACCATCTCAGTAAATGATATCACCACCCTTACAGTTGCCCAGGCCAAAAACCTTGAAGTCGTTCTCTATTTCTCACTTCCACTCATAAATTGCATCCAACCCCTGAGAGCAGTTTCTGTCAGTACTGTCTTTGAAAGGTATCCGGACTTTAGCTATTACTACTCTTCGTTACCTCCAGGGTAATAAATATCTCGCCCTGTTCCAGACACCACCACTTCTCTCCTGCATGAACTATTCTGTGTTTCCTGCCCTATGCCTAGTCTGTTTACAGCACTGCAGCCAAAAGGGCTTGGGAACTTACTCTTCTCTCTACCTAGAATTCTCTAACAGAAATAGCAAATGACTTGCTACATCATCTGCTTCCTTCGAATGCTATTGTCTTAGTGAGAGCCTCTCACTTGTGCCATCTAAAATTGTCACCCACCTGACACTCCCTATCCTCCTTCCCTTCTTTATTATTTTTCTCTTTGTACTTATCACCTTCTGACATACATATATTTTACTTATTTTTATTGAGTAGTCTCTGTCTCCCTCCACTGTAATACAAGCCCATAAGGGCAGGAATTTTTTGTCTATTATTCTTACTGCTGCATCCTTGAAATGGTGTTTGGTGCACCATAAATACATTTTTGGTGAATGAATTATGAATGAATGAATCAGTAGTAATATAAACTAGCCAACTCTTGGTTCATTAGCTGTTATAGATATAATGCATGTATGTTATATATATTATATTCCATTCCTCTATTGGCAGGGCGCTATATCTATATCTATCTATATCTATATCTATATCTATATCTATATCTATATCTATATCTATATATATATGCCAGAATAGAAACACAGGGTACAACAATCAGAGTAGTTTCTGAATCTTGCCTTGGACCTATCTGACATATACTTAATCTGGATAATAGCCTCATTGATGCTTGATCAAGTTCAGACACTTCATGCTACATCATTTTACATAGTCGAGTTTTAGAAGTAACGGATTCATCCAAAAGTCCTTCTTTGGTACTTCCTCCTAACATTCAGCTCTGAAGAAAGGCCAGGTCTTAGCAGCTGCATTATAATATGAATTCCAACTGCTCTGATCCAATATAACAGAATTAGATAAAGCTGCAAATTATGGAAAATCAGAATAACAGTGGCATAAACAAGGTCAATGTCTCTCTCTCTTCACATAAATTAGGTCTAATGACAAGCAGACTAAGATTTGTTTGGCAGCTGCTGACAAAAACTAAGATTTCTAGTTTATTCTTTCTCCATCCTCAAGATAAGTTTATACTTCATGGTAAAAGATGGCTGCTTAAACTCTAGCCATCAAGTTCCTATTCCATTTTATAGAAAGGTGGGAAAATTCAGGATGGATCTAGAATATCCTCTTCTCAAAAAACAAGTGTATGTGAAATGATTTTGGAAGCAGTTGTTAAAAATATAAAGGAGCCACATGGGGGGTTCCCATCAGTCAATCTGAGAATCACAAAGAGAATAATAATTATGATTAATCAAAACAAGTAAAATCTAGGATTGGGCAAGCAGTGATAATGTTGCCTATAAGAAGCAAGTTAAAAAGTGTATAAAAAGTAATTTATAAAAGAAAGATGATTATAATAGGCTTTGTTTACATTTTATTTTATATTTGGAATTATTTTTAATGAGTTTTTTTCTTTAAATATATGTTGCTTAGAAGGCATTAATTCCAAGAAGTGGGATAACATATTATTCCAAAGGAGAACTCTGGAGCCAGACTATCTGAATTTGATGCTAGGTTCCTTCTTTACTAATCTTTTTGTTCTTATTTCCTCAGTTATAAAATAAGAATAACAGTGCTTACTTGATAGGGTTGTTGTGAATTTAAATGTGATAATATCAAACCAAGAACTTAGAACTGTGCTTACATCATATGATGCATGATATTTTAAAAAAATATGTACTTATCAATCTCCCTCCCTATCTACTTACCTCTATCTAGGAAATGAAAATGAAATCTTGTTTTCTTTAAGAAATACTATTTTCTAAGTCAGCAACACAATTGAATGCCCAAATATTTGATTCATCCTGAATTAAATTTTCAGATAGTTTGTTCCAGGTATGTAAGCAAGAATTCATAATAATGACAAAGAAGTGATCCATTCTTGCACATTAATAGCTCATAATCACACATTTGACTCAGAAACTGTTCCCTTCTTTGCTTTAAAAATAAGTAAATAGGGAGGTATATAGATAAATTGGAGAGATTAATAGATAGATTTAAAAAATGGCAACAATAAAAAAAAATGGCAACAAACATTAATTTGAATGGGGTTTCTGTCAGTGTCAACAGAAAATTTTTTGACTATTCTAATTATAAATTCCTCAAAAGAAGAATTTCCAGTGCTAAGAAGAGTGCCTGTTATATAGTGTGTGGTTGGTAAGTTGGCGCTGAAATGCCATAAACTGAAATAAGTTTTTATGTAAATATTTGAGAATATATTCCAAGTCCTAATATTATATTCCATTAGAAATGGTTTTGTTCGTCTTTGATGGGTACTTGTGACATATTGATAGATGTCTCCCTTAAGATTCTATCTTAGTCATTTTATTAATTTGTCAATCAAACTTATTTGAGACGCTAATACATCTAGCTATTAGGCTATATTTGCCAGCTTCCCTTGTAGTTAGGTGTGGTCACGTGATTAAGTTCTACTCAGTAAGATCTAAATGAAAGTATGGTGCAGGACTACTTGGAAGCCTCCTTAAAAAGGAAGGTCGTGATATTTTCTCCCTTTTTTCTTTCTGCTTCTTGGAAAACAGAATTCAGGCAACCACGCCAGCTCTTGAGGCAAGGCACTATAAATAATAAAGGAATAAGACAGGGGAAGCAAGACATTGCAGAGCTACTACAGTATACTTGGACTGCTTACCTAGGTACTAGGTACTTTTTATAACTTGAATAAGACCTATGCATCTATCTCCTTCAGGCCACTGTTGTTTTTATTTTTATCTATTATTTATGTTTATTTTTTAGGCTACTGTTAATTTTACATTTTTTATTATATCCAGTCAAATCCAATTCCAAATAGTGAATGCCATCCAGTAATTTAATATGCATTTGAAGACCTACTGTGTACAAAGCACTGTACTGGGTACCATGTAAGATACAAAGTTGCTTAAGATAAGATCTCTGCCCTTGGAGATCTTAACATGTGATAACGAATATAAGCATATATACACACATAATTACAATATAACACAGCTTATGGTAGTTGTACATATGACTAAAATCTTTTGTGTGCCCTAGATATTCCTGGGTAAGTGCTTGCCTATAAATACTTGGGAAATGGACTAAGAGTGATACAGCAGGTAAGAAGCATACAGAATATTCAGATCCTAGTAAAGATGGGATTCAGTCTCTCACAATATGGTTTTCCTCCCTCTGAGCCATCTCAGTGTCGATTACAGATAGTGTGATAGGAAGGTAGGGTTCTGAAGACAAACGTGTATGAAATTATATTTCACACTTGGCTCTAGCCTAGATTGAAATTCAGAGTTAGTAAGGCTACTTTCATTTCAAATAAAATTTAGGGGGCACTTGGGTGACTCAGTCAGTTAAGCATCTGCCTTCAGCTCAGGTGATGATCCCAGAGCCCTGGGAAGGAGCCCCCCATCTGCCCCTCCCCCTGGCTTGTGGTCTTTCTCTCTGGCTCTCAGACAAAAGTCAATAAATAAAATTCTTTAAAATAAAACTTAGTTTAGCATTCATTTGGAGGTTTGGTATTGTATCTGTGTCATGATAGGGTGAGGGCCTGGCTTACGTATTCTATATGAAATTACGCTTACATTTGGCTGTAGCTCAGCACAGGTAATAATATGGAAGGACTGAAAGGAAAATGATAAAGGTATATCAATTACATTGAAAAGTTGCTCATCAGTTTTCAGAGATGTAAATAATCAATAAAACTTCAGAATATGCTTCTCCTAATAAAAGATGACTTGTGGATTCATGCCAAAACAAAATGTGTAAGTGATACAGTATGTTGCCTACTTTGATTTAAAAGTCCCATTCAGGAATGTCGTTAAAGAAATACAAATGGATATATTTTTCTGGATCTATCCCAGGACCATGAATATGAGCATATTAATATGTGCAAGAACAGATCCCTCATTTTGCCATCATTAGGAATACATACCTGGAATAAATCACTTGAAAATTTACTTCAGGATGGATCAAATACTTGGCTGCTCAGACGTATCGCTGACTGAGAAAATACTGTTTCTTAGAGAAAACCAGATTTTGTTTTCATAGCCCGTCAGTGAAATTTAGATTTAAAGAAAAGGGAGGGGAACTATTTCAAGCTATATTATCGTTGCCTGAGCCCAACGTGTAGATTTTATTTTTACTGTTTGTAACGCCTTCCACAGTTGCGTTGTTTGACTTTGAAGTACTGTCCCCAACCTTTCCGTGTGCCTGACAGGCCAAGTCTTCACGTCCAGGAATGTCTCCCAAAAAGAGCTCAATGGGTGTTAATAATTAAGAGTTTGTGTTGTGGGCCTTGCGGTAGAGTCACACTGCCAAAGAAATACTACTTGCAAAGGCAGCCCTGGTGATGAAGTGGAAAAATATGGGCTTTGAAGTAAAAAAAAAAAAAAAAAAAAAAAAAAAAAAACATACAAAAACCTTGGGACCTGGCTCAGTCTATCCTTGGTGACTGTACCATCTGATGTAGGATCCGGAACTCCTCTTGAGTCTCACCTTACTAAGTTGTGGGGGTTAAAATGATGGATGTTGAAATCCAACAGACTGGATTTTGATCCTCAGTGGCTGTACAGTCTGTGGCAAATTAAACTCTCTCAGCCAAATTCTTTAAGTGTGAAGTGGGTATAACAATAGTACTTGCTTCACTGAATGATTTAATGCGTGAAAAGCATTTAGAACAGTACCTGTCATAGGGCAATTTTTAGGTTATTATTTTAAAAGGTTGATTTATTTATTTTAGGGAGAGAAAGAGCTCAAGCGTGGAGTGAAAGGGCAGAGAGAGAGGGAGAGAAAGTCTCAAGCAGACTCTGAGCTGAGCGTGGAACCTGATGCAAGGCCTGGTCTCAAGACCCTGATATCACGACCTGAGCCGAAACCAAGAGTGCGACGCTCAACCCCGACTAGGCCACCCATGGGCCCCTGCATATTTTTATATCTAAACTTCTTCCTTATTATTTCTATTGTAGTCTATAAAATGGAGGAAATCATGTATACCTTACATGATTAAAGAGGATTAGGTCAAAAAAACACACATAAATGACACATACTGGTGAGAGCAAGCTGCTCAGTATGTGTCAACTACAATCCGTAAAATTCTTTGCAGTTATTTTACGAAGAGTAACTGAGATAATACATTTAAAGCCCAACATAGAGAACAGAAAGGAATAGATGCTCAATAAATGTGAATGCAAACATGGAAATACTTTATTTTTTTTTACAGAATTAACTATGGGAAGATACCCCTCCCCCCCCAAAAAAAATACACAAGAAATGGATTCCCACTTGTTAGGAATATTCTCTGTGGTTTCGGTGTAACGACATTTTAAGAACAAGTCAGGCTTTGTTCATGTTGATATTAGAGAAAACCACTCTGATGCCATTCAAATATCTAAAAGAATTATCTGCCCACTGAAGAGTGCAACTGACCACCCCCAACCCCCATCCCCACCCCCACCCCCGCTCATGATTCTTCCTAATTCTCCTTCATTGTTTGACGTCAGTGAGGAGCTTCAGGAGACTTCCTGCTATATCTTCCTTTCCATGAAAGCCGAGCTCTCTTTGGGATACCCATCTTCCCTGAGAAACTGCTGGTGCTGTTTGCCTCCAAAAGAGCCCTGCTTTCCACTTTGGATTTGTAGCAACCCAAATCCCATCATTCCCTGGTGTCCCACCAGTCGTCTCAGGATATAATCACTATCTACCCATGCAACGAATACCTCACCTGGTTTCTGCAAGCATTTAACCGGGAAAACCACACTGGGGGCAGAGCACTGGGTTATAAGCCCTGGGGGTCAGATGAAGGGGGTGCTGGAAGAGTTCCAGACAATCTGTTTATTTTTATTTTTTTTTCTATGTGAGAAGCATGTACCTCCCAGTACCACAGTATAGATGCTGCTGCCAAAACTATTTACGCACTCCCCTCATGGCCCAGGCTGAGAGTCATACTCCTCCGTTTGCAGTGATTATCAACATTCTTTACACCAAACTGCCCTCAGAGCAAGGGACTTGGCAGGGCGCAGCAGCAATGTCAGCAACTTCTCAGCTTTTGGATTTCTGTTTCAGAAATGGAGGTTTTCAGAGCCCATGGATATTTTGCTCCACATCTGCTTCCCTCTGCAGGGGGTGGGAGGTAGACTGGATGGGAGTGGGGCTGGGTGTCTGTGGTGATTGTTTCCATTGTTTGTCTCAGGCTCCCACAGAGGCAGCAGAGTCTAATGGAAAGAGCATTGGCTTTGGAGTTAGTCAGATCTGCTTTCACATCTCAGCTATGTCCTTATTTGCATGTATTTGGGCAAATCATTCACATCTTTCCGAGACCCATTTTAGTCATCTATAAAATGGGTTTCGTGATTACAGAACTTGCAGTGTTGGTGTAAGGATTAAATTACATAATTATGGGAAGCCTTTCAACAGATGTTATTTTTCCCTTCAATTGTTGCTTAACCATCATGAGATAGAAACATATGATTCTCTTGGCTACCATGTGTGGGGTGTCCTTGCTACTGTGAGTGTCCAAAAGCTTGTTTCTGTCTAAAAGCTGTAAGCGAAATAGGTAACTGGTCATTATCCCAATTATCCTTATTTCTATAGGTCACACCAAGCTTGGTGACCACAGAGTATAGGGAACTGACACAGTGGTTTTCAACTCCAAGTTCTGTCCTCCTAACTCTCCATCCCCTGCCATCTTCCCATCACTAGTGAAGTCGATGATTTCTGGCTACTATTGCTGGTGGAGTCTTCATTCCATCCACCCCTGGCTACTGCATTCTGTAGCAGCTGTTGCTGCTGTCAGAGCCTGTCAGAAATGACCAGCTCTGATGCCTCAGGTGCTGTGGCTGTCAGCTTTGCTGATGGCATTTGTCATCATGACTTCACTTCTTGCTGCTGCCTTTATCGCGATGACTCCTGGTATTTCCACCACCTGGATCTTCTCTGCCAGGGAAACCTCTCTCCTCATGGTAATTACAGAGCTTGCCACCTCTAGGTTTTAGGGCTCTGCTGAGGAGTTTCCAAAGGCTGAGCAGGTACATATTGTATGAGAGACACCTCTCAGGATTGTATATGAACATATTCAGTGTCCCTGAATGAGTCCATTTCCAAGAATTGGACATGAGCTCCTCAAATCGATTCCGTCTACCCAAAAACCTTATTCATGGTGTCCAAGGGATTACTTTAGCCTCCAAATATCTTCTCTCTGACCCCCAGGTGTGACGAACCCACCATGGGCAGGAGGAAATAAATAGCAGAGGCCTCATCTATGTAGCAATCTATCCTGAACAGGTAGCTTTGTACTGTATCCTTCAAGTTCAATTTTAATTATATATAATTATATAGCTGCCCGAGGCCCTAGAATGGGGTACAATTGCAAACAAAAGCACAAATAGAAGAAAGATATCTTGAGCGATGGTGGAGAGTCCGCAGGCAGGTGAATGCAGCCTCAAATCATGGAAGCTTCAAATGCCTTGCATGGGTTTTCAAATCTGGAAGAAATTAGGCTACACACATCTAAGTGATAGCAATTAGTAACAGAAATAGTAAGAACCTAAGACCTGTACTTGCTGATCTCTTTGTGGGAAAGGAGTAAAGACGTTTTGAAGGATTGGACTTCAAACAACCATACACAGAGAACTTCTCATTCTCTTTATTGAGTATACTAAGTGTATTGAGTATATTAATATTGCTACTGAGGAGGGCCAGACTAGTATGGCCAACTAGAGACAGGACATATAGAAAAGAAGGAAATAAGAGAATTCATACTAAGAGACACCATATCAACCACCCAGGTCCTAGCTAGTGTAGTTATAAAGTCTATAATAGAAACCATGACTCTTCTGAGAATATAGCAAGAGCACGATGACAATGAAACTCTCCTAGATGCAGAATTAGAACGTTCCATCGCCCCAGGCTTGGAGCCTCACCAAGTGCTAGTGAAGACTGATCTATAGACACGCCAAATGTGTGCCTATCTGTGATTTATAATTTATTGTGATTGTTTATACTGAAGTTAAATGTTAGTGAACTGTATAGTACTCACTCTGTAGCAAGGATTCAAGTCATTTGAATTAATCTTCTTGTTTTTGTTACACATGTTCAAGCTAAAAGAACCCCTTTAGGGATTGTTAGAGAGAGATACTTGATCCTATTTGAACTTTGCCTCTATATTCAGTCTCTATATTCATGCTCAAAAAAGGATTAACATTGACTTTATCATTTGAAATGCTAGTTTACCACCAACTTCATTTTACTTCATGCTCTGAAAACTCTGGAGTAAATGCTGATGACTGAGCTGCTCATTGGAGTAAATATTTATATTTATGCAACCTACTTATTTCTCTGCACTACTGAGACTTAATTATGTTAGTGCTCTTTTTAGTTATAATAGATTTTAAAATAGAGTTTAATTTATTTACCTACTTTATATGCATTATACTATTTTGTGGTTAAAGGAAAGTACATCCATCCTTTAATCTGAAGTAGAGAAGGAACAAATTTTCATATATTTTTGGGTCAAGAGACTTTACCCTGTTGCTGTAGCCTCAAGATAATACCTATCTCTCTAAGCTAAGTTGCTTGCTAATGTGTATAAAGTCATTTAGCTTACAAATGCTACATTTGGTCTTAGCCAAAGGCATGAGAAATGAAATGCAGAAAGAGCTGACTAAAGGCACATTGATTCTGACAACATATTACAAAATAAAATTTTGCTCTTGATTTTAAGAGCCACTGCTTCTTACATTACTCAGATATTAAGTGAAAGGAATGCCCCAACTTTCTTTATATTCTCAGCTCAGTGGATAGTTCTTTTTTTTTTTTTTTTTTGCCCATCCCATTTTAAAATCAATCATGTACTTGAAAGAAGTAAAGATAAAACTTCACACATCTCACTTACAGCAAAAAGCATACGGCCTGCTTACCTCTACCCCTTCTTCATAAATTGAGGGAAGTCACTCTCTATATGCATCTATTGTTGGCATCCTGCCATTCCTAATATTGAATAGATTACTTTACTCGTGGGGCATGTCCTTTTTTCTCTCCTTTCCAATCAGTGTCTGATTGGCTTCCCGGTAACCTTATTCTTAAATGTGTATAGCTAAAACAAGGGCCGGCAATTTCCCTCCTCTAGCTAAATTTTATTTTAAAAAGCTTTCCCTTTTTTACTGACCACAGGCAAAAAAGTACTTTTCTGACTAAGTAAAGATCTCTTCTCGTTTATTTGCAATGTATTTGTGATTCGGCCATTCCTGCCTGTACCACATTGTCTGATGTCACCTATAACATGTTAGAGGCAAGTTAGGTTCAGTTTTTTTCTTGAGTTTTGTGAGGACCTGGAGAGATTGTTGTTGTGTACCAGTGAGTGAAACAGCCATTCTCTGATTTACCTGGAATTAAGAGCAAGCATGTAAGAATGTTCTTACTCCTTTGTAGGAAACCAAGATGGAGGGTTCTGTTTCTCACTTATCACTAGTCAAAAAGAATTACAATTCTCAGGAGCAAATTGAAAAGTTAGGAGGAAAAAATATTTCCAAGAGTGCAAGTTCTCCAGGTGCTGAAGGGATTGAACACATCGGATCTGATGGATGTATCAACATTGACATTTGTGAAAATGTGCATGGAGAAATATGCATTGATTTTAAAGTGCATGCCACAAAAGCCTAAAAAATAATGCATCGTTTCCATCTTCTAACTTAGATGGAAAAACATGTGTTTTGCTCACAGTTTCGTCTAAGGGAAATGTGAACTCGCAGCCAATTGCATTCACATGCAGGCCCATTTTCCGAGATTGCTTTCAAATGTAAGCATAACATATGTTGTTCTGTTAGAAAAAAAATAATAAAGCGAACTTTTATAATGTAAATTCCTAGTATACAGGATTATGGGAAAGGGTAGTATTATTTACAACAAGGCATAGTTTTTCCTCTAGGTGGATTCGTAGAGATGGGGGAAGGGGGAAGTGATTCTTTAACCCTTGCATATTTTATATTACCCCATGGTGCCTGCGTATGTGTCAGAATGTCCTTCCTCTCTTTTGGGGTGTAGAGAGTCAAACTCAATAACCACATTAGGAAGAATAACAGGCCAATGGCACATGTGTTGACAGATGTTTCTTACCCAGTGGAAAGGAGATAGAGGAAATTAGATGATGAATTTTAAGGACTGAAGCATATATTGTAGTTTTTCTAAATCTTCAAGTATTGTGTTCTTCCTGAGGTCATCAACTATGTGCTGGCTGCCTTTGGTGATGCTGAAAAGTCCCTAGGGTCTAAATGAATGAGCTCTGGAATTGCTCCCGTGATGAACTGTTAACCAATTTGTCTTAACTGGCACTTGAATACAAAATTAAAAACGAAGGTCTTCTGGACTGTGCTATGGCTATGGAAGAGCACTGAATGATTTATTCTCACTCATTTTCTCCACTTTCCATGCTAAAATATTTTTACATGGTCAATAAATTATGAGGGCTGACATTAACAAGATGAACTGTAGATGAAAATATGTGAACCTGAATATTTATAAGAATGTGGAATTGATATTTTACTTTTTCTCAAACCAGCTCTTGACCCACGGGACCTCCGTTAAGTAAGGGCATCTAACTTAATTCAGATTAATTTAGTAACAGGTCTTGGAGCCTGATGAATCATGGGTCATTAATAATGGAAAAGAAGGTACTGAAGTCCTCAGGACATTTTAATGAAAGAAGGTGACATGGTTGGGAATGAATCAGATGAGGCACGCTAATTCCCTTTTTGGAAAGCCTTTGGCATCAAACAGTGGAACTTGATGCTGACCTGTGACCATACATGAGTTCTGACGTGCCAGTGATGTCTACTTATCATCCAAAGGGTCAGGTTGGCATTTGGCAGGGGTTGCTGAGGGCTGATTCTACATGCCCTCCCCATAGTGGCAGCATGATCTAAGAAAAAAAGGAAAGGAAGTTTAATTCAGGCCTAGTCATTTAGACTTTGGAGGGAAGCTAACGTGTTCTCCTTGGAGAAAGTTAAATGACCTACTCTTGAGGGAAAAAAAAAATGTTTTAAGAAACCAAAATACTGCAAAGGTATCAGTATGAGATGAGTGTTTTAGGCAGATGACAGATAATAGTACTCATAGCTAACATTTTGAAATTTATAATGTGCTATGCTTTGTACTCTACTTATTTTACTTCTGTTAACTCTCAAAACTATACTATGAGATGGGCATATCTTAGACCCTTTCTGATTTTTTGGTTATGGACTCTGGCTTTTATAAGCAATAACAACAAATCTGTGTTAAACCTCTGTCAAACACAAGGCTCTATCCTGAGTCCTCAAGCAGGTAAGCAACTAAAAAAAAGAAAAAAAGAATCAGGAGAGAAAAATCATTGCTAAACACTTCCTACTATATTGATTCATATACGGATTTTGCATAAAAAGCTGAAAGCTCCATGTGTTTCTCAGTCCTGAAGGGAAAAAACCTAATGTATTTCCTGGAATTCATTAGGATCTAAATATTGGCATTTTATTTTAGATGCCAACTTCCTGAGCTCAAAGGAGTTGACATGACCAGCACTCGGATGGGGTGTAGGAGATGCTTGTGACCTCATGAACACTGAAATGAGAGATGATGAAGCTTATTTTTAGCAGAGTATTTAGAGGGGCCTCATGAGCTAATTTTCACTTAGGGCTGCTCATGTAACAGTTGAAGATGTGCTAATAGGGCACACTGCCAAGGTCTATGATTGTTGTTATTTAGCACTTTATTTTAGGAGCTTTAAACATCATCCAGAAATATTTATTAAGTGCATGTATGTGCAGGGCAAGGCTGTCTAAGTGCTGGACAAGCTTTGTAGATCTGAGAAGTGATTAATTTCAGCCTTCAGCACATGATGAGGAGTGAGGGCCACTATTCCCTATGCCCGGCACAGAAGAGAGCATGATTTTTTTTTAGTTCTTTCCACAAAAGACATCAGAGTTTTCGAAAACTTGGAATGAAGCCTTTCCCACTCATGTTAGAGGTAACACTACATATTTTATATTCCAACACTGAGAAATGAACACTAACCTAGGTGGTTTAATGAATGTAGTGAAAACCCCATTCTTTGCTCTAGAAAAGGTGTTTGGTGGGTTTTGTTTGGTGAGATTTGTTGGGTTGTATGAATAATTTTTCACCTTTCATTTCTCTACTTCCTTGTGTGTTGTTGGATTTGCCACACTTAGGGAATTACCCTATATGGACAGATCCCATTTTTATTCTTTTGATCACAATGGGATAAAAATGCCAAAATATGAAAAGACAGACTGGTCAAATAATTTTATATGCCTTTATTTCTTTACCAAATTCAATGCTCTGCAATATCCATGTGAAATCCATGTTCCTCTACAGAATGTGGAAATCCTCACTCATCAGAATGATCTAGAGCCCAGAATTAATCAAGTTCATTAATGTTGAGGACGGGAACAAAAGGTTTCTATCTTTGTAGTGAATAATGCTACAGTGAACATGGGAGTACAGATATCTCTTCAATATTTTGTTTTTATTTCCTTGGGATAAATACCCAGAAGTGGGATGGCTGGACCATGTCATAGTTATTTTTAATTTCTTGAGGATCCGACATGCTGTTTCCCATAGTGGCTGCATCAATTTACATTCCCAACAGTGCACAAGAGTTCTCTTTTTTGCACATCCTTGCCAACACTTATTTTTTCTTTTTAATAATAACCACCCTAACAGGTAGATATTTCATTATGGTTTTGATTTGCATTTCTCTAATGATTAGTGATGCTGAGCATTTTTTCATATATCTGTTGGCCATTTGTGTATCTTCTTTGGGAAAAGGTCTATTCAGTTTTTCTAGTCAATTTTTAATCAGATTGTTTGGTGGGTTTTTTTATTTTTTTGCTTTTTTTTTTTGTTTTGTTTCTATGATTGAGTTGTATGAGTTCTTTACATATTTAGGATATTAACCTTGTATCGGATTATTATTTCAAATATTTTCTCCTATTCTATAGGTTGCCGTTCGTTTTGTTGATGATTTCCTTTGCTGTGGAGCAGCTTTTTAGTTGGATGCAGTACCACTTGTTTAACTTTTGGTTTTGTTGCCTCTGCTTTTCGTATCATATCCAAAAGTTTATCACCAAAACCTGTGTCAAGGAGCTTACCGCTTTTGTTTTCTTCTAACATCTTATGGTTTTAGGGTTTTATGTTCAACTTTTCACTCTCTTTTGAGTTGATTTTTGTATAGGGTGTAAGACAATAGTCCAGTGTCTTTTTTTTTTTTTTTTTGCATGTGGCTGTCCAGTTTTC
The DNA here is from genome assembly GCF_018345385.1 of Vulpes lagopus. Taxonomy (NCBI): domain Eukaryota; kingdom Metazoa; phylum Chordata; class Mammalia; order Carnivora; family Canidae; genus Vulpes; species Vulpes lagopus. Next base: position 160,528,013 of record NC_054826.1, read on the forward strand.
CTAACACAATTTATTTGTTTATTTTTAAAAAGATCTTATTTATTTATTTGAGAGCGTGAGCAGGGGAGAGGAGGCAGAGGGATAGGGAGAAGCAGATTCCCCAGTGAGCAGGGAGCCTGACACAGGGCTCTATCCGAGGACCCTGAGATCATGACCTGAGTCTACGTCAGATGCCTAATAGGCTGAGCCACCCAAGTGCCCCTCCCAACACAATTTATTTAAGAAACTATCTTTCCCCACTGTCCATTCTCTTTTGTCATAAGTTAATTGACCATAATATATGTTGGGGTTTATTTATAGTCTTTCTATTCCGTCCCACTGATGTATATGTCTGTTTTCCTGCCAATACCATACTGCTTTATTTACTATAGTTTTGTAATACAGTCTAAATCAGAAAGTGTTACACTTCCAGCTTTGTTCTTCTAAGGATTAATTTGGCTATTCAAGGTCTTTTGTGATTCCATACACATTTCAGGAATTTTTAAATTTCTGTGAAAAATGCCACTGGAATTTTGATAGGGATTGCATTGCACTGTGGTTGCTCTGGGTGGTTAGGGACATTTTAACAAGATCAGTTCTTCCAGTCCATGAGCACACAGTATTTTTCCATTTATTTGTATACTCAATTTCTTTTATAAATGTCATAGTTTTCAGTACACAGTGCACCTCCTTGGTTAAATTTGTTCCTAAGTATTTAATTCTTTTTGATGCAGTTGTAAATGGTATTTTTAAATTTCCCCGATAGTTTATCATTAGCATATAGAAACACAACTCAGTTTTGTTTATAGGTTTTGTATCCTGCAACTTAACTGAACATATCTTCTTAAGATAAGGTAATTGGTAAGTAGATATTTTGAATTTTTAATTTTAACTGTTTTATTCAAATCTAGCACTTGATGTACCCAAATAAAGAATTCTAGATTGAGAGTAATTTTTCTTCTGTTGTTTTATGATTTTGTTGTGTTGGTTTATTTATTTATTTATTTATTTATTTATTTATTTATTTTAGATTTTATTTATTTAATTGAAAGAGAGAGAGCACAAACGGGGGGAGGAGTAGAGAGAGAGAGGGAGAAACAGACTCTGCCCTGATGGAAGAGCCTGATGTGGGACTCCATCCTAGGACCCCAAGATCATGACCTGAGCCGAAAGCAGACACTTAACTGATTGAGCCACCCAGGCACCCCTTGTTGTGTTGGTTCTTTTGGACCCGAATTGAATCTGGAAATATATTTTTAAAGGCCTTCTCCAATATATTCTGTATCTGTTGCTTCTGATGAGAATTCTGATGCCAGTCTCTTTCCATATTGTTTGTAGTTTTCTTTTGCTTATCTCTGGAAATTTTCAGGATCTTTATTCTTGGTGCTCTGAATTTCACAAAATGAACATAAAGGAATGAGAAAGCAGTGGTTAGATTCTAGGAGTTCTATGCCATGGGGGTATAGAAGGTTAAAGACACCATACCTTTATCCAGGTCATGAGTCTCTCCAGAGTTCTGGGGGAAGATGGACTTGCTTTCTCGTTGTCCATCTGTCTCTGTGTACTCTAGGCTATCATTTCACCTACTCTGCTTACTCAGATACCACTTCTCTATTTTCTGTTTTCCAAAATCTTTATTGGCAAATTTCAGCTACCCGTGGCTTTTGTACCATTCTTCTATCCTTGTAGTATCATTCTGTTGTATTTTTTTAAAAATTACTTTATTGTTATTTGCTCAAGGTCTCAAAGACCGTGGATATTAACATGTTACTACCGTATAGAATTGCTACAGAGGTCTCAGAGGGGCTTCATATTATCGGCCTATGCTAGTCAGCTAGTAGTGGATACCTAGGGCACCATGTTGAGAAGCATTGTGAGGCAATGTTTGGGCTACATGATGGAGCAGAGAAAGGGAGGGGAGTGATACCTGTGCAAGGCAGAGCTGTCTCTATATGCATCACAATATAAATGAAAGTAGAACATGAAAATACATTTCTGCACAGGATGTATGTAAAAAGGAAACTTATAGCTGGAATGGATTGCAAAAATATCCAAGGGCACAGAATCTCTAAAAATTTATACCTTTTTATATTATCTCTATTTGTTATAGAAAGGGAAAATCTGAGTGAGCCATCAAAAATTCATAGGTAACTTGTAGCTTTAAGTAGTTCATTTTAGGTTAAAGAACATGGAGTTGGGGATCCCTGGGTGGCGCAGCGGTTTAGCACCTGCCTTTGGCCCAGGGCGCGATCCTGGACACCTGGGATCGAATCCCACATCGGGCTCCCGGTGCATGGAGCCTGCTTCTCTCTCTGCCTATGTCTCTGCCTCTCTCTCTCTCTCTCTGTGTGACTATCATAAATAAATTAAAAAAAAAAAAAAAAGAACATGGAGTTTTACAATTGGTGATTGTCCCCAGAATTTATATACACGTTTAAAAAATAAATACAGGGACACCTGCGTGGCTCAGCGGTTGGGGGTCTACCTTCTGGCTCGGGGCGTGATCCTGGGGGTCCCGAAGTCGAGTCCCATGTTGGGCTCCCTGCAGGGAGCCACTTCTCTCTCTGCCTGTGTCTCTGCCTCTCTCTCTCTCTCTGTGTGTCTCTTATAATAAATAAAATATTTTTTCAAAAAAATAAAATAAAAAAATAAAAATAAAAAATACATACAGTTGACCCCTGAACAATGTGGATATGAACTACACGAGTTCACTTATGTGTGAATTCTTTTCAATACATACAATACTGTATTTTATCTTATGATTTTCTTAATATTTCCTTTTCTCTAGCTCACTTTACTGTAAAATATAGTATATAATACATATAACATACAAAATATGTGTTAATTGGCAGCTTATGTTATTGGCAGTGTTTCCAGTCAACAGTAGCTTTTAGGCTTTTAGTAATTCAGTTGTGGGGGAAACTCCTGCCCTTGCCAAAAGTTATACGCAGATTTTCAACCATGTGGGCAGTTGAGGCCCCTAACCCCCATGTTTTAAAGAGTCAACTGTAGATTCAAGAAGAGTTTAGATGAATTTACGAATTGTGGGGATGCCTGGGTGGCTCAGTGGTTGAGCACCTGCCTTTCGTTCAGGGAGGGATCCTGGAATTTCTGGGATCAGACTGAGTCCCACATTGGGGGGCCCGCTTCTCCCTCTGCCTGTGTCTCTGCTTCTCTCTCTGTGTCTCTCATGAATAAATAAATTAAATCTTTTAAAAAATTATGAATTGTGGATAAAGGAAATTATAGCAGTGAATGAAGGGAATTGGGGGACATTTATATTTATTTACTGATTTATTTACTTCTAAGATAAAAGAACTTATCACTATTGAAATGGTATGTCAGTTTGACAGGAATGGGCTTAATCAGCATAGCACTTATTATATAATCGAAATCCAGAATTATTCAACTTCTCACTGCGTTTTATACCCAAGTAGAAAAACCACACAAGTTTCACAGCGATCTTGAGAAACTGTATGATGCCAGAATGAACATACCTGAAATACCTGAAATGAGTTAAAAGACCTGGATTTCATTATTGGGTAAGCGGATAACTCCCTGAAAGCTTGAGCTAGTCATTTAGACTCCTAAGCAGGACTTCATCTTTAATGCGTGGTGGGATTACTATTCTTCCAAGACGCTGTTAGCCTCCAAGAAATCAGGCATCCCACCTTCTTGCTCCACAGGATGCATACCTTCTAGATAAAAAGTCCTACATCACTGAGCATAGACCAAAGTACTGCTAACATTTGCAAAAGTAACCAAATGCCCCAATATGCTTATTGTGGTAACTTCTTTATTATCCATGTTAACAGACAGGAAAAAAAAATAGAGAATAATCTTTTTTAAGCAGATGGGCTTTAAAAAATATACGTGGCTTGAAATAGCATCACACTTAGTAGCATTTTTATGAGAATTTTCTTTCCAGGTTGTGTTTTACTCTGGCTAATATAAAAGTTGGTGGATGTTTCCTGAGCACACAAAATTTCACATTTGGCAAAGGCAGCTTTAGAATGCACTTGATATGAAATGTTTTACATTTGCTGTTAATAATCCCCCGAGAGAATGAGCTGCAGCTGGATAAAATTAGTAATAACAATACCTATGCTTTATAGCAATTTGTGGTGGTTTTAAAGGATGTCTGCAATTCTTTGACACCCCTTCCATGAAGAGATGGAGTCCATGTCCCTTGCTAGGAACCCGGGGAGGACTTGGTAACTGCTTTAATGAACACAGTGCAGCGGAACTGATGCTGTGTGACTTTGGGGTTTAGGTTAGAAACGGCCTTGCCTCTTCTGATCATTTTTCTTAGGATACTAACTAACTATTGGAGCTTAAGCTCCCACGTAGAAAGCCTGGCTATCCCAAGGATGCCTTGTGGAGCATCTACATGGAGTGATGACATATGGAAAGAAAGAAACAGCCCCGTGGCCTCCACTCACCAGATGTTTGACTCATTCCAGCCCAGGCACTGTGAGTGAAGAGGCTTCAGAGGTGAGCGCAGCCCTGGTCACTGTCTGACTTCAACTCCAAGACAGACCCTGAGGAAAAATGGTCTAACTGGGTCTTATCAAAGCCCAAATTCATTATCAAAATAATTAGCAGTTATTGGTTGAAGTCATTATTTTTGTGTGTTTTTCTGCAGCACGAGGTAACTAGAACACAGTTTTAAAATCACTTTTATCTCCCAAACGTCCCTGGGCAGCCAGGGTTTTGGTCCTGTTTCATAGACAAGGAAACTGAGAAGCAGAGTAATTAAATGGATAGGTGCACTAGTCTAGCCCAAGCTCCTCTTTCCACCAAGAAGGAAGTGAGGATCAGAGAGGTGAAATAGCATAAAAACCACACAGCCTGTCAGGGGAGGAGCTGAGATCCTTCTAGTCCCCTTTCCAAAAAATAGCTGTATGTAGGCCCCCTGTTCCCCACCAACTAGACTTGCTTTCCATTCAGGGAAACAGAAGTGGCCAGGATCCCTTCCACATACTTGGATTCGTAGAAACAGTACAAAGCGGTTTGGCCTTTGGGCGACAGAAGAATTTCGTTTCACGTCAACATGCTGGCTGTGTGCTCAGAGTTCAGTTATTCACTTCTCTGAACTACATCTTCATCATGCATTAAATGGGGATTCAAAGTGCTTCCCCTCGAATGTTGTTAGGAAAACAAGATACAACGAGTATAAATTGCCTGGCACAACCTACGTACCCAATAGATGCAGCTCATAGAAAGTCTCTTATAATTTTTCATTATCATCACTATCGTTTCAATTTTTTTTTCCAGAGGATCTAAAATGATAAAAGTGATAATATCAGAGTATTTGCTAATAATAACAAACTATAGTTTAGCTCAGAGATTCCTCACAGTTAGCCCATGACATAGGGTAATATTCACATTTTTAGATGAGGAAACAGGCATGGAGTAATGTGCCAGTATTAGTTAGGGTTTGAATCTTGGCAGACCAGGAGGGGAGGAAGGAGTGATCTCTTAGCATGGTGGTAAAATATGTGTCTCGTTCCTGTGTGACCTCCCTGTAAGGCCCTTTAGGGAATACAGCTAAGTGTAGTATGCCCGTTAACAGCCAAGTTTTCCACCAAGGCAGCTCATTTCCCAGTCTTACTAGCAAGTAAATTAGATTCTATGTAATTGCATCTAATGTTAATGTTGCCTAAGAAAAGGCCTTTATGGGATGTCTGGGATTCATTGTCTAAAGTCATCAGTGTAATTTTTGTGTTCCAGATAAGGGCTTCTCACTTGAAACGTGCATGCGGCAGTGATGCGATGAGATGTGTTTGCAAACTGAAGAACAAAATACCACCTTTAGGGACTATCTCAGGCTCAGGGTAAGCCCGATATGTTGGTTCGATTTGCACTATAATTTTCAGATTCATGATTTATGATTTTTTAGCAATTTGTCTTTATTGTAATGTCACAACTATCTAGTGCATGTGGGTTGTGTTACTTTTTTTGTTTTTAGATCATAGAAAGATTTGTTATTGGTCAACAGTTGGGTTGTTCTTTGGCACATAATGTAATACATACATTATTACACTTGTACACATTTCTAGCACAAAAATATCTTGTAAAGTTGCATGTTGTCACAAAGTGATTCTAATACTTTTGATCATTTCTCTTAGCAACTCACTAAATATTGCTCTCTGGGGAAAAGTCAGGGGAAATATGTCATATGTTAAAGCTCAAAGGCACATTTACCCACAAGTTCTTGATTTACTCAGAACTCTATAACAATAGCCGGCTCGTGCTCTATACTTTCTCTCCTGTGCTCCACAAACATCTTGAATCCCTTCCTTATTATTCCCTGCAGCTCATATAATAAATGAGAATGCATTGCTTAACTAACAGAGTGACATGCATGCTTTCATTCAGGAAAGGGGAGCTGATGATTTAGCATGTTTGTGAATCAAGGCCAGCCTTTTCGCTTTGATAGAAACAATTGGTGCTTACATGATATCATCTGAGAGTGCTTCAAGGTTAAGTGTCTAACTTTTTTCCCAATTTTGGCAACCATGTCTAAGATTTTACTAATAGAGATGACTTCCTATTGTTTTGATAACACAAACACATAGAGATGAAGATAAAATAAATATACAGCCAAGCAAGCAAGAAAAGAAACCTAATAATGCTAGAATTAGGAGTGAACAGTAGCCATAATGATACTCATGTGAGCCCATGAAGCTGTGGATCAGCAGGATTTAGCACTCAGATAAGGAACCTAAAATCGACTCATGAAAAAAAAAATGCAGACTACACAAAGAAACTATGCATCAGAGGCTCGAGAAATAACACAAGAAGAATCTGCAGCCCAAGAACCTGAGAAGTCAGAACTACGCAAAAGACCCTATAAACTAAGTATAGTTAAAATGATTAAAGAAACAAAATAAGGAAATGGGGATTTTTATGAAATTACAAGGCACTATATAATAAGAACAAAATTATTTGGAAAAAAAGACACTTTAGGAATTAAAAATAGTCACTGAAATTTAATAGCTAATGACCTTCTATGGGGAAAGTACTGTCATCATCCTGTTCATATAACAGATAAAGAAATTAAGGCTCAGAAGGCTAAATAATTCACCCAAGTACACCCAGCTTATAAATGGTGAAGTAGACTTGAACTCAAGTCTCTCTGACTTCAAGTCTCTCTGACTTATGTTTTTAACTATTACATTATACTACCTAACAAAAGTATGACTTCTATAGCTATTATAAGGATATGTGCTTATATATGTATATATGTGTATGTATGCCAACTCAGGATAATGCTGATAGTGATGAAATTGTAGTAATCATTTGTGATTTTCTCTGATCCATAATTTTCTACATTAAACATCATAATAGAGCAATAATAAACACACTCTACATCTTTCTTTTGGTAAATACATTAGATGATGCAAAGAAAAAATGTGAACAAGATAAAATAAACCTCGATAAGGATAAGAAGCAGATTAGACTCTGCTAAAGAAAGACTGTAGTATGAAAAATAAATCTAAGAAATTACCTAGAATGCAGCAGAAAGAAAAGTTACATATTCCACTTATTATTTTTAGTGGCTACTACCCTGCGCCACCCAGGGATCCCGCTACCTTATATTTTTGACACAAATACCTGATTTTACATAATCTGAAGTTAAACCTTAGCCTCTCCCAAAACAAGTTCCAACTTTTGACTCTGATCCATCTTTTTGTTTCAAATATAACTTTTGCTAATATTTTGTTTCCAATGTCTTTGTGCACTGTTATTATAGTTCTTAATTAAGCACTCTACAGTGCTTGTGTAGAGTCACTCACTGCTTTCTATTTATATCTTGAGTTTCCATCTTCTAAAGTACACTGATTGTTATTTCATAGCAGTGTGACAGATCACTATAAACTTAGTGATTTAAAACAACATACCTCTGTTATCTGTTTCAGTAGATTAGGAATCCAAATATAGGTCAAAACTTGGGCCTCCGTTCAGTTTCTCACAAGTTTGAAATCAGGGCTGCACTATTTTCTGCAGGCCCTATGAAAGAATCTGCTTCTAAGGTCATTCACTATATTAGTAGAATCCAGTTCTTTTGGTTATAGGACTTAGATTCCAATTCCATTGGTAGATGTTGATGGGGGTCACCCTCAGCACCTTGAAGCTGTCTACCATCGCTTGCCATGTGGCCTTCTCTATATACTCTCAAATACTTTGACTCTGTCTGACTTCCACCATCTCTGGCCGCTAGGCCCAGATTTAAACGACTCATGTGATAATCCCCCTATTTTAAGATGAACTGATTTTGAAAGGTCACTATATCAACAAAATCTTTTCACAGCAGTTTACAGAAGGTATGTTTACAACAGGGGTGAGTGTCGGGTGTCAGGGGACCATCTTTACAGTTCTGCTTACCATGGACTTTTAAAGGTTTTTTTAAAGGAGAAATTATAGATAGTAAAATCTGTAATATTTTTTGTCTTAAAGTCTTTATATAACTTTACTTCTTCCTTAAATACTTTATATAACATAACTTCTTACTTCGTTGTTGTTTAGCTGGATATAGAGTTCTATGTTGGCAGTGATTTTCTGTCAGGTGGAAAATATTATTCTATTGACTTCTGATTTCTGTGGTTGCCTGTAAGTCTGCTGTCGGTTGAATTTTCAGTATTTATAGCCAACCTTTAGTAGTTTTTCTCCTTTAAATTTAGTTTTAGTTTTTGATATCCTGCAACTTATCTAAGATCTATCTAGTGTGGGTTTAATTTTATTTATTTTGCTTCTTATATTTTCCTGAGTCTAAGGATTCACATCATTTTGGAAAATTCTTAGCCATTGTCTGTGTGAAAATTATATCTCTTTCCTTATTTCCTTCTGAAACATCTACTAAACTTAGGTTGTAGCTTCTTACTCTACCCTCCATGTCTCCTTAATCTGCTGTTAAATTTTCCATCTCTTTAACTCAGTAGAGTGGATTCTGGATAAATTTATAGGTCCATGTTAATTCTCCCTTTTCAGCTGTGTTTAATTTGTATGTAATTCGTCCATTGATTTGTTAATTTTAATGATGCTGTCTTTAATTTCTGGTCATTCTCTTTGATTCTTTTTAAAATCTTCCTGGTATTTTTTTTTTCAGTTTCTCTTGAAAAAGAGTAAGGATGTTGTCACTTCTTTACTTTATAGGCTAATTTTATTAAAAACATATGAATTTACTATTATTTGGCAACTAATATAGAAATAATTGTTTTAGGCAAGAATCATTAGTAGATTCTGAAATTAGTGAGCCAAAGTTTGACAAAAAATTGAATATTTACATAGTTTCAAAATATCTTTCACATGAGATGCATTAATTATAAGGGAGAAATAGTAATTTTGTAGTGAAGAAACCCGGCCACATTACTTAGTACTTAAAGTTAACCTCCCTAATAGTAGAGAAAATAGATATCATTTGCCTATTTGCATTGATATGATGCAATGAAAAGGCTACAATATTGCCCCTGTGGTCTACCTGCCAAAAACACCTAACCTGAATCTATTCATAAGGCTTTGTTCCCCATCAATTGTAATTTCCCTTTTGAGAGCTATGAGTTCTATTAATTTTTAATGATGTAATATATATTACCTACTTATTCAGAGCACAGGACCTGGAGTTTCATGGACCTGATTTTCAGATCTTGAGTCACCATTCACCTTAAAGATACAAAGAGTCAAAGCTGAAATGGCTGGGAAAGAGGATTATTCTGGAAATAGTTGTTGGTATGTTTTGGAATTCCACCTCTATGGGGTAGAAAGGGCCCTTTCTCCTCCCTATTAATCTAAATAAGAAAGAGGGCTTCAGGGGAATTATTTGGTGGGTTTGACCTAATATTCTGCAGACTGGAGACATAAGGATGGCAAGAGAAACTGGAGATAGAGTGGCCCAATACAGTAGAGCAGAGTGAAAGAGGACTACCTTGAGAACGAAAAGCTTTTCCACCAACAGCATGACAGGACAAGATTGGATAAGTTTTTCTTGTAGATCAGATATGGGCCACAAGGGAGAGAGGCAATATGAAGCTACTTTGAATTTAAACCCCCACCCAGAAGAAACTGCATGGATGGAGGTGTGAGCCCAATGAAAGAGAAGACTGTTACATGCTTCAGGGGCTGAGGGAAGAATTTTAAGCAGCCAGCAAGCAACAAGTAAGCATCAAGGAAGTTGCAATTGGAGAGATCCAGTGCAGTATCACTGAAGAACACACAGAAACATCCCATTAGAGGAAGAATCAGCTTTGGAACACTGCCACACTCAGAGGGTTTCATCACAGATTATGTCCATGCCAATGAAGTAAGATCTTTACTGTCACTTACCTGCTCTCCTTACTCTCCACCTTCAACCCTGATGGACCCAGAGAAGGCCTAAAAATAGTGAAAGGAGGAGAAAAATAAGGTAAAGTGAAAAGCCACGAGTTCTCTCCCGCCATTCTAGACTTCTAGGCCTAGAGCAATAGCAAGCCAGAGTAGCAGAGTAGGATAAAGTCTGGTTGTAGTGATAAGAATAAGGAGCAGGGACTATGACATTTTTAGGCCTGTGATGAGACTCTGATTATGCGTTAAAATGACTTGCATTATCTGAGTATACTGGAAAGGTTTTATTGTTGCAGTCAGGAGGATACAGCCCAAAAATAAGTTTAAAGAGACAGTAGTGAACAAGAATAATTCATTTGGTTTGGTTTGTTGTTGTTGTTTTTGCTCATATCCTATTGAATTTGGCCCATTCAGTATTTAGATTTCATCTACAACTTGTCCCAAGTTATGTGGCAATTAGCAGAACTGAAACAAACTCGGGTACTGTTTACCCTCTATGATAATGACTTTCTTTGAATAAAAAGAGAGTGCATGAGAGAGAAAGAGAATATTTGGTATTTATTTGCATAATTAGAAAGTTCAGTTACATCTCTGGATAATTTTTGGCCCAAAGGATAAGCACATGCAAATGCTAGATCCACAGAATTTTCTCTCCAAGAAGGACAAGCCAAGTCTTGGCTGGCTTGGGTATGGAATTCCCCCAGACATGAGGCCAAAACTTTGAGAGGCCTGGATTTCCCCGGGGAGCCAATACTCACGGAGAGAGCAGATGGTTTCCAAAGTAAAACCTAGAGAGAGAGTTCCCCAAAGGGGACCGGATCTTAGGTTTTTGGCAGAGATGAGGTTGTTTCACTGGTAGAGTGAAAACATCCCACCTCCCCAATTCCACTTCTCTCCATACACACACTTGTGGAACATTTTCTCCACAGTGACAACACACAGAATGGTGTTCACCGCTAAAGGATGATCATATCTTCCTGTTGAACGCAGTGGGCTTTTCAAACAGATTATGAGGAGCCTGTGTTTTGTCGATAAACTTCTAGTAAGACCCAGAGGGAAACCAGAACACAGATTTGGGATTTGAGGCTGTAGCCTGGCTAGTGACAGGAACCAGGCCTGGGCCGCCCTTCACTGTGGAGGGGCTGGCAGGGAAGGGGGAGGGGAAACCAGGTGCAGAATGGGAAAGGGATTTCATGTAGGATCTGCTTTCAGCTCTGCATCAGATGGAAATGTCACTCTCACTGGAAACCATATTAAAGGATGACAATCAAAGCATACAGGGCGTACTGTTTTATAAGACAGTATTTGTTTTCCAGAGCTGCTGGCCCAACTAGTTGCATGACTTTTGTGTTTTCTTTCTTTTTTTTTTTTTTTGTAAGATTTTATTTATTTATTCATGAGAGACACAGAAAGAGACAGAGACAGAGACAGAGAGAGGCAGAGGGAGAAGCAGGACTCCATGAAGGGAGCCTGATGTGGGACTTGATCCCAGGACTCCAGGATCACGCCCTGGGCTGAAGGCAGGCGCTAAATGACTGAGCCACCCAGGGATCCCCCTGACTTTTGTCTTTTAATGTATTGTAAAGGGCAGGACACCAGGCAGAAATCAGATGTAAGTTTTCTACATGAAATTTGCCATTTGAGCACTTTGCCAACTCTAAAGCTCTGAAAACTGGCACGTCAGTTTCTTTCAAGCAAACCGTATAAAGCTGAAGCCTACTGGAGGCCTCAGCATTGACAGGAAGCTTTGAAGTTGGGTTTATTGTTCATGATCTCTTTTTAATAAAAGTTACGTCACTATCTCACTATTCGCCTCCCCCGCCAAAAAAAAAAAAAAAAAACTGTAAGAAATTTTTAGTTGTAGATACTAGGGAAGGAAGAAAATAAAACTGATAATAATAGCCAGTGTTCTTTTTGTTTGGAATTTTAAAATATTCTTCAAGAACACATTATCCCCAATACCATTCTCTATTGATGGCAGCCTTGATTATATGGACGTAATTTGCTAGATATTCAATACTTAACTAAAAAAATATTAGCAAAAGTATTAAACTATGAAATAGAAACTAGTATAATAAACCATAATAATAAATATTTCTTTCTTTGAATGATGACCCCAAATATATAGCCTATGTAATTTCTCTATACACTCCTTCATTTTCTGCATAAGATATAAAAAGAATCACCTATAACAAATATTGATCATATGTTCATCCTTTTTTGTATCCCTGGTTCTGCCTTCATTATTAATATTGACAAATACTAATCTTTCAGTTTATATAGGTTTGATATATTTAAAATAGGAGGCATGATGAGGAGCTAGAGTTAGGACACCTTCACCGGACTTGAACTTGGTATTAGTGGAGCAGCCTCCTCCAATTATAGGAGAAATTGGAACAAGTTGTATTATGATCTAAGAAAATATCTGATAAGAATATAAATTATTTTAATATATTAAGAGATATAAGATCTATACTTTATTATTATTATTTTTAAAGATTTTATTTATTTATTTGACAGAGAGAGAAAGAGCACAAGCAGAGGGAGCAACAGGCAGAGGGAGAGGGAGAAGCAGGCTCCCCCCAGAACAGGGAGCTTGATGCGGGCTCCATCCCAGCACCCTGGGATCACGACCTGAGCCAAAGGCAGACACTGAACCAACTGAGCCAGTCAGGTTCCCCATACACTTTATATGATATAATTGGAACATTGTTTTTCACCTAAATGTTTGTATAGTATGTATTTCATTATATTGGTTTCTGACATCTGTTAAAACAATACCCCAGTATCAAATATTTAAGGAAAAAATAACACCAATCTTACACAAACTCTTAGAAAATCAAAGAGGAATTAATATTTCCTAACTAATTTTTGGAAGCCCATATTATCTTGAATCTGAAATGAGGCAAAGATCCGAACAGTATAAAGCAATATCTCTTGTGAACAAAGACTCAAAAAAACCTTAACAAATATTAGTAAATTAAAAACTTATACATAAAAAACTATATCATGATTGGGTTGGTTTTATTATAATTATGGAAAGTTAGCTTAACATTTGAAAATCAATCCATATAATTCATCTTATTAGCTGAATTTTAAAAGGAGAAAACATAGTTTTAATAAATACAGAAAAAGCATTTGACAAAATCCTGTTTCCATGACTGATTTAAAAGCAAATACAGGGGATGCCTGGGGGCTTAGTCAGTTAAGCACATGCCTTTGGCTCAGGTCATGATCTCAGGGTCCTGGGTTCAAGCCCCACGTCAGGCTCCCTGCTCAACGGGGAGTCTGCTTCTCACTCTCCTTCTGCCCCTTCCCTTTCTGCTTTTGTTCTCTCTCAAATAAATAAAGTCTAAAAAAAACAAAACAAAACAAATGCATGTCTCCTCAAACTAGGAAGTCCCTGAGTTTGACAAAGTGTACTTATAGAGAACTTATAGGTAATATCATACTTAAGAGTGAAAGACTGAATGTTTTCCTCCAGGGTTCTGTTCAGCGTAGTAGTAGAGTTGCTACTTAATATTCTAAGACAAGTAAAAGAAAGGAAAGGCATGCAGATTGGAAAGAAATAAAGCTATATATTGTAGACACCCTGATTGAGTACACAGAAAATTCGAAGAAAACTAAGGAAAAGCTACTATAACTTATTAATGAGTTTAGCAAGGCCATGGGATACAAAGTCAGTATACAGAAACCAATTGTATTCCTGTATACAAGCATTAAAAAAAAACCTGGAAATTAAAATTTAAACATGAAAAAGTACCATTTATAATACCATAACAATAAGGAATAATAGAGCTATATCTAATAAAATAGTACAAATCCTATAAACTGAAAATTAACAAACATGAATGAAATCAAAGGCCTAAACCAATTTAAAGATGTACCTTGTTTGTGAATTAAAGAACTCAGTATTGGTGTCACTTCTACCCAGATTTATCTATAGATTTAACACAATCTCAGTCAAAATCCTAGCAAGTGTTTTTGATAGAAGTTGAGAAATTTCTTTTAAATTGATATGGGAGTGCAAGCAACTTAGAATATCTAAAATAGGGATCCCTGGGTGGCGCAGCGGTTTGGTGCCTGCCTTTGGCCCAGGGCGCGATCCTGGAGACCCGGGATCGAATCCCACGTCGGGCTCCCGGTGCACGGAGCCTGCTTCTCCCTCTGCCTGTGTCTTTGCCTCTCTCTCTCTCTGTGTGACTGTCATAAATAAATTTAAAAAAAAAAAAAAAGAATATCTAAAATAAGAATAAGAATAAAAAAAGAATATGTATGATACGATAATGTATCATAAATTATCATATCACATACCACATATCATATCACATATCACATATCACATACCAAATAAGAATATGGTTAGGTACACATACATTATCTGATCTCAAGACATACTGTAAAGCTACAGCAATCAACACAGTGTGGTATTGGCATATGGACAAAAATACAGATCAATAGCACAGAATGGATAATCCAGAACTAAACCCCACATGAAATCAGTTGATGTTCTACATGTCGCCAGTGTAATTCAATGAAGAAATGAAAGTCTTTTCAACAAGTTGTGCTGGAGAAGTTTAATATGTATATGGGAAAACCATAGAACCTCAATCCTTACTGCATATCATACATTTAAAAATTAAATATAACCAGTAAGTACATGAAAAGAATTAATGTCTTTAGTCATCAGGAAAATGCAAACCACAAAGAAGAAATATCAGTAAAGACACAGAAGATGTGAACCACACAATCAGAAGCAAACTAATTGACATTTATGGAATACTATATCCAACAACTGAAGAATACACAGTCTTCTCTAGTGCCTGTGATAAATGGAAGATAAACCATGTGTTGTGCCATAAACAGGTGTCAGTAATATTAGGGATCAAGGTTATGTAGACTGTATTCTCTGACAATAAATCAGGTATTTATAAATAATAAGAAGTATCCAGGAAAACACCAAATATATTGAAAATACATCACACATTTCTCAATAATTCATGAGTCAAGGAGAAAATCATAAAGGAAATTACAATATGCTTTGTACTGAATGACAACCAAAAATACAGCATATTAAATTCATTTGATATAGCTAAAGCAGTATTTAGAAGAAAACATCACTTTAAATGCATAACTTAAAAAGAAGATTTAAAGTTGATGGCCTAAAGTTCCCTATTAGAAGCCAGATGAGAGTCAACAGAGTTATTTCAAAGAGTGAAGGAAGTAATAAAAATAATCAACAAAATGAGAATAGAGCATAGAAAACATTAACAGAGTCAAAAGATGATTCTTTGTGAAGATCAACAAAATTGATAATTCTCTACCTAGAATGAGCAAGATAAAAGAGAACATAATTTACCAATATCGGGAATGATAAAGGAATTATTACCATAGATCCTGAAGACATTAGAAGGATTAATAAGTGAATGCTCTGAATAACTTCATTGCAACAAATGTGATAAGTCATAAAATATTTTCCTGAATAATCAACTTACTAATATTGACACAAGGGAAATATAGAGAAATTTGAATGGGCTTTTATTTATTTAATCAATTGAATTTATTATCAAAACCCTTCCCTAAAAGAAAATTCTGGCCTAAGATTGTTTCACTGGTGAATTCTTTCAAACATTTAAGGGAGTAAGAAGTCCAGTCTTAACAGGAAATAGAAGATGGAGGATCACAACCTAACTCATTTATGAGGCCAGCATAATACCCAAACTTGACAAGATATTACAAAAAGCTGAAAGTTATAGGCCAATATTTCTCAATAATACAGATGTAAGCAATTTTAACAAAATATTAGCAAAAACAAATTCAGCAATATATTAAAAAGATAAGACATGTGATCAAGTAGGGTTATCCCAGAAGGAATTCAAGGTTGCTTTTATGTGTAAAAATCAGTGTAATTAATTATTTAACAAAATAGAGGAGAAAAAGCCCACATGCTTACTTCAAGATTTTCAGAAACAGCATCAACACTTGTTCATCGTAAAAACCCTTAGCAAAATAGGAAAAGTAAGGAAACTTCCCTTAAACTACATGAAAGGGCGTTTCCCCCTGAAACTGAGAACAAACAAGGAGGCCCACTTGCTTACCTCTATTGCACATTGTACTGGAGGCATCAGCTTTGTAATAAGGCAAGGAAAAGATTTAAAAAACATAAAGCATAGGAAGGAAGGAAGCCACAAAACCCTCCTTATTTACAGATGACATGTTATTTATGTAGAAGATACTAGGAAATCTATAGAACAGTTACTAGAACTAATAAATGAATTTAACAAGTTCAAAGGATAATGTATTAACATACGAAAATAAACATTATATAAAATAACTATATAAATATATATATAATAAGTCATGAGGATGAAAGGTACAAATGACGAACATTGTCAGCGGTATTGTATGGTAACAGATGGTGGCTACACTTGTGGTGAGCATAGCATATGGATAGAGTTGTCAAATCACTGTCACACACCTGAAACTAAGGTAACATCGTATGTCAGTTATACTTCAAAACAACAACAAAGTCTTTCCTTTCAGCTTTATTGAGATATAATTGACATGTGGCACTGTTTAAATGCACAGTGTACAGCATGTTAACTTGGCTTACATATATTGGAAACTGGTTACCACAATAAGTTTAGTTAATATCCATCATCTCATTTAGTTACAATTAATTACTTTAAAAAATGAATTCTTATATGTGAACAGCAAACAATTGGAAATAAAATATTAAGGCTTTTATTTACAATCATGCCAAAAAACAATATATCCAGTAGTAAATCTAACCAAAGATGTTCCAGTCCTATATACTAAAACCAACAACACACTGCTGAGAGAAGTTGAAGAAAACCTCCATAAATGGGGAGATGTATTTGTGAATTGGAAGACTCACTAACATTGCATATCTGCCAAAATTGATCGATAGGTTCAAGGCAATCCCAAACAAAATTCTAGTAGCTTTGTTGTAGCAATTGATTCCAAAATTCATATGGAAGTACAAAGAGCCCAGAATAATGAAAGCATTTTTTTTGAGCTAGTCATATGGTTTTTTATCTTTTCTCTTGTTACTGTGATGTTGATTGATTTGTGAATATTGAACCACCTTTGCATCCCTGGAATAAATTCCACTTAATCATGTTGAATGACATTTTTAATGTGCTGTTGGATTCAGTTTGCTAATACTTTGCTGAGGATTTTTCTTTTTTAGAAGATGTGTTTATTTGAGGTCCCTTGGTGGGCTCAGGCAGTGATGCATCTGACTTAAGCTCAGGTCATGATCTCGAGGTCCTGGGATTGAATCCTGCAGTGGGGATGGGTTCCCTGCTCAGCGGGGAATCTGCTTGTCCCTCTCCCTCTCTCTTTGCCTCTCCTCCCACTCAGGCTCTCCCTGTCTCTCTTTCAAATAAATAAAGAAAGTCTTATTTATTTATTTATTTATTTATTTATTTATTTATTTATTTAAGAGAGAGAGAGAGCACAAGTGGAGGAAGGAGAGGGAAAAGGAGAAAGAATCTATAAACAGACTCCCTCCTGAGTGCAGAGCCCAACACAGGTCTCCATCCCAGGACCCTGAAATCATGACCTGAGCAGAAATCAAGAGCCAGCCACTTAACCCACTGAGCTACCCAGGGGCCCCACTTTGTGGAGGATTTTTGCATGTGTGTTCATTAGAGGTATTGGCCTGTAGTTTTCTTTTTTTGTAGCATCTTTCCTTATCTGTTTTTGGTATCAGGGGAATTCTGGCCTTGTGGAATGAATTTGGAAGCTTTCCTTTCTCTTCTGTTTTTTGGAATAGTTTGAGAAAAATGGTTATTAACTCTTCTTTAAATGTTTGGTAAATTCACCTGTGAATTTTTTGTTTGTAGGTTGCTTTTTCATTACTGATTCAATTCTGCTAATAATTGGTCTGTTCAAATTTTATTATTCCTGCTTCATTTCTGGAAGGTTATATGTTTTTAGTAATCTATCCATTTCTTCTATGTTGTTCAGTTTGTTGGAATATAATTTTTAATGATATTTGCTTATAATTATTTGTATTTCTGTTGTGTTGGTTGTTATTTCTTCTCCTTCATTTCTGATTTTGAGTCCCCTCTCTTTTTCTTGATGAATCTGACTAACGGTTTATCAATTTTGTTGAGCTTTTCAAAGAGCCAGTTCCTGGTTTCATTGATCTGTCCTATTGTGTTTTTTGTTTGTTTCTATTTTGTTTATTTCTACTCTATTCCTTATTATTCCCTTCTACTGGTTTTAGGCTTTGTTATTCTTTTTCTAGGTCTATAGGTATAAGGTTAGGTTGTTTGAGATTTTTCTTGCCTCTTGAGGTAGGCCTGTATTGCTATACACTTCCCTGTAGAACAGCTTTTGCTGCATTCCAAAGATTTTGGACCATTGTGTTTTCATTTTCATTCATCTCTACACATATTTTAATCTCTTTTTTGATTTCTTGGTTGAGTCATTCATTGTTCAGTAGCATGTTATTTAGCCTCCATATAGTTGTGTTCTTTCAAGATTTTTTCCTTTGATTGATTTATGGTTTTATAATGTTGTAACTCGAAAAGATGCATGATATGAGTTCAGTCTTTTTTAATTTATTGACTTATTTTGTGGCCTAACATGAAATCTATTCCTGTGTGCACTTGAAAATAATGTGTAATCTGCTGTTTTGGGATGGGGTGTTCTAAACATATCTGTTGGGCAATCTGGTCTAATGTGTCTTTCAAAGCCACTATTTCCTTGTTGCCTTTTCTCTCTGGATGATCTATGCATTGATGTAGGTAGGGTGTTAAATCCCCTACTGTTATTGTATTACTGCCAATTTCTTCCTTTATGTTTGTTAATAGTTACTTTATGTATTTAGGTGCTTCCATTTTTGATGCATAGATATTTACAATTTTATAGGTATATAAAACTGTTAACCAAAGCAATTTTTAAAAGAACAACTTCTAACCAATTTCAAGACTTCCTACAGCACTGTTTAATAAAATTTTCAGTGATAGTTGGCAGGTTCTGCCAACTATGTAGTACTCACTGGTTACATGTGGCTGTTAAGCATTTTATTTTATTTATTTTATTTCTTTTTGTTAAGCATTTTAAATATAACTTCACCTACAGAACTGAAATTTTAATTTAATTCTATTTTAATCAATTTAAATTTAAATACCTAGATTAGTGACTGCTATTTAGAATAATACAGACATACTCTCAGAGGCTATATTAATCAGGACAGTTTGCTATTATCAGAAAGAAAGGCTTATATATCAACGGGATACATAGAAGTCTAGAAATAGATTGATGTATATTTGGTCAACTGATTTTCCAGAAAGGAGCCAAGGTAATTCAATGGAGGAATGGAAAGCCTTTTCGATAAATGGTACTGGGTTGACTCAATAACTTCAAAGGAAAAAATGAGCATTGATTTAAATCTCTAGAATTTCTAGGAAAAAAAAAACAGAAAATCTTTGTGCTACGGCATTGCAAGGTTTATTAGATAAGACAAAGAAATACAAAATATAAAAGAAAATATGTGATAAATTGTACTTTGTCATTTGCTCTTTGAAAATCACTAAGCAACTAAAAGGCAAACCACAAACTGGTAGAACTAATAAAACATGAGCAAATATTTAAACAAGCACCAACAATATTCACCAGTTTAAATATTCACCAACAAAGCAACATAATAATATAATATCTAGTTAACATAAGACTTATGTGCTAGACACTATCTAATGGTTTACCTTTATTAATTAACTTAATAGATTTAATGTAGTATTTAAGTGCATACGCTTAAATTGGATCATAGGTTCACATTTTGATCCATTCTTTACTAGCTTGGTAAGTTTGGGTTAGTTTCCTAATTACTCAGTTGTACAGATCTCTCATCAGTAAATGAGGATAATAATAGTAAATGAGGATAATAATAGTACCTACCTCGTAAGAGTGTTGGGAGGATTAATGACACAATACGTGCCTAGTGCTTAGAAGGATTCTTAGCATTTAGTAAGAGCTCAGTCACGTAAGCTGTTTCTATTTTCTTTGGAATAAGCCAATGTTGTATAAAACCTGCGGTAGGGATCCCTGGGTGGCGCAGCGGTTTGGCGCCTGCCTTTGGCCCAGGGCGCGATCCTGGAGACCCGGGATCGAATCCCACATCAGGCTCCCGGTGCATGGATCCTGCTTCTCCCTCTGCCTGTGTCTCTGCCTCTCTCTCTTTCTCTCTGTATGACTATCATAAATAAATAAAATTGAAAAAAAAAAAAAAGACTCACTAAGATATTAAAAAAAAAAAAAAAAAAAAAAACCTGCGGTGAACATTGGTTTACTTACTTGTCAAGTAAGTCTTTACTTATTTGTCAAATAGGTATACATTAATGTCAGCCCTATATAACTGATAAGGTTGTTCATTTATTTTTTTACTCACTTATGCACCATTATCTTACAGTATTAAAAAGAATTTCAGTGGGAGCAGAATGCTGGGAGACTAGAGTAGAAAGAGAAAGGTCTGTTAGGAAGTTTTTGTAGGAGTCCAGTTGATAGATGATGGTGGTTTAGAGTAGGACATTGACAGAGGAATTGAAGAGATGAAACTGACATGTGTTTTGAAGATATAATCGGCAGAACACAATGGAAATTGAGTATAGGGTATGAGAGAAGGTGAGGAATCTATAAATATCTCTTATTTTTCACCTGAGAAACTGGGCATATCATAGTGCCATTTCCCATAAAGAAGATGGGCAAAGGACAGGTTAGAATCAACAGTCAAGTGTTCTGTTAGGACATCTTAATTATGAGATGCCTACCCAATATCAGAATATAAATATAAAGGTCTATTTTAGTAGGAAAAAAAATTATGGTAGCTTGAGCTGGGATGGTGATGGTGAACTTGTGAGAAATAGACAAGCTGGAGGCATTTTTAGAAGTTGGTAAACATTGGTAATATATTGGACATTGATGTGAGGGATGCTAAAATGTCATAGATGATACCAGTTTCTAGCTTGCATAGCTAGATGGATGGTGGTACTTTTGAATGAAGTAGGCCAAGATTTGAAGGAAGTTTAAAATGCTTGGGAGACACTCAAGATGTGGTGTCAATCAGGCAGTCCTATAGATGGTTCTAAGGATTTAAATTTGAGCATCACTGAAATGTACAAGGTAATTGAAACCATGGTTTAAAAAAAATATAATTATCTTTAAAAAAAGATTATCAGGCAGCCTGGGCGACTCAGCAGTTTAGCACCGTCTTCAGCCCAGGGCATGATCCTGGAGACCCAGAATCGAGTCCCACGTCAGGCTCCCTACATGGAGCCTGCTTCTCCCTCTGCCTGTGTCTCTGCCTCTCTTTCTGTGTGTGTCTCTCGTGAATAAATAAATAAAATCTTTTTTAAAAATGAAAAAAGGTTATCTAGGGAGGAGATATAAAGCTAGAAGGGAAAGGGACCTAGAACTGAGTCTGGAGGGATTCTTGTATTGAAAGATTAGGTGAAGTAGGCCAAGCCTAGAAAAGAGGATGCTGAGAGGCCTGGTGACATAATTTATGCAGAAAATAGTTTACAATTTGTAGGATCCAGGCAAATCATAGTTTTATAGTTAAATTAAGTTTACACCTCTCAAATGGGGATATTAGTGCCTCCAGATGTAAGCTGGTTGGATCAAGGGACACTTATTGCCTTAGGATAGATGATGGTATATTTTCCTTCAACATGAATTCTCCTCAAGGGTAAGTAATTTTAAGTGTTAGTTTTATATAGAAACAAACAGCTATTACAGGATAAAATGGAAAAAATCAAATCAGTCTAAAGACTAAATACTGTATCAGTCTAAAGTCTATACGATTTTAAAGAAATGTCATACTTGAGATAGGATAGTTATACCTTCAGAAATTCCTCCCACTGCCTAGTTCTTCCTCATCTCTTGTATTCAAAGGAGTGTTTGGTGAGAAAATTTGAGAAGCACTAAGTGAGAGTCAGTCTTCCTGACAATGAAAAAGTTTCCTCGCTCTCAATCCAACATGATAGCCAATAAATTAGGGTACTGTTGAAAAGACATGGTCTTTCCAATTTATAATTTTAAAAAGTAGCTTTATGAAAACATTGAAGCAATATGTAGAAAAGTGCAAAGAGGAAAACCCAAAACAAAAATTCTTACTATTCAGAAATTACCAAAGTTAGCACTATAGAAATACAATTCCTGATGACTTTTTGCAAATATATCAATAGTAGGTATTTAAAGTCTATTATTTTAAGAGATGATGCAATAGACAATCTTACTCTACAATGTGAATGGATCTGGGGTAGGATCTTTAGAAGTTACTTAAGGTTAAATGAGGTCATAAGGGTATAGCTCTAATCTGATAGGACTGTAGCCTTATCAGAAGGGAAAGATCTTTCTCTCTCTTCCATCCTTCTCTTCCATCCCCTTCCTTCTACTATTCCCCCCACCCCCTTCACTTCCCATCCCTTCCATGTAAAGATACAGGAAGGAGGCAGCCATCTGTAAGCCCAGAAGAGAACCCTCATCAGAGAGCAACCATGCTAGAATCCTGATTTTAGACTTCCCAGACTCCACAACTGTGAGGAAAAATAATTACTGTTTAAGCACCTTAGTCTATGATTTTTTAAAAGATATGTATGTATGTATTTATTTATGTATTTATTTATGACACACAGAGAGAGGCAGAAACACAGGCAGAGGGAGGAGCAGGCTATCTGTGGGGACCCTGATGTGGGACTTGATCCCAGGACTCCAGGATCATGATGGTTGCATGAGTGTTCCAAGAGAAGAAATTACCTGTTTCTTGATACATAGAGTTAAATTGTGCAAGTTTACATTCCTTTCTTACAAGGAAATACTTCATATTTTAGTGCATCCTTGCTAAAAATGAGAAAATGAATATGGTACTAAAAACAAAACAAAACAAAAACAAAACTTTGCAACATAGTATTTTATCATAATTAGCATTTGTTTGATCATGAGAAAGGTAATTATGTTTTTCATTTGGAGATCATTTATATTTTCTCTTTCAAATGGTATTAGTCATTATTTTCCCTGTTTTGTTATATTGGGGTGTTAGAGATATAAACTAAAGGAATGAAGGAAGGGGAAAACCTCCTTTCAGTAAGCATAATTCCAATTGTTTCTGTCAAGAATCATCCATGGATGCTAAAATTGCCCTCTTCCAAAGAGAGCTGCTTTGTTCAAGGTAACCCTCTCTCTGAGAGGACAGTCTTTATACAAAAGCCAAGAGAGTATATATGGGACTAGATCCTGTGGATGCTGAATGAAGGAGATAGAATATAAAATTGGCAAAAAAAAAAGAGTTTACGTACAGAAGAGCATTTTCCTAGAACACAGTATTTAATGCCCTGGCAGAGACCCCAGAAGACAGCACTACTATGCTTCTAGAATGGCTATTGAAAACTTGGGTGGGGGGAGTGATAGTCCACAATAAAGGAAGGAGAAATGCTCAGGATTGCCATGGAAGATTGTGGAAGAAGGGATTAAAAGGCTCAAAGAGGTGAGCAGCTAGAGGACCAGCCAAGTATGTTTATCCAGAAGACACTGTCGAAGCAGTTGAGGAATGTGCTGAAGGAGGCATTAGGATCATTGAGAAAATCAATGGTGGCTTCCTCTGTAGTCCAGGGCTGTTCCAGAATTAGGCTCCTTAATGGCAATGGGGATGGAGGGATTCTGAGGCCATAGAGGCAAAATGGCAGCATGCAACCATCAGAAGCAAAATGGGTAGAATTAGCATAATGTGTAGCAAGTTGGAAGTGCCAGTCAAGAGGCCTGACCTGAATGGAACTGTGATGATGGTTAACAAAGCAGTGTCCCTAAGGGCCAGATAATGGGCAGCCAATAAAGTTATGCTTGATTTTTTAACCAAAAGAAATGAGGATGGATGATCAGAAGGCTGAGGGCCCAAGCCCCGATTCATGACTCATGATGACTCATGATTTGGACCTGAACTAGGCAATTTTCAGATTTGCCTTAGAAAGAGACTCTGTCCCCATGAGGAAGGATCCTAAAACAGCAGCTCTTTATGGTAATGATTTCCTCTAGCCTCTCCAAAGGGACTCAGATTCTCTACTTAGGTGACTACACCCTGGAGAGAGGGGAATACTGAATTTAGAGACTGTTGGACACAATTGTACAAGGTGACATACAGGAAGGGTAGTCACAGCCCCTCCTACTAGAGCCAATGGGGGTCAGGTATTAAATAGAATCCTAATCCTAATCTCCATCTTGCTTACCGTGGTTCCACTGTGCTCACAAACCCAATGGCCAGCTCCCCAGGTCTCAAGTGTATAATTAAAATGTACGTACTTAGCAATTAGCAGAACCCTCCCATGGATTCCCTGGTTCCTTGGCCTGTGGGATAGGGGATAGCACTGTGACAGATGCCACATGACAGCTTCCGAAACTGTCCCCATCCCATGGCCAAGAGATCATATCCTGTGCTGGGTGTTTAATGGCCTGGAAAAATAGAAAGCAATTTCAGAAGAGGTGACATTGTTACAAAATCCATTCTTCAGTTGCCAGAGAGATAAATATCCCTTTCCATTGATTCAGTTTCTTTTTGTTTCAGTAAATGTGGTTTCTTACCTATAAATATCACACTTGAGAAAGTTATTTCTAAATATTTTCAGATTTAATTGCCATTCTGAATAAAAAGTTTATTATATTTTCTGAACATTCCTGGTTTCTGAACAGCTATTCCTTAGTCCAGGGCTGGGAACTGACACCTCTATATTTCATAAAAACACTTAGTTGAGGAATATGCATGAGGACAAAGCAACTGATTCAATTTTGTTTTGTATTAGGGAAAAGAACAAGTAATCATTTGTTCAACAAATATTTATTAAAGGGTAGAACTAGGTGCATACCTTTGTAGGTATGCAAAAATGATGATGTGAAGGGACCTTGTCCTCAAGAAGTTTGTGAAAGAGATAAATCCTCAGATCCATAATAGTAACAATAACAACAATGACAACAAAAAAGTTAAGGAATTATTAGGGCCGAGAGAGGGGTGGGAGGAAGAAGGGAGAGGACAAAAGGGAGAAACAGAGAGAGAGAGAAAGGTAAAGAGAAAGAATAGTGGGGGTTGGAGGAAAGGGACTTGTCTTCTGAGAGATGCAATTGTGGGGCACACTGTCAGCCTTGGTAGAAGACGGATTGCAAGGATGAATTCAGGACAAAAAAGACGCATTCTTGGTGGTTGTTTAAAAATTAAAAGTGAAGAAATTCACCTTATTGCCTTGTTCTCTGCAAAGTAATATGCAAAGTCATCTGTAAATAGTGGACATTGGAATTTAAGAAGAAAAGAGGTTCTCAAATGGGCAGCATGGAGGTAGTATTGAGAGCAGGGAAAGATGAGTGAAAGCAGGATTTCACGAAGTGTGACCTTGTACCACGCTCACAGCAAAATCACCTGTGGCTCTTTGGTAAGGATGGAGAGGCCCCAGTCCCTCTCTAAACTGAGTGTTCAGATGATGTCAGGTAACTCAAACTTGTATATGGAACATTCAGTTAACTAGAATGTTGCATGGAGACCAAGAAATAAGAAAAAGCTGTCTTCAACATTAATGGCCAATAATAAAAATACATTTACTCCTGTGATAAAGGCCCGCTTATTAAAGTCATTTACTTAGGCGGTAACAAAAAGGGGAGGTGAGAGAAGAGAAAAGAAGGTAAAGAAGTTGAAGAAAAAGTGGGAGAAGAAGAAAAAAGAGGACAGAAGGTAAATATTGGGGAAAAGGAGAGAAATACAAGACTATAAGACAGAAGCAGAATTGAAAGCAAAAAGGGAAAAGATGTAATAGTCACACAGGGAGAAATAAAAAATGTGAGGAAAGCCTAAGCAGATTTTTAGGGTATTAGCATAGCCTGCTTTTAATATAGTATTTATTTACTTATTTATTTTACTTATAATTTTTCTTAAAGACTTATTCATCTATTTTAGAGAGAGAGCATGAGTGAGTAGAGGGGCTGAGGGAGAGAGACTCTCAAGTGGACTCCCTGCTGAGTGTGGACCCTGATACGGGGCTCAATCCCAGGACACTGAGATGATGACCAAGCTGAAATCAAGAGCTGGCCGCTTAACTGACTGAGCCACCCAGGCCTCCCCAGAGCCAACTTTTTAAATTAGCCTTTCAGAATCAGTTACCGCTTTGTTTCTACCTTCTTTGCAATTCTGATTAGCAAATTTGCTACCCCTTCTCAGGGGTAGGAATTTCAGCTAGTAATGTGTTGGCTAAACCACCATGTTTCTCAGAAGGAAGATGTTTTTCTACAGTGCGTTTTGCCATAGGATGGCAAAATTACCCTTTTCTGGTGCTTTCATAGCTTTCCTTTAAAAAAAAAAAGGTTTTATTTATTTATTCATGAGAGAGAGAGAGAGAGAGGCAGAGACACAGGCAGAAGGAGAAGCAGGCTCCATGCAGGGAGCCCGATGTGGGACTCGATCCCAGGACCCCAGATCACACCCTGGCCTGAAGGCAGGTGCCAAACCGGTGAGCCACCCAGGGATCCCCACTTTCATAGATTTCCTAATCTGACTAACCCACAGAGCTCCAATAGCAGGGGAGACTGGAAAAAAATTGAGCTAGAAGCTATAGATCATTGTCCTGTTTGGTAACGCGCACTTTGGTCACGTTTGAATCTCCCTTGTGGTTAAGTAGACTCATGTGACTGGATTCTGGGTAATGGAATGTGGGAATAAGTGATGTTCACCACCTGAGGACCTGAGCTACAAGGAAACCTTCCATATAACCCTGTAGGGCCCTCTCTTTCTCTACGTAGCCACTGAAATGGTCCATTTATTATATCATTGAGCCTACTTTCACAAATACACACTACCGACACTTTATAACATTGAGAATGGAGCATAGGATAAGAAAGTGAAACAAAGGGGTTAATTTTTGCTGACCTGGTGGTCTATATGGAACATCCAAGAGAATGGACAAAGTATTTCAAGCCATAGCAGAACTCAGTTAAATCGCTGAAAGTGAGATCAGTGTTCAAAATATCCATTTCGGTAACGTCTATACTCAAGCATCAAACCATAAAACGCAATCTAAAAGATACTGTTTATGTGGCAATCAAGACTAAATCTAATCAAAATTGTAAAAGAAAGATTTATATGGAGAAACGTTAGAAAAGATGACCCAAACAATTATGGAAATATGGCATGTGTGTTAGGTTCTCCAAAGAAATAGTGCCAATAGGTTATCTATAGATATAGATATGGATATAAATATAGACAGATATAAAATGTATATTATGTGTATGCGTTTATTTTCTTACATTTCTATAGATAAGAACCAACACAGGTCTCACTAGACTAAAATCAATGTGTCAGCAGGGCTGTCTTCATGTCTGGAGGGCTCTAGAGGAGTAATTTCCTTACTTTTGCCCGCTTCTAAAGACTGCTGGCATCCCTGGCTCATGGCCTTCTTCCTCCATCTTCAAATCAAGAGTGTTACCTGTATCTTCCCAGTCTCCTGTAGGCAGATCTTTTTCTCACTCTGATCTCAGCTGGGAAGGTTTCTCCCCTTTCAAGGACTGGACATTAGATTGGGCCCATCTGGATAATCCAGAATAATCTCTCCATATCAAGGGCTTTAATTTAATCATATCTGCCAAGTTCCTTTGCCAGGCAATGTAACACATTCACAGGTTCCAGGGATTAGGATATGAACAAAAATGCCTTTGGGGAGGCATCTTTCTGCCTTCCAAACCACGTATCAAATTTTAAGTTACGTTATATCAGACAGCGTGGTATTGGTATAGGTCTATAAGGATAGAGATCTAGAAAAAAAATCATGTATATTTAGAAGCTTAGGCCTTCAGCTTTTTCTGGAAGCTTTAGGCCTTCTATCAGAAAGAAGACTTACAAATAATAGGGGATGGGATCAATTATTTGATACTTGGCAAAGGGGCAAGCTGTAAACAGATTCCCATATTATATTTTATGCACAAATAAGTTTTTCAAATATTATGAAAGGAGAAGCTAAATCTTTTCAAAGAAAATATTAGAGAATACTTTTATGGCATTTTAAAGCATTTCTTTAACAGAATACGAAAAACAAAAACCATAAAAGCAAAGATCGGTAAGTCTGAGCACCACAAACATGAAAGCAATTTTCATGAAAAAGACATCACAAATAAAGCAAAAAAACTGACATGACATTGTTGTTTTGCAAGCTGTATCTTAAAAATCAGTAAGAAGAAAAAAGACATGTAAGCCAAAAGGAAATGGGTAAATGATATAAACAGACAACTCACAGGAATGCAAAGAGTTGATAAAAAACATTCTCAATATAATTAATAAAAGGGGAAATAATTAAAATCTCGATGAGATATAAATTCACGACCATTAAATTGACAGAAAGTAATTAGCAGGATGACAGCAAGGGTTAATGATAATGTAAAGAAATAGCAATTCTTATTTATTGCTGATGGCAAGGTAAACCGTCACAACCATTTTTAGAGAACAATTTGGCCATACCAGATAAAGCAAAGACGATCATTCTATAGGATCTGGCAATTTGACTCCTAGATT
This sequence comes from Vulpes lagopus, assembly GCF_018345385.1. Taxonomy (NCBI): domain Eukaryota; kingdom Metazoa; phylum Chordata; class Mammalia; order Carnivora; family Canidae; genus Vulpes; species Vulpes lagopus. The sequence goes on from NC_054826.1 coordinate 160,556,877, forward strand.
TCCCGTCAAGGCTGCACGTACCAAGAGTTCATTTCAGTATTGTTTGTAATAGTAAAAAACAAAGAAGCAAAAACCTGCCATCAGGAGTCACATTTTTCGGTGAACTCTCATACATATCATGTATGCTATTAAAAATGTTGGATTAGAAAAAAAACAACCACCTGCCAGCCTATCAAACGGGGCCAGCCAACAGTTGCTGAGGACTGGAACTAGTCCCTGAGCAGCGGAATGGGTTAGGTACACACGAAGGAATGTTCTATTAACTGCTGCACGCATGGCTAAATCTACATGTATCGATATGAATAAGTCTTAAAAACATGTTAATTAGAAAACTGCAAAGGGATAAATACAGCATAATGACATGTATGAAAATAGTTCGATGAAATGATGGTTCATACTGTTCAGGAACACATACTCCTGTAGCAAAAGTACAAACATAGGCCCAAAAGCGACGGAAAACAATTTCAGATAAGTTTTTACCTCTGAGGAAGTGTGCAGATAAGGGGTGAAGAAAGTATTTTTTTAATATTTATTTATTTACTTGTTTATTTTTAAAGATTTATTTATTTATTTATTCATGATAGAGAGAGAGAGAGAGTGAGAGACCCAGGCAGAGGGAGAAGCAGGCTGCATGCCGGGAGCCCGACGTGGGACTCGATCCCGGGACCCCAGGATCACGCCAAAGGCAGGCACTGAACCGCTGAGCCACCCGGGAATCCCCATGAAGAAATATTTATATACCATTGTTTGTCGACAAAAGAGAGAGAGATCAAAACACGTATTTAAAAATGGTAACGTCTGCTCAATCTTCGTGGTGGAAAAGGGGTCTGTACTTTCCTGCCTTGTATTTCATATGAAATGTTCGATAATTTTTTATTATTATTTATAAGGAGGGGGGGAGACAGAAGTGGGCAAGAGTTAAGAGAAAGACCATGCAGTGGGAAAAAAAAAAGCAATTCTTTGAACTGAAAATCATTCACTATTTTTTTTTTCAACAGGCCCTTATTACGGATTGCTGTGTGACTTCTTTCTGTGCTAGGAATTTGAATGAAATCTTCTTTTTTAAAGCCATGCCAGGGGTAATTATGCCAGGGTTATTTAATAGCGGAACACCGTGCCTGCGACTCCCACCAGCTGAAGTCCACCCCAGTAGGGATGCTTCGCTGAGCATAACACAGACCAGTCCACATCTTGAGTACCGGCTAGATGGTTCCTGGGTAATTGGGTGGCTGCTGAATCTTTTAAGGACATAGCGCTGTTCCTTCGCTCAGCTTCATCCTCATCATTCAGTGAAAACTAAACCATCTGTCGTAATGAATGTAAGGCTTCCTGCTCTCAGTTCTATCTTCTGATTCCCCCACTAAATGCTGGTTGTCACTTTCAATTTAAAAAAACATCATTATGCTTTCCAATTCCTCCTTTAGGATTTTCCCATGAGGATCTCAAAGCACTTCGTGCGTTCAAGGGAAGCATTGCAATTTGTCCGGGGAATCCAGTCGTGGCATCAGCTCCATTTTATAGACTGGACAAATGGAGATTCCAGAGGGTTTCAGAATTCTGTACACCCATCATTTTGAAGGTCAGTGCCAGCCAAGGAGCAGAGGCTAAGTTGCTACTCTCCGGCCTAGAATGTCCACACCAAGCAGTGCTCTGTGGAAAACTTTCATAGACCTTTTCACAGCATTAGAATCTAACCTGATGGGTTCGGTGTCAGCTGTGGTTGACAGGTTTTGAGCAGGTCTCCACTTGTAGGCTGTGGGTGGTCTCCAGGCTGCAGACCCTAGTGGAGCTGGCTGGTGGATGGGATGGGACCGCAGAAGGGGACAGGCTGGGGAAGGAAGGGCTGTGGGCTGTGGGCTGGAGGTAGGGAAGGTTTTCCCTGATGCAGCTTGATGTCGGAGTGGAAAATCTGGGCCCTAGAGCAGAAGGCGTAAAACAAACTATTAAAAACTGAAATCATAAAAATGAAATTGAAAATTTACCAAGATGTAACTGACAAGGAGATATAACTGGAGGTTCCAGAAGAGCCTGAGCAATGTTCTCAATTAATATGACACCTGACAAACAGACTAACACAATTGTACTCCTGCAACACCCACTTAACACTGGTATTTACTGTTGTAATAGAACACGCAGGAAATCTCCTTGGGGCACTGGAAATGGAAGTTTTCACCTTAGTAACCACAAAGCAAGGAGTTTCAAAGTGAGTTACCTGCTCTCCTGATATTTTTGTTCCTCCCCCCCTTCCCTGGCTGCTTCTCCTCTTCCTTCCTCTCCTCTTTTTTGCAGAAGCCTCTCTACTCTCCGTTCAAGACGGTCCAGGACACATTGTCTAGAGACAGTGCAGTAGCCTCACCTTCTGAGTTCGCAGCCCATGAGATGCTGTCGCCCATGGTTCCCTCAGACCCCAAGGAGCACCATTCATTCCACTTAGGTTCTGTGAAAACAGAAATCTGGGGCAATCTGGGGCATACCTGGATCTTGAGCACCGAATCCAACTCACTGTTTTTAGGAAAAATGTAACCTCTCTATCACATTTAGATGTTAGCCTCACAAATGAGTGAGAATATGTCAAAGAACAAGACAAATCGAGGCTTCACTGTGCAAGCACACACTTTCGATTTGTTGATAAAACAAACTTTTCATTCCAAAAGACCAAATGCCACTCTTCTTTATTTGAAGAATTTATTAGTGTGGCTTCTACTCTAAATACGGCCGCTCAAAAGAAACCTTCTTAGGTTCTGGTTTGCCCTTTTTATTGACAGATTCAGATCTCCACTATATCAGGCCTATATCTTAAGTCTCTTTGTTAGGGACCAGCAATAAATTACCTGAGGTCAAGTTCTGTTTATACAGTGGACCGTTCTGAGAGAATTACCTTCTTGACTTAATAGCTTCCTTTCGGGTGACATTTCTCCCTGAAAGAAGACAAATTGTCTAAGGTCAGCCTGCAGAGCAGCTCCGAGTGTAGGAGGAAATTGTAGTGGATCAGCCAAATTGCACGGGCCTACCCACCAGCCCCAGGCAGCACGCCGCAAGTCAGAGGCCGCCCTGGGGGACCACAGTCCTTGCAGGCCTTGCAGCCCCGCTGCTCCCTCAAGAGCAGCCTTGCAAACCGGCCTCTCCGGGCTCCTCTTGAATCTTATCTCCTACCCCCACCCTCACCCCACCCCCAGTCAGCAATAAAATGGTTCAGAGCTGAGTTGTTTTGCAAGCACTTTATCCCCCTCCGTTGACTCAGGCTAATTGGGGAGTCTGAATGGGAAATGAAGGTGAGTCTCAGACTCAACTTGAGCTTGAATCTGTTCGGTTTCATCCCCTGGCATAGTGGAGTAAACACCCAATTGTCATTTTTACCAAAGGGGAAAACTTTAGAAGTGGAACTCAAAACAATTAATAGGTTTCAGGGCACTAAAAACAGAGTGATTTATTCTTAAAGGTGATTGCCTTCTCCACGAAGCAATTCAAAAAGACAATTTCCTTCTTATTTACCTACAAAGGGTCTGGTGGCTTTTCCAAGTCAGTGGGGGCATTTTACTCCTCCTTTAAAGGAAAAACAGAGAAAGGGAGAAAAATAGAAATACAAGTCTCTTTTTAATTAAGCATTTTGTCCTTTGAAGTTATTCTGATTTTTTTCACATTGATGATGTAATTTATGTAAATAATCATCTATCTATGAAAGGAGTGTGTCTGTCAAAAGCTGAAATAAAAAACATCCGTCATTTTGAAGTGATTAACATTCTCCAGATGTTTAAATCATCAGATTTCAGGAGTTTCTCTTTGTTGTGATAATGATATAGTATCCAGAACAAGAATGTTTACTTTTTTGTATGGGTCAAACGCAGATTTTTCACAATCCTATTAAGGCATGCAGTTCATTGTAATTGTATGTGCAGATGAAAGCATATTCAGTTATTATTATTCCCCTTAATTGTAAACTGCTGCTGGTAATTTTACTGTAAAGCTCAAACAAAAGGAGTATACTTGAAAGGACCACCACTGCCCACTTATGTAATCAATTTATATATGTCAAGTTTGTACTGGGATGGTTATCCCCTTCTGTTAGCAGACATGTGACATGCTACCACCCTGCAGCTCGGGGCAGGCACGCATGCCGCTGGCTGGCTCCCTTTGCAGGCTGCTTGGAAACACAGTGTATGTCGGTGATAATGTTAGATGACAGTTGCAAACTATTTCCCTTAGGCCTGTTTGACCCTTGAGTTCAGGGTAAAACAGGAATGGTTCCGCTTACCTTCAAGGCTTGAGCATCCTCATCATTGGCAGATTGAACCTGGAGACTTAGAGAAGCTCCCTGGAGGCCCAATTACTCCTGTTAAGGGACCTATTGAAACATTAATGACATGTAGGCACTTCATTCATAAAGTTGGGCTCAACTCGCGTCTAGCCTTACCCCACGCACACCCTTGCTGGCTTCGGATCTGAAATGCTTGTAGGGATTTATTAAAACCTCTTGACTAGGGCACAAACTGACTACATGCTTATTATGTGCTACCTAAATGCATTCAAGGCTGAGAGTGGGGGGGGTTCTTAAATCCCCGTGTGCCCAGCTTAGTCTTGTAGAACTGCATTAATTAAGAACAAGAAATGCCAAATGATTTCTCAAGAACTGATGCATTGGTAATAATGTTTCTGACTTTTTTTTTTTTTTTGGTCTATTGAGCCCTTGATACATATGTTCAGGAATTTAATGTGATATTATTCTATCAATGACCACACAATTGTACTCGTTTGAACATCAGAGAGATTTCTTGGTATCAACAGAGGAGGAAATGTCTTCCTTTACTGTTCTTACAAGAAATCAAAGCATTACAAGGGTTAGATGATGATGAGTCAGACATAGAATACCTTCTTTCTTACTAGACTGAAGCCTTGGTAATCGGCTAATAATTAATAGTTACCATCTGCTATCCCTGTGCCCAACCTTCAAATCACTCTTCATTTGTATTTGAACACACACATTCCTTTTAATCATTCCATGGCCATTTAAGTACTTTGATAAGCCTCGGGTCCCTAAAATGTTTCCAAATCATCCCCATCTGACATAGACACTTGAATTAGAACTTTATTAAAGAGGAAGTATGTATAATAAGCTACAAGGAGTTGTAGTATAGGGCTGGGAATCAGGCTCTCTTCCTTGTTATATTTAAGCATCAAAGCAAGCGCCTGAGCCAGTCCATTAGCATTCTTCCCCCTACCTTTCCTGAAGAATTTTAATGGCCTCTTCTGTCACAGAAAACTGACTCCTTCAACCCTTCTCCTTATGTGTCCTTCATCTTTCTTCCATCCAGAAGAACTTTGGGTCTGAGGCTATCTTGGGACCTGAACATCATTCTTTCTCTAAATCAGAGAAATAGAAAAAGATTTGCTTCCAGAATTTTATACGTTCTGATTCTGTTTCCTCCGGATCGTCAAGAGTCCAGATTTTTTCTGAGTAAAAGAAGCAATGTGCAGAGAATTCTGGGGATATCACAGTACCATTTTCTATGCATCACATTAAGTCAACATCACTCTTGACTTAATATTGATCGAGCACATTTTATCTCTTAATGGATGGCGACATAGGTTGTTCCTGACTTCACTCACCTTCACAGGAAGAACAGCTAACAACTATTCAAAAACAAGACACCACTGAGAGAATTCTAGAACACAGGGATGAGGCTGAAGAACCCTCCTGCTTCAGAGGCCAAGAGAGACTGCATTAGCAGAAGGGTAAGAGAAGCAGCTAATGTTGACTACATTGCCCCTCCCCAAGGTCAGTGCAGCGACTCGTAGGCAAGTCTCCCCTGAGCCTCTGGCTCCTTCAGTGGAGACAAAGAACCCAGAGAGGACAACCGGCACCACGCCTCCTCACCCAGCATTGTGGGTCACTTTCTAAGAGCCCCTATTCCATTCTCCAACCATAGAGGTTGCAGGAGAATCTTCTCGGTCAAACACTGGGAATCTGACTTTGACAGAGAAGAGAGGAAGGACTTACGAAAACCACACACACAGATCTTGGCAGATTGAGTTCATACCTGCAAGAGCCCAAGTAGTAATCCCAATCAGTGGTTCTGTTCATCTGCAGAACCAAGTTGGGAATGCATTCTGACCACGAAATTCAGCAGGGTGCAGATCTGCCTGATTTGGATCCTCAAATGAGGAGTTTGCCCACTTAAGAGCCCAGTTTGCCCACACCCAAGCAAGAAGCAGAATCGCAGCCCCACCCACTGTGGAAAGTGTCTCCCAGCCCTATCTGACCAGAAGGACTGGCAACAACTCATAGAAGCAGTGTGGCTCAGTGACACTTGAGCCATGAGGTAGGTGGGCAGAGCTGATGGTTTGCAGAGCAGTTAGTGGCCCTGTTCAGTTAGGAAACTTGAGGTGCAGGTTGACTTAAGTGAAGACAACAAAGAGCTGACTGGATTTAGAGTTGCTTCTCCAACTGCACTCAGACAGGGAACATAATTCATAGCCTTGCTCATTGTTGAATACAGCCTTCAGCCTGTCTGACCAGGGAACCTAACTGGAATACATGGAAAGCCACATGGACCAGTCAAAAGCTCTACATAAAGTAGCACTTAAAGAGAAAGCACAGCCTGTAGCTTTCCCCATCTGTGGAGCAAAATTGGTGGTCTTACCTAACCAGGGACTTCAGTGCACACTGTGGCCTGATTCGCGCCCCAAACAATGAACTCTGCAGGTTCTGAGTCCCATCCTGCTGCCCTGGTTGACAGTGAAGCTAATTCATAGCTACATCTGCTACTGAATGTAATACCCAGTCCTCATCATCTAGTAAGACTGACCACAGAATCCAGGCAACTGCAGACCCATCATACATCCTCACTTTTTGGTAGGGAAGAAAGCTAACAGTCCTACCCAACTGCTCTCAGCCAGTGGCACTGCTATTTGCTTCCCTATTCTCAGAGCTTGACCAGTTGCCTCACCCCAAAGGAAACATTAGGCTCCACTTGCCTAAGGACATTACCAGCTGATATATCCAGAGACCAAACTGAGCTGACTGAAGAACTGTCTCTGCCAAAGCAAATCTGTAAAGTCTGAAACAGGGGCCCAATTACTCAAATGTGCAGGTACCAATGTAAGGAATCAAGGATCATGAAAAATCAGGTAAATATGACACCACCAAAGGAAAATAATAAAGCTCCAATAATTGCTGCTAAAGAAATGGAGATCTATGAACTGACAAAGAATTCAGAATAACTGTCTTAAAGAAGTTTAGTGAACTACAAGAAAACACAGATAGACAACTAAATAAAATTAGGAAAATAATGTGTGAACAAAGTGAGAAGTTTGGCAAGGAAATAGTAACCATCAAAAAACAAAACAAAACAAAAAAACCCTGAAAGTTGAAAAATAAAACAAATGAACTGAAGAATTCAATAAATAGTTTCAAAAGTAGACTTAACCATGTAGAAGAAATAATAAGTGACCGGGAGGATAAGACATTAGAAATTACCCAGTTGGGCAAACAAAAAGAAAAAAGGTAAAAAAATAGAGAAAGCTGGGATCCCTGGGTGGTGCAGTGGTTTGGCGCCTGCCTTTGGCCCAGGGCGTGATCCTGGAGACCCGGGATCGAATCCCACGTTGGGCTCCCGGTGCATGGAGCCTGCTTCTCCCTCTGCCTGTGTCTCTGCCTCTCTCTCTCTCTCTCTGTGACTATCATAAAATTAAAAAAAAAAAGTAGAGAAAGCCTATGGGAAGTATGACACAATAATACTCATGTTATAAAGATTCCAGAAGCAAAAGAGAAATAGAAAGGGACAAAAGTATATTTTAAAAGATAATGGCTGAAAACTTCCTGAACCTAAAAATGGGCATCCAGATCCATACGTCCCAGAGGATCCCAAATAGGTTGAACCCAAGTAGAGCTACAGCAAGATACTTTATAATTAAACTGTCAAAAGTCAAAGACAAAGAATTTTAAGAGCAGCAAGAGAAAAGAGAGGTTATGTACCAGGGAACCACCATAAGGCAATTACAGATTTCTCAACAGAAACTTTTCAGATCAGGAGAGAATGGGATGCATATTCAAAGTTTTGAAGGAAAGTAAATGTCAATCAAAAATATTATATCCAATGAAGCTGTCCTTTAGAAAGGAAGGAGAGGGATCCCTGGGTGGCGCAGCGGTTTAGCGCCTGCCTTTGGCCCAGGGCGCGATCCTGGAGACCCAGGATCGAATCCCACGTCGGGCTCCCTGCATGGAGCCTGCTTCTCCCTCTGCCTGTGTCTCTGCCTCTCTCTCTCTCTGTGACTATCATGAATGAATAAATAAAATCTTTAAAAAAAAAAAAAAAGAAAGAAAGGAAGGAGAGATGAAGATCCCCACCCCCGCAAAAAAAAAAAAAACAAACAAACAAACAAAAAAAAAACGCTGAGTGAGTTCAGTTCATGGCTACCAGACCTGCCTTATAAGTAATGCTACAGAGGGTTTTTTTTTTAGTAGAAATTAAAGAACACGAATATGATAAAAACATAAAAAAGCATAAATCTCACTGATAATGATAAGTATATATTAGATTCTGTAATATGGTAATGTGGTACATGCTCTAGTTTGAAAAATTTTTTAAAAAGATAGTGAACATAGCCACGAATACAATAATCTGTTATTAGTTACACAATATTTTTAAAAATGTGTAAACTGTAATAGAAATAACCTAAAATGTGAGAGGGAAGAGAGGTAAAAGTGTAATGTTTATGAATTTATTGAAGTTATGTTGTTACTAGTTTAAAACAAGTAATTCTAAGTTTAAGATATTTTATGTAAGCCTCAATGGTAACCATGAGGGACAATCCTGTAGTAATTACACAAGAGAACACAATAAAGAAATCAAAGCATACTGATACTAAGACATCAAAATACAAAAAAGATAGCAGGATAAGAAACAAGGAACATAGATTGACAGAACAGAGCAGAAAACAGTTAATAAAATGGTAATAGTAGGGACACTTGGGTGGCTCAGTGATTGAACTCTGCTTTTGGCTCGGGCCATGATCCCAGGATCCTAGGATCGAGTCCCGTATCGGGCTCCCTTCAGGAAGTCCACTTTTTCCTCTGCCTGTGTTTCTGCCTTTTTCTGTGTGTCTCTCATGAATAAATAAATAAAATATTAAAAAACAAAAATAGTCATAGTAAATCTTCCCCTCTCAATAATTACTTTAAATATAAACATTAAATTCTCCAATTAATTCTCCAATTTAAAGACATAGAATGGTTGAATGGATAACAAACAAGATCCAATCATATGCTGTCTGTAAGAGACTCACTTTAGCCTTAAAATCACACATAGATTGTGAATGAGGGGATGGAAATGGTACCGTCCCCCCCCCCCCAAAAAAAATAGCAGAGGTAGCTACACTTACATCAGAAAACATAGACTTTAAACTAAAAATAATAAAAAGACACAGTAAAAGATCATTACATAATAATAAAAATGTATAAGCTCAATACATCAAGAAGATATAACATTGTGAATATTTTTGCACCCAGCATTGGAGCACCTAAATATAAAGAGCAAAACCTAACAGAACTAAAAGGAGAGGGATCCCTGGGTGGCGCAGCGGTTTAGCGCCTGCCTTTGGCCCGGGGCGTGATCCTGGAGACTCGGGATCGAATCCCACATCGGGCTCCCAGTGCATGGAGCCTGCTTTTCCCTCTGCCTGTGTCTCTGCCTCTCTCTCTCTGTGACTATAATACATAAATAAATAAAAATTAAAAAAAAAAGAACTAAAAGGAGAAATAAATAGTAATACAATAATAGTTGAGGACTATAATACCCCATTCTCAACAACAGATGGATCATCCAGACAGAGAATCAGAAGAAAACAGTGGATTTGGATAATGCTATAGATCAGATGTATTTAACAGATAAATGACGAAGATTCTATCCAGTAACAGCAAAATACATTTTCTTCTCAAATGCTCATGGACCATTTTCTGGGATAGAGCATGATAGGTCACAAAACAAGTCTTAGCAAATTCAAGAAGATTGAAAATCACACCAAATATCTTCTCTGAACACAATGGCATGAAACTAGAAACCAATAACAAAAGAGGAAAACTGGAAAATTCATAAAAACATGGAAACTAAACAACACTCTTCTGAACAACTAATGGATCAAAGAGCAAATTAGAGGGGAAATAAAAGTTTCTTGAGATTAACAAAAATGGAAACAATATACTAGAACTTGTGGGATACAACAAAAGAGGAAGTTCGTAGCAATAAACATCTACCTTAGGGAGCAAAGAGATCTCAAATAAACAACCTAACTCCAATGCCTTAAGGAACTAGGAAGAGAAAAAAACAAACTGAGCCCAAAGTTGGTGAAGAAAAAGAAATAGGATCAGAACAGATACGAATGAAATAAAGAACAGAAAAACAATAGGAGTAGCCAAACTAAGAGTTCCTTGAAAAGATCAACAAAATTGACAAATGTTTAGCTAGACTAACCAGGACAAAAGAGAGACAGGACCCAAGTGAACAAAATTATAAATGAAAAAGGAGGCATTACAACAGAAATTCAAAAGATCATAAGCTGTTATGAATAACTCTAGGCTAACAAACTGGACAACATAGGAGAAATGGAAAAATTCTTAGAAATGGACAACTTGTCAATACTGAATAAGGAAGAAATAGAAAATCTGAATAAACTAGTTTCTATAGTAGTAAGGATTTTAAATCAGTAATTAAAAAATCCCTCAATGAAGAAAAGCCCATGACCAGACAACTTCATTGGTGAATTTTACCAAACGTTTAAAAAAGAATTAACACCAATCCTTTTCAAACTCCTCCAAAAAATTAAAAAGGAGGGAACACTCCCAAACCCATTTTATAAGGCCATCAAATTAAAATAAGGATGTTAGTTAGAAACTTGAGAATGGATCCAGGCAGGGTAAATGACTTCTTCATTTGTTTAGCAGCTACCATTGCTGGGCACTGTGCTCCATGCCTCTAATACAGCAGGAATAAGAAACGATGTCTTGTTCTTAAAAAAAATAAATAAAATAAATAAAAAATTAAAAATTAAAAAAAATTAAAAAATTAAAAATAAAAAAAATAGAGGAGCCAATACTAGAGACTTAGGAGCAGGAAAAAAACCACTTTTGCTCTACTTCTGACACTTTCTTCCTTACACCTAGACTCTGTCTTTAAGTATATAAAAAAAAAGTATCTGTCATGTTATGGTCCTATTTTGACAATTAATTCCGTAGCATAGATTCCATGATAGAGCCATGCTCCTCCAAGAAAGCCAGAGAGAAGAAAGAACGCACAATTTATTTTTTCAAAGTGTTATGTCACCACATTATGACAGTTATGTTTGCCTGGGATCCACAACTAATGTTTTAGCTGACATTAAAAACCAGCTCATGCCATGGTTACAACAGATTTCTTTGGATGAGCCACAAGTTCCTCACCCAGTTTTAGGCTCATTGAGACTTTTGCGACAGTCTTCAGAATCGTTCTGAAAAGGTAAATAACAAACTTTTTATCTTGAGCAATTTCTCACCAACAAGCTACAATCATGGACCAGTGATGCCAAGGAGCTTTGAAGTTCACGAACATACGAAGCTGGAAAAACAACGGGGAAAGTATCAAGATGTTGTGAAGACTGGCCAACACTCCTAGACCCCCGGGAAGTAAGGTAGCAAGAGACAGATGCAAACTCTTCATTATGACGTTGATACCATATTAAACACATTTCTTGGCCAAAACCTTCAGGTGTTTCCTTCTTTGGCCTTTGAGGCTTTTAAATTGATGTAGTAAACTAATTTGTCATAGGCAAATCTTTCCCGCTTCATTTCCTTGATGCAAAAAGCATTGATGTTCAGTTTATACTTGTTTTTTTTTTTTTAATTTCAGTGTGAGTGGCTGCAGCCTGTTGACAATATTTTTGGCAATTTGTAATGTAAATGAATCTAGCAAAATCCTACCTCTGTGTCTTACCGCCTTTCCCTTCCTCCTACTCCTTTCTCTTCTCCCCACTGTATGTCTTCCTTCATGTGTTGCTTATACAGATCCACTGACTCTTCCTGCTTCATCTGTATCGGACCCAATTGCTTCTAGTACCATAGCTAGGCCCTAGCAAACACTTCCTAGGGCTTAGCTTTTTTTTTCCTAGCTCTTAGCTTTAAGTTCATTTGTTCACCCCCTGAATCACTGCCATGTTAGTCTTCCTCACCTCCCATTTTTAAATTAGTAGATATCCACTAGCTGTCATAAAATCCAAACTCTTTTGCTGTATCTTTACAAAGTTCTCCATCATCTCACCCTCTCAGAAATCATTTCTAGATACCTACCGTGTTACACTCATAGATCTCCACCACTATGGATTAGATATACAAGTAGATAGAGATGCAAATGCATGTGTTCCGCAGCTCTGAGAGGGCCTGAGAACAGTGACACACCAACAACAATGAGCCCATCTCCCCGCCGAGATCTTGGCTTTGCACACTGTTCTCCACGAAAAGGAACCAGGCCTTCTTGGAGAAATGTCTGATCCTAGGATTGAGGCAAAGAAAGCAAAAGTGAGCCCAGAGCACATTGTGCCAGAAATAGAAGAAGTAAAATGTCTGATCCTAGGATTGAGGCAAAGAAAGCAAAAGTGAGCCCAGAGCACATTGTGCCAGAAGTAAAAGAAGTACTCCGTGAATTATGGGAGCGTGCCGTAACACACACAGAAACCATTTTTAATATGCCTCTACTGCTCCAATAGGAGACAAACTAAGCACCCAAATAAATAATATTATTAATGAATTGTAATAAAATAAAATAGGAAACTATGAGTCCTTAGTGATATAAATTTTAAAAAATGAAGGCTATACATATACATAGCCCCCAAAATATCTCCCTACAAAAATACTTCTTAATCACAAATGAGAAAAGAGTAACTTTACACTGGACCAAACCTGAATGAAATGATTAGAATGAGCATCATTGTAATGCTGGCAAACCAAAATGATCAGCTACCTGATATGAGGCAATGAGAAGAACACGCGACCACTCTTAGATATTCCTGCCACTGATGCTTAGTCAGAATGTAATGGTGAGGGAATACCAGACAATCACTAATAGGACACTACAAAAATCTTGTAAACTCATAAACTTCAAGTTGGCTTGGCTTATAAACTTGGCTTATAAATTTTAAGAGTGTCAAGATCTTGAAAGGTAAGGAAGGAGTAAAGAACTATTCCAGAACAAAGGAGACTAAAGGGACATGCGAATTAAATGCAACATGTGATTCTGAACTAGATTTATTTTACTATACTGTGCATTTTGGGGATATTTAGTGGAAATTGAATGGGGTTGAGGATTAGATGGCAGTATCAATGTTGTTCTTATGATTTTGATAGTTTTATTGTAGCCATGTATAAGAATATTCTCATTTGTAGGAAATACACCCTAAAGTATTCTTGGCTGTCGGGGCGACATATTGGCAAGTGACTCTTAAATGATCCAGGAAATAAATATTTTTTTGAACAGCACCTATACCTTTTCTGTAAATCTGAGACTGTTTCAAAATTAGTACAATTTTTGTAAGTTAAGAGAACAAAAGTCATTTGTGAGTTCATCTAGAGATATGTCACCACTGCTAACCTTGATTTATAGCTTTCCAGCTTTGATATATATATATATATATATATATATATATATATATAAAATATATTTAAATATGTATATTTAACTATTATTGTATTATTTATTATTTTAGTGAATCTGATCCTACTATTCTTAATATTTTGTAGTTTTGTTTTTTTTTAATCATTCAATAAGCATGATAATTTGGGACACCTGGGTGGCTCAGAGCGTGATCCTGGGATCTGGGATCAAGTCCCACAATGGGCTCCCTTCAAGGAGCCTGCTTCTCCCTCTGCCTGTGTCTCTGCTCCTTCTCTCTGTGTCTCTCATGAACAAATAAATCTTTAAAAATAAAAAATAAAAAAGCATACTCATTTTTTCATTTCATTTAATGTTTTTATTACTAAATAATGTAAAATGTCTGCTAGTGTTTATTTGAATTATAACAATTTATTTAACCAATCTCTTACTTGAGAACATTTAGGTTGTTTTCCTTTTTTAAAAAAATATATTTATTATTTTATTGCTGCATTAGAAATGAAAATAAACTGTAAGAAGGTGCAAACACAAGCCACTTCATAAAGATTAGGGAGCAACTGCAGAAGGTTAAAGGTGGCTTATGTTATCTAGGAGCGCCTGCCTGGCTGGCTCAATGGGTCTGTTGATCTCTGGTTCATGAGTTCAAGCTCCATGATGGGTGTGGAGGTTACTTAAAAAAAAAAAAAAAGAAAAAAAGGTGGCTTATTCTGTAGGGGGTGAAAGGACTTCTCACACAAAGGTTATCAATGGTGACATTATGGACAGCATTTGCCAGGTGGAGTTTATGCACCAAAGGAAAGTTTAAAAATGAACATAAGAGAACATTAGCTACTTCTGACCTCTTAGCCAGGTAGTATGAGTGAGAAGACAACAGAAGATGCCTGAAATCTCTACAAATACAAGGGTTTACAAAATAAATAAATAAATAAATAAATAAATAAATAAATAAATAAATGACACAACCAAGAACAAAACCAAAATACTCAGGCAATGCTGAAATTTGCTCTTGGGGGAATCTTCCCATTTTGTAGTTCTTGACCACACTTTCCCCTGCTGGATAGTTTCCTTTGAAGGGAAGGGGTTTTGTTTTGTTTCGTTTTGTTTTCCCTCAGTTTTAGTCTCTTCACTTTGGACCTGTCAGACTTCTCTACTTCAGACAAGTCTGGCTTATCATTCATCTTGACTAAAAGAAAGACTGAAGGATTGAAGACCACCAAGGGACCACTGCTGGACTCTCAGCTCTTCACTCTAAGTGAGATTAGCCTTCCCACACAGAACCTTCTAGGTTGTTTTCAATTCACTTGTGGTCATTTCCATATGGAAATTTATAGAAATACAATTCATTGCCAAACTGAAGAATATGCATAATTTTAGGGGTTTTGATGCAGATCGAAAATTACCTTCCAGAAAAGTTGAACCGAGTTACATTACTCTTATCAAAAGCATTAGTGTTCCTTTTTTCACAAGCTCACAGATGATGACTATAATGAACCATTTTATCTTTTAGCAAAGAGTCAAAACAAAATATCATTTTAATTTTCATTTCAAGTAGATTATACATTATATTAGTCATTTGTATTTCTTCTTTTGGAAATGTTCCTTTTCTTTGCTTGTTTTCTAGGATAGTATCCTGTTCTACTGAATATATTTATGTTATCTTTATGTAAAATGATGTTAACCTTTTTCTCTCATTTATGGTGTAGAAGGTATCTTCTTTTTCACCTATATTGACACTGTTTCTGTTTTCATTATTCTTAGAAAACAAAACTTTCTCAATTGTGACTTGCCTTTTAGTTTTTTTACATCGACAAATGAGTTTATTTTTTTTAAAGATTTTTATTTATTCATGAGACACAGAAAGAGAGAGGGAGAGAGAGAGAGAGAGAGAGAGAGAGGCAGAGACACAGGTAGAGGGAGAAGCAGGCTCCACAGAGGGAGCCCGATTTGGGAGTCGATCCTGTGACTCCAGGATCACGCCCTGGGCTGAAGGCAGGCGCTAAACCACTGAGCCACCCAGGGATCCCCAAATGAGTTTATTTTATTTAGAGTTAAGTTTAGAAAAGCATTTACCATCATATATATATATATATATATAGATGATAGATAGATAGATAGATAGATAGATAGATAGATGATAGATATAGATATAGATATAGATGATATAGATATAGATATATTCATCTATTTATATATATTTTAAAAGTTACTTAGTCTGGAATTATTTATGTATCCAGTATCAAGTAGGGACATAACTTTTCCTTAAACAATAGCATTGTGAAGATCCAGTGTTAATCACAGAAGACCATGAAACTGCAATGAAATCTGCTTACTTTGGTCCACTCCTGGCCTCTGAGGCTCTCTCTCAAACCAATATATGCCTTGCTCATAGACCTCGTTTCTTGGAGCAGGAGGAGGAGCAATTGTCAAGCTCCAGAAATAGAGTGCTATAGGGTTTGGGAGGCGCAGTCAGGGACAATGAAGATTTCCACATGATGGCCCTTGTAGTTTTTTATGTTTGTTGTCTCTATCTTGAAGAAATAAAAATCTCTGCTTTTTTTTTTTTAAGAGTGCAGCGGAACAAATAGAATTGCAATGGTTTATTTTTTTAAGAATACATCTATTCAATAAAATGTTTGTAGTATTAAGAGGCAGAAGTATCTTTGTGTGAAGTATGTTGAAAATCAGTGATTTGTTTTCCAATAACTTACATCCAAATGAGGCCTAGAGGAGTCCAATTTCTGAAACAACTTTGGACGACAATAATTAAGATGAACCCTTTTTGAGTCTAGATGGCACATTATGTTCTTTCTTAATTTTAGTTTTTATATTTCTCAAAACACGTTCATCGAATAAAGGGTCAAACACCGACAATAACGAAAGTGGTAGTCCTTTTGCCAAACGTTTCTGGTTCTCCCCACTTTCAAGTGCATGACAGGATTGCATGCTTTGGGTTCCCTTAAAAGTCAGGTGGAACCAATGAGTTGTAAGCAGAAATGGGGTGTGTCCCTTGCAGGCTGGAGCATTTAATTATGAAACTGAGGCTCTCCAGAGCTTTATTCACTATGACACAGTGCCTGGCAACATTTAATATGGTAGCTGCTCCATGAGAATACAACAAAGACTGCGCTGTCGGGTGGGCACTTGACAGGATGAGCACTGGGTGTTATTCTATATGTTGACAAATTGAACACCAATAAAAAATAAATTTATAAAAAAAATAAATAAAATAAAATAAAAGCAAAAACAAATACAAAAAATCCCTAGGCATTCAATGTTTTTCAGTGTGCAGATTAGAATAAACCAAAAAAATAAAATTAAAAAAAAGACTGCGCTGTCAGCAGTGGACATTTAATATAAGCAAGAAATAAATATTTGTATTTATAGTCACTGAGATGTTGAGATTTTTGTTTTTGCAATGTCACCTCATCCATCCTAATTGATATAATGATAGTAATTCATTGTTTTTTATTTTGTATTATTTATCACAACTATTTAATTATCTTTATTTACTTTCATTTTATTATTTTATGTTAATTTATATTGCTTATTTATTAGTTTATAATTATTATAATAGCAAACATCTTATTATGTGCCAGGCACTATTCTAGTGCTTTACATATATCTCTTCATTTAATGTTTAAAGTTATTCAAAGAGATAAGTACTATTATTATCCCTATTTTACACATGATGAAACTGAGGAACAAGGAGGTTGAGTAACTTGTTTCAAAGGAGTGGTAAAACTGAATTTTGAACCCAGGCAGTTCTTCCAAGAGACTAGCATCTTAACCACTGAGGCAGGTCTGTAAAAAGCTTCCTTAGTTTTATATTGCTGCAGGACAAATTACGTCAAGGATTAAAACAACAACTATCTTATTATCTCAGGGTTTCTGTGGGTCATGATCAGGGGTCATGCTGGTCCTTGGCTGGATTCTGGCTGAGTTTCTTTACAACCGTATGACAGAAGGATCTGGCTTCTGGCTGGTGTAAGCCTCTCTGGTCCAAGGGGCTGCTACTAGCTGCAATTCCTTGTCATGTCAGCCTTTCCATAGGCAATTCATAACATGGAAGCTTATTTCTTCAAGGTAAGCAGGAAGAGCGTCTCTAGTGCATGCTAGCAAGATTAAGACAGATATGTGATTGCATATCATAAAGTAACGTCAAATTATCAAGGTAACGTAGAAGTGACTTCTTATCACCTTTACCATATTACTTAACTTACTTCTGGAAGTGTCAGCCCATCATCCTTGCCACATGATGTAGTCTAATCATAGGAGTAATTTCCCATCACCTTTGCCATATTCTGTTTGTTAAGAAGCAGGTCAACATCCCACTCACACTCAAAGAGGGGGGGTCGTATAGGGTGCGAAGCACTGAGGGTGGTCAACCTAGCGTCTGCCTACTATGGGATGGCAAGAGAAAATGGAAATGAAAGGAAAAATAGAAAATATCCATGATGTTTTCCAAATAATATATGTACAGAACTTTATAAAAAGGGAAAAGACATTCAAAGAATAAAAAGGGGCCTTGGATATTAAGCATATGATTGAAGCTTTTAAAAATTAAGTTACACTAATTTCTAATTAAATGTTAAATGAATTTTTAAAATTTTTAATTAAAATATGATTGCAGAATGTTTCCATCTTATTTTTAATATCCAAGGGCCTTTTTTCATTGAATATTCCTTCTCCTTTTTAATAGAATTCTGTGCATGTATTATGGATATATTATCTCCTATCTCAAAGCATTTTAGCATTTGTTGTATTTTTCAATGTTTCTCCTGCCTGCATAGCTTTTGGTTTTTCTAAGTTTCTTTTATCTGGTTTTTTTTGGGTCTCAATCTTCCATCTTTGGTCTTGCCTCAGTAGTGATTGTTAACTACTGACTTATATTTAAAAGTATGAATTAAAAAGCTGAGTGGCAGCTCTGTGATTGTGGTGGGATTTGCCTACTGGATCCTTCCCTGCAAGGTGATCTCATTGGGCCCTTTCATGCCCCTTCTTCCGTTGTTAGCATTTGGGGATCTAATCTAACTAACTGCCTTCACTTACTTTCTTTCCCCGTTCTCTCTGTCTTTGTAATTTGTCTATTTAAAAACAAACAACTCAATAGGTTTCAGGGAAGAATTGAATGCAACTGTGTATGTTAAATTCACCATTATTCACCTGAAGTGATGGTTCTCAATTTATATTATTGACTTCATACAGTATCGAGTTTTATGATCTACCATATTTCTGACAACTTCATTCTCCTTTTTCCTCTAGGAATGACAAGATGTTACGTTGGGATATCATTCCCCTCCCCCATCTCACCTTCTGTCTGAACCAAACTTCTAACATGTTTAAAAGAGTCATCTTTCTCGGACCCACCCCCATACTGAGGAACATATTCTTCCCTTATGACCAACAAAGAATTATTGGGATCTACAGCTTGTGTATCAGGTATCTTACGACACTGAAGACAGCTGGTCCTTTAAAGGAGGGTTTAGACATGCGTGCAGTATGGAGAAATGGCAAAAGCCACCCCCCCCCAAAAAAAATCCTCTTGTTCAGGGTCCGAAGAGCTAACTGGGTCTTCTCTGAACCTAATTTTTCATTCACAAAGGAAAATAATACTATTTATTTCATAAGGTTGCTGTGAAGTTTCAAAGGATAGTACATGCAAAGTGTGTGGCAAAGGTAGATTACAAATCTAGGAGGGCAGATTAAAACTGGACCAGAGAAATATGTCCTTTATGGAAAAAAAAAATCCACCACAACAACCAAATAACAAAATGGTCAGTAAACTTCAAAATCTAGTAACTGTGGGGGCACCTGAGTGGCTCAGTGTTTGAGTGTCTACCTTTGGCTCAGGGCGTGATCCCAGAATCTTGGGATCGATGTGGGCATCAGGATCCCTGCAGGGAGTCTGTTTCTCCCTCTCCTTGTGTCTCTGCCTCTCTCTGTGTCTCTCATAAATAGATAAATAAAGTCTTTAAAATAATAATAAAAAAAAACAACTAATAACAATGTATAGGAACTGAATTCTGAAAAGCCTTGGCTCCCAAACAACCACCCTCCCACCCTGTTTAAAGACCAGTTAGGTAACTAAATTAAAATTAGCCAAAGCCTGAGGGTATCTCTCACACCTGAATAGCAAATCCCACCACCACCACTCCAAGTAGTTTTGCAAACCTTATGGAAGGCATTTGATAAGATCCCAGAAAAGAGCTAATGGTCAAATATAACAGGGGAGATAGATAGATAGATCTATCAATCAGGGTCAACATGATGGATGGTAGCAGTGATGATTAAATTTTGGATATAATTTGAAGGTAGAGCCTACAAAATTGGATGTATGAGAGAAGCAATGCAGTTAAGGATAATCCCAATTTCTTTTGGTGTGAAGAACTGAAAATACGGAATTGCCACTAGATGAGTTAGGGAGGGTTATAGGAGAGCAGGTTTAGGTAGGTGTTTGGGAGAGATAAGAAGCTGAGCTTTGGACATGTTATGCTTGAGACCCCTATTAGGTATTTAAGTTGAGTTGTTAAGTCAAGTAAGCAATTGGATTTGTAAGTGGTCTAGGCTAGAGATATAAATTTTGATAAGCATCAGAATATACACATGTGTGTGTGTTTATATACATGAATGTGTGTGTGTCATGAGAGTGAGTTTGTCATGAACTCAAAGAATGAGGGCAAAAAGGGAGTTACTTAGTACCTAAAGAAACAAATTGATAATTAAAATGTCATTGTGCAATCAATGGATAATTATAAAGGACAATGAACAGAATGATAATTGCTGAAAATGAAGTTGCTAACATAATACAATTATTTAAGATGATTAAGAAAATACAAATAAAAAAGAGATTAAAGCAATTAGGAGGGGCCAATTAATAAGTATGCAAGACAGAGAAAAATAATCCAACATATGGATAATCAATTTCCTAACAGTAGAGGACCCCAATAGAATGACTGAGCAAAATCGAAAGTATAAACCAGTATTTTCTGTATTATAGGTAATACAGAAGAATCTAGTGCGTGTTCTTTTTGTTTCGTTTTGGCTATTTGAGAGTTCTCCATAACCCAATTTAAAACCTTTTTGCACATGCTCACATAAATACTTGAAGCTAATAGTGCTCTTGCATTTCTTTTTCTACCAGTTAACTATCGTGTTTACTCCGATTTAGTTTTGTCTCCAAACCGATCATGACAACTATACAGTTACAGCAATCATCTAACTTAATTGACTATTACATAAACCTACAAAGTATGAAAGTAAAGGAGCATTTTTCTTCCTCTGAAAACCAAGGTGGGGAGATCTCTGGTTTGGATATAAAAGGTTGTAAGAAACCATTGCTCTCTACCTAATTACCAAAAACAAGCTGGATAAGATTTAGAAACCACTGTAGAGCTGAGAACACAAAGAAGCCTAAATTAACCATATTCCAGAAAATGACATGCCTTCCTAGAAGAGAAGAGACACATGGCTATTCTCATGCCTTTTGGAAAGCAGGGGGAGGAAGAATTTACCAGAGATAATGATAAGGAGAAGACAACCAAACTTTTAAAGAATTTTTAGTGGCTACAAATGGGCAGGAATCACAGATTAGAATTGTACGGAACCATAGCTGTAAACAAATGGGCATCCACCCACCCCCTCTTCTCTGAGGTCTTCAGGCGATGCTTGGGGTCCTGTATAGAGCCTGAGGGCAGAGCAGGAGAGCTGGGAAAGCGCAAAGGATAGGGCAGGAATGCTGAAGAAACCCACTGAAGGCATTCTGCAGTTTCAGGATGGATGTTCGAATGAGGCAGGAGAACTAAGAGAAAGCCTTCCAGGGCCTTCTAGAACATCAGAGAGTATAAGCAGTTTTGAAGTTGGCAACAGGGCAACAGGGAGGAGAGAGATTTCAAGTGCATAAATCCCGAAGCAGGGCGAGAGAGCAAAGAGGACTTCCTAGCAATTCCAAAATCTGACATCCTCACTATAAGCAGAGACAGAGCTCCCATAGTTCAGAAAGCTGAAGGCATTGCTGTAGGGCACCAAGAGGTCTCAGGAGTCTCATCTGTGCTCAGAACCTGTCTCCTACTGAAGGAAAAATATCAATCCCATTATCAAAACTTTTAAAGCCACTTGTGAATTGAATCAAACTAATGCCTGCAAAGACCAGATCCTCCTTGACTACAACCCAGAATCACTCCGCACCCCCTCCTCACTCAAGCATTTTGGCAGGAAAAGGGGTGTGTGCTCTTTTCTGGAGGCAAATATTATTTCCTTCATTCTTTTAGTAAAAAGTATCTGGAATACAACGGAATTTTACAAGACACACACAGAAGCAAGAAAATGTACATAAGAGAGGAAGCAGTCAGTAAAAGCAGACTCGGAGATGAGCCAGTTGTTGGAATTACCAGACCAGAACATTACGTAACAATGATACAGATACTAAAGGATCCATGGCAAAGGCGAAAGCCATGCACGAAGAGATGAGAATTGTAAGCACAGACACAGAAACTATAAAATAGAGCCACAACTGGGATAGGGGAGCAAATCTGAGGACCGTATGTATGGTGCTTGGCACCTAGAGCTCCGCCCCAACAATCCCAATGCAGAGGAGGCTGTAAGGTAGAAAGGAGAAGGAGGAGGAAGCAGGAAGTGAAAGTCAGTGAATGTGCTAACCCCACACGGGAACAGTAGAACAGCAAATACCTCAAGATCACTCACTCACTTTATTCATGAAAATACATTCTGGGGACTCCCAAGAGCCTGTACGAGGACTTTGCAGGTCTCCGAGGTCCTGCAGAACACAGGGAGACACAAAGCCAGGATACCTGGATTATTACTGTTAAGATTACGCCAGCCATAAAACAGGTTGATGAGGCCTGCTTGAGCTCAGGTTTTCATAGATTATAACAAACCAATTTCCTTTCTTCCAGAACTTTCATAGCAGGGCAAGTGGCTTATTTCCTTCTGTGTATAAAGTTGCTCAATGGATATGACACGTTCACTTAAGAGTTCAAAGAATATTCACCTTGTTTTAGTGTGGGTCCTATTGATCTAAACCACAGGTGTCCTACTAACGTTTCCATTTGTTCTCGGAAGAAATCCACAGTCTTTCTCTCTTTTTGTTGGGTGTTCCTTTTATCCAGAGCAGCGCTTGTTGTGTGAGGCTAGGCCTTTTCTATTTTCATTTTATAAAAGTTACTAGGAGCTGTTTTTAGTCACCTGACATTTATCTAGACCATGTCTTATTCTCACTCAGCTCACCTGTTTTTATTTCTGGTGAAACTTGCCTATACTTAATAGACCTTTTCTACCTTAATTAATTACTTATTAGCACTACATTTTAACTCCACTGGATGTATTACAAACGCTTGTATTGCCTTTTTTAAAAAGTAGTTTTCAGGGATGCCTGGGTGGCTCAGTGGTTGAGCATTTGCCTTTGGCTCAGGTCTTGATCCCAGGGTCCTGGGATGAGTCCCTCGTCAGGCTCCCTACATGGAACATGCTTCTCCCTCTGCCTGTGTCTCTGCCTCTCTCTGTGTGTCTCTCATGAATAAATAAATAAAATCTTTTTTTAAAAAAAGGAAAGAAAATGAAAAGTCAACCCACAGACCAGAAGAAAATATTCACAAGTCATATATCCAATAAGGGATTTGTATCCAGAATACATAAACAACTCTTATGGGTCGCTTAATAGAAAACAACCTGATTTTAAAAATGAGTAAAGGATTTGAGTAGACATTTCTGCAAAAAAGATACACAAATTGCTAATAAGCACATAAAAAGATTGTCATCATCATTGGTCAGTAGGTAAATACAAATAAAAACCACAGTGAGACCAATTTTTCACCCAGTAGAATGGCTATAACAAAAAAGACAGACAGTAACAAGTGTTGGCAAGAATGTGATGAAATTGGAACTCATGCATTGCTGGTGGGAATGTGAACTGACAGAGCCATTTTGCAAAAACAGTTTGGGCAGTTTCTTAAGTTAATCATAGATTTACCATATGGATCAGTAATTCTACTCCTCCTTACAAAAATTAAAAACGTATCCATACACAAACTTGTACACAAATGTTTGTAGCAGCATCGATAACAACATCCAAAAAGTCAAAACAACTCAAGTATCTCTCATGAGAGACAAAATGTAGTGTAGGTAAAATGTAGTGTATCCACACAACAGAATACTATTCATCAAAGAATGGATAACATCCTACAACATGGATGAACCTTTAAATCTCAAAAACATCTCAGTGAAGAAGCCGGACATAAAAGAGCACATATTTTTCTGTATGAAGTGTCAAAAAAAGGCAAATATTTAAAGGTAAAAAGTAAATTATTGGTGCATAGGACTGAGTGTGAGAGTGAAGGTGATTGTAGCCAGGCACAATGTTTCCTTTGAGGATGATGACCACATTCTAAAATCAGATTCTGTGAATTCACAAAAATTCATTGAATTGTACATTACAATGTGTGAGTTTTATGGTTGATAAACTATATCTCAATAAAGCTGATGAAAAAAATTATTATGAGTTCTAACCCAGAACTTGAGAGAAGCTACCACTTACCAGGTGGGCTTCATTTTATTTTATAGGTTTATTAGGGCCCAGACGTGGTCAATGTGTTTAGAAAAATGCAAGTTTGCTATTTATCTTACGGAAGTTACCTGGGCATTTGGTTGAGGAAACAGGAGCAGAACTGGGGTGAAAGGACGCATGCTGTTGCATGGCCTTGTTATTTGATGATGACTGACAGGATCCAGGAAGATGCCCCAGGTGACCAGCTAATTCCAACTTTGAAACTCCAGTTTCTTCCAGGGATTCTTTAATGATTTCCAAGGAGAAAGATGCACTGAACTTGACTCCTGACAAAAATATTTCCCGACCGTTGACAACAAGAATAGATTGTCTTACATTAGAGGATGTATTAAGTAATTTTAAACCAGACAAAGTAGGACTTGAATTTCAAGAGCTTTGTTATTAGCATCTTCCTATAGACCTTAAATTTGGTGAAAAACTGGTGAAGTGCCTTCCAGAACAAAAAGCAAGGAAGAAAGCTCCTGTTTCTATCTCATTTCCCAGATAACAAAGACTATGCTAGTGCTCAAAAAAGCTGAATGCCTTAGTGTCAGCTTGTACCCCTACACGGTTTTTTTTTTCCTGATGGGATAAAGAAAGAAATGAAAAGTATGCTCTAACAACCTTCAAGTCTCTGTTCATACTTATTTATGAAGTGTAGAGGTCCAACTTCCAACACGATTGTTATTTTGAGTGAAAAAGTTTTCTCTGAAAATATAAAATAGGCACATTAAGAAGTCGAATGTACATTAGTTACCTGCTCCCATCCTCCACTCCCCCTCTCTCTTTTTTTTTAAAGGATATATTCTGCGTGATGGAGGCTAAAAGGTGGCAGCTGTGCCAAAGTAGTGGACCCTAAATCGCTGAGCAAAAATGAGAGAGGAGAGGCTCTGATTGCTCGCAGTACAGGAGTGAATATGCGCTCTCAACCACAAATCAAGGGAACTGAAAAAAAAAAAAAAGGCCCAATCAAGGCAGTAATGGCCTCCACTTCACAATCAGACAAGTGCTTCTTACTTGAAAAATCCTACCATTTATAGCTGATTGCTAACCCTGGCCTCATTTCTAATCTAAAGGGCGAGTAATAATTTGGAAAAGGAATTATAACAACTTCCCAACAATTTAGCAAATTGTTATTATTTCAGGGGGAGGGGAGGCAGATAGAAAGGAGTTGCTTTTGTAACATGTTTCTCTTGTGGGCTACCATTTTCATGACATCAAATCCCATTGCTTCCATGCTAGAATAGCAACTAATATATATTGGAAATATGTTTTTTTTAATGGTGGTATTTTCATGCCACGGTATGTATTTTAATGTGGTCAACATTATGGGTCTCCAAAGGAAAAGGGAGGAAGTGGAGGTGTCACTTCTTCTGTACACATTTACCTACAATATCCCCAAATATGTTTGAGTGAGTGTCCTTGAGTATCACTGTTTTAGAAGGGATTTTGACCTTTTGGAGAATTTGACTTCGTTAAAGAAAAAAAACAGTACTGTTAAATGCTCCACTGGGTTTTTCCTTCAGTATTACAGTGTTGGTGAAATTGGTTCAGGGAAGGTTTCTGTTACTAGAAATATTGTAATATATGTATAGTCACCTTCTACACTCTTATTTTTATACTTTTACATGAGAATGAAATATATATATGGCATAGGTACTAGTTTGGAGATTAATGTAATTATTTTCTACTGAGCAAAACACCCACACACATATGTGTGCATAGATAATATTCTCTTCACAAAGCAGCTGAGCATATGTATCATACATGTCTAATGTAATATTGTATGAAAGCGGTCAGGACCATGCTGCTTTCTGCCAAAGAAAATTCATTGATAAGAGTTAGCAGAGAGAGTATATTGAATCACAGAGGTAGGAAAGAGAGTGGAGACCACCCTATTCAGCCTCTTAATTATTATTCAAATGAGGAAACACAGGCTGGTAAGAGTAGTGACTTCCTAAAGGTTATGCAGCTAGTAAATGACAGATTAAATTAAAACCTGCGTATCCTTACTCCCATCATCACACCTTTTACACTATATCCATTCTTCCAAGTGACTTTAAATTATGCAGGGTTTTATTTTTCTTATTTTTTTAGGAATGTGACATTTTAGCCTCATCTAGTATAGACACCGGTGATTTTTGTTAGAGAATATGCTTTTGTGAGCAATACCACTGTTTCTGCATGTTTGACCACTTTCTGTTAACCCTGTAATAAAACTTCTCTGTAGCTTAGTACACTTTTGTCCTTAGGTATGAAACTATTAACATGTCATCTATGGAAAACATATTTTCTTCTCTTTTATTTTCCAAAATAAGACCAGTTGCCCACAGTAGAATAGACAATGAGTAGCAGAACCAAAACACAATATTGTTCTTTCATTTTTCTTTTCAGGTAGGCAACCGACGGAATTCTGTGGGTGGACTTCGGGTCTCTACAGTTGTATCTGTACACAAGGCAACCGACGTGCCTGGAAAATCAGGTGGTAATTCTGAATCTAAGTTAGAAAAAAAGTAGCACTCCCTGTCATTTGAATCAATGTAAGCATAATGAACATTTTTTTTATTATATACTCATTTTTAATGGAAAAAAATAACTTTCCTTTGGTATTTTTCATGTGTAGCAAATACTAGATATAGAAAATGTACCTAGTTTTTGAATCAAAGGAAATATTTCGATTTTAAAATGAAAAACTCGAACATAATATGCTGCTTTCTGAAGCACAACAGATTTTAAGCAGATCTAAAAATTGGATTTAGAAAAACAAATATAACTATCTTTATTTGTGTGTGTAACTAGAGTAAGAAGGCTAAATTTTTCAGATACCCAGAAATGATTTATAGCTTGCAATTACCCACTCCATTCAATATAAACAGGATCGTAATTCATATTACATAATCTATAGCACATTCTAAAGTATATAATGCTACTCTGAAAAAAAATTCCCTTATGTCATCTCTCATGTCCACCACCATGACCTGAAAGTGATTTTTTTTAAACAAATAAAGAATTGATATTATTAAGTCCCAGAGACAAAAAAAAAAAGTATTTTTTAGGAAGGAACTTGGAATTTAAGAACTTTTAAGAGTGGGAAATGAGATATTGTAATGGGAGGTATTCATTTTGTTATAGGAAGGAAAAGCCCTGTTCTAACGGATGCATTTGCTATACTTCACAGATGTTTGAAAATTAGCGAAAAATAAGTAAGATTTCACTGTGACTAAGGAGGATCAGAATGTAAAAGCTGAAAGAAAAGGACTAGCAAACCCAAAAATTGACAAAATTTAGTGACCATAGACAAAACCACAGATGAAGCACCATGCCCTTGAAGTAGCCTGAGTATTTTAGAAGAATTAACAAAAATGAACTTTAGATGAAAAACTCAAAGCATACTTTTATTTTATAGTTTTAAAGTTAGATAAAGTAACAATCTATTCATGGTCCAGCTAGGCAAAAAATGTAGGGATCTGAGCCCAGGAAAATGTTTTTCAAGGATAGCACTCTTCTAGGAAGTGTCATATTCCTAACCTTCTGTTTTATTAAAACTAAATATTTTAGAATATTAACACAAGCTAAAATGACCCCTAGTGTTAGGAAATAGATTCTGTAGGGTGAATTATAAGCACCAAATATTATGAATATGGTAATGTTAGCACCCACATTTTGTCACTGCCTGTAATACAATTAACAACAATTGTGTTGCTCTAGTCAACACAGAAAGACACAAAGTGTGCGATAAAGGCAATCTTTTTTCTCTTACCCATAAAACGAAAGAGTATCTTATCCTCAGATCCATTTAAGCAGTTTTAGATTTTTGTCATTCAGAAAAGATATTTTCTCTCATTAGAAAAAGGTTTATGGCTACGAATTATAGCAGATGTACCTACAAGGAGAAAAAAAAAGGCAAGACTTTTTAATAAAAATTCTGGTAGCATCATCCAGGACAATATGTGGAACAATTTCAAGGCAGGCTTCTTGAGTAGTAAAGTTACCTATATATATGGGAAATCCTAGCTTTTATGGGCTAAATGGAAAAGTACTCAAGTTTGTTTTAGCTGTGTAAATCATTAGACACATTATAAGGAGACTCTAAAATGTCCAAGCATTTAAGAACACTTGTTTCATTAAACTTGAGCAAATGAATTTTGTGGTAGCCACTTAACAGTTTATTTTTATATCTTAAGGAGTGAACTTTGGAGGGAAAATGTAACAATAAGGAAAACAGTTCCCACCAGTCATCAAAGACGTGCAACGTGTACATTGCATAGGTATCTCTTCCCTAAGAAAAACACAACTGAAGGAGGGTTGTGTTAAGATTCAATAATGAATCACTAACCTCTATGAAGATGTTTGTGCATTTGTGGCAAAGAAATGAAACAAGTAAAAACCAGTCAGTGTGTTTTAGAGAAGCAAGCAGGGATTAGAACAAAAATCAACAAAAATTCTGCATTTATTGTAATAAATGCAAAATAAGACATTGTCTAAAATATAGGCATATGGTTAAGCATTTTAGAAACTATATATTGATTGAAAATAATAGATACTTCTGGTAAAAATGGGTTTTATCTGCACTGCATAATTTATCAATGGTAATTAGGAAAAAAAGTGAAAGTAGGAGCTGATAAAATACAGATTTATGATATAGGTTAAAAAATAAAAATTGTTAAGCTAACATCCAAGCACAATGTAATTAATTTCAGGAAAAAATTAATGCCACATACATATGCACATTAAAAATAAACAAAAGCATTTTCAAATATATGTTTTGAATTCTATTGAGAGCTTAATTTGAAAGCTTTCCTGGAAAGAGAAAAAAAAAAAACAAACAAACACGAAGCTTCTTCTTATGTGTTTATTGCTACCACAGTAATTATCTACAAAGAATATGCCATGATGATAAACTTCATTACTCAATAACATTAGTAAACATTAAAATATTTAAAGAATATTGTACGCATTATGGTTTATTCTATTTAAATCTCACAATTATAGCAGCCTTTTCTTCTTGTATTTCCCTATGGGATGAATTGCTAGGATTTGATAATCTGCTGCTAACGCAAGCTAATATTACAGTCATATGACCTAATTAAACATCGAGATTCATATTTAAAATATATAATTACCAGAGTGTCATTTTTAAAAATGTAATTACTAGTTTCTACTTTAATAGCAAAAAATGATGTGCATTTCAACAGACTATGGGAAGTTTTCTGGAAAATGTTTTTCTTCCTTGATTGTAAAGAAACAATGAAAAATATCAGTGTTGAAACCCATCATTAATATTATTTTCATGGAATAAATCCCCTTGTCTTTCGTCATTGTAAAAATGTCAGCTTCCAGAAGTATATTACATGTCATTTCCTATTGTCCCTTGGAATCCATTCATCTTTCTTTATAGGAACATATTTTCATTTTTGGCATTTAAGAAATCCATGCACAACGCAAGCGTGATAGGTAAGTGAAGAAACAAACTTCCATTATTTCAAAACAAAATCGACTCAAAGATTTGGGGCTTTGGGGAGGAATTTTTCATTTCTGAATTGCACAAAATCATTTATAATTACCTCTTAGTGATTTCAATATCACAAATCCCTTCTGATTAGCCCTCTTTAAAAAAGAGACGAACTCGCTTTAGAATTGTTTGGCCCTGTTGGAAGCCCTGTCTTAGAGAACGACAGATTATGTAATTAAGTTGAATCGTGTATTTTCCATAGAAACAAGGCATGATACTGGAACTGATGCAAGCTATATGCTCATTTCTATATTTAGGCTGCTCGACGTCAACAGGGCACTGACCGACCAACCAAGACTTAAGGCATCTTAGGTAGCTTCTCAATTTTAAAATTATGGAAGGACAGAAAAAAAGAAGGGATTGTAGAAATGGCTGATGAAATGCAACCCTTTTAAAGAACTATTCTTCATTCCTTGAGTGAAAGAGTGTCCCCTCAGATAGTATTTTCCCACTTAGAGGATTGATTTGCTTAGAGTGCAGCATTGAGAAGTCTGGGGAAATAGTTAAGTTTAGCATCCAAAAAAGAGATCCAGGCAAGAAAGCAAAAACGTACGTTCGCAGAGGAGCACATGCCAAGTACCTCCAGAAGTTTTTAAGTGAAAATGCAAATGCGATATTTAAGAAAAAAAATGCTCCTCTGTTTTTTCAAATACGGAGTGTAAACTAGAGATTACAAGGTTAAAGCAGACGTTCCTGAGACCACATCTATAACACACAATAGCAGGAGGAAGGAGACCAATCGCTAAAGATCTCTCAGCATTGGATTATCTTCACCTTTGACATAAGAACACTCTTCCTCGCTGGGCTTTACCTTCAGATTCTCTTATTTCTACTTTTGACCACCAAACCACAGCTGTAGTTCCAAATACCTGGCTGTGCTGTATTTTGAAACCCTCTCTACTGCACTCTAAATTGAAAGTGTG
The DNA here is from genome assembly GCF_018345385.1 of Vulpes lagopus. Lineage (NCBI taxonomy): Eukaryota > Metazoa > Chordata > Mammalia > Carnivora > Canidae > Vulpes > Vulpes lagopus. Next base: position 160,587,501 of record NC_054826.1, read on the forward strand.
CTGTTTGACATTTTACCTATGCACTCACAAAGGGAACCCGGTGTCACAAAAGCCCCTCAAAACAAAAGGGATCAAAAAAACTTGTAAGCAGTTGTACAAGATCTAGACTATGTTGTCTAAGTCATCAGGAATCAACGAACCTCCATCTTAGAATGATTCTTTTAAAACCAATAGCAATGGATCATTTATAGACTTGGTGATTGTCTACTTAAATTTTGTAACTAATTGCTTAGTGTCGAACTTATATTTCACATAAAGAATAGACACGATCGCATGAGGAATAATAAGATTAAAAAGGCTAAAGAAAAATATTTGACGTGGGAATCTGTAATTCAAATAAATGCAATTATGATTATTCCCTTTTTCTGTAGGATACGGATAGACTTAATGCGAATATACAGAGAGACACAGGAATTTTCTTTGAGGCCTGTATAGAGTCCTATATAAAAATATAGATTCATTTTTTGAATTTGTACAAAATTATGTTGATTGTTCTTTACACATTTTACTTACATGTGTTTGAAAATAAAGTCATGAAGAGGATCTTACCGTTCTATGTAGATTTCAGATTCAAGCAGACTAAAACTTTGAAGTAAAATTTGATTCCAATATCTCTCTCCTTTTATGCCGTAGACACGATATAATTTAATGGCATATTGAATCAACAAAGGTGGAAAACTTCTGAGTAAAAAAGCCAGATGTCATTTGGAGTTACATGATTTCATTATTAGATGAGTAAGTCGCAGAGTTATTTGTTCTTATGTCATTTTTTCCCTTAGAAATAAAAACACCAAAATATTCTGGGATTGGTTTTATAAAGAGAAGAAAACAAACCAAAGCCCACACTCACCATTTGTTTTAAATGATGCTCAAACTGCTCCACCAAGTCCACTGTGTGTAGGTCCTGCCATCTGGTGGCTGCTTGTAAAAGCTCTAGACAACGTGTTTGGATGCTCTGTTTCTTCCTTTTCTTTCTTTCTTTTCTTTTTTTTGTAAAAAATTTTATTTATTTATTTATTCATGGGAGACACACAGAGAGAGGCAGAGACACAGGAAGAGGGAGAAGCAGGCTCCATGCAGGGAGCCCGATGCGGGACTCGATCCCAGGACCCCGGGGTCACGCCCTGGGCCCAAGGCAGATGCTCAACCCCCAGGCTCCTGGGCGTCCTGTTTCTTTCTCTTTCCCCTCCCATTCATGGAACTAATGAATTAAACTTCAGTTCGACAATAGGCCTGTTGCTGTGGGAAACATTGGCTGGCCCACGCGCCTCACGAGGTCTCTTTTGCCTCATTTCACAGCATCAGGGCCCGTGGGCCCCAAGGTGAACAGGAGGTTTGAGTGATTTATTGGCAATCACTAAGTCAAATGAAATTAGCCAGAACTTCTTGATTTCTGCACAGTGCTTTTTTACCCAAGGAATTAAAAATCATTTGTTTAAGTCTTAACAGACCCTAGGAAATAGGTAGAGGAAGATATTAAGTTACGAAAAAGTGAGGAACAAAGGAGTTCATTGAAAAGAATATGAGACAGCATTTCTGTGTATTAATATGAGCATTCCTGCTGCTACATTACAGGGAGATAAACCTAGGAGACACTTGGAGGTGTCATTTCTGTCAATACATCTCACGGATGATGTAAACTACGAGATTCAGCCTTTGAATAATGATCACTTACTAACTGATTATTATACACTGATGAATCTATTCCATAATTATATGCATATTATATGTTTTTTTTTTAACTTGCTGTCATGAGCACACCTAACGTTCAGAACGTAATTTCTAAATGTCAAGGAACTGGGCTCTTCAGCTGATTCTATGGCTGGCAGTGGTACACGAAAAATCTGGAACATCTAATGAAAAATAATAAGGAAATGCTTAAAACTTGATGGGAACCTGTCAAAAGAACACAGGAGTCAGGGCACCTGGGTGGCTCAGTGGTTGAGCATCTGCTTTTGGCTCAGGGTGTGGCCCCAGGGTCCTGGGATCGAGTCCTGCCTCCGGCTCCCCACAGGGAGCCTGCTTCTCCCTCTGCCTCTCTCTCTGTGTCTCTCATGAATAAGTAAATAAAAATCTTTAAAAAAAATTTTAAAAGAGTCTAAAGAAACATAGAAACTAAATGCAGTTTAGGTTCCTAAATTGGCTCCTGGGTGAGAAAAAAAATTACTAAAAAGCATATCACTGAAACAACTGATAAAATTTGAATGAGACTTGTAGATTATATAATTAAGTCATATAAGTTTCAAATTTCCTGATTTTTATATTTGTGTTGAGATTACATGAGACTGTCCTTGTCCTAAGGAAATATGCATTGAAGTATTTAAGGATAATGAACTTCAACTTACCCTTGAATGGTTCAGAAAAAAACTGTTTATATTTATGGGTACGTATGTATATACCCATATGCATAAAAAGAGAGAGAGCCAGAGGGAGATGGAGTAGTCAATATGGGCAACGTGTATCCAGAAGTTCTTTATACTGGCGTAGCTTCTCTGTATATTTGAAATTATTTCACAATAAAAAGCTTCCAAAAGGCTTTCTATAAACACAGACAGGACCTCTGACCTTCAGTCACGAGCCATATCTTGGAATCTTGGAATGCTGGATCTGGAAATGTGGATATCTTGTCAGATATAAAGCACGATGTTATGCACAGAGTGTCCCCTCAGCCTATCTTGTCACCCCATCCCTTGATTTTTATCAATCATATAAATATTTTTCCAAGAAACAAACAGGAATAGGGTCTGCTTAGGTACTTGTCATTTGTCTGTAAAGTAATAAATTAGGTAATGCTCTGGACTCTCACACATAACAGCGTGTTTATACACTGAAATAGGTTAGAAAGCGCTTGTTAGAAACGCACGATGGGCAAGGCCTCGGAGATACAAACATCTTAGAGACGCACCTTTTCCACTTATGTCATCCAAGTTTGTCTGATATGGATGCTTTGTGTGATTCCAGAGATGTACTGAAGCACTGTGGGGAAGTGCTAAGAAGCCAGAGGTGGAAGGTGCTGCTTCTGAAATGGGCCGTCAGGAAGGCTTCTGGGAAGATGCAACATTTGAGCTGGGCTCGAATTGATGAGTGGAACCTCAGGAGTGTGGGAGACCCCAGGCCCCTATGTGATGCTGTCCACAATCCAAACAGACTTTAATAGCGTTACGGGACGGAAAGGTCTGCCCAAGCAGGGCTTTGTCTCGTCTCTACATGACTGACACCTAGTCAGCCTCTCCTCACCTGTTGGTTAAGTAACCATTGTGCAATTGGTGTAACATGTGTGAATGGCCAGGAAGCAATTTGGTCATTGAGAAAGATTTCACTTTCCTCTTCTGAGACTCCTATTTGGAAGAAGGAGTTTCTTTTTCATCATCGTGGGCATTTGTGGCAAAAGCTAAAGAAAGTAGGTCATTTCTATGACATACAGATGTATGAAATGTTTGTGTTGGCAAATTTGACAGAAATATCAGGAAAAGGGTGTTAGGGAAAGGGACTTCAAATTCTGGAACCTTGAAATAATCTGCTGCTGATGTGAAGATGAACCAAACATAATTTTTAGGGATAAAACATCGTCTTTGAAATGTAAGACTCAGCAGGCCAACTCGACAGATGAGACACAGCTGAGTGTCTGTGAATGGGTTTGCTGAAAGGTAATCTGAGTAAATGACACAGACCCAGAAGACAGTGCATGAACATAAAGAGATGGAGGGGAGGGGTGGCTGCAAAGAGATGGAGCAGAGATAGATAAAGAAGGACCAGTATACGACTAATAGTTCAAAAGGAGAGGCTAGAGATGAGGGGAGGAGTCTGTGACGGATCTTAGTTAATAATAGTGCATCCGTATTGGTGCGTCCCCTGTAACGAAAGCACCTCGCTAGTGTAAGATGTTCCAAATGGAAACTGAGGTGGGGGAACAGAGGGTGAGGGAAGTGCAGGAGAACTCTCTGTACTTCCTTCTTTTTTATTTTTTTAACAATTTATTTATTTATTTATTTGAAAGAGAGAGAGGGGATGAGCGAAGGAAGGGACAGAGGGAAACAACATCCAAGCAGAATCCACACTGAGCTCAGAGCCCGATGCGGGGCTTGATCTCATGACCCTGAGATCATCATCTGATCCAAAACCAAGAGCCGCACAGTTAACCAACTGAGCCCCCCAGGCGCCCCTGTATTTTCATCTTAATTTTTTAAAAAATATTTTATTTATTTATTCATGAGAGAGACCGAGAGAGAGACAGAGACACAGGCAGAGGAAGCAGCAGGCTCCATGCAGGGAGCCTGATGTGGGACTCTCTCCAGGATCACGCCCTGGGCTGAAGGCAGAGCTAAACCGCCGAGCCACTTGGGCTGCCCTCTTCTTAATTTTTCTAGAAATCTAAAACTGCTCCAAAGAAATAAAATTTACAAAAATAAATAAACTAAAAGTAATAATTAAAATAAGTAAATACATGTGCAATGAGTTAAAATTAAAGTTTAAGCTGCAGCATTTTAAAGGCAAAAACACAAAGGGATGAGAGCTAAATTATCCGCAAGAACCGAATGCATAAAAATCCAATACATTAAACTGTTGGGGTTAAAGACATAGGCATTTAAGAGTGTTGCAGTTCTTTTGCACTAAGAGAAACCTGCCTGTTGAGAGCAGCATGGAAGATAAGGGAAAGGAGAGACTTGAGGGTCAAAGCTCATTTTTAAAATCCAAAAATCCTAGCCAAACATTCCTTATATACACCCTATATGGCAGGGTTAGATTTACTTCCCGCACCCCTGCCACCGCCCAACCAAGTTCAAGCAGTTCAGGGGCCACCCACGGAAGGACGATGGGTGCCATTTCTCAGGGTTCTTCAACACCTCACCCATGAGCTTGCACAACTCCCGTCAAAATGGGGAAAGCCTGTGTTTTCAGAACATGGTGCTCCTCGCCGCCTTTGCCTCTGGAATCAGGGGGCGCTGAAAAAGGCTTCATTTCCCTTGGCCTGAGTTTAGCCCCTGAGCCCCTTGCTTGCCTTTCAAAACATCAGTGATGGGTATTCAGTCGCGGTATGCGTGTGCCCAAACGGCTGCCCGAGGCCCTGCCGCCTGGGTGGGGAGGGACACGTGGGGCACCGGCCTCCAACCCAGGGCCAGCCTCATGCTGTACAACCTGCGCAGCTGCACGGGCCCTGTGTTTGGAAGCATCCTGCATGTTGCCATTTTATTTTATTTTATTTTATTTTATTTATCTTTTAAAATACTTTATTTATTCATGAGAGACAGAGAGAGAGAGAGAGAGGCAGAGACACAGGCAGAGGGAGAAGCAGGCTCCATGCAGGGAGCCCAATGTGGGACTTGATCCGGGGACCCCAGGTCATGACCTGAGCCAAAGGCAGACACTCAACCACTGAGCCACCCGGGGATCCCCTATCGTTGCCATTTTATAATTGAACGTTCAACAGGGTCCCCTCTCCCGGTCTTCATGTTTGCACTATCCTCTGCCAATTCCGTCGCCAGTCCTGCTCTGATGTGTCATTTATTGTGTGATATTGTTAACTAACATCACGTAGAGGTTAGTTCTCCCCGAAGTTCCAACCAGGAGCTGCCAGTGCTGGTGCCCACAGGGACAAGCCCTGAAGTGGGGAAGATTGCAGCTGGGGAGTCAGAGAGCCAGAGGGCAGAAAGCCTCACCGCAGCCAGCACTTGCCTCTGCTCAGTGTTGTCCCTGACCCAGGAGAGTCAGATCTTCCAATTTTTAAAGAAAAACTAGAGATGTACTTAAAAAAACCTCATCCTGTTGTACAATGTTGGCTCAATCAGGAAAAAAATATATTCTGTGTAGGCCAAAACACCTCTGTTTGGCCATATCTACATCACTAGTTTATGACCTCTGGCCTAGAATTTCAAAAACAAAAGCACTGGGTGTTATTCTGTATGTTGGTAAATTGAACGCCAATAAAAAATAAATTTATTATTAAAAAAATAATTTAAAAAAAGTTAAAAAAATGAAAAATAAAATAAAATAAAATAAAATAAATTTCCCTTCCATAAATAAATAAATAAATAAATAAATAAAATAAATTTCCCTTCCTGTTTATCAGTAAACTTAATCTTTTTTTTTTTTTTTTTTCTCTCTTAGAACAAAAAAGTTAGGCAACATGTAGACGACGTGGAGAAATGAATCCAGGCCTTAGGAATAAAATGCCTGCCTCCACCCTGGAGGAGAGAAGCATTCTCTTCATTTCGTTTGGATCAACAACAAGGAAGTCACACCACACGGTGATTCTCAAGAGGTTATCTTGCATGTTAAATTTTTACTAATTTCCCTGCCGCGGTTCTTCATATTCTTGATCGGGCCTGTGAATTGGATATAAAACAATACACTATGCTAAGGAGCGAGTGGGATTCGATGTCTTTTTGGGCTGATTGGCCGGCACCCGGGTTCCCTCCACTGCTCATCTAAGAGGTGCAGGCAAGTTCTGTTACCTTAGATAAAGGGATTAGGAGGCAGCACCTCTCTTCCTGATTCTCATGCATATACTCAGTTTATAAAAAGTTTTGGACACATAAGTCCCTACGGGCTCAGTTCAAATGAGTGAAGGAATATGAAAACCAAATGGATTATAGGTTCTTTAGAAATACTTTTAAAGAACAGAATGCATAGGCACCATGGGATCCCCTCCCCCATTCCACATCGCTCCCCCCACCCCCCACCCCACCCACCGCCGCCTTTTCCTACAGTTCTTATTTTAGGGCTTATTTTTTTATTGTTTCTCTTCTCTTTCCATCTACCTACTGGCAGGTATTTCCACATTTTATTCATTAAATTAGAAGAAATGTTCCAGACATTCTGAGACCATAAGACTTCTTTCCTGCCCAAATTCCCTTTTGGCGGGACTGCTGTGTATGTTAGTACATAAGAATGTGCACTGCATACCTTTAAGGGGTGCCATTCATATTGTCATCCGTGGGGAATGTCCCCGCCTGGAGCTGAACCGAGTTCCAATGGCACAGCTGTACGTGTTGTCATCCCTCCTGGCTCTAGACCTAAGGATAAGGACGGTGACTTAATCAATATATTGGAACCTCCTGCTTACCCTCCTGTAATGTATGTACACAAAATCTGTGACATAGGTACATTGCAACGTCTGATCATGTTACTATTTTTTTTTTCCTTAAAAAAACCTTTAATTTCTCTCTAGTGCCTTCAGGATTAAGTCTGTTACCAGTGGATTCAAAAAAGCGTTGGGCTGATTTGGGCTGATTTTGTCATGATCACTTGGAGGAGCTTAAAAAAAGATTCCTGGACTCCATGTTGAAGATTCTGGCTTGAAAGATCTCGAGCAAAGTCTAGGAGTCAGGTTTCTAAAAAGCGGCCCCCCCAGCCACTGCCAGCCTGGGCATTTCTAACGCACAGTCGTGTTAGGCGACACGGGTCTATGTCCATGGTGGACGGCAAGGCCCTTCACATTTGGGCTTTAACCAACTTGACTCGTTTCATGCCATATATTATTGCCTTTCAGCTTTTCTGGAATATTCACCATCACTGAACATACCATGCTCTTTGGTGCGTCACTTACGTTGCACCTTCTTTCTGTCTGCAAGAGCTTTTCTTGGATTTTTTTTTCAGTCAACTGAACTCGATTCTTGACATTTAAGACCTAAGCAAAATGGCATCCTCTTGAATTGGATTTCTAGTGCTCTCTCACCTAGAATCAGTTATTCCTGCCTCTAGGATCTTACAACAGTATGTATTATAGAGGCGATCCTTGGGGCGCCTGGGTGGCCCAGTGGGTTAAGCGTGTGACTCTTAGTTTCAGCTCAGGTCAGCCTCAGGGTGGTGAGACGGAGTCCTGCCCTGTGTCGGGCTCTGCACTGAGCGCAGAGTTTAAGATTCTTTTCTTCTTCCTCCCCTTCTGCCTCTCCTCTTGCTCTCTCTCTCTCAAGTAAATACTTTTTTTTGAAAAAGTGATCTTCAAAAATTGTTGGTCAGATACTCCCCCTCAAATAATTTTCAAAACTATGTGCTTAACATACGTTTATTTGCATCATGTTTACATTATAACTTTAATCACTACCAATGACATAATTTCTAACATAGTAAGACATCAACTCTTTACAATAAACAATATGCCATCACTTAAAAAAAAAATAGATCCAAAGTCATCGCAATACCTGTCTTATGTTAGGTTCTTGCAGAAGACACCGTTCTAGTGCAAGGGATTTATTAAGCAGGTGCTCCCAGGGGAAACGGGTTAGGAAATGGGAAAAACATGATAGGATTCAGGTGCAGTCCCAGCCTCAGCCTGACACTGCTGGGAGCTTAAATGGCAATTGCATCTCCAGGTTTATCCCATGTCTGGGCAACAGAGTTGCCTTTTGAAGCTCTGCACTTGTCATTATTGGCCATGAGACAGTGGGTGTGTATGTGGCAGGGTGGGAGGTGGATAGCAAACAGACTTCCAGGCTTTTTCTTTCTCATAGAGAGGCTCCAGAAACCTAAAGCAAGAGCAGCAAAGCATATGAGCTGGGAGATGGGGCACAGCACTAAATAAAGGGGTGTCTGTCTGGATAAATTCCAGAGGTGCCAATAATATCCCAACAAGATGATATTACCAATGATTTAATAATCCTGGAAGATGGAGTAGATACACTTTTTCCCATTCCGTCTACTAAGAGTAACTAAAAACTCTGGACATTATATATAACAGAAACATAAGAAGACTAAAAGGTGAAGAGGGGAAGGTGGACCAACTAGGCATGCCGGGACCTAAAGAACAGCACAGTGGTAAGTTCTCTGGGGTTTCTTCAGCCCTCACATACCCTGGATTGGTGACTGGAAAAGCCAGGACCCAGAAATCCCAGTGGGCTCAGACTAAAACAAAACAAAACAAAACAAAACAAAAAAACCCAAAACCAAAACAACAAAACCCAACCCCCCAAACTAGTCCTGGTAAAAGCCCTCTTTAGCCCAGAAACCAAGAAACCATGTAACCAGAGAAAATTTAGAGAGTAAAGCTGAACTGCAGAAGCCCGTAGTAGCTGGAGCTTAGCAGACGGGCAGGGCCGGGAGGGAGGTGGGAGTTCTTGTTCTCAGAGGTCAGAGCTGCTGCAATGGGTGAGGTGGCTGGGGCCAAGAGAGAAAGGCAAGAAAACCAAAGACAGAAATAAGGGAGTGCCCACATGTTGTTGCCCTTCGGTTTACGACGAGAGAACAACTTGGTAGTTTAAAAAAAGAAAATACACATGCTTACCGTCCCTCCCCGGAGAGTCTCAGATGCTTTCTGTATTTTCCCAAAGTTCAAAGTTTTCCAAAGATTCTAAATCTAAAGCTCAGTAAATGTTGAGAACTGTTAAATGGTTGGAGAGAAAAAGAACTGAGAAGGATTTGCCATAATCAGGGAAATGATTTAGAAGAAAGCTTTTGGGAGGCCCCTGGGCGCAAGGTGATTAACAGCATCAAATGCTGCAGGGCAGCAAGGGGATTGAGAACTCAAAGGACCTGCTTTCTGGAATGTGGAAGAGAAGGTTGTGTCGGAAGCTTCCTAAAAGTTGTGGGGTTGCTAATAGAGATTAGAAAAGTAAACAGCATCTTATTATAAAGGCCTAAAAGAGAGTGGTTCAGAGATGCGATAGAAAAAGGGAGGGAAGAAAAATCTCTCAGTAACTTTAAAACTCCTTGGACAACATCCGGATTAATTTATTTAGAGATAAGATATTTTTGAAGTCCGTCTATTTGAAAAATGGGAGTGTGAAATGGTGTGTCAGAGGGCAAGCATCTGCAATGCCAATCTAAACATGATCTACATAAAAACTTGGATAAATTGTGAAAATATTAGGAAATGCCAAATCACAACTCAGTGTTTACTATCTTGTGTAATTTTTTTGACATTCTGGTAATTTTTTTTTAAAAGATTTTATTTATTTATTCCTGAGAGGCAGAGGGAGAAGCAGGTCCATGCAGGGAGCCCGATGCGGAACTCGATCCCAGGACTCCGGGATCACGCCCTGGGCCGAAGGCAGATGCTCAACCACTGAACCACCCAGGCGTCCCGACATTCTGGTAATTTTATCCTAGCATTTATTAGTTCTGAGATCAACTAGTGATTTCTCTTTTATATGATTTGATATTTTCTGAAAACACAGTATGAAAGCATCATTTTATAATGAAAATGAGAAACAGTAACACATACGCAAAAGTCTATTAGTAACTTTCTCATTTTTATTTAACGTGATGCTGTCAGCACTCCTGTTATGTCAACACAGCAGGTATCAGAACTATTATGCTGAAGAGGAAATGGGAGGCCTTGAAAATTCTGTGATTTGTTCAAGGACCAACCCTGCCTCCCAATTTCTATGCAGCCTTAAGAACTCAAGTCCTTGGGATCCCTGGGTGGCACAGCGGTTTGGCGCCTGCCTTTGGTCCAGGGCGCGATCCTGGAGACCCGGGATCGAGTCCCACGTCGGGCTCCCGGTGCATGGAGCCTGCTTCTCCCTCTGCCTGTGTCTCTGCCTCTCTCTCTATCTCTCTGTGACTATCATAAATAAATACAAATTAAAAAAAAAAAAAAAAAAAAAAAAGAACTCAAGTCCTTGAAATTTTGCAAAAAAGTATATAAGGATGCTATAAAGATTCCCAGGTCTTAAGTCACCATTTCTGACCAGGCTTAGTGAAATACCAGGCCTACCTGTGTGGCAGGGATTGTGCCAGTGGCAAGCTCTGGTTTGTGAGAAATAACGAGAAAAGACGGTTCACGTATTTTGTCCTGAACAAAAAACGTTATCAGTTGCTTTCTCCACAAGGTCAAAAAAAGAGGAAGGTCTTCTTACCGGACATCACGGCAACAAAAAGCAAACTCATCCCCTTTAAAAGGCTGGAGATTTCAAAGTGAAAAACGAAATTAAGTGTTGTGATGATTTTTACTCAAACATTTCCAATGTCAAGTTTCCCTTGAAAGAGTATTACAATTTTGTTTTGCAGAAGTAGAAGTTGAAACTTAAAAAAGAGAGGCATTAAGAAGTCCATTTTATTTTTGCAATGAATCTCTATGTGACTAAAACAGATGGTATCTAATGAGCAAATATTATACAGTTATTTTTAAAAATTCAGGATTTCTCTAAAATATACAGAGAGAAGAAATCTTGGTTTTCCGAGTGGCTCATACACTCAAGAAACTAAAGTACTCTTATAAAGAGCAGCTCTGTAATGTCTATTAGACACATTATTCTACCAAGACCGAATCTTAGTAATCTTCAGGGAAGATGGTAACACTCATTCCTGGGTCATCATCATTTTCACATTCTTTAGCATTTTCTTCAGTAATACATTTGCCACATGCTGCTTCTGGGTTTCTCTTCTTCTTATGAGTATAGGATGAATTACTTTTATCTTTGATTTTCTCTTTTGCATGTGAGTTAGTAATAGTTTCTTTTTCCAAAGCATGTTGTAGGCAGTTGTAAAACCTGCAGAGAGATAAGTACTACTGTCATATCTGTGTTTTCAAACAGAAGGACTGAAATACATCCAGAGGTTATAAATTATATAAATTTGATAGTGTTTCATATGAATCTTAAAATATAAACTGAATTGGAGAAATAATATGCTTCTTGCTTTTATATGATCATTTAAGGAGATGTGTTTCCAGTTCTTCGAGAACACTGCTGAAAATTGGGTTGGAAACATCTCTTGACAATCTGTAATCTATCTCTCAATTTCTATTCCAGATGTAGGAGTCAAACAAAACGGTAAAAACAGAGAAATTATTTTTCTTTATAAAAAATCATAAACGTAATAAAATCTCACTTTAGAGAATTCAGCAAAAATATGAGGTTACAAATACGGACTACCTCTACAGAACTACCTAGAAATAACCTCTCAGTATTTTTATTCTTTCTAATTTATTAATGTATTCTCAATTAATGTATTTATACATGTACCCATATACTTACTTTTACAGAATTACTATACTTATACATTGTTTTATCAAATTTAGTATTTATTGAAAACATTTTTTATCATAAAATAAACTTAAAAAAAAAAAGATATCCTTAGCAAGTAGTACAATGCTGACACACTCGGTAAAAGTAAGTGAATAAATAACCACTGAACAAAAAGGTGAGTATGGATATCATATCCTAGATCCCCAAGTATAGTCATCCGGACGCTGAGACCTCCCTTGCCACTGTGAGGATCTCATCATGCCCATATATTCTATTATAATGGCAAAGTGTCACAGAATTTTTGACACCTACTGAATAGATTGCTGTTTGGACCAATTTTTTTCTTTCTTTAATTCAATAACCAGGCTAAGTTCTACTTGTAAAGACTCTGAAACTCCCCTAAAAAAAAAACCCCAAGATATTCATCTGCTTCCAAATATTCCACACAATTCTAATGCACACCTGACCTGATCACAACATATCCTGTCCATATTTCAAGGACTCACCACTCATGTATACCTTGATACCCAGCACCACACTTGGCAGATACTAGGTGCTCAACAGACATTTCCTCGGTGAATAAATGAATCTCAAGGGGGAAGTAACAGTATGAGGATAAACATAATAGTAGGAGGCACAGCAAAAGGCTTTGAAAAATACTGATTGGTGACTTCTTAGATCCTGTTCTGTGGTAACAACCTTTTAATTTAATGCACACCGCCCCATCCTCGCTTAACTGAAACCTGGTTCCCCCACAGAGACACCATCTGCTCTGCATTCCTCTCAAGTGGAGATGCTTATTTTTCTGTATCCCACTTGACGCAGAGTTGAGATGTCAGAATTTAGCTGGCTCACCAAGGCTTCGCCAGACCGAACTCCTTTAGCTGCCCCTCATGCCATCTACCAGTATTTTGTTCAGTCTCTTACATTCATGGAAACCCCTACACTTGGCATGATCTTTCTCTCCAGGTCCTACCATCATCCCAGGTGATGTCAATGACTGGCTTTCTTTCATCTTGCACACTGCCCGTTTGGAATATCAACAAAATGACCCAGTAGCATGACTTACGTAAAACAGCTAAGTCCAAAACTTAATGCCATCAAATGCTGTGAAGCGCCCCTATTTGAACTCATAAGAGGCCATCCGTGATGTGCAACTTCATTTCCTACCGTCCCCCTCCCAACCCTGAACTTTAGACTCAGATAACCAAGTCTTTTTTCTGGATTATACTTTATTCCTAGGAAATTAAAGATTAAATTGCTCTTTTATGACCACAGAGAATTAATAGCTTATGTAAAGTATTTTGTCTATCACATTAAAAAAGTAATTAAAGAGGAATAGGTGCCTTACTTTAATTAATCTTCCACTAAAGAACTTAAGAGTTCAAAGCTACATCTTTGGGGTACCCCAAAACAACTGGTAAAATGGAACAAAGACCCTGTTGTCTGAAAGCCAAGAATAATTCCTTCAAATACTTTTTCCTTGTCCTTTTTAAAGGGAATTTTTAAAAGGTTCTTTGCAAAAAAAGAAAAAAAAAAAAGGTTCTTTGCAAAACTATCTCTCTCAAGAAGTCAGAAATTTGTTTTGCAATTACATGCTCTCCATGAATTCTAAAGCCCAATTCTTAAAGTGAGATTTTCTCAGCTCTCACAGGCAACAAAAAGAATTCAGAATATAAAAAGAAAGGTATGCACAGGCAATGGTCTTCCCAACCCCAAAGAAAATCAAATTGTCTTCAGTTTCTCTACTTCTGCAGTCAAGAGCATCATGCCCCAGGGCAACTTGTACTTCCTTCTCTTCCAGACAGAACTTTTTAGAGCAGCCCTAGGAAAATGAATTCTTGTTTTTCAGGTCAGTTAGAGGACCACTTGCAAAAATATATGATATTTCTCTGATTTCTGAAACAGGAACATAAAAATAATGAGATCTAGGCACAATTGCATACCCTTTTAGGCTTCCATTATTCACAAATAACAAATAAGGCTATTTTCATATATACGTATTTAGATTTTACTTTGATTAAACTCTAGCATTTTTATTAAAAAACAGGTATGTGACAGAGCCTGTGCCAGGCGGTGGAAAGAGAGGTAAAAGACCTGGTCGTGCCCTCAAGCTCAGTATTTAATGGGAGCTGCAGAACTGTAAAGACACATTCAGCATGCCCTGAGAAAGACCAAAGTTGGGGCCCGCCCCCTGGGGGAACCCTGCTTCCAGTGACATCATGAAATGCTCCTTGGAAAACAACCCAATGCCCGGGCTGAATTGCAACAACGGACGGAAGCTGGCAAGGTAGGGGAGAGGAAAAAAATGAGGGGACTAGATATCCAAGGGGGAACTGTACAAAAATAAAGTATGTGTTTTCACTTTTTATTATTTATTTCTTTGATCTTAAATGCATAGGGAAATGTGTGACTTATTATTTACCTGCTTTAGTTCCATTGTTAAAAATAAGACTAGTGACTACGAGGAGTCGAAGACATCTGTTATCCTTGCCCCCTCCTACTTTCTACCCCAATTTCCAGGCTGTCCCCATGTCCGGTTTACATTCTGCACTATCAGTCCCATTCATCTTGCTATTCAAGCTCCTGTTCCTTCTCACCTGGACTATGGCGCAAAAGCCTACACCCACTCGCTCTTATCTCAAAGTCGTCTTACACGTCCTCCGGAATAATCTACTTTGAAGCCTTGTAAGTAGCACTATTGATGGAAAAAGTCAGTTACCAAATGTAGCGAACATTTATTAAGCACTATTCTCATGCTAGCCGCTCAAAAAATATAAATAAGAAATAAGAAACTGTCAATGACTTTGGGGAACTCAACTTAATGGGTTAGCTTCTAAGTCCATTTATGGTTTATTATTAATTCAAGAAACATGTACTAGTTCTCTACTATGAGCTGGACACTAGGTTAGGTTTTGGGATAAGAAACACTTAAAGCGTGAATGTGTACGGTTGGTGGCAGGGAGAAGTCAGTCCTATTTTCAATGGGAGCACACTGCAGTAGGAATAAAAAGGATATACATACAATTAATGTAATTCAATATGGTTCCTATTTCTGTTTTGCACTGAGGAATATAAACTGTAACGATACTGACAATAAGAATCTGAACCAAGGAAATGGAGATAGGGTTGAGACTAGGACAAGAAAGCTAATCAGGAAAGGCTGATGAGTATTCTAATTAGATATGTTCAAAAAGTTATTGGATATGTAGGCTCAGGACTTGAGAGAGATTTGGAAGACCTATCGCTATGTGGGGACGTAGCTGAAGCAATGGGCCAAGGAACGGTACCTTAGAGAACAATAATTAACCAAGAGACAGAATCATAAGGAGAATCCAGAAGGAAGCTAAGGAGGAAGCTACCACAAGCAGGAAGGAAAGCAGCAAAGTGATAGAGTTTCATATACCTCCCCACAGGTGTATGAAAAAATGCTCCATGTCATGAACCATCAAGGAAACACAAATCAGAACCACAGAGGTACCATCTCACACCTGTCAGCATAGCAATCCTCAAAAATAAATAAATAAATAAATAAATAAATAAATAAATAAATAAATAAGTGATTAAATAAATAAATAAATAAATCCCACAAGAAACAAGCGTTGGCAAAGGTGCTGAGAAAAGGGGACCCTTGTGCGTTGCTGGTGGGAATATAAAACCGCATGGCAGTCCTTCAAAGAATTAAACACAGAGCTACCATACGACCTGGCAATTCCACTTCTGGGTATACGCCCACAAGAACGGAAAGCAGGACTCAGACATTTGTACACATGTGTTCATGGCAGCATTAGTCACAATGACTTAAAGATGGAGAAATCCCAAATGTCCATTGATGAGTGAATGGATAAATAAAATGTGGTATATAAACACAATGGAGTATTATTTAGTCTTAAAAAGAACTGTGATACTTGCTACAACATGGATAAACTCTGAAGATGGTACACAAGTGAAATACGCCGACACGAAAGGGCAAGTATGGTAAGACTGCACTTACCTGAGGGACCAAGAACAGACCAGCTCATCGTAACAGAAAACAGAATAGTGGTTACCAGAGGCTGGGAGTCTGGATGACAAAAAGGTTCTCAAGATGGACAGTGGCGATGGTGGGGGCTGCATTACATGTGAGTGTACATAATGCTATTGAAATATATGGTTAAAATGGCCAATTTTATGTCATATATATTTTACCATAAAAAAGAAGAGTTTAATAAAAACCAACCAACCATTGGAAATAGGTTCATTTACTTTTTCTGTCCATCTGTCCACTGTTGGACTTTTTCTGTCCAACAGTATTATATGCCAATTGATTCAGCCCCTTTACTCTTAGCATTTTCTTACTACAAGTTAGTGAAGAGAGGAACACAGAACATGGCTAATTTCGTTTTGCTCATAGTCAAATGTGTGGTTTCATCTGACACAAGTCAGTCCTGATCTCTTATTAACAGGTCCAAAGATAGTCTCCTTCTTATAATTGGTAAATAGATCTCCAAACTTTTGTATTTTTTACCTGGAAATCATTATATATAAATTTATTTTATTCTTCCCACTAACAAGTGGCCTTGGGAATTGTTTTACAGAAACAAGACCTTTTTTATATTAAGAACATTTTACCATTTAACTCTGACTTTTATGTTTCTAGATCATTTCTTTTCTTTTTTTTTTTTTTATTAAAGATTTTATTTATTTATTCACGAAAGACAAAAAGAGAGAGAGAGAGAGGCAGAGACACAGGCAGGGAGAAGCAGGCTCCATGCAGGGAGCCCGACGTGGGACTCGATCCCGGGTCTCCAGGATCATGCCCTGGGCTGAAGGCGGCGCTAAACCCCTGAGCCACCCAGGCTGCCCCTAGATCATTTCTTATTGCTGAAATGTGACTCATTAGGATTTGACTTTTAAAAATTCTACCATAGTTATTTGAATTGTGAAACTTTGGTCCTATGACGAACCCATTTTTAGTACTCAAGGTCTGACTGCAGAACTTATCACCTCCAATGTTTATTTTTTCACTTTTCCACATCAGAAGGGTAACTTTTTTTCTGCATTTGGTTGAAAGTACAGCTGTTCCCAAGGGAGCTTTCTAATTTGTTCCCCCTTTCTGAATTCACATGTAATCTTCTAATCAGTATCTTAAGACACTTTTTACCCTTCTTTAATTTTTCCCTGATTTTATATGATGAGCATGGCTCTCTTGATAGCAGCATGCACACTATAATCTCAAAACATATTTTTGAGTCAATGGATTTAAAGTATAATTTGATTTTATAGTTAGTGAACGTGGCTCAATTAACTTCACCAGGTGTATAGTTAGTTGCTCTTGGGCTATATTTATAATCTTGTTGAAATTCAAGTAAGGAAACAGAGAAACTGATTTGTTACTTCCTATATTTTAGCAAAGAGCCTCACTGGAATACAGTCTAGGAAATGTAGTCAACTTGTGGAATGTTACTGTAAGTACCTACATGTAGTTCAGACTCCTAGTCTGGTGAAGCGGCTGGGTGCTCCTCAGCACTTACTGGATATTGTCACTTCATTCAGAATGTTTGCTCAAAGCACCTTGTAGCCAGGTCACCCCACAGCGGTTTTCAACCAGGGTCCTTCCTACTGGAAAATTAAGCTCT
Source organism: Vulpes lagopus (assembly GCF_018345385.1). Lineage (NCBI taxonomy): Eukaryota > Metazoa > Chordata > Mammalia > Carnivora > Canidae > Vulpes > Vulpes lagopus. The sequence goes on from NC_054826.1 coordinate 160,605,025, forward strand.
CATGCCCTAAGAAATCCAATGTATATAATGAGTTAACGTCTCTCCCATGTATCTAGAATGGAAGATGTGTACCATTGTTGAAACAGTCGCTTGAATAATTTTGTGAATTCTGTGGTTGAAATGAGAAGTCCTCGTTAAGAGAGCCCGGACGGTGGTACCGACGTGATCACAGGTTTATTTTCTGTATGTGCCGATGGAGGAGGAAAAGAACTACCCTACCCTGAGAATCCATGACGTGACAGGGATAGGGCCGGTCATTAGGTAGATGCTGTTTAATGTATACTAAAGTTGTTATTTAAGATATGTACATCTCCCAAGTTAGAGAGAAGAAAAGTGACATCAAGAGAGTTGAGTAAGTTGTGGTGGAAGCTGGAGTCAAACTCAGTTCTGCTCCTGAATGTGGAGCAGAACTGAGTTTGACTGAGTTTTTTTTTTTTTGTTTTTTGTTTTTATCAAAATAAATTTATTAAAAGTATTCAAAGACCATGTCAAAGTTTAGCTGCCTTCAGGACGGTTTTTGGCACTCATCATGAACAATGTAGTTTCCTACATAACAGCACTCGTTCTGTTATAAGACTTAACAATTCAAACAGACCATTTCAGTTTTAGTGTTACAGAAGACAACAGTACTGATGATCTGTAGTCGTATGAACTTCAACACCCTTGCACACAGCAAACATTTTAATATTAGTTATTCTAAATAACTAAAACTAAAACCACTGTGTGGTAATGGACTGAATTAGGGAAAGATATACAGCCAGCTAGCTAAGGCCACATAATCCCAGACCTATTGGTTTTAAATGTGTTTGGACCAACAGTATCACATCAGACCTTTGGGTCTCCCATTCCTGCCTTTCCAGTGTGAGTGAGACACACCACATTTAGACCACTTTCTCCCTGGGTTCTAGACAGAGCTATGGGAGCCGTCCCAACACAAGCTTCTCCTACACAGTCACCGGCTTCCTGATTCACTAACTAAGTGGTATACCTCTTCCCACCATCGTATACTGCTACCACTGGCGCCGATAGCCTTAGCTACCTCAAAAAAAAAAAAAAAAAGTAGGTATTAAGGAATTTTAAGCAGGCAAGTTAAATAATAGGATTTCTCTGCACTATACAGACAGGATTCGGATGGTGATACAGAGTATGGCGTGGCAGAGACACGCTAGAAACCTTCTATTATGAGACAGGTAACAAGGCTATTGCAGATGTGGAATAAACAGTGTGACAAGTACAGATGGGAAGAGAACGATTTAAGAATTACTTGGGCAGTGACTGACTGGTTGTGAGGTAAGCAAGGGGATGGGGAGAAGGGGAAATGACAACACGTCGGCCGTTACTCCTTGAAGAACTCGGGGGCATACGTCTTGCTGATGGTAGATTGCTGGCCTCGCTTTCATATAAGAAAGGCAACACTACAGTCACTTCTTTATGTCAAAAACTCTTATTTTTATGAAAAAGTTGAAAAGAAAGTCATGCGAGAGGAGGTAAAGTTAAAGGAGAAGAGAAGTAGAGAGATGTGAATTGACAGCCACAATCCTTCCTCCTGGGACAATTACGGCAATTCTAGATCCAGTCCATACGAACCAGCCGCATATGGAAAATATTTATTACGCTAAAATTAACCAGGTTGCTCTCCCCAAAAGGAGATTCTTGATACTGTCCAGTGGATCACATCCAGGGGGGAGTGTGCACCGCTTCCTGGCTGCCTTCGACTTGATCGGTTACGGTCCCTGTCACCGCCGCTGGGCTCTCTCACCGGAGGGATTGGGTTTCTCTCCCTTAGGCCGGCTGCCGGCAGTCCTGTCCCGCTATCCTCCACGGCGCTTCCCCTTTACACGCCATGTAGGACCCGTTACAGTCTGGACTACTCTCATTTATTACTTTGATCCTTTTTTTTATTATCTGTGATAAGACTACAAATACAAAAGCAGTTGGGAGTATAAACTGAAGGCGGCGTGTATCGATATTTTCAAAGATGACCTAGATAGATAAGAGTAAGACAGAAATATCCAATTAATATACCTTTCAATCCTCTTCTTGTTTTCCTCCATCTTTTGATTTGCTACCTTTAACAGGAAGTCGATATATTCCTCGGTCACCATCAGTTTTCCCTTATGGCTTAATGGAACTTCTAAGCCATGGGTGCTCCGGACAGCCTACAGGGAACAAACGACTTAGATATGATCACTTATGTACTAGAGACACTGAAGATAACTACAGACAAGTCCCAGTCAGGGCTGTGTTTAAACATAGTTTGGTTCTATTACAGGATTTGACGCTTTAATATCCTTTAGCTAAACACAGCGGAACTGAAGATTAGGGTTTCCCATCACATGAAGTTATTTCTTAAGAAAGTCGTTCTACGCATTGTCTTTCAGAGAAGCAGATAATATCCAAAAATCCCATCACTGTTTAAGTTTCAGTCTCACTAAAGCCTAGAAAGCTTTAATACACTAGTTAAAGAGAAGAAATAAATGCAAGCTCAACAAAAGCTTCAAGGGAAAATCGAAGGGGACTGGCTGCGGAAGAGCCACTCACTGCTGCCTGAGCAGAGCGTGTGGCTGTAAGAATAAGCAGTGCCTGTTCTATCTCACGAAGTGGCTGCTTTCTCCGTGCTTTAGGGTCGCCCATCTTAGTGAACCTGTTCCTGAAACAGTCAATGTGTTCCAAGTAAATCCAAACAGTGCAAACAGGTTGAGAACCAGCAATGAAAACTATTAGGAGAGATACAACTTCTTTCAGTGGACTTTTACTGAGCATCTACAGGGTTCTAGGCCCTATAAGAGGTGGGAAGACACAAGATAAATATAATATGATCCCTGCCTTTAAGAGCCAACACTTTAAAACAGGAAATAAACAAGTGAACAAAGAATCACAACATAGGTCCTACGCCAGGAAAGAGATAGACACGTACATGTACATATATACACCCATGCGGGGCTAAGGAACTGTGGAAGAGGAACAACTAGTTGGGGCTCATGCCTCGGCTTTATGGGAAAGATAGCATTTGAGTTAGGATTTTTTTAAGTGCAATGTAAGAATGGGGTCAGGGGACATTCCAGCCAGAAAATGACTTACCTATAGTCACGGAGACATGAAAGAACATGATACATTTGGGAAATAACTAATAGTTTTCTCTCTGGCTGGAGCATAAGTATGCTAGCAGGAAATGAGCATGAATAAGGTAAATGGAAAATATTTGGGTAAGGCCTTAAATACCAGGGGAAATATAGGGAGACCCTGACTTTTCTAAAAGGGGGATTCGGATAGTGTTGGCTTAGGGGCACCGAAGGAGAGGATGGGTAGCCCGAAGACCAGTCGCAGACCACTGTAAAGACCGAGGGGAGGGACCATGATGGCTTAAGTAGAGGCAGGGACAGAGGGAGAGGAAAGGTGGAGCTGGGCGTTAGGAAGTTAGAGGCAGATGTGACAGGACGTGTAACTAACTGAATGTAGAAGGCAAAGGAATGGAAAGCGAACGAACGGTTCTTTCTTGCTTGGGCTACCTGATGGAGTGTAGGGGAAGGAGATGGACACAAACCAGTACTGTGTGCTTTGACTTTCTATTTAGGTACGCTTTTTTGTAGGTGTCTTCTTTTGTAAGCCATCTCTATACGGGGAATGAGCAATTTGTTAAAAAATAAATAGAAAATAGGAAAAGTTGAGGGAGCTAGCATCGGAGAAAACCTGAAATAGGTCAAAAGCAAAGAACATAGACCATTACAAATAGTAAATACCACAGATCAGAACAGGGCAAAATCACTAGGCGCTGACTTGGCCAGGAAAGGACTCAGCTGGAGGCTTAGAAAGGGCTGTAAAGATCATCTAGTCCAGGGCTGGCAAACTTTTTTTGTAAAAGGATAGAGAGTAAATATTTCTGACTTTGCGGCCATATGTTATCACAACTGCTCAGTTTTACCACCGTAGCACAAAAGCAACCTGTGATAGTAATTTACCAAGTGAGAGTAGTGGGATTTGACCTTCCGTGGACTGGACTTGGCCCCCACGCAGTAGTTTGCTGGACTCCTGATATGGCCAAGAAAAGTCAGAGCTGAGGGATTAAGGAGCTTCCCCAAGTTCATACAGCCATGGCTGTGGTGCAGCCAGTATCCGTGTAGAGGACTTTAGACCCCCTGCCTATGATTCTTTCCACTATATCATGGTGCTTATTAAATGGAGTCTTGACTATTTAGGAATCAGGCTGAAAGTAAGCAGAGGAGGATTCTATAAAATAAGAGCTCAAACGCAAATCTAAGAACTCTGTATTCTTGTCTATAGGAAAGACTAAGGTACTGAAGATTTCTGAGCAAGGGAATGGCAAGAAGATTTGAGGAGGGAGAGATTAGAAGCAGAGGAGTCTAATGAAGTTATTCAATAGTATGAATCACTTCATGCCCAAAGAATTGTTTTTTGTCAAAAGTTATCTTACCAACATAGTCTTTCCTCTCTTTCCCACGGTTATGCCAGAGTTCCTGAAACCAGAATCTATTGCCACTGAATGCTGTAAGAAAATGAATTGGTTAAATTCTGATAATCTGGCTAATCAGATAAACTGGTTAGCTCTACAAATTGCAGAAACATATGTCACCCCAAACCTACAATTAAATTAAAAAAGTCGTCAACTAAAAAACTAATATCACATTATTTTTTTGGTAGATTTAAAGCTTAGAATCAAGTCTACCCACATACTAAATTCAAGTATAATCATACAATTTTACCAGAATCTGTGCATCCTGCAACTGTCGACACTGCACATGAAGAACAAGCGGTTCAAATTTCAAAATGGCATCGCCATTTGCTTTCTTCAGAGCCGCAAGCTAAACAAATGAAAAATATTGGTATCAGACACCAATATACGATTCTTTTCATTGGTGACCCTTTACCATGTGCAACTTCAGTTTTTCCCAGAAACATTCAGAATCATCCAGCATCCTTTTTCTGCAATAACTTTTCACTCTGCTTTCTCAGTCCTCGTTCTCCAAAAACTGATTAATCTGCTTATTCTTTTCAAAGACCTGATTTCTCGTTCTCCCATAAACCTCTTGTGTCTTTCTTTCCAGCCATACCTTGAAAAGTAAACTACTACTCTATGTAACTCCATAACAGATTTTCATTAAGGAATATGGTCTGAGGGCGTCGGGCTCGCTCATTCTCTAGAGGACGTGACTCTCGATCCTGAGGTCATGAGTTCAAGCCCCATGTGGGGCATAAAGCCTACTTAAAAAAATAAATAAAGGAATATGATATGAAAGTTCTGTTTAAATGCTTTGTTATTAGATTGAAGTTTGAGACACATGTATGTCTGAGTTAGAATTTATACGAGGTGGTTGCTATTTCTGTCCACCTCGTATCCTTGGGCAGTATCCTCTCTTCTTCATACCATTTGATTTCGATGGGACTGCCAATTGTGACCCTATCACTCATGACTCCTGCTATCATAATAGCAGACATGCCAAGTGCCTAGGTCTGAGGAAGGACAGTATTCCACTCTACTGGCAAAAATTACTGATCTCAGGGGGAAGACATCTCACCCACGCAGGATGACTCAGGCTCCTCTGGGAATGATATCTGACTATCAGCAAGAAATCTTTTTTTTTTTTATTTAATTTTTATTTATTTATGATAGTCACAGAGAGAGAAAGAGAGGGAGGCAGAGACATAGGCAGAGGGAGAAGCAGGCTCCATGCACCGGGAGCCTGATGTGGGATTCGATCCTGGGTCTCCAGGATCACGCCCTGGGCCAAAGGCAGGCGCCAAACCGCTGCGCCACCCAGGGATCCCAAAGAAGTCTTTTTCTGCTGGGGCTGCTGGCAGCTATCTTTCCTGCCACAAAGACTGTCTGCAGCAGAAGAGGACAAGGGCAACTACACAGAAAGAACCAGTCCCCACAGAAGGAGATGAAGAGTGAGTGAGTACCCTAAGACATATGAGCACCTGAACAGGTAAAGTGCCTGAATGATACAGACTTACATGAACTCATTTCAAGATTTTAATTTCTGAAACTAAATAACCCAGGACAGATAGGAAGATTTACAAGAAGCAATCCAGGTAAGTAATGCATAATTTATTTCTATCAGTATGCTGGCAATATATAGATAGTACTAATCCCTTTCTCCTAGCTCCTTTCTCCTTGTATAATTTGTTCCAGGTTACAGAGTTATCGAATGGTCGAAATGAAACTCAAATCTTCCATCTATATATGTGTCCAACATCCATGCACTCCCTATGTCCAAGAGGATGTGTTTTCTTAAGCAATAAGTAATGCTTATATACATATTTATATTTTATCTCCTATAAATTAAAAAAAAAAACACTGTAATAATTCTCTTCAGGCTTTCTAATCTTCAGTCATTGTAATTATGCACATAAATCCACCTTGAATGTCTTATTCTTTTCAAATGTATTTAATGTGATTATGAGTTGCAAGTTTATTTCTAAGTTTACACATAAAAACTTACCACATCATCCTTTACGCAAGGTTTGTGTGTAACCAGTAGCCAGCAACAGTTTTGCTTTTGAACTTCAAAACCATTTATACCCTGAAATATAAAAAAAAAATGTAATTTAATCATGTAATATTTATACAAATAATAAATACAATGCTTGGCATGATTGTAAGCTTTCTTAATTAGTAGTAATTTTAAGTATTACTGAGAACAGTTCACGAGGCTTTGGGTAAAGTTAGCCCAAAACAAAAATGAACCATATTACTTGAGATGGAAAGAAAATAGTTTAAGGTATGAGAACTTAGTATTTTCTGAAATATGGTTGTGATTTTGTCAGGAGAAAAGGGATTCTTGTAAGGGGTTGTATGCTAGCGGCCGTGAGTTGCACTCTGTTTTATTTGGCTTGCACTATATATGTATACATATACATATACATATACATATACATATACATATACATATACATATATATTTGTGTGTGTGTGAGAGAGAGAGAGAGAGAGAGAAAGAGGTGTGTTTGTGTGAGAGAGAGGAGAGAGCACAAGAGCTGGGGATGGGGGTAGGGAGGTGGACAGGGCAGAGGGAGATGGAAAGAGAATCTTAAGCAGGCTCCACGACCCTAAGATCATGACCTCATCCAAAATCAAGTCACATGCTCCACTGAATGAGCCACCCAGGCGCCCCTTGGCTTGTACAATATTTAAAAACAAAAAACCATGGAATTCTCTTTGTAATAAGGCACTGTCCCAATCCCACAGAGGACTTATTACTTTTTACTGACAAGTGAGCTGTTCACACCCTATATCTCTAGTCTCTAAAGGCATACATTTGTAATATCTAGGCCAGACTATATAGAGTCCCAAAGGGCAGAGCTAGGGCTGCAAAAGTCAAAGCTTCAAGAAGCCAATACCTTCACATAATATCTTTTGTTTATTAACTGGAAAAAAAGGTTTATTTGTAAAGTTCTATTAGACTCTGGGGATAAGCAGATCCTACCCTCTGGGAGGCTGGAAAAAGGATGTAGGAGAGCACACTTATTCTTAAATCCCTATATTTTTACAAAGTAACTATTTTTTACAATGAGTTCACAGGAGATTTGGCTGTCTAGCTCTGGAAGGGGGAAGAGCTGTGCTGGTCCTAAATAACTGGTTTGCTTTCATTGAATGACCTCTGTGACGTTTATTGGACCTTATGCTGGCTGCTCTAAATGTTAGAGCACTGATCTGATCTGATGCTAACCCACCTCTAGCAAATTTATAGAACCTAGAGGGCCTGTCTGGGAACTAATGCTGTCTGTAGCTTCATCTTATCCATACTTCCTTCATCCAGATTTTCCCACTTTCAATTTTTCCTCTTGTATTGCTTTTCAGTAAGTTGATGCAAATCCTTTCTGAAACAAGGCTAAGTGAAGACAAATAATATACATAACATGAAAGGAGGTTCTCAAAAAATCCTAAGGCAGTTCAGAAGAAGCAGTCGTGACAAGTGGGCCTGTCCGCCTGTGTTTCCATGAGAGAGTTTTGGGAGTCACATCTCAAATACACAGAGATGGGGGGCGGGGAACATTTCAGGAGAAGTAAATATGAATAAGGGCAAAGGCAGGTTAAATACAAGAGGAAAATGTAATATTTGGGTAATTGGATAAACATGGAGTAGGAAATAAGAGAGCAGCAGAAGGGTTGGAAGGTGTATCAGAGTAGGGGTTTAGATTTTCTTTTTTTTTTTTTTTTTTGGTTTAGATTTTCTGATGTAATAAAGGATTTCAGCACAGGTAAGTGACATGCACAGAGTTGTCTTTAAGGAGGTGAATCTGTTAACAGCATGTAGCATAGTTTGGGGCAGAGAAGGTAGGTGAGTGGCCTTAGGAAAACACTACAGAAATCCAGATAAAATAAGGCAGTAGAAATAGGGGGAGGCAGAGAGCAAGCCCAGCTGGTGCCACGGCTTATGATGCAGTGGAGGCCATATAAAAATATACAGGCCTGCAGCCCGGGGCCTGATCCTGGGGACCCTGGATCGAGTCCCACGTCGGGCTCTCTGCATGGAGCCTGCTTCTGCCTCTGCCTGTGTCTCTGCCTCTCTGTCTCTGTGTCTCTATGAATAAATAAATAAATAAATCTTTATTTATATATATATATATATATATATATATATATATATATATATACAGACCCTGCTAAGCTGGGGGGGGGCAGCAAATGATCTAAATCTGAACGCGAATTCACGAGCATGCTGTGTTTCCATGCTCTGCACTGAATCTGACCTAACACTGACACGCAGGTGACTCCTGCAGCGCCCTGGACACGGCCAGGGGACGCCAAGCGCCTCCAGGTACCCGGCAATCCCGAGGAAGCTGATGGTCTACGATCCCCAGTTCATGCAACAGGGAGGGGGCCGAGTTCAGGTGACCCTCCCGAAGCCACAGAGCCAGGAAGTCCCACAGTTAGCCTCGAGTCCAAGCAGCATCCCTGCAAAGCCTGGGGCCCGGCCGCCGGCTCAGACCCACCCCAGCGCCCAGCGGCCTCAGGTAAGTGACCGGCGCCGCACTAACGGGGCCGGCCGCTGGGGGCAGCGCGGACCCCGGCCCCAGCACCCAGCCCCCCCCCCCCCGGCCCAGCACCCAGCCCCCCCCCCCCCCCCCCGGCCCAGCACCCAGCCCCCCCCCCCCGCCCCCAGCCCCCCCCCCGCCCAGCACCCAGCCCCCCCCGGCCCCCGGCCACGCCCAGGCCCCAGCCCCCCGCCCCGTCCCAAGCTCCGCCCTCGCCCCAGGCCGCAGCCCTGCCTCCAGGCCCCAGGCCTCGCCTCCAGCCCCCAGGCCTCGCCCCCAAGCCCCAGGCCGCAGCCCCGCCTCCAGCCCACAGGCCCCGCCCCCAGGCCCCAGCCCCGCCCCAGGCTCCGCCCCCAAGCCCCCCCCCGCCGCAGCCCCGCCTCCAGGCCCCAGGCTCCGCCCCCAAAGCCCCCCCCCCGCCGCAGCCCCGCCTCCAGCCCCCAGGCCTCGCCCCCAAGCCCCAGGCCTCGCCCCACCTCCAGCCCACAGGCCCCGCCCCCAATCCCCAGCCCCCAGGCCCCGCCCCCAAGCCTCAGGCCGCAGCCCCGCCTCCAGCTCCTAGGCCCCGCCTCCAGCCCCGCCTCCAGCCCCCAGGCTCCGCCCCGAAGCCCCCCCCGGCCGCAGCCCCGCCTCCAGCCCCCAGGGCCCGCCCCCAAGCTCCGCCCCCAGCCCCAGGCCCCGCCCCCAAGCCCCAGGCCGCAGCCCCGCCTCCACCCGTCTCCCGGGGGCGGCCGTCCGGGGGTCGCGGCGCCACCGCAGAGGAAGGCTCCTCGCCTTGCGAGGCAGCCCCCGAAGCCCCGGGCCTGCGGCGTCGCCGTCCCCCGGGGGCTGGTCGGGCGCAGGGGCCGCCTCACCCCGGCTTATGAGCCAGCACCGGGGTTGGCGGGCACGTTCGGTCCCCAGGGCACCGGCCCGGCTCCACCGCTGGGCTGCACCCTAGGCGCCCGGAGCACCCCGCGGAGCGCAGCCCGGGGCCGCCGCCGGGACGCGGGGCCTCACCCCGTCCAGGAGGACGATGCGCCCGGCGCAGGAGCTGGTGGTGAAGTACTGCTCGCGCCCGTTCAGCAGCTGCACGAGTCCCGCCGCACCCTCGTCCACGCTGCCCTTCCGGCTGAGGTCCGCTCGGCCCAGGCACTGCGCCTTCCATCTCCCGAATTCTGCAGCGCGATCCGTGCCGGGGAGGCCTCGGAGGCTCGGCGCGGACCGCGGCCCTGGCCGCTCCCTGGGGGCCGCCATGTTGCGGCGGCGGCGGCCGGGAAGGCCCAAACCTCCTCGTCGGCGCGCGCCCCGGGCGGCGCTGGGTCCCCGGGGGCGGGGCAGGCGCGGGCGAGGCGGGGCCGGCCGGTTAAGTACCCAGGCCCGTCCCCCCTCCGGCGGGAGCTCGCCCCGGAGCCGGTAAGTGCCGCGCGGACGTCCCCGTCCGTGGAGGCCGCGGGGGCGCCCTGCGCGCGTCCCCGGAGCAGCCGAGCGCGGCTGCGGTCACGCGCCCGCCCCGCGTGTGTCCGGCGGAGCCCGCGACAGCTGCCGGCCGGGGGCGCCCCCGCGGGGCTGCAGGCTGCTCGGCCGCCAGGCCCTCCCAGCCCGGCCTCCACCGAGAGGCGCCCTGCTCCCGCCGCCGGGCCCCGGGCTCGGCCGTCCCCGCGGGGGCGCCCCCGCCCGGACCCCCACCCCCGGGCGCCCCCCGCGACCCCTCCAGGCCCCCCCCCAGTGCCCAGCTCCGAGCGCCCCCCGCCCCCCAGGCTCCCGCGCCCCCTCCTGGCGCCCGTCCTCACCCCCGTGCCCAGCTCCGAGCGCACCCCGATCCCCCCAGGGCCCGCCCCCCGCGGCCCCTCCAGCTCCCCCACCCCAGTGCTCAGGTCCGAGCGCACCTCGCCCCCCCAGGGCCCGCGCCTCCTCCTGGCACATGGCCCGGTGCCCTCCCCCCGTGCCCCGCTCCGAGCGCACCCCGCTCCGCCCGAGGCCCCCGGCCCGCCCCACCCCCGCGCCCAGCCCCCCGCTCCCCTTCCACAGGCGGCCCCGCCCCCCCTCCCGGCGCAGGGCCCCGTGCCCCCTCCCAGTGCTCAGCTCCGAGTAGCACCCCGCTCCCCCGGCGCCCAGCCCCGCCCCCCCGTGCCGATCTCGGAGCGCACCCCGCTCCCTGGCGCCAGCCCCGCTCCCCGGCGCCCAGCCCCGCCCCCCCGTGCCCATCTCGGAGCGCACCCCGCTCCCCCGGCGCCCAGCCCCGCCCCCCCGTGCCCAGCTCGGAGCGCACCCCGCTCCCCCGGCGCCCAGCCCCGCCCCCCCGTGCCCAGCTCGGAGCGCACCCCGCTCCCCCGGCGCCCAGCCCCGCTCCGCCCATCTCGGAGCGCACCCCGCTCCCCCGGCGCCCAGCCCCGCTCCCCCAGTGCCCATCTCGGAGCGCACCCCGCTCCCCCGGCGCCCAGCCCCCGCCCCCCCGTGCCCATCTCGGAGCGCACCCCGCTCCCCCGGCGCCCAGCCCCGCCCCCCCGTGCCCCCCCTCACCCCCCCCCGGGTTCCCCTCTAGGGCTCCTGCGACCGCGGGGCTCCCGCGCTCCCCTGCCTTCCGAGCTGCGGTCCTAATTTTGGAGAGAAAGTTTCTTTGACTCCCTTACCCCCCCCTCCCCCGCCCCGAATAATTTTCAAAAGAAAAAAAAAATCACAAAACGGCGTAAAGGTATAGCTGGGTTCACTGGGTGTTCGCGGAGCCCCGGTGAGCAGGGACCTCGGACTGTGCGGGTCCCTCTGCGGCCCCCACTGCGGCCCCGGAGACCCCCCCCCGCCGGGCCCCTGGGGCGCTGCGGGCCGCCCCCCCCCCCCCCGCCGTCCCTCCAGGACCCCGGGGGCTTTAGAACCACCGGCCCAGCCCTTCCTCGGCCACCCGGACCCCCTCTCGGGTGGGCCCCGAGATCCACCCCAGACAAGTGACCTCACCGGGGCGCACAGCCGGGAACACACTTTTCTTAGGCTACTTTTAAGTTTTGTTTTTTGCTGTTGTTTTGCATTTCTGGCTTAAGGCTAATAAAAACAACAAAAACGGTTAACAGTGAGGCATTCTTGGTCAACAGCAGCACGCTTGGTAACGATGATTCTCTTTCCAAGTTCTTATTTTTTCATGTCTTGCCAGAAATTCTTATTTAATTTTACTTACATTCTTCTCTCCTAAGTGCCCTGCTCTGGCTTTGTGACTTGATTTTTTTCATTCTGTGCTAAAGTACAATTTCTGACATTTTCCTTATCCCCTTAAGTTTTTATTTAAACCGAACAGATTGAAACAGAGCATGGAAACAATCACAGTTTAAGGAGGAATTGTAAGTCCTGTGTTTCCCAGATTTCCAAAGTATGCTTGGCAACTTTTTATAGGTCAAAAGTACAACCAAAACTTAAAAACCAGGTCCTCTAATTTAAAGTTCATGTCTGACAAATACAAAAAAAATCTGTTTGAAAACACTGGTTGCAAGGTGAGGGGCCTGCTGACATGCAAATGGTTTAGTCTGAATAATGGAGCTTATTGCCCGCTGGGCGTGCTGTGAAGCTCCCCCCTGTGCTGTTGCAGTTCATCCTCACAAGAATCCTATGCTAGGGAGTGCTGGCCCCATTTTACAGACCAGGAAATGATTAGTTTTCCGAATAGAATCACTAGTGGGTATCACTAGTGGATCCTCCTAACTTAGAGGCATGTGAAAAATCTCACACTCTGAGCAGATACCTTAATCATAAAATAGGTGATCCTACCTGCAGGTTAGTTGAATTTCGTGTTTCTAGCACAGCTTGCCTCACTATCATCATTAAAAAGTATATTTTTAAGAAGCGAAGGGCCCTCTATGCCAACATTTCAAAGGGTGACATGAAAAGGATTGTACACTAAGGGGAAAAAAAAAAAAATCTCCTACCAGCATTTAAGATAGAGGGCTTAGGTTCTAGTTCTGCTTCTGTGCGACCCGGTGATTCTCTTAACCTCTTGGAATGTTTTCTCATCCGTAAAATGGATGGTGATTTTATTTCCATTTCTACATACAATTAAGTGGTTGCTTTTCTACCTGTCGTGAAAATAATTATGCCAGTGGAGATAAAAGTGTGCTTTTTAGGGCACCTGGGTGGCTCAGCGGTTGAGCGTCTGCCTTCGGCTCAGGGCGTGATCCGGGGGGTCCTGGGATCGAGTCCCACATCAGGCTCCCCCTGCAGGGAGCCTACTTCTCCCTCTGCCTGTGGCTCTGCCTCTCTGTGTGTGTCTCATGAATAAATAAGTAAAACCTTTAAAAAATAAAAATCCAAAAACGTGCTTTTTAGAAGAAACCGGGTATTAGGGGTTTAAGGATGATAATTAGTGTGTTGTATTATTTTAATCTTTTTATTATTCCCTTTGACATATCACCTTATGTATTACGAAGCAGGTAATGATCCTGTGGGTAGTGGAGGGGGTTTTCAAAGGCAGTTTGTGCAGATTGGAGCCTGATCGATCCTAGTAATAAAGGCTCAATGGGAAATAATATGGACAGAGCAAAGTAGGAGGCACGCTGTCAAGGGTGTGCCTAACGTCCTTACAAGCTCAGTAGGACAGGATGGTACTCTAGGCAAGGCAGCAGGGTTTCTAAATCCAGTATTAAGGAAGAATTTCCTCCTTCCTTTGTTCTTTTCCCGAAGCTTAGCAGATGTCAAAATGTAGGGGTGGGGGGCGGGAAATGTATGTGTTAGATAATTTTGACACATCCTATTTCACGGTAGTTTTGCTTTTACTACTGCTGCAGTTCTTTGGGGATAATCATGTCTGTTGGTAAAAAGGTAGATGCAAGAAATGAAAGAAAGAAATAGTAGGAGGAAATAAATAGTTGGGAAGTGGAACAGGAGCTTCAGATCTTGTGTAGCTGTGTGCAAGCATGAGAGCACAGTGAACAGGAGCTGGGAGAGGGGCTGGGACATTTTGGGGTGCAGGGTGCGAGCCATTTTCAGGTGCAGAAGCTCAGCGAGCCCCCCACCCCCACCCCCAGGGAGGCCCTATGGGCCTGGTAGCTGATGGAGCGGGGACTCCTGCTGCTGAGGCTGTCGGATTCCAAAACCCGGGCTCGCTCGGTAACTCCACGCTGACAACAAAAAGGAAAAAAAAAGCCACGTTCTTATTTCCAGAGTGGAAAACTCTGAGCTGGGCAACCTTGTTTTGTTGTTCTTGGTGGTGGGTTTTTTGTTTTTGTTTTTGTTTTGGGTTTCTTTGTCTTTGTATTTGCACTTTCTTGTCTTGAGAAATAGCCAGCGCGAGTGAAGACCCAGATGGAAACCCGGGGGCGAGACTGCTGGTAGGCACGGAGCGGAGCGAGCTGCTTCCTCGGGGTCCTGGCACTGCACGGGTGTCCCCCTCAGGGACCGCCCCGCCGCTCTAGGCGACCTTAGGTTTAGGTCTCCACCTGTTTCTGCCCCCTCGTGTTTGAGGTCTGCCCTTCAGAACACAGCATTGCCAGGCGGCCTTCTAGCGATGGACAGTTTGCGGTCTCCTCTGGGCTAGGTACTACACGGCAGCTCTTAAAATTAAAGGGTTTTAAAATGATACAACTCTCGATTCATTCTATCAAGAACTTTCCACTAGTGACACCGTCAAAATGCTTTCGATTACCCCGTGTACATGGATTGACATTGACAGTTGGCACGAGCTCTGTTCTGAGCAGCCTGTGTTGAGCTTCCGTATAGTAAAAGTCTGAATTCTTTCAAGTCCTAGTTTCTGCGACTCTGTTTCATCTTTCACCAACTCATGCTTGATGAATATAATTATTCCAGAAGTTGGGACACCTGGGTGGCTCAGCGGTTTAGCGCCTGCCTTCAGCCCAGGGGCCTGATCCTGGAGCTCCCGGGATCGAGTCCCACGTCGGGCTCCCTGCATGGAGCCTGCTTCTCCCTCTGCCTGTGTCTCTGCCTCTCTCTCTCTCTCTCTCTCTCTCTCTCTCTCTCTCTGTGTCTCTCATGAATATATAAGATATTTAAAATAATAATAATTATTATTATTCCAGAAGTTAACAATGATGTTCTGAGTGGTGACAGAGCCTAACTAAATATTTGACGTGGCTAATTTCAAGAAATCGTGATAACACACCTGCAAAATAGTGGAGATAGAGTCAAAACCCTTTCATTACATCCCTGTAGGTATGGTAGGTTTCCGTAATTGGCTATTTTTATATTCAAATGTTCTTTACCTTTTCTAAGTGTTCAGGTCAATAGTAACAGTGATAGAAAAAATAATAATAACAGTGGTAGGGCAAAAAGGTTAGCTGTAAATGACCCTTATAATTTATACAAGGTCACATACAAAGCAGTGTCCTTACATTGTGTCCAAAGCATTAGTCCTTTAATGGTTTCCTCCTTTGTTAAAATGAACAAACGTCATAAAGCTAAGTGTTTCGCCATTGATCAATCTCAAAAATTTAATGCAGAGAGGAAAAAGCGTGTTGCAGAATTAAGAACAGTACGATCCAATCTAAATGAAGTTTGAGAACATGCAACACCATAGGGCATGTTGTTGACGTCATGTGTATGCCTGGAGTAGTGATACGACATCATGCCTGGGGATGTTGAGCACTGGGTTCATGGTAAAAACCACCTCTTAAAAGGGTGGGCCAGAAGTGGGTTTGGGGATGGGTACAGAAGGCTTCAGTTATGTCTATAATATTCTAGGTTTTCAAAATGTTAAGATTTGTTAAAGCAGGGAAGCAGGTAAATGTGTTCATTTATATTTATATTTCTCTATATATTTGAAATATTTCATAACCCAACAGAAGGTCTATATATCTAATGTTAGTAAAACTTAACATTATCTCCTAAAATTTCTAAGCTCTGTGGCAGCACCAGCTTACACAAAAAAGGAGCCTAAGATACCGTATCATGCTATGTCTAGCCAGATGTTTTTGTTTGCATGTTTGATTCTCTTGTGGAAGGCACCGAATCCCTACAGGAAGCAATACGAAGTATTTTGCTTTGTAGCTGAAGGATTTGTAAGATGAAAGGTCCTTAAACATGAAATGAGATCTGTGTAAGCTCATGATTTAAATTGTTGTTTGAAAAATTGTTTTGATCTGCCCCCTCCAGGGGAAAATAAAAAAAACAACAACAACAAAACAGAGTGATATAGGCTAGATACCATATGACAGTACAATCTTTTTTTCTTTTTTTTTTTTTTCTTGGTGTCTAGATCACCATGGCGACTGCAGGGAAGTTGATGAGAGCGATTCGAGTTTTTGAATTTGGTGGACCAGAAGTGCTGAAACTCCAGTCGGATGTTGCAGTACCAATTCCAAAAGACCATCAGGTGGAAATAATTACATAAAAACAGGCAATAATTATATCAGGTTAATGTTCAAAAAAGAAGCAGGCTCACAGTAATTCGTAGAGACACTGAATTAGGACAGAGTTTACACTGATGATACGTGCAAGGTCTGACAAAGAGAGCATAATTGTAACAGTGAGGTGGATCTGTGAAAAGGAAAAAAATATCTTGCTGTAAGGAAATTTTTGAGGTTGAGGACCATCTGTGCGGTGCAGTAATTGAATTTTTCTGCATGGGGTCATAAGTAGTTTTGAACAAGTTATCCTATTACAAACTTTCATGATTTCTATTTTGTGCACAGTAGGAAAATCGTTCTCTTCTGCATACATGCCCTTCCACGTATGACTTAAGAGAATTCAAATGAAGAGTTTAATCATTTCCGGTGACTTTAACAATATGCTTTCTCATTAAAAATTATGTATTTTTATTACTGTGCCTTCCATGACTCCCAAGTCTCATTTCCTTAGCGAACCTTGAACCTTATGAGAGTTTTTACAATTTGGCCATAGCCTAGCTTGAGAGATTCATTTCTTACTGCTGCTTCTCAGTAGACTGGGCTGTAACAAGCAGCATTATCTGGCTTCCCCAAGAGGCCCTTTTATTTCTTCTGCTTTTGCACCTGCTATTCCTTCTACCTGAAATACCCTTTCCTCCCATTCTGAAAGAATGTCTGCTCTTAGTGCCTACCTCAAATACCACTTCCTTTGCAAGGTCTTCTCTTACTCCTGCAACAGAAGCAATCATTATGTATTAATTACGGTAAAATTAGCAGCTATGGTAGATGTAACCTCAAAATCTCAAGGGTTCGGCAATAGCAAAGTATGTCTCATTCCGTAACTTCTCAGGGTGATTTGTGGACCCAGCCTTCCTCCATCATGTGGCTCTGCCACCTTCGATGCCTGTCTTCTGACGTCACTCCTATGAAAGGGAGGGAGGCACAGTGTGGATTGCCCAGGACGTCTTTATGGGCCAGCCCTGAAAGTGGCTCTGATCACTTTTGTTCACATCCCATTGCCCAAAACTCAGTCTTTTGGCTGCTCATAACTGCAGGCGCCAAGAAATCCTGTTCTTCCTGCGTACCCGGGAGGAAGAGAGTTTGATGAGCGTGGAGAGGTTGTGCCACGCGTCCTCTCAAGTATTTCCGCTACTGTTTTCCCAAAATATGTTTTATGTAGCCCATAGGCCTTTGTGTCTTACCTTTTTTATGTCTGTGTTGGTTTGCAAAACTGTGATGTGAGTCCCTTGAAGGTGAGGGTTTCCCCTCTGGGTTTACAGTCCCCATCATCAGTACAGCCCTGTCCTAACGCTGGATGAACGCCTGAGTGTTCTGTGTGAACTAAAAGCACATTGGCCTTGCAGGTTCTGATCAAAGTCCACGCATGTGGTGTAAACCCCGTGGAAACATATATTCGGTCTGGTACTTACAGAAGAAAACCACTCTTACCCTACACGCCGGGTTCAGACGTGGCTGGGATAATAGAAGCTATTGGAGAGAATGTATCTACTTTCAAGGTATTCCGTTTTGAGTTGTTTCTATTTTGCCTTAATATTTTCCTTAAAATATTTTAACGTAGCTTTAAAACGTGTCTGTATGTAAGTCTTCAAAAGGCCCCCTTACAGATGAAGGAGAGCCCGCGGTGGGATGCACACCGGGTGTTGTATAGAAGTGTCGAATCACTGCATTGTACACCTGGAACCGATACTGCACTGCGTGTTAACTAACTGGAATTTAAATAAAAACTTAAAAAAAAATGGAAGGCCCCATTACACAATTTCTGCCACTTGGGGGACTCCTCTATTCAAAAAAGAGATTGCCTTTTATCTAGAGGTCTTCCTTGTTTGCATTGCTGGGGACAGTCGCTGTGTAAATTCTGTATCTTCACATCCTCTCGGAAATTCAACTGGGGTCCTTTCGATGTAGCAGAAAAACGTAAGAAAAGAAAATAAGGAAGTTATACTGTTTCCTGACCCTCAGTAATACACAAGCCAACATAATGTTTCATTCCTTCTATAAATTCCTTGTTTATAATTATCTAGTTTTATAATTAATCTCGTTTCACAAGATAAAGGGAGGGCCGATTCTTTTGAATAATAAGTAGAAGATGAAAAAAATGCAAGGTCAACTGTACATTTTTAGAGCCCTGACTCAGATCGAGGTGACTGAGTCCATGCTCGTGTTCTAATCGGGGCTTTTGTTCTTTGCACGCCAAAAGAAATCTAAAACATAGATAGTATATTCATGTTCTCCCATCTTTCCTCATAATTCCTTGACCTGCTCAACTTTGGCAGCACATTTACCAAAATTGGACTGAGACAGAGAAGATTACCGTGGCCTCTGCCCAGGAGGCCGATTCCTGCAGCTTCGCACTGCTCCCGGCGCCTGGCTTCTGCCCCCAGCGCCCCCATGAAGCGCTGCTTGCTCATGTCACTAATGGCCTCTATTGCTGGAGTTAATGGGCCCTTTTATGTCATTATCCCTCTTGACTTCTTGGTGACATTTTACACTTTCAGCCACTTACTTTTTCTTAATTTTTTTTTTTTCCTTCGGCTTCTATGACATCATTTTCTCCCATCCTCTTCCCCACTTCCTCCCGGGTGTTGTTTCTCAAGCATCTTCTTGGGAGGCTCCTCAGGTTCTAGTGTTGCCCACTGTTCTCTGGTTCTCCGTCCCTCCTTTGACCTCGCTCTTTGTGTTCTCTACCTTCTTCCCCACGAGCTCATGCCCGCCCACAGTTTCGTGATCGTCCGTGATGGCGTTAGCTTAGAATTTTCTACGAGGCCCTGGACCCGTGCTATCCAGCAAGGTAGCCGCTCGCCACATGTGCCGATTTAAGATTCCTGTGAACGTAAAGCAAAATAAAGAAAGTCGGTTCCCCAGTCACACCAATGACCCTTCAGAGGCCGAGTAGGCCCGTTTCCGCGGCCACCCTTCTGGACGGTGCTGCTGTGCACCATTGGCATCATCAGCGAAAGTCCTGGGAGAGCCCTGGAGCCACCCAGCCAACCCCGGTCCCCTCTTACTCAGTGCGTCTAAAACCGAGCTCATCTCTTGTCACATCAGATCTCCTCCCTGGTGCGACTGTCCCTGGGACTCCTGTGGCTTCAGTCCCCCCCTCTTGCAGCTTTCCCTAGCTAGAACGGGCTTCCCTCTCCTCCGTCCGTGCCCAGGGCAGGTTACTCCGTGAGGTCCTTACCTGGAGGTCTGTAGCGGATCCTTAACACCTGCCCTCCTTCCTCCCCGAATCTATCCTGGGTCGACAAGGGGTGTTTTCTAAAATGTCGTGGTGGTCCTACAGTCTAATGCCTGCCTTAGTTCCCCGTAGATGTCAGGGTCGCCGAGTGCTTCTGTTCCTGCTCTTCCCACCATCCTTCCATTCTGGGCTCTATTCCTCCTTGCTTTTCGGTCCGTATGTTGGTAAAGCTCTCCTTTCCCGCGCGCCCCATGCTTGCTTCCCTCTTCTCTTTGCTCACATTAGTTCTTCTGCTTGGCAGAATTAAAATGAAATTTATGAACATAGGTGCGGGGACTTTTACCTTCTGGCCTTGGTTCCTTTTTTTTTTTTTTTTTTTTTTAAGATTTTCTTTATGAGAGACACAGAGAGGGAGAGAGGCAGAGACACAGGCAGAGGGAGAAGCAGGCTCCATGCAGGGAGCCCGATGTGGGACTCGATCCCAGGTCTCCAGGATCATGCCCTGGGCCCAAGGCAGATGCTTAACCGCTGAGCCACCCAGGGATCCCCGGCCTTGGTTCCTTTTCTTCGTACCTCTGTAACGATTACCTTCCATGCATTGGACTACTTACTTATTGGGCACAAATGCTAGCACTTTCTCAGAATTTATTCCTGCCACTGTTCCTTTACTTATTTTGAGTGTTCCTCACTCATCAAGACTCATCTCAGTCCTAGTTTTCAAAATCTTGTTGGATTCTCCAAGACCTTCCTTAAATTTTAGCACCTCAACGAAGCTATTTTTGATTCCTTCAACTTAGAAACAATTCCTTTCTCTTTTTGGCACTTGCCTTTGTGGGTTCATCATGTTTGCTTGCATTGTAGTTATTCCTATCCTTTTCTCTCTTCCTAGACTTTAAGGTTCTTTCGATGGTGGAAGATGTTTTGTTATTGATTATCTATCCCAGAACTCCCAAGTACTGCTTTCCATAGTGAATTCTTAGAACACGTTTGAATTATATTGCAATCTGTGCGACATCTTTTTAAGCCCTAAAAACAGGACTAATCATAACATGGTCATATTTGACCATTTGCAAGTGGCACTGGTAAGCAGTGATGCTTGTCTTTGACTGCTGGGTGCCTTTTGAATCTTTTTTCTTTGTTTCTTTTTTTTTTATAGGACAAATTTAAGTAGATTGAGAGTTATTGCCTTAGTGTTTCACTTATTCCAAAGAATGTTTACTTTTTTTTTTTTTTTAATGCTCAGGCAGGTGTTTGTAGTAGATGGTCTGCCATCCCTAGTGTGCAGGTCATACTGGGCAGGTGTGAACGCTTGTGTAGCACCTTACCTCACCTTCACTTTCACTTGCCTTTTCAATAGCAAGGGCCCAGCAGAGTTTGCTGAGAGTTTACTGTGTTTCTCGAACTGTAACAAGGGAGGAAGCCTGTCCTGGCTCATCTTGCTGTCAGGACCTGGGCATAGTTTCCTGCTCCTGGTGTATGTATAAAAAATGAGGGAACAAATGCAGGGGTGAAGCACCTATGGAAAGGACTTAGGGCAGGTATTTGGTGTTTAGAGGAAACCTTACATCTTACTTGTTTCTTTTTCCTAGTATTTCGGAGAAAAAAAATGATTGTATTAACTGCTGCTTACTAACTGCTTCACATGAGCAAATTATTGAACTTCTTTGTCCCCCAATCTCCTCATGTGTATAGTGGAACTAATCCAAAGTGGTGATAAGAAAAGTACTTATCTCATCGGCTCTGGAGAAGATCAAATTAGGTAGTACTTGTCAGACACCTGATCCAGTGTCTTGTGCAGTGAGCTCCCCATGGTTTCCTCATTATACCATTCTGGAGGTTCTCTTTCCTTTTTTCTCCCCCCTATTTCCCTTAAGTTTTCTTTTTGGTTTCCCTTACTAAAACATTTAAAAATGTTCAGTATTCTGAAGTTATTTCGATAAGACCCTCCAACCTAGTAAACAATACATACTTATTTGTTGTTATAAAAGTTGCATTATAAAAGGATTATACCCATTTGACATCCTTTTTAATCCCTGGCATATTTATTAATTTATTGCTTTCCCCAGAAAGGTGACAGAGTTTTCACTACCGCCACCATCTCTGGGGGCTATGCTGAGTATGCCCTTGCTTCAGATCACACTGTGTACATACTGCCGGAGAAACTGGACTTGAAACAAGGAGCTGCCATCGGCATCCCGTATTTTACCGCGTACCGAGCTCTGCTCCACAGGTAATGACAGACACGGTCGGGTACACAGCCAGTATTACGTGCCTTCCTGCCTCTCGTACACATATCCATCTCTCATATTTGGTTACCATTTAGTTACCATTAAGCATTTATGGAGTAGAAACTGTGCTAATTTGGGAAATTATTTTAATCACTGGGGATACAAAGAAGAGCAAAACGCCGTCTTTGTCTTTAAGATGCTGACAGTCTAGTAAAAGAGAGACATAAGAGTAATAATATTGATGTATAACGTGGAAAGTGCAGTGGTATGGATGCGCATAGGGGTTTATGGGATCATAAGGGATGTAACAGTGGTGATGGGATAGGGCTTCCTGCCAAGATGTAAAGCTTGGATTATTTTAAAGTCATGGTTCAGAAATCTTATTACCCAGCCCTAGAAACTAATTGCTGCAATTTAGAAATACAGTGTAGGGCCCTACCTTAGACCCACTGGTCAGCTACCATGGCTGGGATCTGAGAATCCATATATCTGTATCTATCTATCTATCTATCTCTATATATATGTATTTTTTTAACATTTTATTTTTAAGTAATCTCTACACCCAACGTGGGGCTCCTTCACAACTCCAAAATCGAAAGTCACATGCTCCACCAACTGAGCCAGCCAGGTGCCCCTCTGAGAATCTATATTTCAGTCAGGGAGTTATCTTAAGGAAGGATACGTTGGAGGGGAGAGGAAATTCTAGGCAATGGGAATATCCTGGTGTCAGGGGGAAAAAACCATGATATTTAAGGAGAGTTATAGCAATCTGGTTTTGTTGGATAGAAGATTTCAAGGCAAAGAGTGGCACAGAATCAGGTTGGAGTATAGTAATCTTTTAACAACTGTTAGCTGTCACACGAAATAGGTAGGTTTCAGGTTGTAAAAAGCAAGATGATAGGGCTCGTGCACTGTTCCTTCAGGGATTAGGGGTCGTGAAATGTTTTATTCAGAAGAGTGATACTGTTATATGAGTGTTTCATTAAGATCACCTACCAGCTGTGTGAAGGATGGATTTGATGACAGGAATGGAGAAAGAGATGGGAGGGTCTTCTACGAGTATCCTTTAGGCAGAACACTCAGGGGCCAGAGCAAGGGTCATGGTAGAATAGGTGGAAGGGAAAAGACAACTTTTAGAGGGTAAAATCAGGTCTATTTGGTGACTTTTAGCTCTTTCATTTGGATTATGTTTAACTGTGACAAAGAGAAGAAGGAAGAAGTTTCACAGGGAAACTTAGTCCAGTTTAGGCATGGAAAGCAAGATAGGCATCGTGACAGAGAAGACCAGCAACCTGCTGGGTGAATGAATCTGAAGCCTGAAGGCTAAAGATGTCAACACGGGGCTATCAGCCTGTGGGTGGGAGTTGACAAGATGGAAGTGACTGGAAGTGTCCAGGGAGTGAAGACAGTGGAGCGAGGATAGAACACCAGAAAACATCAGCATGTAGGGTGTAGTCAGGGTGGGCACAGAGTGCTAAGAGGCCACATGTCAAGGCCAAGGGAGTCGAGAGGTCACGGTGTCTGTTAAACACCTGTTAAGTTCGTGGTCTTTCAGGAAGACAGGAAGACTCGGCTTACACTGCTCTCTTCTACCAGCTGTACGACTGTGGTCCAGTTACCTCCCTGTCTCAGCTGCAGTTTACTGGTTAGAAAAACCTGAATACTAGTAGCACCTACCTCCTAGGGGTGTGGTGAGAACTCAGGGAGGTAATACCTGTGAAGCTTAGTACAGAGTCTGGCGCGGAGTCAGTACTCCGGCGGTGTGGGTAGTGTTAGGGGTGGTAGTTGGTGTTGCTACCAAGAGAGGAAGCTAGCTGTCAGATGCAGCAATGTGGTGTGTTTGGGAAAAACAAACAAACAAACAAACAGTCGGGCCTAGCCGTTGAGAGGTGATTGGTGACTTGAGTCAGGTCACTTTCAGTAGCGTGGTAGGACAGAAGCTTGATTGAGCGCTGAGCAAGGAGGCGGAATTTGGTTCCTGGAATGGAGGTGGTCAGGGAGGGGAGAGGAGAAGGGTACCTGAGAGTGTGGGGACAGAAGGCTGGACGGGAGTTGAACATGTTTATGGCTGAGAAAAGATCCAGCAGAGAGAAAGCGATGGAAGGTTTGGGAGAGATGGTGGAGTGTCAGGTGGCTGGATGGAAAGGACTTAGGACATGTGTGGAGAGATTGGCCTCTGGTATCAAAGGGCCAGCTCGTCTGCTAAACCTAGGAGAGGTAAACGTGGTATAATCGTGGAAGGGTTTGTGGGTAGGGAGGTGGACTGCTGAGGGAACTCGTGGGATTGCCTCACTTTTCATAATTAAATAGGAGGCCAAGTGATCTTCTGAGAATCAGAACTGAAGTGGCACCAAGATGCATGGTGACTTGATTTTTTTTCCCTTTTTTATAGTTTTCAGTTTTTTTCTTTTTTATAGTTTTTAGCCATTTGGATAGATTATCAAGGAAGTTAGATTTTAACATTAATCCAGGGCTGGAGAATTAGCAGCAGAATGGACTAGAAGGAAATGAGAGCACAAGAGAGGAAGAGAGAGGAGTTGGGGCAACCTACACGGGGTCCCCCTGGCTAGTGATGCAACAGGGCCAGGAGCAACACGTGGGCAGAATCTGAGTCATCCAGAGGCCGCAATCTCTGGGAGGTTGAAGAAGCGATTTTGAGAGAATGTAGGCTTACAGGATCGGGACGGGAGATCACTGCCATAGCAGGAGGCATTAGGGTCCGATACTTCTCAAGTAGGGTGGTCGGGGCAGGTTACCAGGTTCAGCCTTGGGAGAGATGGGCTACAGTGGAGAGTTCAGGAATTGGGCTCAAGGTTTCCTTCCCAGGGAGTATTGAAATCTTTTAGATTTGGGGTGGGAGAGAAAACCCTCAGTGGCTTCAGCCACAGCAGCGCGGAAGGCCAGGCCAAGGCTTGAGCCCCTGCCGCGAGCCCCCGGGGGACGTGGCTGTATTAATTGGGGCCGCCCAGGGGAACAGAACAGCAGAAAGTGTGCGTGCATATGTACCTATTATTTACATAGACGCACAGAGAGAGAGAGAGAGAGAGAGAGAGAGAGACATTGGATGTGGAGGCTTGGGGAGTTTAAAGCCTGAGAGGGTAAGCTGGCTGTTGTAGGTCAGGAAAGAGTTGCGGTTCAAGTTCAAAGGTCATCTAGCTGAATCTGTTCTTATTCCAAAAGTCAGTTTTGGTTCTTTTAAGGCCTCCAGCCACTTGGATAAGGCCCTTCACAGATTCATCCAGAATAATGTTTAACCAGCTATCTGGCCCCATGCCCAAGTTGACACATAAAATGAAGTGTCACGATGACTGTGCAAGAGTAGAAGGATCATAGCAGTGGGATCCTGGGGAGGGTTAGCTCGCTTGTTTACGCCCCACCCACCCCCGGCCCAGTGGTTTAGGAGAAGGCACTCTGTGTTGGAGGGGTCGTTGGTAAGATTTTTAAAAGCAACATCATTGGGGAAAGTAGGTCAAATCCCATAGAATGATGTTAGTAATCCTGTTCCCTCACATTTATATTTTACTGTTTAAAATGCCAAAGAGTTTTGGTAATAGTTACCTTAGTTTATCATTTCAGACTCTCCATTTAACTCCCTGCCCTTAGTCCCCTTATCTCTAAGCAAGAATGTAGGCAAGAGCTCTGCTTACTGCTCATAATTGCCATTTGTCAGCTGTCGGCGCACCGCCTTGAGCAGGACTCTGGGTCACATTGGGTGCTTACTCCCAGATTGAACATGTGTCTGTGCAGCGTGGCCTCCCCTGTTGTTCTGGGGAGTGAGAGATCCTCCCTGAGAGTCAGCTCTGGATCACAGAACACCTGCCGGCCTGTGACGTTAGCACTTGTCCGTCTGGACTCAGAAGGCATCTCCCGTCTATCTTGCTGCACGTGCCTTATTTTTGGTATAACGGACAAGTAGTGGGATGAACCAGAAGCCAAAAGAAGATGTCGTTTCTCCAGAGGATCTAGACATTTCTTGGTGTGACATGGAAACCTCTGTGACAGGATTTATTGTATTTCTTACCACTTGCTGATTTAGCATTGCTCTCTGAAATGTGGGCTTAGAGGCTGCGCGGCCTCATGTTCCAAGGAAAAAGGTTTTCTTCCATCATTTAACTTCTGTGTTTCCATTGGGGATCACCCTGGGTCACAGAATAAAGACGGGGTGACAATAAGCCTGTTTTGAGACCCTTTCTGTGGGAATGCATGAGACTCGGGTCCTCTAGCTTGAGCTCTCTCACCCTACATCCCTCCAAAGACTGTATGTAGCCTTCCAGAAGGAAGGTAGCACCATGATGGGCCACCAGCAGCCCTCACGGTGCCCGGCACCCAGTAGGTTCCCGTTAAACATTTGTTGAATGAACAAGTGAATTTAATGTTTTCTTCTGCCTGTGGCTTCGAAGAACCCTCGTTTGACCCTGTGAATCTTGGAGAGTATTTTGGGCTGTAAAGCAGAGTGCATTTCCTGTTTGGGGACGTGATGGCCGAACCAGGGGGGTAGGAGTTTCCTCGAGAATGACAAAACACCTGAGCTTCATCAGCTTCAAAGTAAGACGATGAACCCTGCCTTCTTTTGCAGTGCCCGCGCGAAAGCCGGAGAAAGTGTTCTGGTTCATGGGGCTAGTGGAGGAGTAAGTATTTTTTTTGTCGTTGTCGTTTTTAAGGGTACGTTTAAATGAGCTCGTGTTTGTGGGTTTCACGTTATATTTAAGTCATTTTTAAAAGCCAAATGAAGAAATACAGTCAATATTCATAGTCGGTACATGTATTCCCTTCTGTAGTAAAGCTTCTTTAAATGCTGTCTTCTGAAGCTAATTCCTTGTCATTAGCATTTTTTGGTTAATAGATTCAACAGATGACCCCATTAAAAATGTATGTATTACGTTTTCCACCTGTGTTGGGTGTGGGCCAAAATAAACTGGCTTTGTTTTCGCCTTCAAGTAGCATATGTAGTTAGAATATTTATTTGGAATTTTAAACAGTTTCTTAAAGTTAACATGATTCCATATTCCCTTAGATAAGGAAACTAAGGCTCATTAAAGCTTTACCTGTGTTGCCCCAGACAGCACTGCAAAGCCACACTGTGAATTCTCAGCCCCTTCTACCCCCTTCCACGGCTGGCCTGCTGCGCTTTGATGACATTCGTGGAATGCACAGTGTACAGCTGTGTCCTTAACACCACAACCCATGGCTTAAAATGCTAATGTGAGGCGTGGGGGCTGGGGTGGGAGAGGACTGGGAACTTTAAAATAAGCCCTTCAGTGAAATAACCCAACACAGGGCTGTCAGAAGCTTCTTCAAGAAACTGGCTGTCACTCTGCCTCCGAGGAGCTTAGAGGAAGAGTTAGAGCTCTGAGGTTGGAATTTAACAAGAAATCCGCATGACCTCTATCCTGCGTGTAGAGGCTTTAGAAATTTTGGGGATGAGATTTCAACATTCTTAAAATACAGGCCCTGGGGCGAGATGGCTCACCTTGAGGGAGCCGGTTAACCCTTGCAGAGCATCGTGATGCCACAGTCGTCGAAAGAAGTCCCCTGTTAAAGGGCACATTGTTCCTGGAGTGAGGAGTGGCACCCTGAAAATGCGAATTTACCTCTAACGGTGCCAGGTAACACAGAGCGTTCAGCCCGTTGTGTTTCCGTTACATGAAATAGATGAAGCACAAACTTCCACGCTTAGCCTCCATCTCACAAATCAGAGTTTTTACTAAAAAGCCTAAGATTGTCTTTTGGGGGGCTTGAGAAAACATGCCAGATACACCTCGTCCAAAACTCCCATTGCTTAGCTCCACCAAAGAGGCTATTTTGGGGTTAAATTAAGTGTAACCCAGAACTACAGGAGGATCTGTCCAACATGCATTTATTTAAATTGTTTTGGCTTCCAGAGAGCTAACCTGGTGCTCTGTATAAAACGGAGAGGTTTCAGTAGGAAGGGGAGAGAAGAATCTAAAGAGAATCTCCTTTTATTCCATTTACCCTCTCGTGAAAAGCCCAGTCACTTCACCATGATATTTTTTTTTTTTTTTTAAGGCAAAATCCACACTGTCCTCTGAGCTGGCTGAGTTTGTTAAATCCTTGGCTGGCAGGGATAGGCTGGCAGCCTGGTGTGAGCAGCGCTTCTGATCCTCCCTGCCCTACCAGAGGGAAATAGTACTGGGTTTTGTCTTGCTTCTGTTTGTACTTTCTGTCCTCATTTAATTCAAGTTCCTTTGGGATTATGTTGTGTATTTGAAATGGGGTGGAATTTATGAACACAGCTGTTACCCAGATATGCTGGTGGGGAGCGCCCCATTTTAGTATCGGCAGAGTCCATAGAAGAAAAACGATTGACGCATAATGATATATAATCCGAAGTACTGTGGCTGGTGTAATTGTTGACAAGAACAGCATAAACAGCACCTTCAAAATAGCTATTAAATGCCTCTTTAAAGTGGAGCAGAAGGAGATATATTTATTTATTTTTATTTTATTTTATTTTATTTTTATTTTTTTTAGAAGGTATATTTACATTAAGTCTTCGGGTATCGTTTTATTAGAGGCCTGTTTTTGTTTTTGTTTTTTTTAATTTAAAGTAACAAAAATCGGGAAGTCCACAGTATCTTGCATTCCACGGAATTGAACGTCTCTCTGAGTCATGAGACCGCGAGCTCCACGCGTCTGTTTGTTTCGGTTCAATCCAACAAATCCCTGCAAAACCCAACGGACTGCGGGCTCGTGGCTCCCATATGCCGAACAGTCTTTAAAGCCTATTTCAGGCCTGGGAGTCTGTGATTCTGTTGCAGTTTTAGTCCGTTTTTCATCATAGTTTTCGCTTCGGTTCTCTTCTCTCATGCCCGATCCGTACGTACCGAGTTTCCCTTCTTCTGAATCGTTGGTTGTCAGTGAGGGGTGGTCTGTGTCCCTCCTCTCCCCGTGAACACCCGGGCCAGCGTCTGGGGCGTTGGGTGACGGGGTAGGTAGCAGACATGCCGCGAGCACCCTCCGAAGCACAGGGCAGCCCCACAACAGCTGTCCAGCCCCAGATGTCGGAAGTGCCCCGCCCTGCGGTGTGCCACCTGGTGTGCCACCTGCCCGGCCCGCTCACAGAGCACCGGTTCCCTGGTGTCGCGATCAAATCCGCGCTCCTCTCTGTATTCCTCACATGCTTTTCTTTCTCCCTTATCCTAAGCACGTTCATGTAGTGACCTCATCCAATCCGTGGCTTTAAATACCATCTATGAACTGACGAGTCTCAGATTTATGTTTCGCACCCTGGACTCTCCCAAGGCCGTATGCAGAGTCGCCTAATCGCTGCACATCCTAAGTGAGCAAATACAGCCCAGCCCGTTCGAAGTAAATTCTTGATACTCTCACAAGCTTGACCCTCTAATCTGCAGCCCTGTTCGTCTACCCGGTTACCCCGGCCGGAGCCCCAGGAGACATCCTTGATTTTTCTCTGCTCGCCTCTCACATTCAGTCTATGTTGAAGGCCCCTCCTACTCCCGTTGCCTCCCATTTGTGTCCCCCATCTAATTAGTGTTCTTCTTAAAGCCTAAGTTGGATCGTATGACTCTCCTGCTGAAGCTCTCACCGTTCTGAAGAGCTCTTAAATACAACCCAAAGCCTTTACCTGCAGGGCCCTGGGTGCCCCTCTGCCTGCATCTGGCACCGTCTGCCGAGAGCCCTGCTGAGAGCCACGGTGACCGTCTTTCTGTCCTTTAATGCCCCAGGGTCATTCCCATGTCACCAGGTGAGCCCTGACCATTCTGCCTACAACGTTCTCCACCAGGCTGTCGAGATCTTTGCGTGGCTTGTCCCTCTCTTCACGCAGTCTCCTCTGTGGCCTTTCCCGATGACCGAACCAGCCCCTCTCCCTGTCTCCTTGTAACCCAATAGGCTGGGTTTGTTCCTAGCACTTTTTATTCTCTGAATTTACTTTACTCATTTATTTGTTTGTGGGTTTATTATTTTTCTCTTTTCTCAGAGCAGCATTTTCTTATGTGAAGTACCACGTCTAGCACATAATAAACACTCAATAAACGGTCATCGTATGGATGGATAAATTAATTTGCTCCTATACCCATCTCTCCCACTTAAACGGTGTCACATTTGTTATTTAGTATTTTATGTGTACAGTTGAAGTATGAACTCAGTGAGTTTTGATTATCCTTAAACCCCTCACCTTCTGCACAAAGCCGATGCTGAGTAAACATTTTGATACAGTGGTTAAAAGCTCAAGCTCTACAGACCGAATTGATCCAGCCCTGTGTGATCTGGCCCCGTTCCCATCTCTGTGACCTCAGCAACTTACATCTTTATCAGCCTCAGTTTCCTCATCTCTGGAATATGGACAATAATAATATCTATGTTATAGGCTTACTGTGAGGATAAAATAAAGCAACGCATAGAAAGTGTTTGGTGTGGCACCTGGTACATTATAAATGCTCAATAAAAGTTAGCGATTGTTGTTCTTATTTCTTGATTCAGACTTGAAATTCCTGAAGGATTGGGTAGGACCCAGGAGAACCTTAAGTGTATTACCTATATTTAATAAATACTTGGAAGGATGCAAAGAATCTAAAACTATGGTTTTATATTTTGGTTTTCAGGTTGGAATAGCAGCGTGCCAGATTGCCAGGGCTTACGGCCTAAAAGTTTTGGGTACGGCTGGTACCGAGGAAGGACAAAACATTGTCTTGCAGAATGGAGCCCATGAAGTGTTTAATCACAGAGAACTTAATTATATTGATAAAATCAAGGTAAAATTATTCCACAATTTCATAGAAGTAGATTTTATTTCTTGGGAGACTTACTTTTTTTGGTAAATTCTTTTTTTCTTACCAACCACTCTCTTAACATTGTTTGCTTCTTTCTTTTTTTTTTTTTCTCTTTTTATGCCTATATGTGTTTTACAGTTTTAACAGATTAAAAAAAAAGAGATGCCTAATTTCCGAGCCTTCACTCTGATTTGTCTTATCACATAGAATCTAGCCTATAACAATTGGTACTTTTTAATGTAGTCACATTTTAAGTAAAGTCACAGATTTGTATTTAGAGCCCTGGGGGTGTTCTTTTTTTTTTTTTTTTAAATATTCAAGACCTATTTATTTATTTTAGGGACAGAGTGAGTGTGGCAGAGGTGATGGGGGAGGAGCAGAGGGAGAGGGACAGGGCCACTCACATGGGGCTTGATCTCATGACCCTGAGATCATGACTTGAGCTGCAGTCAAGAGTCAGACACTTAACTGCACCAGCCAGACACCCCTTCCTTTTTGATATTTGTAGATATTGTGAAATGATCAGCACAGTGAGTCTCCTCAACATCCGTCACCATACATAGTTACAAAACCTTTTTCTTCTTCTGATGAGAACTTTCAAGATCTACTCTTAGCAACTTTTAGATCTGTGACACAGTATTATTAACTGTGGCTGCCCTGCTGTACTTTATATCCCTGTGACTTATTATTATTTTTTTTTATAACTGGAAATTTGTACATTTTGACCACACTGACGCATTTTACCTGTTTCCCACTCCCTGCCTCTGGCAACCATGAGGTTTTCTTTCTTTTCTTTCTTTTTTTTCTTTTTCTCTTTTTCTTTTTCTTTTTCTTTTTCTTTTTCTTTTTCTTTTTTTCTTTCTTTCTTTCTTTCTTTCTTTCTTTCTTTCTTTCTTTCTTTTCTTTCTTTTCTTTCTTTCTTTCTTTCTTTCTTTCTTTCTTTCTTTCTTTCTTTCTTTCTTTCTTTCTTTCTTTCTTTCTTTCTTTCCTTTTTTTAAGGTTTTATTTGTTCATGAGACACACAGAGAAGCAGAGATATAGGCAGAAGGAGAAGCAGGCTCCCTGCGG
This sequence comes from Vulpes lagopus, assembly GCF_018345385.1. Taxonomy (NCBI): domain Eukaryota; kingdom Metazoa; phylum Chordata; class Mammalia; order Carnivora; family Canidae; genus Vulpes; species Vulpes lagopus. The sequence goes on from NC_054826.1 coordinate 160,636,565, forward strand.
GGAGTCCGATGTGGGACTCGATCCCGGGACCCTGGGATCATGCCCCGAGCCCAAGGCAGATACTCAACCACTGAGCCACCCAGGGGCCCCAACCACGAGGTTTTCTTAATATAATTTCTGTTGGTGTAACCTTTCAGATCGAAGGTTGAGGTATCTACAGATTACAGACTGGATCTGTCTGGTGTAAGGAACAAAGTTTATTTGTTAATTGGATGCCATGGAGAGATAATCATTGCCTTACCCGGAGGGTGAGGTCGGCTTTAGTTAGTTGCATATATTCCATCCCATCGTCAAACAAATTCGAGCAGGTTCTGAAGGTCTCCGTTTGTACTGTAGTAACAATTCACCAAACTCTGATTACTTTGCTAAACCTTACTTGCTTATGTTGAGAAAGACTTAGAATTTTCCAGGTACTCATCATTACAAATTGAGGAAAATACGAGTGAGAGTTTATTACCACTAAACAGGCCTAGGAAACCTAAAATCCATCGAATATTCTCTCCTGAGGCCATCATCCAAGAGTATTTATTTACCATGATCAGAAATGGCCAGTTATTTTAAGAATAGGTTTCTGGGGCAGCCCGGGTGGCTCAGCGGTTTAGTGCCGCCTTCAGCCCAGGACATGATCCTGGAGACCCTGGATCCAGTCCCACGTTGGGCTCCCTGCATGGAGCCTGCTTCTCCCTCTGCTTGTGTCTCTGCCTCTCTCTCTCTCTCTCTGCATCTTTCATGAATAAATAAATAAAATCTTTTAAAAAAATATGTTTTTGTTTTGCAGAAATCTCACTCCGAGACCCTGAGGTCTTGTGGCTTCTTTCTCTCCTACTGGTTCCTCCCGCTTCCGTCTCTCATTTCCCCAGATCTTTCCCTTCCCCTTTTGTCAAACCCTCCACCCCCTCTGCCACCACGCTTGTTGAAAAAGCAGTAGTACCTACTCTTACCTCCTCGCCTCCCACCGCCTCCCACTGCATCTTGCTCGTCAGCGGCCACCCATGAGCCCCTAGGGGCCCATCTGCTGCTTTGGGCTTAGCCTTCAGCCCGGGTGATTTCTTGGCAGCCACTGACCCTGACCACATCTCCTGGAAGCCGGTTCTCTTCCTACCTCCCTCACTGCATTTTCCGCCCCCTTTCTCCTGGTGTTACTTGGATGTTGCCATCCCTTAGCCTTTCCCCCTTAGTCTCAAACCTTCCCCGGTGCTGGACCGCCCTCCTCACGGGTCTCCTCCACGCCCATGACTCCCGTTCATGCCCACATCCTGCTGGTTCCCAGCACCGTCTGTGGCCCGAGTTCCCCTCCTTCATGCCATCAGCCTGCCATTGTCGCATCTGCTCACCGAGACTCCCTTGCATTTTTTTTTTTTACTCCTGTCCTTAAACCCCCATTCTCCTTCCCGTCAGGACACCTCCCTGTGTCACTGTCCTCTGACATGCCGTTCACATACATCTCCCTTTTTGCTCCCTTCCCTGCTGTGGCTTATTTAATCGTCGTCTTCTCCAGCTTTGGCTGCCCTTTATAACCGATGTGACACCACTTCTATCCTCAGTCCCCAGAGTTCCCGGGTTTCCTTTAAAAGAAAAAAAAAAAAGCCTTCAGCAATAACTAAAATGGGAGCTGCATGAGGATAGGAATTTTTGTCTCCTGTTCCCTGCTGCACCTCCCGCATCTAAAGTAGGGTCTGGCACAAAAATTAATTAACAAGCACCTGCCCCCCAGAGGTCTGTCCTTTAGCAGAGCGTTGGCTGCACGCTCCCAGGCCACACCAGCTGCCTCACCGCTCTTCCTCTTCCTCTTCCCCACCCCCCGCCTTCCCAGACGGAGCCTCAGCCCCAATCTCCACTTGGACTCCCAGCCCCTCACTCTTCCCTTTTCTGTTTCTCCTGCCCTAGCGACTCCACCTCCAGGGTAACTTCTGGTTGTTTCTCCTCCTTCCTTTTTGCTTAAGGATCTCCCGTTCATTCCTCAGAGCCCAGGTCCTCATCTCTCTGGAGCTTCCTCTGCTCCTTACAGGTGATCAGAGTTAGAGCCCCGTCTTTCCCTATAACCTATAGTCTAATTCCTCTGACCTCTAACCGCCACATTAGCCCATCCCGCAGCTGTGACTGCGCCGTTCCCCTCCTCCTCCTCCCTAGTTTTGTTTGGAGTCCCCGTGTCCACCTGTGAATTCCCAGTACTTCACAATGCCTGACCCGGGTATTCATTTTGTCATAAAATATAGCAGGTAGCAGGTAGATATGTGTGCCTTATTTAAGAGCCAGTTTTGGATGTTGCAAACCAACGTCTCTGAAAACCCAGAAGTACACCACGCTGAGTGGGAACCCCTTGGAACGAAACTGAGTGCGCACCAAAAAATGCTGCAACACCAAGCAGCCAATGATTTTCTTCCTTTGTTTTTTGAGTCTTAACAAAAGTAGAAGCCTTTTTGGGATTTGGGATTTGTTGTTGGTTTCTCTGTGAAAATACATTTTGAAGACAGAAAAATTTCAACCAAGGAAAAAATATTTTATTTTTTTTTTTTTTATTTTTTTTTTTTTTGGAAAAAATATTTTATAGTCAAGTTGAGTCGAAGCACTTGAAATTTGTTTAGTATGAATCTTCATCAACACTTTAGGTGTTGTGACTGGTACCTTGGAATTACATCATCACTATATAATTAGATCACTTAAAATGTGTATGATTCGTCTTAAAAATGTAGCATTTTATGTCTTTTGAAACACGTTTCTGTAATATATGGGACCATGATAACTATTTACCAGATTCTTCCTTGTTTTCTTACTTCACTCTGCATTTTTTTTTTTATTATGTAGAAATCTGTTGGTGAAAAAGGCATTGACGTGATCATTGAAATGCTAGCTAATGTAAATCTTAGTAATGATTTGGATCTTCTGTCGTATGGAGGACGAGTAATAGTAAGTATTTTGGTTTCTTTCTACCACTTTGAGGCTTTACCATAATTTAACACTATTTTGCAGTAATCTTTCACCATGGACAAGTTGTTTTTCGTAATAGGTTGTTGGCAGCAGAGGTCCTATTGAAATAAACCCACGGGACACCATCCCAAAGGAAACCAGTATAATTGGAACTGCTCTTTATTCATCAACTAAGGTAGGAAGTGAGTCTGATTTTGGTAACTGAAACATGGAGACAATTTGCCTAGTCGGGCAGATGGAAAGTTTAAGTAGATGTTAAACTTAAGGTATCTGAGAGGATGGGTATGTTAAGGATTAGTCACTACACGATAACGAGGGTGAGGATGTAATTTTCCAAGTCAAGCCACTCTTTTTTTTTTTTTTTTTTTAAGATTCTATTTATTTATTCATGAGAGACACAGGCAGAGGGAGAAGCAGGCTCCATGCAGGGAGCCCGATGCGGGACTTGATCCTGGGAATCCGGGATCAGGCCCTAAGCCGAAGGCAGACACTCAACTGCTGAGCCACCCAGGCGTCCCTTTTGTTTTGTTTTGTTTTCGAGTCAAGACACTCTTGAGTGAGAAAGGAGATAGTATTACAAATTATTTCAGGACAGTACTTTTTTTGTAAACAGACACTGCCTCAGACAAATTGGACTTATGGTTACTCTGTAGAAAACTACTTTTTCTGTAGTTCTGGATAAGTGACAAAAGCCACATATTTGCAGGGAACTGTTTATGTTCTAACTCTTAGAATCTGAAAAATTTAATGTTTCTGAAAATTAATTTACATGTTCAACAAAAAGACCTTTTTCTTCCACTTAGGAGGAATTTAGGAAATTTGCAATGGCCCTTCAAGCTGGAATGGAAATCGGTTGGTTGAAACCTGTGATAGGTTCTCAGTATTCACTGGAGAAGGTGGTCCAGGCTCACGAAAATATCATCCACAGCAGTGGGACTATTGGGAAAATGATTCTTCTCTTAGAATGATTCATTCTTTCATATACTTCAAATGCAAATAGAGGTCTCCTACCCCCAGTTTTACTTACACTACCTTTGCTCTAATCAGCATTCATTTGATTTAGTGAATTTCTTATATTAAAACAAAAAAAAAAACAAGATTTATCTTTAGAGATATGGGCATTGGAGCACAATTTATTTATAGTTCACCATATTCTTTATGCCTCCCATCTACCTCTAATCAGACTCATCATGGTAGGAAGTAGAATGTCAGCCCGTAGTGGTTTGGCATTGGGTGCTTTAACAGAAAATCCTGGTACTTGATCATTAATTCCATACCTTTGGCTAAGCAAGCTAATTTAAAATACTACTATGTGATATCCAAGCCTGTTTGTAAAGATTCTTTGATTAGCCCAGAACTGTCCTGGACTGAAGATTTTCTAGACTCAAGAAGACTGCTTTTCTGAACTAATCTCATCTGGATCTACAAGGACGAGATAAACAATGTCCAGAGAAATTTGTTTTTTAACAAATAGGTTTCCAATATTCCCCCAAATATTAAAACATTCACTGTGTTGATAGTTACTCATTCTCCATATATTCTGTGAAGAGAACAGCCTAATTTTTGGTTTGCTAGGATAGGTATGTCATCTCCCGATAGATATTTCTTGATTTGTTTTTCAGAGAGGATTTAGAATTATCTGTATAATGGGAGTCATATGTTTTTATTTAAATTACTAAACAAATTCAACACATTTAGAGTAACCTGCTTTTGTTTTCATTATGTGGTAACTTGCAGTAAATTCTGTAGAAAAATTAAAGCTGCTGTTTGGTCATTATATGGTACGTGCCTTACATCTCTTTTACATGGTTCCTAATGGTTAATTTCTAACAGAGTTCTGTGCTGGAAGTCTTTATCTAAACTAAATAAAGGGATGATTACTTAGAAATCTTGCTGTTAATCTATGTTATGTACAAGGAAATAAAGTTTGATTGTTATTTTTGTTCTTGTTTTTCTTTATATGAGCATAGCCTCATATATGTACAAACACATACACGTATGTATAAAGAGATTTAAGGCATTTTCTCATACAGTTATGGGGGCTGATAAGCCTAGATCTATAGGGTGGGCCAGCAGGGTTTTTACATTGCAGAATTCTTTCTCTAGGAAACCTCAGTTTCCATTCTGAAGGCTTTCAACCCATTGAGGCCCACTTGCATTACTGAGGATAATCTACCTAAAATCACCCAGTGACTTTTTGTAAACACGTAAACAAAATGTGGTGACATTATGTTGATATATAAAACCAATCATCACAAGAAGGTGACATAGGAACACGGATGAGGGGCCCTTACTGTAGCTTGGGATTTCCAATTACACATTTAATATTTTTGATGCATTTGTTAGCTGTCTCCATCCAGAGTAGTTTTGGCTATTGAAGTACAAAATAACTTGCATGCTTCTGAACAGGGAAAAAAAAATGGAGGGGGGGCGAGGTAACATTTTATAATGTCCTTAACTTTACGGAAGTGAGAATTCTGTGTGTGCCAAGGGGCTTCCACAATTCTCAGTGTCAAGAGCTTTTTTTTCTGTGCAAAATATCGCTCAAGAATAGCAAAACCTACTGGGTCGCTTTGACCTGGCTCTCTCTGCCGCCTCAGCCACATCTCACAGACAGGAAAACACCTCAGCTGAAACCTTAATTTTTTTGCAACAGTACCATTTTTTAGTATAAGGATTTTTTAAAAAATAAATCATTTGAAAATTGTCTTAGGCTAATCGGACTAAACCATAGGGCTTTAGGAATAACTCATATTTTGGGAACTTTCTACATCCATGAAAAGAGCCCAGAAATGTTATATCATGAAAAGGAATCTGGGGGCGCCTGGGTGGCTTAGAGGTTGAGCGTCTGCCTTTGTCCCAGAGCGTGATCCTGGAGTCCCAGGATCGAGTCCCACATCGCGCTCCCTGCATGGAGCCTGCTTCTCCCTCTGCCTGCGTCTCTGCCTCTGTCTCTCTCTGTGTGCGTCTCTCATGAATAAATAAAAAAGCAATCTTAAAAAAATTTTTAAAAAAAGGAATCCAGATGCACTTTGGTCTAGAGTCAGACTGAGGCATTGATGGTGACAGCCCACATGTGCTCTTTAAGAATGAGTCCAGGGGGCGCATGGGGGGATTCAGGCAGTTAAATGTCTGCCTTTGGCTCAGGTCATGATCCCAGGGTCCTGGGGTAGAGCCCCACATCAGGCTCCCTGCTCAGTGGGAAGTCTACTCCCTCTCTCTCTGTCTCCCTCTTCTTCTGGCTTGTGCTGTCTGCCTCTTATTTTTCTCTCACTCGCTCACTCTGTCTCTCAAGTAAAATCTTAAAAAAAAGTGAGTCTAAATTCCAAACCTACTGTGTGATACAAATCCTTGTTAAATGTGTTAAACATGCCAGAGGTTGGCAATCCCTGCTTATCCTTCCTGAGCTTCATGCATAAACACCCACGACGATTGTAACAATACTACAAACCAAAGAGGAAACCCGGTGCCGAAATCCTCTGGGAATTTACATCAGCTCTAGAGTCCATCTTTTTATTCACTGATCCAAACTAGCTGGATAGAAGTTATGAAAAAGCCAACTCAATCCCTAACTCAGGGCACAGAAGCTACACCACCTGGAAAACCAAGTCCCTGTTGCCCGGACATCATTGGAGCTGCAGCTAGAATTGAGATCTGTGCCCAACCCAACCCCCGCGCCCCCCAAACAGCATTCCTCAGCCCCTTTCTCTCACCGGCATTATAGAAACTACAAATTTAAATTTTTGGTACAACTACAGATTCAGGAGTGAGGGGGACTTTGCACCCCTGGATATACCAGTCACCACAAAGAAGTTTTGCAAATAGATAGAGGATGGATGGTTGGATGGAGAGTGGGGGATCCCTAGATTGTAGCAAATACTGGGGAGTATAGCACTTGTACCAGGAACATTGGTCTGACTGTAGCGATGGTAGATCACCTGAGAACTGGAGCAGAAGGTGCTCACGCCTTAGTCCAGCAGGCACTGGAATGGACACAGGCACTGAGGAGGCCACCTCATTCCAGATACAGATTCAAAAGGAACTGGACTCCTCTTTGAACAGGGAGGAGGCCCGAGGGCATGTGAAACCCTCTCGTAGGGTTGGTAAAAGAATGAGTTAAGGGGTAGAAGACCTGGCTTTAAGTCCTGGCTCTCCTCCTGACCAGAGTAGAGTCCTGCGCAAATTATCTAGTCATCCTGAGTTTCCATTTCCTCACACATAACATGGGACTGGTATCTACCTCAAGCATTTGTAGGAAGTAAGCAAGTTAAAGTCTGTGAAGTACATAGTGCTCTGGCTTGCACAAACAAGTGTTCAAATTATTACTTTCATCTTAATTAGCCCTAAAGAAGGAATAAATTGAGAAAAAGAGAAGAAATCAAAAGGAGTATCCTGAAATACGAAAAAAATAAAAGGAAACCCCAAAATCAAATTCCTGTAGGAGGAACGAGTCAGCGCAAGTGACACGACTGAAAACTTCATAGGTCATATGGGTAAATTTGATCACTCAAAAAAAAAAAAAAAAAGAAAAGAAAAAAAGATGAGAAAAAATCAAGATATAGCAAACAAAAGAAAGAAAAAGAAAAAAAATTGAATTATACATGCGCCATCCCAAAGAAAACAGAAAAAGAAGACTTGAGAAGATTTCCTGAACTAACCCAAAGAGCTGAGTTTATTTACTGATAGTTTTTATTGGGTCTGTACTAAATTAATGGAAACTACTAGTAATAAGACATATCCTTTAAAAAATTTTAAAGTCACACAGATCTTGGAGGGGAGCGTACACAAGAATCATCTCCAGTGCAAGACCCAGAGAATGCAAGAGAACAAATGGAAAGACTACTAAGTTCAGAAAGGTAGCTAATTGCACAACAAATATACAAAGATTAATATAAACCTGTTGATCAGTTAGAAAATAAAATGGAAGAATGGTCTATTCACAATAGAAGTACTATTACCAATTTAAAAAGTAGTGAAATATAAGTGACCAAATTTACAGGAAACATATAGGATCCTCAAAAAGAATTGCAGAACTCCCGGGGGACGTAATACTCAAAGATACCTTGGTCAGGTTCACGTACAGATTTTCCCCTCATACTCTGGAAATTCAAAAAGTAATTCATATCAAAATCTCAATAGGGCTTTTTAGAAACTTGAAAAAAAATGTTTCTAAAGCTTCTTTTGTGGGAAAAAAAAAGAAAAAAAAGAAAGGTGGGCAAATAGCCAGACAATTCAGAAAGGGCAAAAAAGAAAAGGTGGGAAGAAGTCTCAACAGTTACAAAAATTTTTTTCCCAAGGTAGAATTGCTAAAATATTAGTCCAAGCTCAGTGGAACAAGACAGTCTAGAAATGTTTCTCACTTTGGGGGGTGATAAATATGGCTTTTGAGTGGGGAGAAAGTTATTAAGAGACCTGGCTACCAGGCGCCCGGGTGGCTCAGCGGTTGAGCCTTCAGCCCAGGGCGTGACCTCGGGGTCCCGGGATCGAGTCCCACATCGGGCTCCCTGCATGGGGCCTGCTTCTCCCTCTGCCTGTGTCTCTGCCTCTCTCTGTGTGTCTCATGAATAAATAAATAAAATCTTAAAAAAAAAAAGAGAGAGAGAGAGAGAGAGAGACCTGGCTACCCATTTGGGAAAAAATAATAAAAAGTAGCATCTTCCTTCACATATAACATCAATAAACTTTGAGATAGTTCAAAATTTTTAAAATAACAAAATTGTATAAAACAAAAATCTGATGTATGAATACCTTTTGATAGTCTTGAGAGGTGAGTAGCCCCTTATATCATTGCTCAGAAACCCAAACTATCAAAGAAAGAGCAAAATAGAAAAAGTAGAGAAAGATCTGTGGTAACAAAAAATCAAGCTTCTTTAAAAAAGAATGTTCTTCAAACTAGTAAATGGGGAACACCCCCCACAAGAGACATGGAAATGAATTGATAATCCATGCAAGGATAGATGCAGACGGCAGGCGAACTCGGGGAAAGGGTCGTTCACCTCATTAGTGATACAGGAAATGGGCACTCGGGGACTATTGTTGGGAGCATACAGTTGCTTCTGTTCTGGAGAATAGACAGTGTCTTTAAGTTTAAAATATGGCTCTCCTTTGACTCACAAATTCCACTACAGGAATTTATCCTAACGAGCTGAACGTGTCTGTGGAGGCGTGTGTCGAGATGTGTTCACTGCGGCCTAGCTCGTCATAGTAAAATACTGGAAATGACCCAGATTTTCCTCAAGAGATTAAAAAGCTGATATATTTGTACAGTGCAATATGATGTAGCTGTTAGAACGATCGTGGAGATATGTAGCTGCTGACATGGGAAGACGTGCAGGGCACAGAATTAAGAATATTAAGTTTAAAAAGAAGATACAAAATATGTATAATTACGGTTCTATTTCATTGGGTTTACCTATGCATTTCAAGAGATGCCCCTTAGCTATTTAGCAGAAGGTTTTTTTTTTTTTTAAGATTTTATTTATTCATGAGAGACACACAGAGAGAAAAGAGAGGCAGAGACGCAGGCAGAGGGAGAAGCAGGCTCCGTGCAGGGAGCCCGACGTGGGACTCGATCCCGGGTCTCCAGGATCACGCCCTGGGCCAAAGGCAGACGCTAAACCACTGAGCCACCCAGGGATCCCTAGCAGAAGGTTTTGATATAGTAGTAGAGTCATCAAGATTCCCTCCTCATACTTTCATTTTTTCAACATTTTCAAAAAAATTTTTTTAGCCAAAGTTATTTTCTAACAAATCAGCAGCAAAATTCTATTTTTTTTAAAGATTTTTAAAATTTATTCATGAGAGACTCAGAGAGAGAGGCAGAGACATAAGCAGAGGGAGAAGCAGGCTCCCTGCAGGGAGCCTGATGAAGGACTTGATCCCAGGACCCCAGGATCACGCCCTGAGCTGAAGGCAGACTCTCAACCACTGAGCCACCTGGGCGCCCCACAAAATTCTATTTAAAAGAACTGCTTCCCTAAATAATAAATGTTAGGATCTAAAGAGTTTAATATCAAACATCAAAATAATGACTTATGAAGTTTCAGAGTACATATATATGTCTTATTTTGAATCTTCCGCAGCTGTATGTCGGCATATTCAGAATTAATGTTATCTGTGTTGGTAATTTATTTTTTATCTATGTTGGTATTTTATTCTTATGACATGCTCTGTAAAACATTATTGCAGGGCGTGTGTTCAATTTGTATTAAGTGGATTGTAATGATTAGTCTCATGCTTGTTTTTGAAATCATAAAATTGTCCTCAGAAAATACTCCACTTTTGTCTTAAAAATGTAGACTCTTCAGAGGGTGAGAAATAATCTGTTCTTGGAAGAACTTTGTGTGTACACTTGAACTTTCAGATTTAACTTACGGTTAATAAAAAACCCTGGATGAACTTGGGCTTATCGGTTGTGTCTTGGATATTTGTTTTGGTTGCAGCATCACGTTTGAAATCCAACTGTAAGCATCACTTGTAATCAAAGGCACTTGTAGGAGGTGTGACAGATGCATTTTAGCAAAATTGTAGCCACGTATTATTGGGTGAAATACTATTTTGCTTAGGAATTAACAGTCATTCTCTTTCTCAGTGTATCCATGTAATTTGGGTTTTTTACGTGTCTTGCAGTTTCTTTTATCCTAAAGTAGGTTTGAGTTTATTAGCTGGTTTCACATAGTCTTGTTTATAGACCTATCGCTGTAGCTTCTAAGTGCTTCTCAGATTATCTTCCTTTTTTTATGTCTATCAAACTACATTTCCACGCAAATGAAGAACCCTTTGCCTGCTTATGGGCAGCCCGCTGGGGAACTAAGTGAGGGGTGCTGTTTTCCCGTTTTGCTCCCCCCCAGCGGTAGGCAATTTCTCTGGAATTTTTTTAATTTAATTTTAAATTTTTAAATTTTTATAATAAATTTATTTTTATTGGTGTTCAATTTGCCAACATACAGAATAACACCCAGTGCTCATCCCGTCAAGTGCCCCCCTCAGTGCCCGCCACTCAGTCACCCCCACCCCTGTCCACCTCCCCTTCCCCCACCCTTAGCTCATTTCCCAGAGTTAGGAGTCTCTCATGGTCTGTCTCCCTTTCTGGTATTTCCCACTCATTTTTTCTCCTTTCCCCTTTATTACCTTTCACTATTTTTTATATTCCCCAAATGAATGAGACCATATAATGTTTGTCCTTCTCCGATGGACTCATTTCTCTGGAATTTTTATTTCACGACGAAGAAAGCACTAAGCTATTTACACTTGGAAATGCCTTTGCCCCTTTTGTCTCCATCCCCTGGTTCGGGTGCCCATCCCGCTTCCGAAGCATTCGTTTCCCTGAATCCCATTGCTCTGGCCTCTTCAGGAACTTCGCCCTCAAGTCTTCCCCGAACCCTGGGGCTTCGTCATGTCCCCGGACGCATGAACACCTCGCACTCCTTCCTGCCCTGACCTCTAGACCACCGTCCTCCTATACCCCTGCTCCCGTCTCAGCTGCCCGCGTAGGCCTCTCTCCTCCACTCACCGCTGTACACGCTGGCGTGCCTGGTGCCTTGCTTTGCGGCCTTCCCCCCTATACACTACCCCCGACTGGCATCACTGTCCCCCCCGTGCACTCCCCCCTTGCTCCCCGGCCTGCTCTGAGGCCCCTGTGGGCACGGGGCTCGGGTGTTGCACAAACCGGTGGGAATCAGCGTGTCCGGAGTTGACCCCTGCCCCCGCTGGGTGCGTGGGGACAGCTTGTTCCCAGCTGCCCAGGCCCAGCAGGCCCTCCCGCGCCCCCCGCTGCCCTCTGCCTTCTGGCCTCGGCGCCCACACACCCCGCCTCGGGCCCAGGCCCCGGCGGTGGCTCAGCCTCCTCTTGCTGTCCCGGGCTCCAGTGGCCACAAAGTGCCAGAGCGACCTTTGTGAAATCTCGGATTAAAATCCCGTAACTGTGCTCAGGAAACAAAATCAGGACCCCATGAACTGCCCAGCTTTTCCCCAGGGCCCTGCCTCCCTGGCCCCCCCGCACCTCCATCCTGCCGGCCCGCTCGGCCTTCCTTGAACCCACCCGGCCCTTCTGTCCTGCACTGGGCTTCTCTCCACGTCCCCCCCTACCCACATGCTCGTCCTTCAGGACTCGATGACCACGACTGTGCGGCTCCCCCCATTTGCACCTCATTGATGAAGGGGGGATCCCCCACCCTAAATAGTGTGAGACACCAAACGTGCAGCCCCCAAGCTCATCACAGGAGGGGGCAGGAGTTCTTAGTCACCCCCCAGGGCCCAGGGAGGAGGGCGCTGAGAGCCGTGCAGGGCCGCACGGGGGCTGCACCTGGGAGCCCAGTCGACCCAAGGGGGCCTTGTGGGGGCAGGCCCCGCAGTAACAGGTGGGCAGGGGAGCCCCCGGTGCCCCCGGGGAATGCGATTGGTTTGAAAAGCCTCACAGGCTGGAGGAGAGGGACAAGCCATCGGGTGGGGACAGAGGAGCCCGCTGGGCGGCCAGGGAGCCTTTGGCACCGGATGAGGCTGTGGGGACAGGGGGCCCGCAGCTGAGCCTTCAGGCCTGGAGGCCGCCGGGCACTGAAAGCTGCTCCACTCGGCCCCCTGGGGGGCAGGAGGCTCCCCTCCTCCCGGCTCCTTGGACGGACCTGAACGCTTGCCACCTGCTCAGGGCCACTGCCGTCCCTTTAGAAGAGCACGGGTACGCGGGGCGCACCGGCCACCTGGCACTGCCGCACGTCCCGGCTGAGCGGTTCTCTGCGGGGACTGTCCCGTGTCCTAGGGCTGTCTCGGTGCCGCAGGGTGGGAGGGACTCGGCAGACGGTTAGCGACTCGGCTAATGAACCTGTACGTGCACTGACTTCTGGAATGGACCTTGCCTCCTGCCGAGGATGTGTGCGGCCCCGGCCCGACCCCCGGGCCTTGGCCAGTGCTGTGCCCCGCTGGGAGGTCGCGGGCTGGGGGTGCGGGGCCGGGATGGAGCCCAGGCCCAGGGCAGGAGCTGGGGGGCAGGAGCCAGGGGAGGGGGCAGGAGCTGGGGGGGCAAGAGCCGAGGGCAGGAGCTGAGGGGGGGCAGGAGCCAGGGGGCAGGATCCGAGGGCAGGAGCTGAGGACAGGAGCCAGGGGCAGGAGCCGGGGGGCAGGAAACGTGGGTGCAGAGCCCGGCTCAGTGCCTACTGGAGACGAAGGCGCCCTCCAAGCTCTGCAGTCACACCTGCCAGAGTAGCCTCCCTGCCCTGACGGGACCAGGCTGGCGGTGACGACTGTGTCCCGCGCCCGTGTGCCACCTTACTGTCTCAGCACCGTGAGGCCGGCTGCTGCCCCCGGGCCCCAGGCATGTGGCCAGCGACGTCGGGGCCGGACACTGGTCCCACCCAACTAGCCGAAGGGCTGTCCTTGCTGTCGCGTGGCCCCATCCGCTTTCCTGGCCCGAGTCGCTCTCCGAGCTTCCCGCCCCCCAGCTCACTGTCGCCTCCTCACTCCGTCCCCCGGTGTGGCCAGTCAGGTGTGGCACCTGCTGCCGAGCGCCTCCTGTCGCTTGCCTTCCGAGCCCAGAACCTTCTGCCCGCGTCCTGCGAGCCACGGCCGTCTGGCCTGTCGTCCCTGCTCCGGACACGCCGAGAGGCCGAGGGGCTGGTGGAAGACACCACGCTGCTTCCGTGTCCCCGTGGGAAGCGCCAGGAGGTGGGTGAGGCCTCTCCCCCCGCAAGGTACGTGGGGGCCGCCGGGCCGGTGATGAGGGCAGGTGGCCGCGATGCCGCGACGGGGCGGCCGAGCTCGGGGGACACTGCCGCCCGCGGGCACTGAGCAGTCGCACCACCTGATCGGACCCTTTTTGCCCTAAATAGAATTTAAGCTGCTGGAGGTGAGGAATCCAAAGCTGCCCGCGGGCGGCCCAGGCCCGGTCGAAGCCTCTGGGGAGCGACAGCGGGTCAGCTGCTCTGCCTTGGTCTCCCTGTCGCACCATTTACATTTGTTGTGAATATATAGATATGTATTTTTTAAGCTTTTTCAATTTTTCCCATAAAGACAACTTTTTTTTTTTCCTGTTCTTTACCTGTCTACTTTGGCTCTGCCTCGCCTAGATGAAGACACAGCAAGGATCTGGAAAGCAGAGCATCCCTTTTATGACAATTTCTCTTTTACACGACTTTTTCGACGGGATCCGGAGAACTGCCTGTCCCTTGTCAAAGGGGAAGTGCTCTGCACCCTACCACAGGCCCGAAAGAAAAGGGCTCTTAGGAAATAAAATATTTTAAATTGATCCATGGCAATTTTCCCATTTTCTTGAGTAGATTGGAAAGTGGGAACAAAAAAGACAGGAGGAGGGGAAAAGGGTGCTTCAAACAACCAACTGTAATAGCCTGAGGTAGGGGACGCCTGGGGGCCCAGTGGTTAAGCATCTGTGCTCAGCTCAGGGCATGACCCCAGGGTCCTGGGATCGAGTCCCCGCGTCGGGCTCCCTGCAGGGAGCCTGCTTCTCCCTCTGCCTGTGGCTCTGCCTCTCTCTCTCTGGGTCTCTCATGAGTAAATAAATAAAATATATTAAAAAAGAAGTAATAGCCTCAGTTAGGTTTAGTACGCTATTGATATTTTTTGCTCCGGATAGGTACAAAGGAGGTTCAAGTGCTCTGTGTGCAGGCTTTTCCATCCTTGAGATCATATATATATATATATGTATTTATATATTTATATATATTTATGTATTTATATATATTTATATATTTATGTATTTATGTATTTATATATTTATATATATATATATTTATATATATATATTTATATGTGCCTACGTGTGTGTGGGTGTGTATTTAGCTCCCAGTCATCCTGGCCAGTGTTTATCTAAACGCTTTGAAGCATATGAAGTCCCAGGTACGCAACAGAACCCTGGGCAACCACAGACAAGGGGGAAGCACATCTCCCGGAAATAATACTTGTTTATCAAGTGTTATTACAAATAATGCTGTATCCCGAGTATTACACACACACGCACACACACACACGCACGTATATGTAGTGCATATTATGTATATATATGTATATAATGAAGTTTAAACTGTATTGCAGAAGAACCCACAGAGATATGTAAACATATTGGTACATTAACTGTAAATTGCAGATTTAACATTTGGATCAAGTACAAAAAAACTGGCTTTATATACTGTCAAAGCTCAGCTCTGGGTACTTGCCATCTTGCTTCAAAGAAAATCTCACTTTGGATGATGAAGAGAGGGAAAAAAAAAAGAAAAGGGATTTTTTTTTAAAAGAAAATAAAAGTAAAATCGATCCATTAAAACATTTACTTTCCTTTATTATTTTATTTGAATGAAACAAGCATCCAGACCTCTTAACCTTATTTAATTTTAGCTTGAAAACCTTGGACAGCCTAATTCTTAAACTTATATTCTAAATATACAAAGTGCCTAACACAGGTAAGTATTAATTTTTAAATGTCAATTCAACTTCGTAGGAAAAAAGGCAATTGATGTGCTTCAGTAATAACTTCCACTTGTTTTTAACTTGTTTTATTAAAGCTTGCAATTCTATTTAATTGGCATGTAATTTAATTGCCACATAAGTTACTTAATTATATGCTATAAATGGAAAATGTTGTTTATAGGCAATCACATCCCTTTTGTTAAAATCTGGAATACTAGATCTCCCTCAATCTTGTGTTGATATTATTCCTTCATGCTGATTATTTGCATTGCAGGATTGAGTTACATCACATATTAAATTGATTTTGCTATTGTGTATAACGGGGAGCGTGTGTGTGTTGTATTGTTATATTTCGGTAATTCAGAAAGCCAAAATTTTAACCTACTTTATTAGTGAAAACAAAGGCCCAGAAGTTTCTTTCTCTATGGGAAGTGCGATGTCGCGATCCTCCACACGTGCTGTCCACCCAGCTCAGCACACCCTCCCCTGCCCTCTTGCCCAATTCTACTACATTGCTTGGATGCAAGTACCTTGGAAGGCTCTTCTGACCCCACTAATAGGTTAGATGTTTTTCTCTTGGTTCCTTTAGCAGAACAACCACTATGGAGTGAGACAAACCCAGACCTGGTCTAGCCTTCATCTTTCCCTAGTGTGGCAACCTTGGGCCTTTAGGAGTTTCAAGTTTCATGGTTCTCAGTCAGGGATACTAGTTATCTTATTGGTTGTTCTATAAAAAATCTATTAGATGCACCTTTCTATGCCTTCATACAATGTTGGCACCAAAAAAGCCTGCAAAGAAACTTAGCTCTCTTCCATTAGGCACTCAATAAATATATGTTGAGCACATGATTGCAGTTATCTGGTTGTTTTTTTCTTTTCCTGGCTTTTTCATAGTATAATTGACAATATTTATCAACCGACTTGTCTGACTCCCACGGCTCTGTTTATCCAGGGATCCACGGGTGGTCTTTTGTCTCATGAAAGGTAGAGAACAGTACCTGCCGCATAGCAGGTGGTTGGTAAATTGATGGAAAACCTCTAGCTCGCCCATTGGACTAAAGACTTAATAAATTCTTCAAATAAACATCATTCATTTAACATATTTGTTAAGCCCCTCCTCTGAACCAGCCACTGTTCTCTACCCTGAGTTATACATCAGCAGCTGTGGCTTCGTAGCATTTGGATTTGGGTGGAAAGAGGCAATGATAAACCAACAGGTGAAGTACATGGGGTGTCGAGGGATGGTAAGAGCCACACAGAGAAGTCATGAGGAGTAAAGGGCAAGAGAATGTTGAGAGCAGGGGCTGCTTTAGGTGGTGTGGTCAGGGGAACCTTCCGATGAAGGTGATGTTCACATGAGGGACCTAAAGGAAAGGAGGAGGTCAGCTGTGCAGATAGATAGCTGGACACAGAGCTTTCCAGGGAGAAGGAATAGCAGGTGCAAAAGCCCTGAGGAACATCTATGGTGCATTTCGGGAGGGCCGAGGTGCTCTGACCAGGGTGGAGTGAGGGGGTGGGAGGGTAACAGAAGATAACACCAGCAGGGTCATAGGGAGCCTTTCAGATCAGTGGAAATGTTTAGATTTGAAATCTGAGTTAGATGAAAAAAAAAATGTATCCATTAGCATTTGGATACGGAGGTAAAAACCTCTGCTACATAAGCAGAAAGTGGTTTATGTAGGGAATAAGCGTATGCCCTTGTCTGATACTCGGTGGACACAAGGGATGCTTTTTTATAAAAAAAAAAAAAAAAAAGATTTTATTTATTTATTTGAGGGAGAGAGAGTGAGAGAGCACGAGCCGGGAGGAGAGGGAGAAGCAGGCTCCCCGTGAGCAGCGAGCCTCATGTGGGGCTGGATCCCGGGACCTGGGGATCATGACCTGAGCTGAAGGCTGACACCTAACAAGGAAGCCACCCAGGCATCCCAGGACACAACATATTCCTTAGATTTGTTCTGACAGCAAGGGAAGTCGTGGCCTCCTTTGCATTATATTTAATTTCAATTTATAATTATAGCTGTTCACCTAAAAATTTCAAATCTTTCTTTGAAAACACATTATAGTTTTATTCCAAATTTCCCAAGGCCCTGGGTGTGTTTTTTTTTTTTTTTTTTTTTATGGGAGTATTTAAGCACTGTTGATTCAAATTGGTGTCTCTGGGCCCTTGTTTCCAAATTGCATTCATTAAATGTTTTCAGGTGCGATCAATATTTTTTTGAAAGTCTCCAAATTTAGTTTGTAAAATTGCATGCTTGGATTGTGGAGCAATTATCCTCTCATATGATGAGAAATATTTTAACTCTTTCCAAAGGCCACACACAAAGAGAAGGAAGACATCTGCATTAAAAGGTGGGGCTTTCTCTCTTTGTTTAAGGAAAAGAAATATCCCTTTCATTTGGGGCTATATAAGCATAAACCCATAATCCTTCTTTTTTTCTCAGAGCCTGCATGTCAACGTGCTCTCACACGGGCCTGCCGATGCCCCTTCCTAAAGCACTGTGCACCCCCCCACCCGCCTTCCGGGCCCAGGTCAACCTCTCTTCAATGTTAACAGCTTCCTACCTGGCCAGCACGTGGACTAGTCCTCCCCCTCCCCCTCTCCGGGGAGCCAGGCTGACTGCTCTAGTGGGAAAATCTGATCCTCTCCTTGTCGTGCTGACATCTCCAGGGGGTCCCCGCAGCCTGGATCGTGGAACCCCACTTCTTAACCTAAGCTTCCAGAGCTTTTGGGGTTGAGGCCCTTGTCTGGTCTTAGCCACAGCTCTCCCCATGCCCATGCTCTGTCTTCCCCGGGAGCCTGAAATAACTTCTGGGCGGTGCACACACACTTGCCAGCCTCTCAGCCTTGCCCGTGTGCTGCCCCCGTTACCCTGGGGGACACTTTCCCCACTGCATGCTCACCTCCTACCTTGTCGCCTCACGAAAACGGTTCATCCTTCAAGACTTCGGGGTCACCGCCTCTGTGAGGCTGTCCTTGATCTATGAGGCCCGGCTTGCTCTGCGGGCCCCCCTAGCATCTTGTGTGTGTGTGTGTGTGTGTGTGTGTGTGTGTGTGTGTTTAAAGATTTTATTTATTTATTCCTGAGAGACACAGAGAGAGAGAGAGAGAGGCAGAGACACAGGCAGAGGGAGAAGCAGGCTCCATGCAGGGAGCCCGACGGGAGACTCGATCCCAGGACCCCAGGGTCCTGCCCTGAGCCAGAGGCAGATGCTCAACCCCTGGGCCCCCCCAGGCGCCCCGTCCCCATAGCACCTTAGGAACACCCAGCCTAACTGTAAGAGCTGACATCCTTGACTGTAATCAAGGATAAGTGTGTAGATAAGAGATCTTTCTCCCCCAAGGGGTGGTTAGATGGTTGGGTGTATGACTCATACCGTCCCCTGTCCGTCGCCCCAGGGCCTGAGACAACACCAGGTACTCACTAAAGGTGGATTTGTTGGAATAAAAGCTCTCTGGGGGACCCTCATCTGAATCAGGTTTTGCTGCTGTTGATGAAATGCAGTATGTTCCTCACCAGACGGTGTCACACTAACTCTACGTTTTCAGCACCGGTTTTGGCTTTTCCAGCTTCGCTCTAACGTATTAATTGGGTTGTTATGGGAAGGAGATGATAATTTAGGCACTGTTTACAGAATAAAACTGATTTAACCTTCAGTTTTTCCGTGAACATTTTTTTTCCAAGCCCAGCGTTCCAACTGAAATTGCCAAAGTAAAAAAGGAAGTCTGCTAATATATTTATATATATCTCCACATATATTATATACATTATATAATATATATTATATATATATAATGATCAGAATGAAATTCTAGGTAAAAATTCAAGCTAGGGAATCAAGTGAAGAACACAGGAAAAATGCGAAGCACGAAGCCCACACCCCGGCAGGGTGATGGCCCCATCACGGCTTCGGCTACACCACGGATCCTTTCCACCTCTAGCAAAACGCAAATCGTGTTTGGTGTTTGAGCAGAAGTGCTGAAAGGGAAACTGAGGCCCGGAATGGAAGGCGCCTTGTTTGCCGGGTTTCTTTGACTTGGAAGAGCTCGAGGTGCTGCGTGGGGAACCCTTGCCCATGGCTCGGTGAACATCAGCCACGAAGGGGAAGCAAGCGGAAGAGGGAAGATCAGCGCCTTGAGGGTGCGAGGACACAGTGAAGAGAGCTTCAAGCCAGAGAGGGGCCAGGTGCTCAGAGCGCTAGCGGGGGGCGAGCGTCCTTGGAGTCACACGGTCTCCAAGGTGAGAAGGCCTTCCAGGCCAGAAGGTTACGGACCCTAAAACGCGCTGGCCGTGGGACCTAGGGCCGCGTAGACCTGACCTCTCAGGCCATCCGTGTCGCCAAACAGAAGATAGAGCTTATCTCCAGCGCCTGAGCACCAAATAAGAGGACGTGTGTAAACAGGATTAAAATGCTACATTCACATAAAGCAGGAGGGAAGTGGGGGGGACAAGCATTGAACATCTCGCTGGGGCAGGTGAGCGCGGGACTCGACACCAAGTCATGCCTCTGGGGATGCCTGGGCGGCTTAGGGCATGATCCTGGAGGCCCAGGATCGAGTCCCATGTCTGGGTCCCCCCCCGGGGGGCCTGCTTCTCCCTCTGCCTGTGTCTCTCATGAATAAATACATAAAATCTTTTTTTCTTAAAGATTTATTTATTTATTTATTAAAAAAAAGATAAAAAAAACATCTTTTTTCTTAATTATTTATTTATTTATTTATTATTTATTTATTATTTATTTATTTATTTATTTATGATAGACATAGAGAGAGAGAGAGAGAGAGAGGCAGAGACACAGGAGGAGGGAGATGCAGGCTCCATGCAGGGAGCCCAATGTGGGACTCGATCCCGGGACTCCATCCTGGGACTCCAGGATCACGCCCTGGGCCAAAGGCAGACGCTAAACCGAGCCACCCAGGGATCCCCAAATACATAAAATCTTAAAAAAAAAAAAAAGAATACACACCTCGGATTCCATCCAGTGGGGCCGGACTCTCCCCCAGTCAATGAACTGCAGCCACGGCCTCCGCCTACCCGTGTCCCCTTTCTTTCGTGGGCCTGCCACCGCGTTCCAGTAAACATGCCCTAGAGAACGGGCAGCAGGGTTGTAGGTACCGTCCCTAACCCTGAAGGATCTTCGCAAGGGGTGGGCTTCCTCAGAACTGGTGGGTCTCAGCTTCTAGATGCCCTGCGACGGCGCGGAGTTGAATGAGTTCTTCTAGGGGAGCTCTGGGTGTGTTTGCCCACCAGTAGACGCCGGGTGGAAGCTTCCTTTTGAAGGGAAAAGATGTAGAAGAGTATTTGCCACCAGAACAAGACTACCTCTGCCTTTGAGACCTTACGGGGTGAAGAGATGAGGCTGTTTTTCCTGAAAAGGGTCAAACCGGTTCGGGAAGACCCCACTTTGAGACGGCAGGAATCCCCTTGCCCTGGCTGTGTTCTCAATAACCGTCTACCAGATAAATTAAGGTCAGTCCTTATGCCTGACGATATTAGCAATCTCTCTGTCTGAGGTTATCGGTTTCAACACATGAACAGAATTATAACTCGTTTAGTAGTTGGTGATTTCCATTCCAGAAATAATTGGATTGGGACAGGCAAGATATGTTTTCTCGCATGTACCCACTGGAGTCAAGAGGGTTATTATTCTCGTGAACGTTATGTGGCCCCGGGTGAAAAAGAAATAGCAAAATGAAATAAAATAAAATAAAATAAAATAAAATAAAATAAAATAAAATAAAATAAAATAAAATAAAATACAACAATGGAGGAGTGAGGGAATTCCAAGATCTTACTCAGCTTAAGGCACAGAGAGCGAACCCTAACAGCAGGATACGTTCTCAAGTTGATCCTTTTATTTGTCCTTTATCTTTCTATAGGTCATATTTGCGGCATTTGCTGCTAAAAGAAACCAGATAATTCAGGACATTCAACTTTCATCCAAAAAAAAAAATTGTAGAAGTTTGGATCAGTATCACACAGACGCTGTTCGAATATTAGCAGTCTGTGCAATGGATTAGAACTCCCATGGATTTTCTTGCGCATCTTCTGCAAAATTTCATTATTTCCACGGCTGTTGAACTGAAACTATTGCCGGTTACTAAAAAGGCAGGGCAAATATTGTGTCGCCGGCTGATTAGTAGCTCCACTCCTTGACGCGTTTGCCAGTGTTGCTGCTCGATGTTTTCCGCGGAGCGACGTGACCGCTGTTCGGGGAGGCGGCGGGCTGACCTCCACCTGGCGCTCCACGGAGGAGCCTGGGCCGCGGGCCTCCCGCACTTGGGCCTTTATCTGTAACCGGACGCTTTGTCTCCCCAAATCCCGCCTGTCAGCTTCCCCCAAATCAGCTGGATTTATTAATACAGGTTGTTGCTTCTTGTTCAGATACTGAGCTGCGTGGGGGACCTCGGAGAACCACAGAGAAGCAAAGCGGAGGACCTGTCACCTGGTCGCAGGCTGCACGGGCACTGGGCCGGGCTCCGAGTGCCACTGCGGAGCTCCGAGGTCGCTTGCCCGGTTTGCCTGGAGCAGCTGGCACCGTCGGCTCGGCTTCGCCCGGCCTCATCGTCAGGCTGCACGGCGGCCCGACTGGGAAACGACGTGGCGACTGGGTGCGTGCCCTCCTGTGCCCTGGCGTGGCACCTGTCAGGGCGGCCTGCCCCAGGGCGAGGTGGAGGCCCGGGTGGCACCCGTCAGGGCCAGCCAGTCCCAGGTAGGGGTGGAGGCCCAGCTGGCACCCGTCGGGGATGGCCTGCCCCAGGGCGGGTGGAGGCCCGTGTGGCACCCATCGGGGGTGGCCTGTCCCCAGCGCAGGTTGGGCCCACGTGGCACGTGTCAGGGGTGGCCTGCCCTAGGGTGGGTGGAGGCCCACATGGCACCCGTCGGGGCCTGCCCGTCCCAGGGAGGGTGGAGGCCCAAGTGGCACCTGTCAGGGCCGGCCTGCCCCAGGGAGGCGTAGAGGCCCAGGTAGCACCCGTTGGGGGTGGCCTGCCCCAGGCGGGTGGAGGCCTGCCGTCTGCTGACACCAACGCGCTTCGGGGAGGACCGGCCACACGGCCTCACCCAGGTGTCCACAGGCCTTGGGCGTCACTGACCATCCTCGCTCGGCGACAGCCGGGTGGCGCGGGGCCCGCCGGTGACCTGCCCGACACCCACCTGCGCGGCTGGTCCCGCCGGGCCACCTGGCCTGGGCCGGCCTCCCCGTCCATGGATCTCTGAGACGCAGAGGGTGTTGGGCTTTGGCTAAGTAGGTAAGGACAGTGTCCCCGGCACTGCCTGTGGCTCCGAGGAGGACGGGGCGGCCTGCCCGGGACTCGGCCTGCGCTGTGGGAAGCGCCGCGGTCGTGGATCACGCTGCTGTCGAGCCCCGTCACCGCCACAACCCACGCGCATCCCCAGCGCTGCGCTTTGTCCCTTCCCTCTTGGGGGACACCATTCCCCGCTCAGCCAGCCGGTCGGTCCGCGCCTGTCCCTTGTTTCGGGGCTCCCCGCGCGCTAGGCTACACCAAACTTCTACCAAAACTGGCGGGCGTGCGAGGGGGGTCGGGTTGCCTCTGAGCACAGGGCTGCTCTCGGGCTGCACCTTGGTCAGGGAAAGGCCGAGACCCCTCCGGGCCAACGACGGGATGTGGCCTCCAGGGAAGGACAGCATTCAGGAGGGTCCCCCCGCGTTCTCTCCAGCTGCAGCTCTGCTGAACCCCCTTTCTATGAATGCTCTCCCTTTCCGAATGATCTTCCCCTTCGGCTTTGGGAATCTGGGTCTACCCTTTCGGAGAATTCTAGTGCCTTCTACAGGAGCCGGGCTTGCCTGCGGGCCCAGGGGCCTTCCCCGGGCCATTAGGGTGTCGACAAAGGAACACTCAGGGCCTCCAGCAGGACGGCGAGGGGCAGCAGGTCATCCTTGGGACCCTGCCCAGCGATCCCACGTCGGGGGGCCGCCCTCCAGGCTCCCCCAGACCTCGCCACCCCAGAGTGGTCTGCACCCCCTTCATCTCCAGTTGCAGGTGTCTGCGGGCTCTCACGGACACGGACTTGGGGGCACGGGCCCCCCAGCACCCCTCTGGGAAGGACCGGCCTTCCTGCAGCCCCGAGTTAGAAGCCAGTGGGCAGATCTCCAACCACAGATAATTTTTGTTCAGCCTGATAATGTCCTAAAAGCTCAGAAAATTCCACCCAAAACAGGCTGGCTTTTTAGCTTTTTTGGAAAAAAAAAAAAAAAAAAAGTCCCAGAAGGCGTTTCCAGAAGGCAAAGCCAGGCCTCCAGGATCACACCCCAGGCTGCAGGCAGCGCCAAACCGCTGCACCACACGGGCTGCCCGTTTTTTTTTTTTTTTTTTAAGATTTTTATTTATTTCTCAGGCTCTTTTAGATGTTTGATGGTACTGATACTTCCCCCCTCCCCCCGTCATGCTTAACTTAGATGTCACCAGTTACTTCAATGGTTTCCTCTTACAAAATGACTCTGAGGGTATCCCCCATTTAAATAAACTTATGCTTGATTATTGCATTTTTATTTTTTTCTCTTGCCTTCTGCACATATTTGAGCTTTCTTATTTTTCTTAATGTTTCACGTTTTTATCTAAACTCTGGTTAATTAACATACAGGGTAATAATATTGATTTCAGGAGTAGAATGTAGTGATTCGCCACTTACACGCAATACCTGATGCTCGTCACAAGTGCTCTCCTTACTACCCATCACCCAGTTAGCCCGTCCTCCCACCCCCACCCCAGTAAACCTCAGTTTGTTCTCTATAGTTAGATGTCTGACGAATGGTTTTCCTCCCTCTCTTGCTTGTTTTTCCTTCCCTTATGCTCACCTGTTTTTGTTTCTTAAAACCCACATGTGAGTGAAATCATGTGGTATTTGTCTTTCTCTGAGACAGACTCATTTCACTTAGCATAAAACACTGTAGCTCCATCCATGTTGTTGCAAATGGCAAGATTCCATCTTTTTGTTGAGTGATATTCCATTGGGTACGTACACCACATCTTCTTTACCCATTCATCAGTTGATGGACACTTGGATTCTCTCCATAATTTGGCTGTTGTTGATAACGCTGCTATAAACACTGGGGTGCATTTTGCCCCTTTAAATTAGTATTTTTTTTAATCCCTGGGGTAAATACTTGGGAGCACGATTGTTTTATTTTTCACTTTTTGAGGGACCCCCATACTGTTCTCCAGAGTGGCTGCCCCAGTGTGCATTCCCCCCAACCGTGTAGGAGGCTTCCCCTTTCTCCACATCCTCGCCAATACCTGTTGTTTCCTGATCATTGCATTTTTAAATGTAACTCTTTTATTTTGCAATGTGACTGTAATACCCAGGAGTGAGTGAAACAGGCTATTTCTAATCTTAGTTCCAGTATAGGTTTCACAGGCAGAGAATAAAACAATACGTGTTAGTAGGGCTACCAAGGGGTATCCAGGGGCATCGTTCATGTCATGGTCCACGTGAGCATTATACCCTGGAGTTCCGCAGGGCCCTGAGTGACTCCGCACAGAAGTCCTAGACGCTTCCCAGAGGGAAGGGCTGGACACACACATATGTGTTAGTCTGTGACTTGTGACCAGGGTGTAAGAAAGAAAATTCATTGCAAGAAGGAAGGAGCCGGTGGTGAGGATTTCATCGGACAGAGCTGTAAGTGTGTTGATGCTCCCCGTGCCCACACCTACCTGTCACCGACAGGAGGGAATGCTCTCCCCGTACCTTAACACAAATGAGAAAGGCTTTCAGAGCACGCCTCAGAGGGCTTTGACCTCACTTGTGATTTTGAAAAATACAGTGAATGATATACACCCCTTGAGCTATGACTCATGGAGGCTCAGTGCTCCAGATGTGAGCACACCAATGCAAAATATAGAGGAACTTGCACATCTGAGAATGTCAACCAGTATTGCATTGATCGTTTTAGTTTTGAGATCACAGTGATCTCAAAATTGCCGTATATTGAGTTTCCATGCAACCATCCGGGTATTTCTCACACAGACTGCAATTCAGTTGGCTATCCTGATGTTTTATATGTGCAAATAAGTTTTTGAGGTTAAATCGGAACCAGCTTGCTATGGAGGCAGATCATTCAACGTGGGTCTAGGAACGCCTTGTTGGTATTTCATTGTCTTCTTTGTTGGCCCACCCATTAGTCTCTTTGGGCCCCAATTTTCTATCTTTGCTATGAGGATAATGGAACCTCCTCACCTTCCCCTCAGAATTATGAGAATTTTTCCCTTTCATTGACTGGAAAAAAAAAGAATTATGAGAATTTAACGAAGCAACGAGCATGTATTGTTGGCACGTTGGAAGTACTCCATAAATGGTTCCCTTCTGCCTTCATGAGGACACCCTCCGTTTGTGTCATTTCCAGACATCCTGCAGGGGACAGTGTAACACAGGGGCTGAGAGCCATTGCTGAGAAGGTGTGGCCACTTAACATGCAGGTGACTCTGGGCAAATTACTTCAATCCTTTGCTTTTCAGAAATTTTCTCTGTAAAAGGGGGGGAAATAATAATATCTGAGTCTGAGACATGACACTCAAAGTATTTTAGCACGGAGCTTGGCACATGGCATGCATCCAGTAACTATTAAAATTGTCATTACTTAAAATCTTAAAAAAAAAAAAAAAAAGGACACTGTGGCTCAGTGGTTTAGCATCTGCCTTTAGCTCAGGTCGTGATCCCTGAGTCCTGTCATCGAGTCCCACGTCGGGCTCCCTGCAGGGAGCCTGCTTCTCCCTCTGCCTGCATCTCTGCCTCTTTCTGTGTCTCTCATGAATAAATAAATAAAATCTTAAAATAAATAAATAAATAATAAATAATAATAATAATAATAAATTAAAAAATTGTCATTATTGCTGTGGCTGTAAGAGTTTCTTATTTTCTTTCATGACAAGGCCTGTTACTGTCCTCCAGAAATCTGAACAAAAGGTCTCTTTGAAACACCCTTGACCACTGTGCTTGCTCTGAGGACAAACTAAGTGCCTTTACCTTGGTCTGAAAATGATCGGCTGATTTCCAGCAGAGGGAGGTAGAGGGAGGAATGCCCACAGAATGCCATTTTTGATGGCCTCTCATTCATTTTTACTCACATTTTCTACTAAAATCTCTTGCTAATTAATCTGACATATATCTTCCCCAAAATTCGAGG
Source organism: Vulpes lagopus (assembly GCF_018345385.1). Lineage (NCBI taxonomy): Eukaryota > Metazoa > Chordata > Mammalia > Carnivora > Canidae > Vulpes > Vulpes lagopus. The sequence goes on from NC_054826.1 coordinate 160,663,046, forward strand.
TGTCTTATGTCCCCCAAAGTGACAAAATTGCTTTAATTTGGCCACTTTTATTTCATTCATCAGTCTTCCTTTTATTGAATTAACTAAAGAGGCAATTGTGTTTCTGCTGCGCTGCTTCCCATTACCTCTTTGGACTGTAGAGGATAACCTGGGTTATTAGGAGCTTCGTTGCAGAGAGAGAAAAAGTTTCATTTAGGCTTGTGCTGGCCAAATTTCAAGATTTAGGGTACAGTAGCATTTAACAACTTTTATATAACCAAGAGTTCCTTGTACAATTTTTTTAAAAATTTCATACTGATAGAAATATTTATTGAGACAGATTCGCAAATCTATATAAAATGCGGTTTATTAATGTCATAGATACAAAATATTTTATTTGGAATTATTTTCCCAAATTATCTAAAGATTTCAGTTCATGGCTTTAGCACCATAACATTTTTTAGATCTCTCCACTTTTTTTTCCTCATCGATTCATAAGCATCCTTAGTGGCCCTTGTAAATCATCATAAATGGACCAAAGCACCTTGTACATTGTGCCAATATACAGATGTGCCACAATGAGATGACCCATTATAAATTCTGATAAAAAAGGAAAAAAATAATTTTTAATAATACATTTGTTTCTTCCTGACCCATGGAAATCCTGAGACTAGCTTACAAACCCATATTATTATCTTAATAAAATCTTAGAAGTTGGAAACCCCAGATTAGGAATCGCCAGGGGTGGCTTTAGCTGGGATCACCAAAACCAAATCCCTTAGTAGGAAAGATGTTATGTATATTGAACAAAATTATTTTTATACTCTAAATAATTTAATCCTTTATTTGTTTCTCTAAATCTAAGATGTTTATCTTAATTACTAATATGCTGTAACTAAGTTTTCCCTTATTTTGAGGTGAAATAACTACTTTTAGAGGAGGAAGCAAGAGCTCTGGATCAGAGAGATCCGGTTCCACTTACAGGTTGGTTGACATTCATTGAGCTAGTAAACCTCTTTGAGGCTTGGATTCACCATTTATATAAAGATCACTAACACCTAACTTATAGGATTGGTTTGAGGGCGAGAAAGGATGTATGTACAGAGAAGATAATGGCTGGCACAGTGTAGGTGGTTATTGAAGCGTAGATTATTATGAGGGTGAACAAGCTGCCATATTCTCAATGCTTACTATATACCAAGCCTCCCTCATTTTCTGAGGATAAAACTGAGAGAGCAACTCTCAGTAGCTTTCCCAAAGTCACGTAACTACTGTATAGCTTTAGAGGCCGGCTTTGCTGGGATGACCAACAACCCAGATCTTGGTGGCTTTGGTCCTCATCTGCGTTCCTGTCTATGTGGGGATGGGAGGGTGGGGGAGCCCTGCTCCATGCTGTCCTCACTTTAGAGGACAGGCTGAGGCAAGTGCTGTCATCTAGAAGGTTGCTGATTGCTGGGCCCAGGGGAAGAAAGACGAGGATCCATCACAAGACCTTAAAATGCTCTACCCAGAGGTGACACACCGTTCTTCACTCACGTTTCATTCGCCAGCACAAGTCTGATGGCCCTGCCTCACTTCAAGATGATGGAGACATGCAAGCCCCCCCGGTCTCCTGACGTGGACATTGGTGAATAGGAGCACCTTCCACGGTGACGGAGTTCCAATTCAAGCCCGGATCCCCGACTTAAATACGGACCAAACAGGGAAGCCAGAACCCCTTACCTCTTCTTCAACCAGTTCCGTGTAACATGGCCATACCGGTACATCTAAAGGAAATTCTCACAATTTACCATATCACCTAGGTGTGGCGACTCAAGTCCAAGTGCAAGGGCATGATCGCCGAGCAAAATGAAGGGGATTTATGAGTTTTCTACTTTTTGTGATTACAGACAACTGGAGCTGAGTAAGTACTTTCCGTTTAAGATTTCGCCTCTTCCTTTGTAATTTTTTCACCTTTAAGTCAGGAAAGCTGCATAGTCTCCTCTTGACTTCCTGTGCCTGCTTGCTAATGCTTCTCTACATCAGAGAAGACCCCAGGGTTACTAACTTTGCTTCCCCTTCCCCTACGCTTTGGCTTACGACCAAGGGAATAGCTCAGTTGTTGGGTGTGACACTAGAACACATCAGAGGGACAAGGCCATGACATTTTGTGCTTCTGTTTCCAGTGTGGTGGAACTTGGGCTCACGTTTTCCTGCAGGTGACCAGTGGATAGTCTCTGTCTCTGACTCCCACCCCAAAATGATTTTCCTGTTTGCATGTTCTTTGAAGCATCATCCATACTTTCATTTCTTTTGTCACAATAGGAAACCCTCATTGATTCAGAATTTGTGATCACTCTGATGACGATCAAACTTATTTTAACTCGTGTGTTTTTAGGGAGAAAGCGTTGGCTTGAGCGAGTATTAGTGAAGCATACTCATGCTCCTTCAGGGTGCTTATTAACATGAAACTAATACGTTAATTACCAAAAAAAAATCTTCATCTAGTTGCTATTTCTTCAGGACCCTTACTGATAACACTTTCTTAATCTGAGGTACAGTATGAATTTATAAGTAATAAAGTGATATTTTGATTTTAAAACAGTTACTGTAGTTCAGATGGTTTGTTCGATGAGCTTGACCAGCACCTACCTCCCATGGGAACAATCCTAGTCTTCTGCTCAAAGCCATGAATGTACTAACCTGAGTTTAAGAAGTGCAGTTTTGTTTATAGGATCAAATGCAAGGGGTTACAGTTCCTCCTCTCCCTGTAGCTGTGGGGAAGAGGAGAACAAGGTCATTCAGTCAGCAGTTTGTGATGCCTGCATCCTGGAAGACCCGGGCTATTCCGCTTTGGCAGAACAGCCAAGTCCATTGTCATTTAAACCAAATGAGGCTGTAAAGTTTTTTTAGAGATGGATGCTCTGAAGGGCTAGAAGATGTGGAATGTTCTTTTTCCTCTGTCAGAAAACAGATGTGCGGTAATAAGCGAAATTCCTGCTCTTCAGTTTCTTTGCACCACTTTATTGAGTCACTGCTCTTGGAGAAAGTTGGGAAGAGAACAGTTGGTGCAACTGAGAATGGTTTTCCTTCAGGATCAGTGACCTGACGGTTATTACCCTCCCCGTTGTGTGGTCGTGCTTCCTTGCCTCTGGGACATGGGAAGGAATTGCGAAAAGTGTTTTAAGAGTGCGGGTTCTGGAGGCACGGGGAATGGGATCTAAATCCCGGCGGGGACACTTACCAGCCGGTCCTGAACTTCTCTGAGCCTCAGCCTTCTCATCTGTAAAACAGGGATTAAAATGCCACCTGCCTTACGGTTGTGAGGATTCGAGGAGTGAAGCACCGAGAGCCTGAGAATAGTCAGTGGATATTCTGGGATCCTAGGCTACGTGGAGCCTAAGGGGAGTTCTGCGTCCTCCAAGCAGTGGTGTCAGCCACGGTAGCTGCTTCGGAAGCATCGAATCAAGTAAGCAAACCTGGTCTTCCATTGCTTCGGGCCATGGTGATGGCTCTGCTCGGTTCCTCTCCCCTAGTTTCATGCTTGTGGTTTCAAATGCATTTTTGGCTAATGGTGGACAGTCAGAGACATGGTGAGCTCCTTAATATCCGACAAATTCACTCATGCGTGGGTGGAGCCAGAGCCTGGGAAATCATTATGACTCTTGTTATGTCACCTTCTTCCCATCCTTTCCTCCGACTGGAGTGTCTGGGAAAATACAGATTACACTTTTGGTATGATTCATTCAAAAGATGGGTATTAAATGTTTCCAAAACTCATGGCAATTTGGTGGGCACCGAAGGAGAGAGCAGAACTTAGTTTGGGGGTGGAGGAGAGTAAGACATGCATGCAGACAATACTGTGTATCTGGATATGTGGCGTGATCCCTAAAGACAACGCACATTAGAAGGGGAGGTGGCCCCGCAGCTGCGGCTTGACACGCTCGATCCCTGTTCAAATCCTGTTTCCTTGATGAAGCCGTTACCTTCCTACCTTTCCTCCTTTTTCTCCTCTTCCCTTTTTCTACTCCAGATCACAACCTCCGTTAATGTTCGGGCTACAGAAATGAGAACAGGGTCTACAGATGCTGATTGAGTCTACTGTTGGCGTGAGAAGCTTACGTGGGGAGATGTTAGCTTGGGGAAGACATGCCTCTTCTCCCCGGGCCCCATCCACCTGGCCAACTCCTACACAGCTTTTAAGGCTCATTGTGAGACCTGCCTCCTCCATGAGTTTCTCTGACTTCCTTAAACAAACATTTTGGGGTAGGGATGGAAAATGTATTTATCAGCAATATAATTACTTCAAAACAATAGAAATAATGAATATCCTTTATTTTTCTTGCAGATTTCTTAGTGGTTATGCCTCCCCCAAAGCCTTTATGTTTCTCTCTTTTCCATCTCTTCCCCTCCATCATGGCCAATCTCTTCCTTCTCCTGGTATTGAATACCCGGGAGAGGGTGGTGAGAAGAATCAGTACGTCAAGGCTAGAGGGAATAATAGAGTGATTGTTGAGAAGTGATGGTCAGCATCACAAAGCATGGGTAGGTGGCTGGAAGTGGTGGGGATGAAGATAGGACAGGGGCATTAGTCACATGGCACCCTTATTGCACCTTCTGCAGACTTCCATCACGGCACTTGGCTCTTCGTCATTCCTTGTCTGCAAGGCTATCGAGCCAGTAGCCTTCAAGCATGAGGGCAGAGAGGAGTTCGGGTCATCTTTGAGTCCTCGGGTGTAGTAAATACCATTGATTTCCCGTGGCCACCAAATAAGTTCATTCACTGCGATTCAACTGATCTGTCTGCAGGTTCAATCAACTCACACATAGGGATAGAAGGATCTGGAAACATCTTGCCTTTCTGGGTTACTCAGAGCTCCGTGTTAGGGATGTCCCTGTAAGTTTGTCATTCTATTTGTTGTACATGCTCTCTCAGCCTTTCCTATACCTAGCTTCACTAAATGTCTCACTGGATTTAGGCTAATTAGGGAATCTTATTTGGGAAGGTTGGGAAATCGTTTGGGGTTGACGTTAAATCCTTATACATGTGCTCTTCATTCTCCAGCTTCTCAGTGCTATGGCTTTGAGTGACCTGAGCTAACTTTGGAGGTCTGCACAGTTGCGCCCTGATGAAATGCTTGCATTGCTTACTCCAGTTCCATATGGTGTTGATAAAAGAGAGTAGCCCTGGGTGACATCAGATCACCACGCATGTTTGTCATATCTGGGAGGAAGCCTGGATGACTTCACCTTTAGTTGTGGGAGAAAGATAAACCCGTGGGAAGATGGGTTCCTCCCAACCATTTGTTCATTCCTTCATTTGCTTATTGAGCACTTACGCTGTGACAGGTACTCGGGATAAAATGGTGAAAGATGTGGTATCTCCTCTCAAAGTCCATGAAGATAAATTATCTTTCTGGTTGCAGTAATAATATAGGCCGGGAGTCAGCATACTTTTGCTGTAATGGGCCAGATAGTAAATACTTTCAGTTTTGTGGGCCATGAGTTCACTGCTGTAGCCACTCAGTCCTGTCTTCGTGGCACCAAAGTGGTCATAGATGACTCATAAACAAACGGATGTGGCTGTGTTCCAAGAAGACTTTATTTAAGGATATGGAAATGTGAATTTTGTGCAATGTTCATGTATCATATAATATTATTATTCTTTTCATTTTTTTCAAATCATTGGCAAATGCAGTAGCTCTTGGTAGCTTGTGGTCTGTACAGAAACAGGCAGGGGGCTGGACTTGGCCCTTGGGCCATAGATTTCCCAGCCCTTACCCAGGAGACGGTCACTGGGAGTTTAAATCTGTGATTCCTAAGCCCAGCTCCTGCTAAACCAAAGTGGAGATCCACTTGTCTCCTGGCCCCAAGCCCCAACTCCATAGGTCTTTCTACAAAACAAAAATCTTTTTTATAAACTTACGGTACTACTGGGAACATCTGGGGACTTGTTTTCCTGCGAGAAAATGAAAATGACTCCAGTGACTATTTGGTCTCTGGAACAGTTTAATTTAGGGTGGTTTTTTTTTCTTTCCTTTTTTTTCCCTTTCCCTATCTCCACACTAGAAATTAACATAAAAATTCTTTCTGGCTAAATTCCCAATACATTTTCACAGTGAGCATTTTCTGAAGTGAAAATTAGTAGCTTCCTTGCAGTTTTCATCAGGGATGTGAAATTGTGCAGCTCACAGGGGTGGAGAACTCAAACCCCATTTATGAATTAATACATGCTGCCAAGGGTACCTTGCTGTCTGCTGAGTGCCAGGGATTCTTTTCTACAGAATCCTGAGTATCTACATAGTATATTTTAATTTCCTTTCTCGTTCCACCAGTGAGCGGATTCCATTTTCTATTTGCACAAGTGAATTAATATGTAACAACTAGTACCTGTATAAGATTATATTATTTACAGCATCCGTAGGGGTTAGCGGCACTTGGGCAAATTTTAATGTCTTTCTCTAGCACCCCCTCCCTCCTGGCCAATTTTTATCCAGGTGAAATGTAGTAGCAGGGAGCTTTCAGGACGTCATCAAATGGGGGCCACAGGCGGTGGGAGTAGACATCTGTGGGGCCCAACTGGCTCGAGTCCCATTTGTGGCTGCACGGTGATTAGAGATCGCTGGATCTTCCTTGTTGAAGCATCAGATGCCACTTTCACATCGCACATGTCTTTTCTTTGACAACCTCTTCTTTTCTCTAGCTCTAGCCTTGGTCCTCAAAGCAGCCTTGAGTCCTCAGTCTCAGGATCTAAGCTATTGAACTAGAACTCTATTTTCCCCCTGCTGGGATAGCTCTGATCTTTCAGGTCAGAAAACTCTGATAGTGGAGGAAATAGGACTCTTGCGACAACTCTCAGGAATCATGGGGGAAGGAATGTTGTCACTGTTAAAAAAAAAATACTTGGGGGCTTTAGGATCAGACTTGGATTTGAATCCTGGTTTTTGAAGAGATTGTAAGAGGCTGTTTCCTTCACTTATACATCAAATGTTTGTGGAATGGCTCTTTGCTTCTGAGAAGACAGAGAAATAAAATCCATGTACCACATGAAATAGAGGAGCCCCCGTTCAAGTAGGAAAGACAGCCACCCACCCGTAAGTCCAGGGAGAGCGGGCCGCAGAGGTGGAAGTCATCAACACACCTGGGGACACCAGGGGAGGTGGTGTGCAAGCTACGTGTTGAAAGACGAACAGTCAAGTGTTCAAGGAAAGAAGTGTGTTCCCGTCCATGGGATAGTGAGAGATTCGGTTTTGCTAGAGTTTAGGGTAGCACACATGGAGAAAACGGTCACAGTGGGGCTCATGAAGGATTCAGGGGTCCAGTGATGAGGGAACCTGAGCATCATGTGAAGGAAAGTGGACTCTGACATGCCCGGTGGGTCTGTATGATGGTGGGAAAGCGGAATGCACCAGTGAGCGAAGCCCACCCCACCTGTCAGTGTCGGAGCCAGGATGGAGATCCGTGGAGGGCTCAGCCACCACGGCCGTGTCCAACCTGCCATGTGCAAAGGGCGAACCTGAGGCCAGAGATAGGTCAAGCAACAAAGAGCCTGACAAAGCAAAACAGGACTGGGGGTAGGTCATCTAGGTCCAGTGCCTTAAGCTTCCTCCACAACGAGGCCCTCTCATGTGAATCCAGGCTGCTGCACCTAAGCCCTGCCTTCCACAGGCTGGATGCATTTTTTTTTATGGTGAAAATATTTATATTTGGATTTATAGCCAGCTGGACTCAGTTTAGATGATCCCAAGTTTGTTGGCAACATCCTAAGCATCATAGTCAGGAGTCAGTGGAACATATGCTTTCTTCTCTCCATCAGGCCTGACCGAGGTGTAGACGTTGGCCACAACGTCCCAGAGCTTCTCCACAGCCTCTTTGGTCTGGTGCTGATTGGCCTTGACATCCACAATGAACACAAGTGTGTTGTTGTCTTCTATGTTCTTCGTGGCTGACTCAGTAGTCAGGGGGAACTTGGCTAAAAAAACAAAACAACAACAACAAAAAACACGGTCTGGATTTAAACACGAGCTCGAGCCTTGCAGTCGCTGAGAGACCGCAGCCCCCAGCCCTGGGAACCTCAGGGCTCTGGGCGCTGCCTGCGGGGGCTGGGGCCCTCTGTGGGGTCAAGGGTGGAGACTTTCCCCCGAGGAAATGACGCGGTGGCCAGGCCTCGAGACCAGAATACAAATCGAACCCCAAAAGATTGAGAAAGACGGGTCTCTTTCCCTTGACCTTGCCCTCCGGGGCCGTTCTGTTTCTGCACACTGCGCCTGGCAGCGGAGCAGCTCTGGATCCTCTTACCCTGCCCCAGCCGCGCCGGCCCTTCCTTCCCCAGGGAAGGTATGTGTGCGCGCGTGTGTGCGCCCGGGCATGTGTGTGCATGTGTCTGCGCATGTGTGCATGTGTGTGCGTGCGTGTGCATGTATGTGCGCGTGTGCATGCGTGTGCGCATGTATGCATGTGTCTGCACGTGTGTGTTTGTGCACGCACGTGTGCGCATGCATGTGTATCTGTGTGCGCGTGTGTGCATGTGTGCGCGCGTGTGTGCATGTGTCTGCGCGTGTGTGCATGTGTGCGCGGGTGTGCATGTGTGCGCGGGTGTGCATGTGTATCTGTGTGCGCGTGTGTGCGCGTGTGTGCATGTGTGCGCGTGTGTGCATGTGTCTGCGCGTGTGTGCATGTGTGCGCGCGTGTGTGCATGTGTCTGCGCGTGTGTGCGCGTGTGCATATGTGTGTGTGCGCGCGTGTGTGTGCGCGTGTGCATGTGTGTGCATGCGCGTGTGCGCGCGCCTGGTGTTTTCAGCTGACAGGTGCCTGGGAACCCGCGCCCGGGGCAACGAGCGGGGCGCGCGTCTCCTCCCACGTCAGGGCCCAGAGGGGCTGGAGGGAGCGGCCTCGGCGCCGGCCGCAGCGCTTGGGCCTCGCCTTCCCTGGGCGCCTCCCTCCCCGGGCAGCGGCGGGTCCCGGCGGGGCGGGGCGGGGCGGGGCGCGGCGGGGGGCCCGGGGTCCCGGGGCCGGCTCCGACCCCCGCCGCCCCAGCGCGCTCCGGCCGCGCACCTGCCCCTGCACCTGCACCTGCGCCTGCACCTGCGCCCGCCGCGGGGCCCGCAGGGATCCTGCGAAAATGAGCCACCCTCCCCCCGCCGGGTAAGTGCCTCCGCTGCGGAGAAGGGGGCGCGGGGGGCCCGGGGAGCGCGCGGGCGGGGGCGGGGGCGCGGCGGGGCGCGGCGGGGCGCGGCGGGGCGCGGGAGCCGGGCTCCTACCTCCGCCCTCCCTCCCCCGGCTGCGGTCGCCTCCCGACGTCTCCCCGCTGGAAGGACCGACATCCAGGCCGCGGAGCCGGGCGTGCCGGTGCCCGAGGCGGGGCGTTGGCGGGGCGATGCACAAGTGGGGTCGCCCCAGTGCGCGTCCCTTTGCAGACTGGGGCGGAGGGCGAAGTCTTCCGGGGCCTTTTGCATAGAAACGAGGTGTGAGTCGATTGGATGCCCGGGAGCTCTCTGCTGTGACGGGTGCCCTCAGGTCAGGGTCGCGGGGATCTTTACCAGCGTGTCCCCCCTCCCCCCGGTAGGATGCTGGGGAGGAAGGAGGAAGGAGGAAGGAATTGGGGCCTCCTGTGTTTACACGCGGCCTCCGGCTGCTCTGGGCACGGTGACTCCCCAGAAGATGTATTTGGCAATTAAACAATCTCTTCTAGGAAGTTAACACAGTCATTATTGGATGCTGTTAAAAAAAAATAATAAAAATTAAAAGAAAAGAAAAAGGCCTTGGTCCTTTCGTTGGAACGGAGACTATCCAATTTCCTCCCGAATTAAACAATGTGATGCTTATTAGATGGTTTTTTTTTATTATGATACATCTAGTAAGCAGATAATATCCTAGTTGATCTTGCAACTAATTTGAAAATGTTTTCCTTTTTAATTGGATTTATTGCACATTTTCAAGAGCGGCGAATTTAGCCGAGGACAACATATTTAAGATCATTTGGAGTCTGTGACGTCTGAGAAATACCACATTAGTCGCTGGGTTTGGGGATTGACGGTCGAACTTAAAGATTTTATTTTTTAATGAGTTCTCTCTGAGTGTAGTGACATAAGCAAAATGTTTGAAAAACGAAAGGTGTGCAAGGTGCCATGTTGCAAGTCCATTCTGCAACTTCTTTTCTTTTTTTCTTTTTCTTTCTTTTTTTTTTTTTTTTTTCTGGAAAGCAATGTAGCTCTGACTCAACAAGCTTCCTCTCATCTTATCCCAAATTGACTTTGGCTTGGGCGCTTTGCTGCTTTGATGCCCAACTCCTGTGCAGTTTTAGTTAGCCCTGGGTCGTGTGGGTTGTGGATGGCACTATTTCCCTGCAGCTGCTGTTTTTGCAGCGTGTCCGCATTCGGGAAAATGAATGCGTCAGTCATGGTTGTCTTCCTATGTTTTTCAAGTTTTTGGCTAAGTTAGAATCTTATTAGACCATTTAATCATCCATTTTAAAATGTGGGAAAACCTGTAGCTGCTTATTAAATTGTGCATGATTAAGATTTCAGAAACTGGAGTGAAATTTTTCCAAAGCTCCATTAGTTCCAAGCACATGCAAAAAAAAAAAAAAAAAAAAAAAAAAAAAAGGAACATTGATGACCTAGGGAAAGAGTATGCTTTTTTTTATAATAAATTTTTTTTTATTGGTGTTCAATTTGCAAGAGTATGCTTCATGATACTCTTCAAGAAAGATACTAAGGAAAAAAAATAAAAAAAGAAGGATACTAAAAAAAAAAAAAAAAAAAGAAGGATACTAAGGTGGCAGCACTAATGTTGCACTGAAATTGTAAGCTCCTGGAGAGGAGGCCCCATGTCTTACTAATCTTTGTGCCCCCTTTACCTAGGGACAATGTTCTGCATAAAGTAAAGCTCAGTAAGTGTTTGTTGAATGGACGGTATTTCCTGACACCGCATCCAGTCTAGAGGTGGATGTTTTCACGTAGGGAAGCGGTTTTAGAGCTGAACATTTGTTACCATGAGCCGAACAAGTGTTTACCATGCGCCAGGCTTTAGACTAATGTTTTACATGAAGTTGCTCATTGAGTTTCCCCACCCATTTCATGAGGCACATTCTAGTTCCCCCTCATTCTCACCAGGAAGGAAACTGAGGTCTGGAAATTTCTAAGTAAGGGGAGTGTCAGGGCTGGAAAGCAAAACCAGGCGGTCCAGTTTCAGAGCCTGTGCACTGAGCAATTCCTCTGCATTGTCTCTCATGGCCGATGGCTGAGGTGTATTGGAGCCCTAGATATATAGAAATTCCTTTTTTAAAAAATTTAATTTAATTATTTATTTATTATTTTTTTATTGGAGTTCAATTTGCCAACATATAGCATAACACCCAGTGCTCATCCCATCAAGTGCCCCCCTCAGTGCCCGTCACCCAGTCACCCCCACCCCAGCCCAGATATATAGAAATTCTTATCTAGATCATATCAACATCTGACCAGTGATTCCTAACTATCTAGTATTTTGATATATCACCAGAAAATTATTTTGTAAGAGTGTGTTCATGTGTACATTTTTTTGTTTTGTTTTTAGTTCATCGGGAGTAATTGAGAACAATAAACACAAAAAACAACAGCTCTAAATGCCTTAGAATTCACCCAAGAACAAAATTATTCAAATTGCTTAAGTTCTTTTGTCAACATAAGTAGTGATTATTTTTCTTGCCTATGCCACCATTTGGAAATAATAAAAGTTTCAGTAGCAAATAAAAGGTTTCATTAAAGCTGAGAGAGCTTTTCCATCATTGCTGAAGCGGTTTGTACTTATTACATTTTAAGGATAAATGGTAATGAAGTGTAGTCGTACAATGAAACGGAAAGTCCAAATCCCTAAAATTCCACCAATCAATAAGCGACGGCCCGATGCTTTCCCTTGGTGCTTCCTCTGAGCTGCGCCGCTCACTTAATTACAGCATGAAACACTTGATGTAAAATTTGCAAAGGGCCTGTGCTGACTTCGTTCGGAGAGGTTTGGAGTAAATAAAAATGGTCTTAAAAACTTCTGCCAAAGATTATAATAAAGTCTTTGAATCTGAGCTGCATTGTAATTTGGGGGAAGTCAACTATAAAATACCGCTGCTGGCACTGCCCTCTCTAATGGAATTGTTTTAGAGTGGAAAATTTCGGCTGATCGTCCCTCTGGTTTGCTACATCTCACTGCGGGTTGCTATTTGTGTGCGTGCACGTCTGTGGGTTCTTGTGGGTCGCGCGCTGGTCCCCGAGGTGGAGTTGTACACCCCTCGGTCATGCATGCATGAGGATAAGATGATACGGCTCTTCTGACTCCTTCAAAGGATCATCCCTGGATCCATGGGAAGTTGACTCCCTGCGTGAAAGATAAGCGTGGCTCTCAGTAGAGATAGTCACACTCGTCTGTGAATTTGCTTTGAGGAATTGGAAGAATGGGGAGCCGTGTGGCTTACGACGAGATAAAAATGCAGAAGATGTGTGTTTGGAAAGATTGTTCCAAGGTTTAGGCACGCTTTCTGTCTTTCTTTTTTTTTTTTTTTTAAATGTAGGCTTACTAATGTATATCTTTTTAATGTGAACGAGGGTCTGTGTAGTGACAGGGCACAGATCTACCTCGACTTACGACAGGGTTACGATCCAGCAAACCCAAGGCCAGAACGCATTTAACACACCTAACCTACTGCACATCGTAGCTTGGCCTTGCCTCCTTAAACGTGCTCAGAGCACTTACATTAGCTCATATATTCGGGCAAAATCATCTCCCACAGAGCCTGTCGTATCATAAAGTGGCAAATAGCTCATGTAATCCACCGAACGCTGTACCGAGAGGGAAAACCAGAATGGGTATCTGGCTACATACGGAATGGCTCGGGGGTATCAGTTGTTCATCCTGGGGACTGTATGCGGACGGGGAGCTACCAGGCTCAGCATCACCAGAGGGTATCATACCACATATCACTAGCCCGGGACAGGATCAGAATCCAGAATTCAAAATGGTTTTCTCTTGGGTGCATATTGCTTTCGTACCCTCATAAAGTGAAAAAAAATCACAAGCCAAACCCTTGTACGCTGGGGACTGTCTATATAATGGAGTGCGGGTTAGAAAGAATCAGCACATCCCTAGTACTCCCTGGTAACTCAGTTCTTCTTCATCAAAGGCAAGGTGAAAACTGCTATGAGTAGAATTGTTAATTTTTAGAATTGTTAATTTATATATATCCAAAAGTGACAAAAAATCATAAACCCACCATGCCATTTACAACTGGAGTGCCTGCTGCCCTTCACCCTTTTATTTGTTTGTTTGGTCCAACACGGGGTTTTTAAAGATTATGATATAATTAACATATAATATTAGTTTCAGGTGTCCGACATAATAACTTAATATTTGTACCTACCGCTAAATGATCAACACAGATACTATATGATTTCACCCATATATGGAATCTAAAACAACAACAACAACAACAAATGAACTAATAGATACAGAGAACAGAACATATTGGTGGCTGCCAGAGACAGGGGCCAGGGTCGGGGGAGGTGGTGGTGAAGTGAGTGAAGGGAGGCAAAAGGTACCAGCTTGCAGTTGATAAATAAGTCATGGTGATGTAATGCACAGTGTGGTGGCTAGAGCTAATAATACTGTTGATTTTTTTTTTTTAAATTGGAAGTTGCTTAAAGAGTAGATCTTATAAAGGTCTTATACGCACTCACACAGAATCTGGAACTACGTGTGGTGATGAATGTTAACTAGATTTATTGTGGTGTCTCTGGCTTCCTAGCGAAGCGTAGTGCTTCATATGGTTGTAGTGACATTCCAGTCCATTCGTTGCTTACTCCTCACTCCCACCACCGGAATTATCTGTGTCACACTGAAAATCAGACTTGACGTCATTAAATATTTGAATTCAAATTGGGTAGTTTCTATTCACCCCCCCCCATTGCATATTAACAAGTTAACTTCAAGAATAAGTCATTTCTGGTTAAACGAGTGAATTGAAAATGTCCCTTTATCTTGACTTCTTCTCTGATCATCTGTTATGGAGTCTGCTCTTTTTGTTATAGATGGGATGTCTTCCCTTATCCCTTGGCTTAACAAACCTGTTCACGTACACAGGTGGGATTGGACGGGGATTTGCTGATACAACCTCACTCACTTCTTTGAATACCTTCAGAATTATATGCCAAAATCACATAGCGATCTATCGACAAAAAAATGTTTTCAGTGATCTTTCAAATGTGGTCCTTCAATTGTGTTGAAAGCAAAGGATTGGACATTACTTGCAATCATATTAGTTGCCCACTCAAGAAAGTTGAGTTGTATTAACAACCCTGCAAAACTTCAAATTGTCCCTTTATTTTTCAGATATTTTTCTAAGTTCAATGCACCCTAATCACGCACCGGGTGGTGGGAGGTATGCCTTTCTTTTGTAAAAATAGAAAGATGAATATCAAAGGGAAAGGAGGGGGGATCAATATGACTTGGAGGTGCATTTTTTTTTTGTTAGGAGAGCACAGAAGAAACTATAGGGTATAGAAATTAATTCCCCTTGCCTGGGGAATAGAAGCTATCCTTGCCCGGGTTGTAAGTCTCTAGGTATCCAAGAAATGCACGTATCCCAGTATGAACACTTCTGGTGTAGAGAACAGGGTACTGTCAGGTGCAGTCTACTGAAGCATCCCATTTCCTTTCTCGTAATTTCTACTGAAGACATTTCCAACTGGGGACCGCGGAGCCTTCCCCAACTTATTTTGATTATTAATAACTACAAAAAGTTTTTCGGGGAGATGAGAAAATGGAACTTCTGTGACCCAATTTTTAAAATTCAAATCGGCCTCAAATAATCTGGGCCTAGGTGTTTATGTATTTTCAAGACTTAAAGTTTCCAGAGATACCAATTTTCAATGAAAATTTTAGATTCTGGAAGATAGTACTGAAATCATCTTTTTGACTTTAATTAATAATTTTGCTACAGACCAAGAGAAGTAGTATGCAGATTGAATTATTAGATCTTTCCTGCCAATGACTTACTCAGTTTCCCTCACAAATAGTTGAAAATAGTGTAGGCTTTGGAGTAATTTTATAAATGTCCATGGGTTTAAAATAAATGGTTAAATTAGGTGGGGGTAAAATTTGTAAAAAAATTAAAATAAAATCTAGGATTCAATATTTATATTGATCTGTAAGTATCTTTATCACCTTTCCCTAAACTTGAAATCCCAAATAATTTATTCTGAATATGATTTATATTTTTCAAAAGGATAAGCAAAGAGGACAATCAATGGAGCCATAGTCAAAGTAAAACCCTTGGCACTACAAACTAAAATAAATATTGTGAACTGACAGATATTTATGCTTTCGGTTAAAATTAGCTACTAAAAGTAAATGTATTTATATATAGTTGCCTCATTAAATTAATTTTTGGTTTGGGTGATCAACTACTGTTCCTGATTGCATTGAGTAAGACTTGGGCAATGCCCTCAAAGGCGATTTATTTGAGTGTATAAACACTGCATTTTGATTTTTGTCTTAGTACCTTGCTTTGGCCTACCTCTATGGTTCTGAAATTTATGCATACAAAGAATTACTGAGTAGTGCGGCATATACACAACCATGAGTATTGTACTTTGTGGGTTAAGCTCATGATTTTTAAGGATATTTTTGACCATATATTTGCATCTTATGCTGACTGAAAATGTTAACCCAAATGTTAGATAGGATTCCAGTATACCTCTGGTTTCTAAGCTATTTGGGCTTTTTTTTTTTTTTTTTAAACTAAATAGAAGCTCTAAATAACTCTCTATCTTCCAGAAGTTCCAAGTAGGGAACACGTCTTTCACTGACGTGTTCATTGCTGCAGATTGTTATATCCGAAAATATATTTGGATTAAAGTAATTTACCTGAGAGCTTGCCTTTCTGGATTAATGTCTTTCCGGAGAAAAGAGGAAAAGATGTTACAAGTTTAGTAGATGTGGCTGAAAAATCATGCCTTACTGAAATTCTGTCAATATTAGGATTAGAAGCTTTTTGAGAGTTGTTATCAAAGCATTGGTTTTTATGGTGAGCCTCAAGACACATACTTTAAAAATGAAGAACATTTCAAAGTGTAGATGTATGGGTCAGACTTCCTTTAATAACTTTCCATTCTCTTGAGGGTTCCCCTCTGCCCTTCACTCTTCTTGTCTCCTGGTCTTTTACGTATGGCCATCTCTTTTTTTGGTCTATGGGCAGATCTCTGTGAAGTGAAATTTCTTCCGCCTAGTGCTCTGGGGGTTCTCTTTGGAGAGCTTCAGTATCCTCTCCACATCCATCCAAACCACCTACACGGATGTAGTGGGATCCAGCAGTTATCTGTTCCCCTTTTGGATGGATCGTCAATGATCCTTTTCTGTTTGCCAACACAGATAATCGGAATCAAAGCGTGGCTTTTTTTTGTTCATATCTAAATCTATGTTATATATTTCAGTTGGTCATCTTTTGGGCTATGCTTGTGTTTTGGGCTGAATTGTACCTCCACCCGAATTCCTACGTTGAAGTGCTAACTCCCAGCGCCTCAGCTGTGACTGTATTTTGAGATATGGTCTTAAAGAGGTAATTATGGTTCATGGAGGTCAGTGGGGTCATTAATCTAAGATGACTGATGTCCTTGTAAGAAGAGGAGCTTCAGACACAGACACATGCACAGAAAGAAGACCATGTGATAGAGGGAAAAGATGGCCATCTGCAAGCTAAAGAGAAAAGCCTGGAACAGATCTTTCCCTCGTGGCTTTCAGAAGAGGCCAACTCTGTTGACACCTTGATCTTGGACTTCTAGTCTCCAGAACCACGAGACAATACATTTCTGTTGTTTAAGCCCCACCTGCCCCCCACCCCCCATTCTGTGATACTTCATTAAGGCAGCCCCATCACACTAATACAACCTGTTTGTCCCTGCTGAGGCTCTTTATTACTTGGTCCTGCAAAAGCTAAAGATGGCCTCTGTGAGAAATGTAGTTATTGAAAAGAAATGATTTAACAATATGAGGCTCATGAAGAGTGGAGATTGGAAGCCAAAAGTTGAAAAGGAAGATAAAACTCAAAGCAAACAGAAAATATGATTAAAGCACTAGTGAGGAGAAGTAATTAAGATAATAAGTCAATGGTTTCTACTGATAAGGATTGAACTTTTCTTTTTAGTCCGATTCGTAATCAAATTACTCCCTCCCTCTCAGCATCTTACACTGGATGGGATAGAAAATTGAACATTTTAAGCTGGTGATCCATTTTTCTGTGACTGTTATTATTTTCGTGTAATAGTAATAAACGTTTATAAATTAATGAAAATTCTTAGGGCAAAATATTGAAACAAGGGAAAAAACAGCAGGGAACTAAACAGACAATATAAATTGCACATAGTAGTTATGAAACAGCATTAAAAACTAAGGATTTTAAATTGAATTGAATCATAGTGTTTTATAGTAGCAGTTAATCTGACATTCTCTATATGCCATGGATTGTAATATTTTATATTTGTGAATATTATGTGGCTCTCATATTAAGAAGCTGTTTCTCTTCATAGCTTGCTCCAAGATATTTATAATAACATTGTTTCTGTTGTTTAGATTCAAATAAAAATAATCTGCTGTAAATTAGATTAATAGACTTGGGATCTCAGATCTCTGGGTACTAGGGATCCAAGTTGTTTTTTAATTTTCTTCCTTATCTGTATTTTGAAAAATTTCTGCTTTGAGCAAAAAAGAAAAGAAAAAAAAATAAGGATTACTTGAAATCCTTCCATTGATGAGCATCGATTTTTGGTCATTTTCTTTTTTCTCCATTTTCCCATGTATTATCCTACTTTTAAAGCTCTGCTGGCAAAGCTATATTGTTTGAAAGGCTGTTTCTAAGACAGTACTGTTTTTAAAATCATACTAAGAAGGCAATTCCCTCATAGCACTCCAGTTGTCTTCATATTTCTCTTGTAACTACAAACATTTTATACCTCTCTACGTATTTTGGTCCTCCAAGTACATCAGGACTGTGCCCTGCACTTAGCTCCATAATTACTGACATAGGTCTCGTATGTTATTGATCATTTATGATCAGTTTCAAGAGCATATTTGTTCATTCATTCAATTAATATTTACTGAGTGTGGAGTACTCAGTACTGAGTGTGGAGTACTGGTTACTAAGCTATCATATTAAGCACTTACTGTGTTCCAGTAATTCATCTGAGTTCTTGAAGAAAACCTAAACAGTTTTTCTTTTTAAAGGTTTCAGAAGTCATTGAACATCACTGAGTTTGGCTCTGCAAGGGCAGCAGGGTAATTTTATCAGTTAAGAATACAGTATCTTATCAGTTGAATATGGCAGGTAACAAAAAACCAAGTGAATAGTGCCTTAAACCACAACAACATTTATTTATTTCTTTTTTCATAACAACATTTATTACTTATTTCACAAGTAGTCTGGTGGTAGGCGATTCTTTTTTTTTTTTTTTTTTTTTTTTGTAATATCAGGACTTGGGGCCTTGCCTGTACAATTTTCTTGGTCGTTTCCTTAATGGTAGCCAGGTGATTACACTAGATCTAGTCATTATAAATCTTTTTTTATGAAAGCATCCAAAACAGGAAGGAAAAAGATGGCTCAGAAGATTTTTAGATCAAGAACATTCCAGCACTTTCCTTCGATATCTCATTGGCCAGAACTGGATCCACGGGCATGCCTACCTGCAAGGGAGTGTGAGAAAGAGTGTGTTGACCTTCACAGCGGCAGCAGGAGACAGACAAGGGAGAAGGAAGCGTTCGAGAATAGCTTCTGGTACCACCCCTCAGTGCCCTACAGCACGGTGCTCCAGTGGTTAGGTGCCTAGCTTTAGGCTTAGATGGTTTGAGTTCAGATTTGCCACACAGCTGGTGTGAGGCCCTCCACGAATTCTGTATAATCTCTCTGATTCTGTTTTTTGTATTTTTCATCCATGTGCAAAATATGTCTGTTGTGTAGGTTGTTGTTATGGGCACTAAATGCAATCCTCTAAAACATTTAGCACAGGGCCTGCCTGCCACATAGTAAGTGTTAAACCTGCTAACTCAGTGCCTGGTAACACTGAGGTCGGTACTAATGTACGTGAATAAGCCTGAATTTCTGTAGGAGAACTTGCACACCCAAGTCCTGAGCTAGATGTAGAGTTGGGTTAATTGGACAAGGCACTCTGGAGAGATCAGTTTTGGGAAAGAGTTTTGGATGCATGCATAAAAGATACACAGAGATGCATAAAATATCAGGAAACATTTAAAGAGGGTAACAAGTACTCTGTGAGTACATAGTACTCGCATCCCCCGATTATCACAAGTTTGCATTAAGCCACTTTGCTTTTACTAAGGACCTATTTTACTAAGACCTGGTTTTGCCAGTGGAAAGAAGTCTGAAGATTTTTGCTTTTATAAAACAAGGAGAAAAGCAACACCAGCCTGGAGCCGTGTGTTTGCAGAGAGCCTTTAGGGGTGCCCCGCAGATGCTGAGCCGCAAGAGTGGCTGCGCCAAGCTCTTCCTCTGGGAGCTACACCCAGCAGATCAGCCACCACGGCTTTGAACTGTGCTTGGACCTGTGCTTTAGATTGGTTTATTTTGCTCATTTGTTAGCAAGATGCGTCCTAAGGTATCAGAAAAGCTTAAGGGGGGTTATTTCTTGGGTCTGGGAATATGCAGAAATGTTTTCATGTAAATCAATGGTAATTGCTTCCTTATGGCATTTTGGTTCATGAAAGATTTCATAGAATAGTCTGCTTTCAGTTAGCGGGGAAACCTGTATTATCGTTGTAGTTGTCATTGCTTGGGCAATCGTAGCCCTATGACTTCGAATAAGTGAGAGGAGACAACATCACTTGTCTGTTTAGCTGACTCTTAGGAGCAGGCAAGGATGCCATAAAACCAAGTGAAAGCTGGCCTGGCCTGAGAAGTCAATACCTCAAATTTGGTGCTGCTCTTAGGTTCCACTTACTGTCTCTTGCTCATTTTTGGAACCTCAGGTACAACAACTAAATGTACATACTAGGGTTTTTGACTTTGATTTTGGTTTTTTGGTTCTTTTATTTTTTTTTTTAATGGGAGATCTTTGCCTTTTATACTAAGTGAAATTAATTTCAGATTTATTACTGTTCATCTTTTAAAAGCGAGTCTGAATATTTCTTCCCCTTGAAATCAGTACTTTGGAATCTCTCAAACTACCAGCAAATGATAGTTTCACCATAATTCATAGGGATTTACATAAGGTTATCACTGTTAAATTCTTCTTTCCTATAAATTTTTCTTTCCTCTCAGTCAAACTTGAGACTTAGAGCTTTGGCCTAGGCTGGAATCTTCCAGAATGGCAAGTGGGCTTAGGGAGTGAGTGAGGCTGACCTGAGGCTGCAGTCTATGTAGAGGAGTATTGAGGTTCCCCTCATGAGGAGATTGGCCCACAGAATCAAAAAAACCCCAAAAAACAAAAAAAGGAAAGCCTGAAGTTTCAGGGGCAAATGGAGGGGCATGGGGCAAGAACCAGATCCCAAAGTCCTATTTCAGGCAGCAGGGGAGCTCAACAGAAGGCTAGAGAATTTCAAAGGGGGCACAAACAAGGGCTTGAAGTCTCTGGGAGATTGGAGCTGTGTGAAAATCACCTTACTTTTTTGTGTTCTTCCACATGCAAACAAAAAAAGGTATTCCACAAAGAAAATCACTGTTTCATTTAAAAAAGAATATGAGGAAAGCACGCGGTAGTAGAAAGAGGAATGGGTTTTGGGGTCAGAGAGACATAGGTTTGAATCTCAGCTGTGCCTTATGCAGGCTTAGGAAAGTTAATTTCTCTGGGTCTCACTTTTCCTCTTTCAAAAATCGGGGCTAGTAAATACCGCCCTTGCAGGAATATTGGCACATATTAGAGACTCAGTGAGAGGCAGCTATTGTGTGCTCATTTTGATCTTTGGGCAAAGCATATGCTGCTTAAGTCTTTTTGGTTTGTTTGCTTTTTCTGATTTTTCCAGCTTTGTTAAGATGTACTTGACAAATAACACGGTGTAAGTGTAAGGTGTGCAACGGGATGGTTTTACAGATGGATGAATTTTGAAATGATAGGTTAGTTAACACATCCTTCAGTCTTTTCGCATCTAATTCTTAAAGTACCTCGACTCAATGGTAACCTCCAAATTCATCAAGCGTTTACTATGTGGTAGGTAATTGGCTAATTTTTTAGTATTGACTCCTGGGATGCTCCAAGTGACTTTCTAACGGAGCACTATTCTTTTTGTTCCCATGTTCAGAGGAAGATACAAGGCCCAGGGAATTTAAGTACCTTGGCCCTTGTTGCTAATCTCCTGGAGATAGTTCAGATAGTAGCCGAGATAGTTAAATAGTTCGGATTCAAGCTCAGGAAACTCGACTTGAGACGTGAAACTCTCAACCACCCTCCTCTGCCTCCTCGAGACACAGCAGGAACATTCTGGTGGTAGGATAATCTGAGTCCTGCTGTTTCCCTGCTTAAAACCCTCCACTGTTGTTACAAAACCGACCAGTCCCAGGCTCGTGGGGCTTGCCACCTCCCACGTCACTCCTTTGACTTGTAGACAGTTTTGCCTTTTATTTTTTAATTTAATTTAATTTTTTTTAGTTTTGCCTTTTATTAAGCCAAACTGTCCTGCCTGTACTTTCACTCATCATTTGAGATGATCCTCCCTGCTGAGCCACGCTCACAGGTCAACCGTTCACTTCTGATCCCCGTATGCTTTCTCTTCTCTAGGCCCAGCTCTTCGGGACTGTTGAGTGTGCCTTGTAGGACACAGTTCAGCTTAGCGGTTAGGACAGAACAGTCCCTGGTTTTGAACTGCGGATCTGCCTTTGGCTGGTTGTGAGCCACTTATCCAAGCACTCCGTACCTTAGTTTACGCTTCTGTGAAGACGGTGGATGATAGTACTTTTGTTGGGTGTTTTGAGAATTAAAATCTATAGTGCATAGAGTGTTTTCTGTGTGCACTACAAAAACGTTAAGGGATCCATAAATACTGGTGATGAAAATTATTGGTTTCTAGAACTTTCCCTCCTGCCACCTTTTCTCCAAATAGCCCCCCTTATCTCCCTTGGTTTACATACTATTTTTCTATTAATGAATATTTCTTTAAGGGGGGGGCACAATTTTTTTTTTCTGTTCAGAGAATTGAAATTTTGAACTGTCCAGAGAAGAGGAAGAGCCTCTTCTTTTGGGACCTGTCCACCCTTGGAGAGTCCCAGGCCTACTGACTTCCCATAGGCTGTTTTCCTATTGCCTCATCTGTGAACATTGCAAAACTATCCCGCCAGCAGTTGGTACAGTTGGAGACTAGTTTTGTTTTTACTCGTCACTTCAAACCATCATATTAAGGCTATAAATAAAATAGTATTATGGTTTTCATCTGTCTGCATCGTTGGAATAAGCTGAGAGAAATTGTAAATCAATATTTAGCATAATTGCTGAGATCTGGCAGGTTTGGATACAAATAAAAAGAATGAAGAATGTAATATAAAATCATTTATATAATATTAGCTCAATCACCCTCTATAAAGTGGCAGGCGGCAGAGACTCATGGTCTAATTTTAGTTGGCAAAGAATTTTCTTGTAAAGGGTTGGAAAATAATTGCCCCTTATGTCAATTACTCTTCTGTGTCGGCCTTTCTTCAAGTTT
Source organism: Vulpes lagopus (assembly GCF_018345385.1). Taxonomy (NCBI): domain Eukaryota; kingdom Metazoa; phylum Chordata; class Mammalia; order Carnivora; family Canidae; genus Vulpes; species Vulpes lagopus. The sequence continues at coordinate 160,685,666 of NC_054826.1, forward strand.
CCTCAAAAGGTTTTTGTTTTTTTCCCTTCCTCCCTAGGAATTTTTCTTTCAATGCAGTTTTGTAGCACGCTGCAAAAACATTTATTTGACAAAAACAAAACAACAAAACTAACATTGTCAGCATGATCATCCACACTGAGCTTTCTGAATTTTAAAGAAGCCGAAATATGTAAAGCACGCTTTTGAACCTCTTTTGGCATAGACTACTTTCGGTTATTATCCTGCAGCAAAGGAGAGGTGAGGATCCTTACACACGGATTTTTTTTTTTTTTTTTTAGGATATCTTTCAAAGAATTAGACCCATATATTTTGTTTCCAATAACTGATTTATTCATTCATTCGACGACTATTGGCGGGGTGCTTACTGTAGACACGGCACCACGGTGCAGCCTGTACGAATCTAGAGGGAGTGGTCAAACATGATGAAGGAAGTTCTGGTGCAAGGTAGGGAGACAAGGGCCCTCGGAAAGGGACAAGTGCAATTCTATGGGGATTCCTGTGGCATTCGGGCATCTTCTGTGTGAGTCCTTTGATCTGAGTTTACTGAAGAGCTATGCCTACTTTTATAACCTCAGTGTCCTGAATATAAAATGAGAGAGTTGACTAGACCTCATGTGGTCATTTCTATAATCCCGTAGCTCCAGGTAAATACATTTCCAGACCAGCACACTTAGATCATCCACTTCAGGAAGCAGTCACAGCGCTTGGCTTCGTGGTGATAATTGCAAAGAGAAAATTGAATTCACCAGGGTCATGCATCTTGTAAGGGGTGGCATTAGAATTTGACCTCAAGCCTTCTAGCCCCAAATCTCATCCTTTTTTAATCTCATCAAATTTACTTTGGGCTGGAGTATTTGATATAGATTTATTTGCCTTAAATAACTGCAGGAAAATCATTGCACCTGTTAAGAGTTAAGGTGTCTAGTCACGTATTCCTTAAGTTTTCTCAGGCTTAAATGACAGACATGTGGTTTTCAGTGATGGGAAGCCGCATAGTTTTTTTTTCTTTCTTTATTTTTCTGGTTACTGGTGCTGCTTTCAGGTTTTTAATGAATGAATGAATTAATTATTTTTTTAACTTTCAGTTATTTTATTTGGAGAGGTTGTTCCCGTTTAGATTGTATTGACCTCTTTGCTATGAATCTTGCTGAGATTCAAAATCTTAGTCTTGGTTGGTTTGGCTTGAGTGTGATGAGTTTCCTCATAGAGCTGAAGTTCTGTGGATTTTTACAGATCCTGTTGATGGGCAGGGGGAAAGGCATTTGGGTCAGGAGGTGGAGCTCCATTGCTTGTGAATTGTTGACACAATGGCAGTCAAACCACAATATCGATACCACACTATTTATTTAACTTGCTTTCCCAATGCAAGGACTTGATAAGTGAGTTGCAGAAACATTTTATCTGGTTGTCATTGCTAGAAGCCTGCCGTGGCACTGGAGGCTTGATGTGGGCTCTCCTTGAACACTATCAAACTCTGCAAATTACAGATTTAGTGACCTCTGAAATGCAAAGCACCTCTCGATTAGGCTCTTCATCTTTAGTAATAAAACTGTGCTCATTCACCTAAGTCTCATTTGATTTTGTTGAGCATAAAATGATGTAATCAGTTTTTCCAGATTGGTAGGTGAGTTGAACCTTTCCATTTGTGGCAATGTAAAGAGATATCTTGCATAAAATCTCTTGATTGAAATGCTGCCGAAAATGTCAATGTGTTTGCTAGGGTCCTCATGTTCTTTTTGTTGAGGATGGGAAATGGTCGAACGGGTATATGAGCCCCTTTGGTCAAATACTGCATATGGAAGATGAATTTCTGGATGAAACTGTGTAAGGCATACTTCTATATGTTGACTCCTATAATCAATCATTTTATTTAATAGCTCCTGTGATATATCTTGCTACTTACTTTTGAAATTTAGTTAGTGGTGTGCTGGTAAACTGGCTTTTCAGAAAGAAAAAGAGCCCTGATTTATAGTATTTGTTAATTTCTATAGTGTAAATACTCCCACGATGGCCAATTTCCAGCTATCAATGGCTTGCAAAACTCCTGAAAATTTCAACACTTATCTCATTAGGGCCAGTATGAGTCAACTCCAGCACTCCACGGTTATTACT